>NC_134690.1:64316983-65516983 GCF_050947455.1 Rhinoderma darwinii
CAGTATACAGTACGGGACAGTTGTCCCGCAGCGAGGAAGTGACACCTAGCATCATAGATAACTTTGATGCTAGGAGCCCGGCCTCGCTGCAGTGTGTTCGGTCCGGGAAATGCGACCGACGCATGACCGTAAATCACGGACCGAACACGCTCGTCTGTATTAGGCCTTACCCACAAGGCTCTACACAGTTCTGCACCTCCTTACATCTCCTCCCTAATCTCTGTCTTTCACTCTACCAGTGCTCTATGTTTTGCCAATGATCTAAGATTAACATCCTCCATAATCCGAACCTCCCACTCCCATCTCCATGACTTTTCTCAGCTGATGCTTTGCCTGGAGACTCCAGTACTGCTGCTGACGTCACTCTCGATATATAGACAGTGACAGTGACGTTGGCAGCAGTGCTGGAGTCAGTGACTTCAGGGGTTTCCTATCGCTGGAGTCCCCAGCAGAGCATTAGCTGATGCTCTGCCTCGGGACTCCAGCACTGCTGCCAACGTCAATGTCACTGTCCATATATGGACAATGACGTCGACAGCAGTACTGAAGTCCCCAGCCTGGGGACTCTAGCACTGCTGACGACTTCCCTGTCACTGACCATATATGGACAGTGACGTCGGTAGCAGTACTGGAATCCCCAGGCAGATCATCAGCTGATTAGAAAATAAAAATAGAATTAAGAAAAATGAATTTATAAACATGTTGTTTTATTTTTTGTATGAACCTATATTTTTTTTTGCTAATTAAAACCAGATAACAAAATCTTTTTTTATAGTCTATTTTTATTCATGGATGTGCTTTATAGCAGCCACGTGGACTATAGGAAGCTGTGAGGAAACACATTGACTTTTATGGGAGAGTTTTTTAGGCATGATCTGTGACCTGTGCAGTGGTCATTGTGCAGGGAGGGAGAGGAGGAGAGATTCCATCATCTTTTGTCAATGGTGTATCCTGTGTCATCTATATATAGAGGTGTTAACTGTCATTGTAATCCTGCCTGTAATGAGATGACTGCTGAGAAGTGATCTCTACAGAACAGGAAGTGTCAGTCTATTGTGAGACTCAGTGGCCAGAGGTAAAACTGCAAGTTTTTAGGTTTATTTTTATAATAGATAATGAAATAGAAAATAAAAAAAAATCACCATAAATTCCTAAAAAAAAATATGTTTAACATAAAACTGTATTTAAACAATAGGTCATGAACTGATGGCAAATTCCCTTTAAGAACCACACCTATATTGTCCATGTGCAAATAAAATAATAGCTGTGTCTTCAAGAATCAATAAAGAAGAGATTTTTTTGTACTATCTTTTTTGTTCATTTTGATTACAAAGAATGTAAATGAAAAGTTCATATGTAACTCACCAAAGATAATCATGACTATAACATTATACAGTGAAATATAAAATTGATTGCTTCCAGAATGCAGAAGCTCACAAACATTTCCCAGTACATGGTCTAATCTGAAAAATCAAGAGTGGCCCCACATTTAATCTTCCACCATTTCCAAGGAAATGCCCTACCACAAGAGGTGGTATTGACAAAAGTAATAACGCAATTTAACAAAAGGACAAGAAACTTTGGGCACTAAGATTTAGACTAAGATATAATTAATACAAAAGGTGTGAAGTTAATTTGATTTTAGGAAATTGAACTCAGAATAGATATTTTATGGCAAAATTGACCAAAACTCTCTTTGCAGAAATGGGTAAGGGGAAAAAAACTGATTTTTGCCCCAGCGCTGTCCAGTCAATGCTGAGGTTCAGGAAATGAATCCAAGACAGGTAGAACACGAGGAATTGGAGATAATATATGTTTATTAATATAACAGTGATGTATGTTTTAGCCTGATGAAGAAATCGGTTTGATTTCGTAACGTGTAGCTGTTATACTAATAAACATATATTATCATCTACTACCTGTCTTGGATTGATTTCCTGAACCTCACCATTGACCGGACAGTGCTGGGGCAAAAATCATTTTTTTCCCCTTACCTATTTCTGCATTATTGAGGGAGCCCTGGTGGCCCCTGAACGGATCGACCGGCTGCAGTCTTGGACATCTAATAGGCACATCAGGGTGTTGTGCTCCTAGCACAACACCAATAGGTAAGCATGCTTGCCCCCCGACCTTATCCAAAAACAACAAGAGATGATGTTTTTTCTCGTTTTCCTGTAGCTACAAAACTCTTTTTGGACTGAGTGTTTAGATCTGTGAATGACTGAACTTTTTCTCCAATGTAACTGTAATAATACAACTGAGGGCAAATGCTCAAAAATTCTAGACTGTTTTAATATATTTTCTGAGCAGAAGAAAATCCAACATAAAATCTTGTTGTAACCTTGACAAAAGGCAAAGTGCCGACATTGAATATAGGAAGCACAAATAAAACTGTAAGTTCTATCTTCTGAACACTGTCGGTGAATGTACAAAGCAATATATTTGATCACAGTCTTGACACCTTCACATTGATATTTTTCAGATCTGACTGCTTTGATGCATCCTCTTAAACTAGAACCTTTCAGCACCCACAGAAGCATTGCTTTAGGTGTCTTGACCTTTAAACAAAATCCAGAACTGAGAGTCATAAATTATTAATTCTTACTGTATCGCTACTATGGATGTACTAAAAAAATTCTAAGATATATTTATGTACAGAAATGTGCACATAGTGGCCTGGAATGTAGGATGCTCCTTGCTTTAAACCAAAGATTTTTTAAAGTAAATTCCAAAATTGATATCCGCTATTGGGTTTTTGATAAATATTGTTAGAAACGTAAAAATTGTAAGAAGCATCAGTTTGTATGTTGTCTTTTGGTGCCGACTTACAGTACTATATCATTGAAGTATTCATGTGAAATCTGAGAGGAAAACCCTGTGTATGCCTTCCTAAAAAAGATGCAGTAGGGCTGCCAAAAGTAGAAGCTTGTGTAAGGCCGTTATACAGCCATGTGTATGAGTTCTAATACTAAGATTTTATTTACAGGTGTAAGCTGTGCACCTTCCTATTCCACCATGTCTAGAGGGATCACCCAAGCAATGCTGGATCATAAGTAAGACTTTTATTTTATTTGGCTCAGCAGACAGTATCACACATGATATGATTACATACAGTGGCTCAGCAGAAAATATCACACCTGATAGGATTAGATACAGTGGCTCAGCAGACAATAACACACATGATAGGTTTAGATACAGTAGCTCAGCAGACAGTTTCACCCATGATAGGATTAGATATAAGGCCCAGCAGACAGTATCACACATTATAGGATTAGATACAGGGCTCAGCTCGCTGACATTGTGGCGCCAGCGCTGGACCCAGGAAAGGTAAGTATAAGAATTATTTTGCTTTTTTTGTGTTACTAATTATTTTTGTGTGTTTGTGTTTTTTTTACAGGTTCGATTGTTGGACTATGTCAGATTCGAGGACTACTTCGATGACGGCCTTTTTTTTATTCTCAATAAAATGGATAACGAGGGCTAGTAATTTGCTCAAGGGACTATAACCAAATTAACCCCTTCAGGACTGAGTCTGTTTTGGCCTTCAGGACGAAGCCGATTTTTCAAATCTGACATGTGTCACTTTATGTGGTAATAACTCCGGAATGCTTATACCTATCCAAGCGATTCTGAGATCGTTTTCTCGTGACATATTGTACTTTATGTTAGTAAAAATATTTGGTTGATAAATTCAATATTTATTTGTAAAAAACACCAAGATTTGGAGAAAATTTGCACAAATTAGCATTTTTCTAAATGTAAATGTATCTGCTTGTAAAAAAGATAGTAATACCACACAAAATAGTGACTAGTTAACATTTCCCATATGTCTACTTTAGTTTGGCATCGTTTTTTGAACATTCTTTTATTTTTCTAGGACGTTACAAGACTTAGAACTTTAGCAGCGATTTCTCATACTTTCAAGAAAATTTCAAAAGCCTATTTTTTCAGGGACCAATTCAGTTCTAAAGTGGCTTTGAGGGCCTTATATATTAGAAAGTCCCCATAAATCACGCCATTTTGAAAACCGCACCCCTCAAAGTATTCAAAACAGCATTCAGAAAGTGTTTTAACCCTTTAGGCGTTTCACAGGAATTAAAGCAAAGTAGAGGTGAAAGTTACAAATTTCATTTTTTTTTTTACAAAATTCATTTGTAATACATTTTTTTCTATACCACAGAAAGTTTTACCCGAGAAATGTAACTCAATTCTGCAGTTTTTAGAAATATCCCACATGTGGTCCTAGTATGGTAATGGACTGAAACACCGACCTCAGAAGCAAAGGTTTGAAGAGGTCTTGTGGGGCCAAAACAATAAAGACCCCCAAAAAGTGACCTCATTTTGGAAACTACACCCCTCAGGGAATTTATCTAGGGGTATAGTTAGCATTTTGAGCCCACAGTTTTTTTGCTCAATTTATTTGAATTAGTATGTGAAGATGAAAATCTACTTTTTTCTGAAAAAATGTAGAAATGTTTAATTTTTACAAGGAATAAAAGAGAAAAAACACCCCAACATATGTAAAGCAATTTCTCCTGATTATAGCAATACCCCATATTTGGTAATAAACTGCTGTTTGGACCCACAGCAGGACTCAGAAGGGAAGGAGCACCATTTGGATTTTGAAATTCTGATTTTGCTGGAATAGTTTTCAGTGCCATGTCGTGTTTGAAATGCACTGGAGGGAACAAAATAGTGGAAACCCCCGGAAAGTGACCCCATTTTGGAAACTACACTCATCAATTAATTTTTCTAGGGGTAAAGTTAGCATTTTGACCCCACAGTTGTTTTGCTGAATTCATTGGAATTATTCTGTAAAGGTAAAAATCTACTTTTTTTCTGAAAAAGGGTAGCCTTTTTTTATTTTTATAAGGAATAAAGGAGAAAAAGCACCCCAACATTTGTAAAACAATTTCTCCCGATTACGGAAATATGCCATATGTGGTAATAAACTGCTGTTTGGACCCACACCGGGGCTTAGAAGGGAAGGAGCGCTATTTGGCTTTTGGAGCTCAAATTTAGCTGAAATGGTCTTTGGGTGCCATGTCGCATTTGCAAAGCCCCTGAGAGGCCAAAACAGTGGAAACCCCCCAAAAGTGGAAATTACACCACTTAAAGAATCTATCTAGGGATATAGTGAGCATTTAAACCCCACAAGTCTTTTGCAGGATTTATTAGAATTAGGTCGTGAAAATGAATATCAACATTTCTTCCACTAAAATGTTGCATTTTTTCAATTTCACAAAGGATAAAGGAGGAAAAAGCACCCCAACATCTGTAAAGCAATTTCTCCCGAGTACGGCTATACCCCACATGTGGGCATAAATGTTTTTTGATTAGAAAGTAATTAACCCTTTCTGGACTGATCGATTTTTTTCTTTTCCTTTTAAGTTTTTTCCTCCCCGCGTTCCAAGAGCCATAACTTTTTTATTTTTCAGTCGATAGAGCAGTATGAGGGCTTATTTATTGAGGGACGAGCGGTCGTTTTTATTGGTACCATTTTTTGGTACATACAACTTTTTGAGCACTTTTTATTACATTTTTAGGTAGAGCCAAGGTGACCAAAAAAACTGCGATTTTGCCGTTTTAAATTCTTTATTTTTCACGTGAGACGCTCCATACATCACCCCCCACACTAAGGCATGCTATGTCGTGGTGCGCGAAGGGTTTAATGTGCAGCGGATGGTGCAGAGTGAAAATTAAAATTTTCCACTCATATGCCATTTTAGTGCATAATATGTTGTGCCCAGTTTGTGCCACAAATACCTCATAAAATTTGGCTTTTGGGGGGGCAGATATAGCTTGGTAGTTGTTCTGTTTGGGGTTTTACTGGTGTTTCAACTTATAATGTGGGAGCATATGTTATCTGTGCGGGGTACATCAGGGCATAATAAGAGAGTATAATAATGCAGTAAATAAATAATAATTCATAGATATGTGGCCGGTGTCGCACTGATAAATGGCGCCCGATCTTATCCGCTTTTGGACACTCTGCACATTTTGCATCGCCATATTCTGAGAGCCAGATCTTTTTTATTTTTTCTCCACCGGAGCCGTGTGAGGGCTTATTTGTTGCGGGACAATCTGTAGTTTTCATTGGTACCATTTTGGGGTACCAGAAATTTTTTGATCACATTTTATTCCATTTTTTGGCAAGCAAGGTGACCAAAAACCATAAATTCTGACAATGTTTTTTATTCTTTTTTTTTATGGCCTTCACCCTGGGCTATAAATGACTATTTTACTTTATTCTGCGGGTCGATACGATTACGGCGATACCATATGTATATAATTTTTTTAATGTTTTGCAGCGTTTGTGCAATAAAATCCCTTATTTATAAAATAAATTATTTTTTGTGTCACCATATTCTGAGAGCGATAACTTTTTTATTTTTCAGTCAAAAAAGTGGTGTAAGGGCTTGTTTTTTGCGGGACGGGTTGTAGTTTGTATTAGTACCATTTTGGCGTACATGAGACTTTTTGATCACTTTTTATTGCATATTTTGGGAGGGTTGTTAACCAAAAAATTGTGATTCGGGCACAGTTTTTCGTTTATTTTTTTCGCGCTGTTCACCCTGCGGGAAAAATAATATTACAGATTTATAGTTGGGGTCATTACGAACGCGGTGATACCAAATATGTGTACTTTTTTTAACGTGTTAATTTTTTTCCTATAATAAAAGTCTTATAGGAAAAAAAGCATTCTTTGTTTATGTCACTTCTAACTTTTATTTTTACAGTAGAAAATATATATGGAAGGAAAACCTCCAGCTCACCTTCAGCAGAATCCAGCTGCCAGCAGCGCACGGGTCCTCGTGTCGGCACACGATGTATGGAAGTAGGCAATAGTACAAGGTGGATTCCAGCGCAAAAATGATTCTTGGAAGGTAGATAGTTTAAAATGGAAACATGTTTAAATTTTATTATAGAGATAGTAAAACAGGGAGACAATATCCCACTTCAGCCATTATTAAGGACGCGGAAGCCGTCTGAAACGCGTTGGCAGCATGCGCTATTTCACATCCACCTTTCTTCGTGGGATATTGTCTCCCTGTTTTACTATCTCTATAATAAAATTGGAACATGTTTCCATTTTAAACTATCTACCTTCCAAGAATCATTTTTGCGCTGGAATCCACCTTGTACTATTACCTACTTTTATTTTTACACTTTTTAAAAACATTTTTATTATCTTTCTTTTACTTGTCCCACTAGGGGACACTTAGACTTGCAGCTCTGATCGCTGCTAGAACACATTACACTACCTACGTAGTGTAATGTGTTCTAACTGTTATTGTGACGTAACAATCACACTGACAGGAAGCCTCGGAGGATCGGCTGGAGGCTGCTCCTCCGAGGCTTCCGTACATGGCAGCCCGGAGGCCATTTTCTGGTTGCCGTGATAAGGATCGCCAGCCCCCGCAAATGCATGTGCGGGACTGCCAATCCGCTGTAAACCTCTTCAATGTGGTGATCGCAATCGACCACCGCATCGAAGGGGTTAATTGCCGATTTCAGCGGCAACAGGCCGCTGATCGGCGACGGGGAGAGCAGGGCAGACACCCTGCACAGTTAACCGCCGCTGCGGTGTAGCGTCGCGCGGCGGTTAACTGTTAAAGCGCGGACGTAACTGCACACCCAGGTGCGTGAAGTTACTGCTCACCTGGGTGTTCATTTACGCCAAGGTGCGGGAAGGGGTTAATAACGTCTTCAAAACATATATACATTATGCAGTAATAAATAGATGTATTCCCTGATAAAACATATAAATACAATTCTGCTGTATTCTTTCTTGGCAGCTAATAACCAATTGGCACATTTTTTTTAAATATAATAGCTCAGTCCAACAAATTCTGATGATAGATCCACTTTAATATAATTTTGGTCTATTTACCTTTATTTTCAGTTCGCACTTTGAGATGTAGAGTGTGCATTAGCCTAAATGACATCTTATTGACACTACATTAACCATGTGACTGGCGCACTTGTAAAAGTTATATATCTGTGCGCAGTATTAATGCTAAGCAGCCACCCCTTCATGAATGCGGGGTGTTGGTGTCTGTTCATTAGTATATATTGCACCTGGGCTATCTCCCTCTATTTTGGTCTGTCTGCGTCCTGTTGGAGGTTGTGTGTGTATCGGCCTGTTCAGTGATTTTAAATAATATATATACATATGGTTCTTTTTCAGTTATTTGTTTTTGATAATAGTGTAGGGACTCCCAATATATTGAGGACCCTTGTCCTATGTTGCGAGCCTACGTATTTTGGCCAAAATATCCACTAACACCTCATGTTTTTCATTGACATTTATCGTCTATCATGGATATTTTTTCAGGACGCAGAAAAGGCCTTGTAGTGCTGGGGGAGAAACAGTGTGTCAGTTTACTGTGTGGTGCATTTTGATGGTGCTGAGCAGCCCGCCTGGTCTAATAGTATGGGCGTAATCTATAGGCTCTATTCCAGTATGGTGCACTACATTTACCATGTGACTGGCGCACTTGTAAAAGCTATATCTGTGTGCAGTATTAATGCTAAGCAGCCATCCCACTCATGAATGAGGTGTGTTTGGTGTCTGTTCATTAGTATATAATGCACCTGGGCTATCTCCCTCTATGCAGCATTTGGTCCGTCTGCGTCCTGTTGGAGGTTGTGTGTGCACCTGCCTTCGTGAGTAAGTATCGACCTGCTCAGTGATTTTAAATTATATATATATATATATATATATATATATATATATATATATATGGTTCTTTTTCATTTATTTGTAAATTACATCTTGGCTCTAGCAATTTTATTTATCTGATATTGACAATTCATGAGTTACAATATTTAGCACTTTTCATTTTTACCATTGATTTTTAATTTTGTAACTGTTACAGAGGGAAATAGGCTTGATAATGTGACATCATTCACAAACATAGCCACGCTTGGTCTGGTCACCCACATCACTTGATCACCGAGGCTAATATATTACATAGTTAGTAACTTTAACAAAATAGTTTAAGCAGTAATACTGCAGTGTTTATCCGGAGGAAGGCAAAACCCCCTATGAGGCAGTTACCAATTGAGCCATATTGGGGGGAAACTTCCAAATATGTCAATCAGAATAAACCCTGGATCAATTACCCTTTTCCAGTAATCTAGTACTCATAACTTATTATATTATATCTTTTAAGAAAGGCATCCAGGTCCCTCCTGAACTCCTGTAATGAATCAATCACCACAACATCCCATCGCAGAGATTTCTATAGTCTCACTGCTCTTACAGTAAAGAATCCATATCTTTGATGATGTAGAAACAGTCTTTCCTATAAACATAGAGTGACCTCTTGTCATGGTTACAGTACTTGATATAAATAGATCATAAGAAAGATCTCTGTACTCTCCATTTATATATTTGTACATTGTAATTAGATCGCCCGTCAGCCGTCTTTTTTCCA
Source organism: Rhinoderma darwinii (assembly GCF_050947455.1). NCBI lineage: Eukaryota > Metazoa > Chordata > Amphibia > Anura > Rhinodermatidae > Rhinoderma > Rhinoderma darwinii. The sequence continues at coordinate 64,326,427 of NC_134690.1, forward strand.
AACTAAATAACCCCAAGTTTGATCATCTTTCCTGGTACTGCAATACACCCATTCCCTTAACCCCTTCCCGCAAAATCACGTACAGTTACGTCATGGGAGATGGACTGTTCCCGCATCTCCACGTAACTGTACGTCATGGAGATGAAGCTGGCTCAGGAGCTGAGCCAGCAACATCACCGCCGGGTGACAGCTGTATGTTACAGCTGGCACCCTGAGGTATGGGCCAGGACCGGAGCTAGCCTCCGATCCGACCGATTAACCCCTCACATGCTGCGTTGAATAGCGATCGCAGCATGTGAGGAGTTTATAGCCACCGGCACCCCAGCAACGTGATCGCTGGGTTGCCGGTGGCTGCAAAGGCGATCGGAGGGCTAATGCTTACCTCCCGGTCCGCCAGCAACGGAATCCTCCTATGCCCCGTCGTCGGCGGGGCCCAGGAGGCTTCCGGTACCATCGGCAAGATGGCGCCGGCTCAGAAGCTGAGCCGGCGTCATCAGCAGTGGGTGTCCGCTGTATGTTACAGCGGACACCCCGATCTATCGCCAGGAACCGGAGCTAGCTCAGATTCCTGGCATTAACCCCTTCGATGCAGCGTTCCATTGTGATCGCTGCATCCTAGAGGTTTGTAGCAAATCGGCAGCCTTGCCACGCGATGGCAAGGCTGGCGACTGCTACCATGGCAACAGGAGCCCTAACAATGGACTCCTGTCTGCCATTACATAAGCTGATTAGGCCCCGCCCAGAGGCGGAGCCTGATCGGCTTGCTGTCAGTGAACAACTGACAGTTCTAATACATTGCACTACATAGGTAGTGCAATGTATTAGAACATCAAACAAACTGTTGGACCTTCAAGTCCCCTAGTGGGACTAAAGAAAAGTGTCAAAAAAAGTGTCAAAAAAGTAAAAATAAAAGTTGTAAAAAATACAATAAAAGTTTCAAATAATAACACAAAACACAATCGCCCTTTTTCACTTATCAAGTCATTTATTATTGAAAAAAATAATAAAGCCATACATATTTGGTATCGCTGCGACCGTAACGACCTGAACTATAAAAATATTATGTTATTTATTCCGCACAGTGAATGCCGTAAAAAAAATAACTAAAAAATACTGACATAATTGCTATTTTTTGGTCACTTTGTCTTCCAAAAATTGAAATAAAAAGTGATCAAAAAGTCGCATGTACCTAAAAATGGTACCTATAAAAACTATAACTCGTCTCTCTAAAAACAAGCCCTCATACAGCTCCGTCGACGAAAAATTTAAAACCGTTATGGCTCTAACAACTTGGCGACAGTAAAAATCCATTCTCTTTACAAAAGTTATTTTATTGTGCAAAAAGTTGTAAAACATAAAAAGTGCTATAAATTAGGTATCACCGGAATCGGACTGACCCGCAGAATAAAGGTAACATGTAATTTATAACACGTGGCGAACGCTGTATAAAAAGAACTAAAAAAATATGCCAGAATTGCTGTTTTTTGGTCACCTTGCCTCCCAAAAAAAAAGGATAACAAGTGATCAAATAGTCGCGTGTACCCCAAAATGGTACCAATAAAAACTACAGCTTGTCACACAAAAAAAAACAGCCCTCATACCACTACGTCTATGAAAAAATAAAATTAGTCAAGGCACCAATAAGCCAGGAAATAAAAATATGCAGTTGTGCCGGCCCGAGGGGAACGTTTCTTCTGTTTCAAGTGGCAAATTATCAAGGCCCCTAAAATTAGGGATCCAGGAAGGGGAGGGCCCAAACATATCTGCTGGAAGTGAGGGTGCCCGTATTATACCAGGACAACACTTTCCCAGCAAAATTCCCCAAACTTGAAAGGTGCGGAGTGCGGACCAAAAGGGGGATAAGTAAAGACCATTTATTAGTGCGACACCGGCCTGTGCAGAAAGGATTGTGTCACAGCATAACACACATCTATGAATTATTTTATTGGTGTTTTTTACCCCACTATACCACCTGACTATGCCCCTTATATACTCCGCCCGCCTTACATGTGCCCCCACATTATAAACGGAAACACCAGTAAGACTCCAAACAAAACTACTACAAGCAAAATCCACGCTCCAAAAGCCAAATGGCTCTACCTCCCTTCTGAACCCTACAGTGTGCCCAAACAGCAGTTTACTTCCACATATATGGCATCGCCATACCCGGGAGAACCCTTTAAACAATTTTTGGGGTGTGTGTCTCCAGTGGCACAAGCTGGGCGCCACATATTGGCATATCTATTGAAAAAACATTTTCACTTTGCAACATCACGTGCACACCAATTTCTGCCAATCACCTGTGGGGTTAATATGCTCACTACACCCCTAGGTGAATACCTTGAGGGGTGTAGTTTCCAAAATGGGGTCACTTCTGGGGGGGATCCACTGTTTTGGTCCCACAGGGACTTTGCAAATGCGACATAGCGCCCAGAAACCAATCCAGCAAAATCTGTACTCCAAAAGCCAAATGGCGCTCCTTCCCTTCTGTGCCCTACTCTGTGCCTAAACAGCAGTTTATGACCACATATGTGGTATTGTCATACACAGGAGAAGTTGCTTTACAAGTGTTGGGGTGCTCTTTTACATTTATTTGTTGAGAATATGAAACATTTTCAGCTAAAACTACGTCTTATTGAAGAAAAAGGATTTTTTTTATTTTCACTGCCCAATTCTAATAAAATCTATGAAACACCTGTGGGGTCAAAATGCTCACTACACCCCTAGATGGATTCCTCAAGGGGTGTAGTTTCGTGAATCGAGTCACTTTTGGGGAGTTTCCACTGTACTGGTACCTTAGGAGCTTTGCAAAAGTGACATGGTGTCAAGAAACCAATCCAGCAAAATCTGTGCTCCAAAAGCCAAATGGCACTCCTTCTCTTCTGATCCTTGCCGTGTGCCCAAACAGCCGTTTATAACCACAAATGGGGTATTTCCGTACTCCAGAGAAGTTGCTTTACAAATGTTGGGGTTCTTTTATTCCTTTATTTGTTGAGAACATGAAAAATGTTGAGCTAAAGCTACGTCTTATTGGAAAAAAATGATTTTTTTTATCTTCACTGCCCATTTCTAATAAAATCTATGAAACCCCTGTGGGTTCAAAATGCTCACTACACCCCTAGATGGGTTCTTCAAGGGGTGTAGTTTCCTAAATGGAGTAACTTTTTTGGTGTTATTACTGTTTTGGTCCCTTAGGGGCTTTGCAAATGCGACGTGGTCTCCGCAAACCATTCCTGCTAAATTTGAGCTCCAAAAGCCAAATGGCGCTCTTTCCCTTCTAAGCTCCGCCGTGTGTCCAAAAAGCCGTTTATGACCACATGCGGGGTATTGTTTTACTCGGGAGAAATTGCTTTACAAAAGTAGTGGTGCATTTTCTCCTTTTAGTTCTTGTGGAAATTAGAAAAAATTAGCTAAACCTACATTTTCTTTGAAAGAATATAGATTTTCATTTTCACGGCCTACTTCCAATAATTTCTTCAAAAAACCTGCGGGGTCAAAATGCTCACTATACCCCTAGATAATTTCCTCAAGGGGTATAGTTTCCAATATGGTGTCACTTTTGGGGGATTTCCACTGTTTTGGTGCCGCAAGAGCCTTTCAGACCCGACATGGAGCATAAAATATTTTCTAATAAAAAGGAGGCCCCAAAATCCTCTAGGTGCTCCTTTGCTTCTGAGGCCGGTGCTTCAGACCATTACCACACTAGGGCCACATGTGGGATATTTCTAAAAACTGAAGAATCTGGGCAATAGATATTGAGTTGCGTTTCTCTGGTAAAACTTTCTGTGTTACAAAAAAAATAGATGAAAAATGAATTTCTGCAAAAAAAAAAAGAAATTTGAACATTTCACATCTACTTTGCCTTAATTCCTGTGAAACATCTAAAGGGTTAAGAAACTTTCTAAATGCTGTTTTGAATACTTTGAGGGGTGAAGTTTTTAAAATGGGGTGACTTATCGAGGGTTTCTAATATATAAGGCCCTAAAATCCACTTCACATCTGAACTGGCCCCTGTAAAAATAGCCTTTTGAAATTTTCTTGAAAATGTGAGAAATTGCTGCTAAAGTTCTAAGCCTTGTGATGTCATAGAAAAATAAAAGGATGTTCAAAAAACGATGCCAATCTAAAGTAGACATATGGGTGATGTTAATTAGCAACAATTTTGTGTGGTATTACCATCTGTCTTACAAGCTGATACATTTAAATTTAGAAAAATGCAAATTTTTGCAATTTTTCGCTACATTTTGGTGTTTTTCACAATTAAATACTTAATGTATCGAGCAAATTTTGCCAGTAACATAAAGTCCAATGTGTCACGAGAAAACAATCTCAGAATCGCGTGGATAGGTAAAAGCATTCCGGAGTTATTACCACATAAAGTGAAACACGTCAGATTTGAAAAAATTGGCTGTGTCCTGAAGGCCAAAACAGGCTGTGTCTTGAAGGGGTTAATTACTTCCGTCACTCTTCTCTGCACCCGAAGAATCGAATAGCAGATTTCTGAATTCCATAAACCATTTTCATGTACTGGCATCTAATGTTTGAAGACTATGTTGATTGGTCTTTGGAAGATTGCTTGTGATCACAGGTGCCTAATGACAACACATGAGCTCACAATCACGGGCTTGTGAGCACGCTCAGGATTACGCAGCCCTTTAAGTCGCCATACGGCATATATGGCATGGTAGGCTTCTGTGACATATAAAGTTTGTTTAGTGATCTGCAAGTAGATAATCATACAGCAAATGTTGCATAGCCTTTTACACTGCATTTATTTCTGTGAATGACATTAATAACGTTGATGTTTTATGACATAACCTTTACATATAGCATTGTATATTCTCCACACTAAATTGGTTATTATTAAATAGAGATACATACAGAATCCCATATTTCTTTATTTCCTATTACTACTATGCACTCTGTATATATAGATTTCTAGGCCTGCAATATCTGGAAAGATGTTTAGAATATTTAGTTGGAACCTACAAATTTATGGAGTCTCTAATTCGCCTCATACTTCCAGAGTAACAGTAGTTTTATTGAACACCATCTACACTTTTATGGATTAATATATTCTGCTTATAAAATAACCATATACTTTCCAAGGAAAACGGTGGGTATAAATCTTACACTTGACAAGCTGCATTGTATCATTGCTACAAAATGTAACTTCAATAATTTAGCATATTAGCCCGTCTTAAAAGGAAAGATCAAATAAAGAATATGCTGAACCAACCTAAATAATTTGAGACTTTGGAATTCAACCTTTTAAATATTTAATATACTGCTATAGAATATACTGCAGAAGACCAAATTATTTCTGCTTTTTAGGGGCTGTTCACATCTGCATTGGAGGCTCCGTTAGGGGCTTCTGTCACAGATTTATTTAGTTATTGCCGAACAAAAAAGTGCAGCATGTTCTGTTATTATGTCCGACAAAATGATGGAAACCATGATGGAGACCCCACGGAACCCATTAAAGTCAAGGGGGATCCGCCGAACGCCGCTGGTTTCCGTCATTCAGGAGATCCTAAGCTTCTGGTATTGTTCTGCTCCTACGATGGGGCAGAAGAACAGAACCCGGAATGCAGATGTAAACGTGCCCTTACTGATTGTTAAAATAGTAGCCTATTTTTTTACAGGTTCATAAAATAATATAGGTAAATACAGGTTCATAAAATAATTTCATAATGGCAAAATTCAGGTGAGTGTGGCATTTTAATCCAAAACTCCTGCCACATCAATGTCCACATCCTAACTGCCATAGAAGCAGAATTAAGATTTTTATACATGTGTGGGATTATTATTATTACTGGTTCAACATACGAATGGGGTACCAGCTTCTCCCTCAGGGCATTGGGTGCCAGAGTCCTCAACTGGGCACACGCCCTGTTGATGAACCTGATGTGGACTGAAAACTGTGCCAGCTCAGACCTGATGGTATTTTTGTCACTTTTTTAATTAGAATCTATTCGCACTCATCTCGACTCACCCATGAAGTCTCACCCATTTTCCTGACCCATTTGTTTGTGTTAGAAAAAGTGGTGCATAGCCTTATAAATATGGTGCTTGCCTTATGCCATATTTTTCTATGTGAAAAGTTAGGCCTTGTTCCCATTATGTTTATTGGCGCTGATTATGATGCATTTTCGGTATCTAAATCAAAAACTCCCCAAATCTGCTTCCCATTGATTCTAAAGGGGAGCACAAGCATTTTTTTTCAGGATGTTTTTTTATGCTTAAAGCATCCTGCTTTATCTTGGGGCGGATTATGCTCCTGACACTCCCATTGAAATCAATGTGAGATGGAAAAAACGCTTTTGTGTCGATGCAGCTTTTGACATTTTTTTATTTTAAAAAACGCTAGCAGATTTTACAAAAAAAAAAAGGATCTCACTCAAAAAAAGTGGTAGGGACATCTGGAATCTTATGAAAGCAGTTCATAAGATTCCAGATGTTATGAAAGCAGTTATTTTAGGTTAAAGAATACCTAGCAACTCATTCTGCATCTCCTGACCCCGAAGTTCAAGGTTAAGCAGGAAAAACAACATGTAAAATGAAAAAAGGACACAACTGTATTTCACCTTGTGATATAGTACTATATGACTTTGTACATTGAAAAATATGGCATGTACTGTATGGGGGTATGGAGGCATTAAACTGTTTGGGGGCATCTGTGTGGGCATTGTATTGTATGGCAGCATCTGTGTTGGCTTTATACTGTATGGGGCACCTATGGGTCGTTATAATGTGTGGGGCAGCTATGGGGGCATTATACTGTGTGGGGCAGCTTTTTAGCATTATAATGTGTGGGAGGCACTCTGGGGACATTATACAGTGTGGGAGGCACTATGGGGTGTTATACTGTGTAGGGGAGCTATGGGGTTATTACACAGTGTGTGGGGTTCTGTTGGGGCATTATACCATGTGGAGGCACTATGGGAGCATGATATATATACAATGTGGGCTGATCCAGGTATGTATTGTGGGGAATGGGGGGGGGGGGGTTAAAGGCATGGCTTAACAACATTGGTTGTCCCTCTTTGCGATACTTGAAAGCTGGGAGATATGCAGGTATAATGTTTAGTATAGGGACCCACCTAAATGAGATCGCCTTGTCATGGCAGATCCCCCCACAAAATTTGATTAATTTTTTTCCTGAGAACCTCACATTTAATGTGATTGTTTCATGAAGACAGCCCCTGTCCATATGTCCAATTAGGGCATATGAGCACAATAGAGGGGGATCCCTTACTCGATAACCCCTTTTATGAGGAGGACCAAAGTGCCAAACTGTAAGAGCGGCTCTGGTTCTGGCGGACTTGAGCTGTCTATGTATTGAAAATATATGTTTGTGCCTATGTAATACTACATTTCAAATACATTTACCCCAGCAGAATTAGATGTTTGCTAGAGATACCAGGAGCATGACCTGCGGCAAGTAGCCGATTGCCATGGCAACTTTAAACAGTAAGAGGTTGGTTTTGATGAGACAACTCTTTTAAAGTATAGTAAATATAGCAGTAATGCAATATAAAATAATCCAGATATTCAATGTTACCAAATATTTTAGCGCCTGCTGAATTTTTTATGTTTATTTGATACTTTTCAGTGTATTTATACTAGAAAGTTTGTTCAGATAACTCCTCATAAGGTATTCTTTTATGTTTGATACCACAATAAAGGGCCTTTTATATACTGATGTGCTAAATTTCTCATTTACAGTAACTCTTTCAGGCTGTATTGTTTGCGCATTATGATGAGTTTAGATTATGCAGATCGCTTACCTGCAAACCACAGGTGACACACTATGATATCATTATGTGTTGTGCCAAATGACAAACTCAATTCTGCTAGGTCCATATGTTATTGCAGTTTTCCTTTAATTTTTTTATATAGAGTTTCTGTTTCAGCAATGCATAATGTAAAATGCCATATGTTGTTTACTTGTTATAGAGATAGTGGATTTACTTTTAATAAGATATAATACAGTACAATCCTGTTGCAGAGCTTTATATTTAGTAAATATTAATTTTGCTTTACGCTGTGTATCCAACACTACATGACACTACCAGCAGCTTCATACAACTTTGTAATACTAGTAGTAGTAGTATATTTTACATTTCTAGACACAAAGGAATTTAGCAATAAATGAGTCAATAAATGTAATTTACGAAATAATTTAAACAGCAGCAGACCAAGAACTGCATGGAAAAAGATTTGAGAATGATGAAGGATAAAAAGCTGGATAGCAAGCTCTACCAACTAGTGTCAGGCAGTTGCTGCAAAAGCAAACAGGATTATGTGAGGAATCGAAGTGTGCAGAAATCACACATGAAATACTGTGTATATTTTTGGGCACCAATGAATATTAAGACATAGCAGAACTCGATAATTTGAGGTGAAGCTGTCAGGTGAGCTTTGCTGCCTTATCTGAATGTAGTATATGACAGAGGGATAGCAGAACTCCATGATAGGTATATATGATTTAAAGCAGGGTATCTGAGTAAAAAGCAGAGTATATCCTGACAGGACTCCAAGGAGAAAGAGCGTGAGAGTCCTGCTAATCCCGCCCGCACACACTGATTGACAACATTCTTTCTCCTCACACCGATACAGGGAAAGCTGATGATAACTGTGTGTGGGCGGGGTTAGCAGGACTTCTCATCCATATAAAAAATTCTTACACCAATAATATTAACCACAACAGAGCCTAAAGAGAACACATTCCCACAATCATATTCATTTAAAAAATTGTTAGAAAACAAATTAATTTTCAAACACAATGTATTGACATAAATGAATGTGTTGGAAGCCCTCGCTGCTGAAAATCAGTGGCAGATCCCAATAGGTCCGTTATGGGCGGCCGCTCGAGGTCTGAGACTCCCAGGGAGCCCATGGCTGCCCAAGGACCACATCACAGTTTTGTCACATTTTTTCTGTGAATCGCGGCAAAAACAACAACAAAACTGAAGGCACCTGGACTCAATTGTATCCGCGTCCTTTGGACACTGATACAACTGACATCGCTGTCAAGGCAAGGGAACAATCGGTTCCCTTCCAAGTCGTTCGGTCTTATTTTGTGATGCAGGCGGCGCGATGACATCATCTCGCCGCTTGCATCGCTCTGCCGGATGCAGCCTGGTCAGAAGAAACCAGGCCTGCATCATCGGAGAAGGCGACGACACTGGAATGGGGACAGGTAAGTGTGGCACTAACTACAGGGGGGTGGCGCATTCTACAGTGGGCAGTGTATGCTATTTCTACAGGGGGGCTGTGTGGCGCTTTCTACAGGGGGCTGTGTGGTGCTATCTACAGGGGGGGCTGTTTGCCGTATGTACAGGAGGGTTGTGTGGCGCTTTCTAAAGGGGGTGGCTATTTGGTGCTATCTACAAGGGGGGTAGTGCTAACTACAGAACAAAATAGGTGTTACCATTCCCCCTGTCAGGAGGATGTGTGATACTGTGAATATGTAGGGACACAGCCCTTCGACAAGGGGAATCATAACACCCATTTGTTAATGCTTGCACAAAAAGGTAGTGTTAACAATTGTTACAGCATGCCAGCGGTGGAGCAGGGGTGCCCAAGTTTGGGTAACAGCCCAGGACATATGGCCTACTTAATCCGCCACTGCCCAAAATACATCCAATTGGTTTGGTGTTATCATGTTGTCCTGGGATACGTCCTGGAGTATTTTGTCTTCTTTCAGGCCGAGCATGTGCAGTCATTCTCCACTCTACACTATTTCAGTATAGCAGATGTCTTTTTGTTTCTGTGCGGTGAGACCGCTCATGAGTGGTTCCCACTTCACAGGGCAAGAATGGGCAGTGCACCTAAGTGCGCAGGAGAGAGCATGTCAGAAGTGTTGGACCGCTCGTTCTGGTGGGTGAGGACACAGTTAGTGTGCATTCACAATATCTGCATGGATCTTAAAGTTTTAATAAAACATGGGATCTTGGGGTAACCCCTGTAATGATTTTGATTTTATCTGCCTAATTCAGTACTGCACAATATCAAAGACTTCTCATTAAAATCTTTATAATATAGATAATTTCCACCATAAGTATGAATATAAAAAATAATAACAGCATTAAAGTTTTTATTTTGGAAGTAAAACATTGATTATGAGGGGTTGGACCCACGCTACCCTCACCTATCAGCAGAAAGAACCACCACTAGAATGTTGGCTCTTCCTGTAGAAAGTTTGGTGTATTCTAGAAATCTCTTCATTCATTCTCTATACAGATTTTTTTGTGCAGGTAACATCAAAACAGGTAATAAACTTACATTTTGTAGCATCAGATCACTTATGTTTGTAGATATTGCTCGTAGCCAGTCCGCACTGTCATGTGCTGAGTTAAACTGGAGAGTCCCAGAGCTGACTCCATCTTGGGCCAGAAGTTCAAATGAATTTGGTCTGTTGCAAACACAAGACATTAACTATTATTTATTGGCTTACAAAGTATCAGCTTTTTGTTTAGTATTATATAAGGCATCAGTGGCATGCTTAAAGGGGTTTTCCCATGAAGGACATTTATGATGTATCCACAGGATATGTCATAAATGTCAGATAGATGCAGGTCCCACCTCTAGAACCCGCACCTATCTCTAGAACGAGGCACCTTAATCCCCATTCTAACTTTTGGTGCTCATACTGACTTCTGGCCACTTCCTGATTACATGGTCAGAGTTACGGAAATAGCGTAACTCGCTGAGCTACGCTTTCTCCGTAACTCCCATAGTAGTGGATGGCAGTTACGAAAGCAGCCTAGAATGCAAGCTATGCTATAAGTTACAGAAACAGTGTAGCTCAGCGAGTTACGCTATTTCCGGACATCCCACCGTGTAATCAGTAAGTGGCCAGGAGACAGCGTGAGCGCAAAAAGCTAGAACGGGGTTTAGGGGGCCCGTTCAGGGCCGTCCTTAGTAGTGTGCGAGCTGAGCGAGCGCACAGTGCGCTGCACCCTCCCAGCATGTAGGGGGCGCTGCTGGGTCTTCCTCTACTCTGTGCTCTGCTCTTAGTTACACACGGATTAAATAAGAGCCAAAAAGCAACAAAAGATGGAGGAAGCTCTGCCGACAGCCCTTCCTGCAAGCCTGTGATCCTGTCAGCAAGTAGAGATGGTGAGTATCCATGTGTATCTGTGTGTCTCTGTGTGTATATGTTACTGTGTGTGTGTGTGTGTGTGTGTGTGTGTGTGTGTGTGTGTGTGTGTGTGTGTGTGTGTGTGTGTGTGTGTGTGTGTGTGTGTGTGTCTCTGTCTCTGCATGTGCTTATGTCTCTTTGTAAAACAGATAAAATGAAGATATCTGTGCTGCCTCCTATATACTCTGCTGCCCCTTCTACACCCTGCTGCCCTTATATTTCCTGCTGCCGCTATATACCCTCCTACCCCCTATATATCCTGCTGCCCCTATATATCCTGCTGCCCCCTATATATCCTGCTGTCCCTTATATAACCTGCTGCCCCTATATACCCTGCTGACCCTATATACCCTGCTGCCCCTTATTTACCCTGCTGCCCCTTATTTACCCTGCTGCCCTTTATATACTCTGCTTCCCCTATATACTCTTCTCCCCCTATATACCATGCTGCCTTTTATATACCTTGCTGCCCCTTATCTACCTTGCTGCCCCTTATATACCTTGCTGACCCTTATATACCTTGCTGCCCCCTAAATACCCTGCTGCCCCTTATATACTCTGCTGCCTCTTATACACTCTGCTGCCCCTTATATAACTTGCTGACCCCTATATGCCCCGCTGACCACTATATACCCTGCTGCCCCTCATTTACTCTGCTGCCCTTATATATATGCCTCTGTGTGTGTGTTTATATGTGTCTGTGAGTATAGTTATCATCTACGACATTATCTGTACTCAGAATTATCACTGTGTTAGCTGTGGTGTTACATTGGACTGCAGGTAACATCTACTACATTATCTGTACTCAGACAGTTATCACGGTGTGTTATCTGTGGTGTTACATAGGACTGCAGGTAACACTACTACATTATCTGTACTTAATAACTTATCACTGTGTTATCTGTGGTGTTACATAGGACTGTAGGTAACTCTACTACACTATCTGTACTCAGTTATTACTGTGTGTTATCTTTGGTGTTACATAGGGCTGCACATGAAATCTACGACATTATCTGTACTCAGAGGGTTATCACTGTGTGTTATCTGTGGTGTTACATAGAAATGCAAGGGAAATCTACTACATTATCTGTACTGGGTATATATGAGTCTGTTTGTGAATGTGTCTTTGTGCTTGTATATATGTGCCTTATATGTATTTGTATATGTTCCTGTCTGTGTATTTATCTGCCGGTGTGTGTGTGTATGTGTCTGTACGTGTATGTCTATATATTTACCTGAATGTGTGTATGAATATTTGCCTGTATGTCTAAATATCTGTCTTTATGCATGTACAGTATATATGTTCCAGTATGTGTGTGTCTATATATTTGGTTAATTTTTAGTTTGTGTAAGGGGCGGCAATAGAGAGTCCCGCACAGGGCGCCATCCAACCTAAGGCCGGCCCTGGCCCCATTCTAGAGATAGGTGTGGGTCCCAGAGGTGGGACCTGCATCTACCTGACATTTGTGGGAAAACCCCTTTAAGACTACATGGTAAAATGTAATGAGACATAGTATTACATCGTAAACAGGGAAAGGATTTTAAATACAAGTTGAAAAATGTAATATGGAATATTTAAGCTCAAAGGCTATGTAAACCTTTAAAAGGCAAAACAAATGTATATATAAAAAGGTGTATCAGTGTTTTGTGTAACTTTGTAAATACTTTTTATTTAAAATTATTTTACTTTTTTAGATACAGCTGCTCTGTATTCTCTACAGAGCAGCTGTATCTAGCGCTATTCACTGAATCCAGAGGCATAGCTAGCGGGGGCAGGGGGAGCGGTGGCCCCAGGCCCACGTAGATGGTCGGGCCCAGGGCCGGTCCCACAGCGGTGGCATGTCCTGGTTTCAACTGTATCTGCATCCTCAGGATGCAGATACAGTTGAATCCAATTCTAAAGCAATGAATTTCACTATGTAATGCTAACTGTGAGTGGCTCGATGCAGACATGCGCATTGTAGTGACGACATCGCACCTGTCTGCGCCGAGCCACATACTGCACAGAGCGAAGGAGCTGAGGTTTTTCACGTCTGAGTTTGCACTCGTTCATGTGAATCCGGCCTTAGGGAAATTAATTCCTACTAAACTAAATAACATGGGGCAAAATAGGCAAATATCTTTACAGTATCTAAAAATAAACCTGTATCTAAGGATAAACCTATTTTGCTTTTTCCAACCTGTGTCTTACATAAATGACTAGGATTGTTGTTGTTTTTTTGTATTCTTACATGACAATAATGGACAATAAGGGACTTACTGTAAATCTTTATTGTAAGGATAGATATTGTTCTTGTGGAAGGTCTTATGCTTATCATATTTCACACTTACTCCTACCAAGGATGGTGACTTGGCATAACATAGTATAACATAAATTTAGCATTTAGTCAAAATTATGAAGCTGTGCATGTCTCCAAAAAACATTCAAATGGAGACTCCTCACTGTCTTTTTCTAGTCTGGAGCTGAAAGCTATGTTCATACGTAGCGTAATTGCTGCAGATTTGCCATCCGGATTTGATGAAAATCCACAGTATATTACAGAAAATTGGTTGAGATTTAACAAATCTCATCTACACAATGTGGAAAGTTTCTTTGAGGAAATTGACTTCAATGGGGAAGTGAAAATCCGCAACAAATGGAACATGTTTCAGTGTTTTTTATGTTGCGGAATAGCTGCACTTCCGCACAAAAATCGCAGCTTGAAAGAAATAAAGAAAACTTTTTTGCCTTTAAAACAGCCATACCTTTCCTGGCACTTCCATGGCGATGAGTCCCTGCTTCTCGGGCTGGCATGTGTTGAGCCAGCCTACTGGGATGACGTTTTGTCCCATGTTTCAATGGGAGGTCAAAGGCAGAAACCACTCGAAAAAAAGAGAATGCCAAAACCCGCATGGGGGAAAAAACGTCTCTGCCTCCCATTGAAATCAATGGGGGCAATTTGAGCCATTTTATGGCGCTAGTTCCGACGTGGTTTCTGCATCAAAATCAGTGCATTTTGGCTAGCCTAAAATGTATGCAGGACTAGTAAAAGGTTAGAAAGTTGTTGTATCACTGGTACTTGACAACCAAAGTTATGAGTAACGTCAATGGAAAGACAGAGTACTGTTTTAATTAAACTGATCCATTGGCAGTTAAAGGATATAAAAAACATTTCTGAAATGTCTGAAATGTCTGACCCCCACCTATTGGGAGAATGAGGATCCGATCCCATGAATCCTTTTCCACCTGGTGAGGCGGCTGCCACATCTTGGCGGGTGGAGAATGAATGTGGAAGTACATGTATGCAGTTCTCTCCATTCAGTTCTATTTGTGGAAACCTTGATAGGTGGCGTGCCCAGAAATGGGAATTTCATAATAAGTTTGAAACATACATACAGTAATATGTCTCATCAGGCTATTTAAAATAAAAAGATGATGATAGAGTTATAGTAACACAAACCTTAACTTTACTGGTGAAGCTTTGAACCTTGAAATTCGAGCCATTAGTAACGGAATTGAAAGCTCATCTATCCATCTCTTTTCATATTTGAGTTCCTGACTTGTAGGAGATGATGGTGATGAGGGGGCCTATAGAGGTAGATTTAAAAAAAACTAATATTTTCAATATTTGATCAAATAAAAAATTGAAAATAAAATTCTAGAAAAATTTACTTAGAAGAATATATTTCATAGTACAACAGTTTTTTTTTGTAAACCTACCATTGAAATTAAAATTCACAGAGGCAGAGGAAGCTAGTGCTACTGGAAGGAAGGCATTGTGTAACACTACATAGTCATGCAATGCTAGTACGAAGCTAGGCCTTCCTTCACCCAACACAAAAACTTAGATTGGTTCCCCTCTTCCCCCATAAATTTAAACATAATTTTACAATCTTTTTACATGTGCCATATAAAATTTACCCCACAAAAAAATAGTCACATTAAACAGTGCTGCTCTACCATGGAAATTGTTTCTGTTGTCAAAATACTATAAATTCTCATTGTTATTAAATTAAAACATTATTATTAACTCTACTGACGCCAGTGGTGCCTTTCTGCCAGCACGTAGGAAGCATGCCTGTATGATGCTGCTGATCTCAGGGTGGGCAAGATGCGCTCTGGGGGCTGATATTCTGCAATCCAGGTCCAGAAGGTGCGGTTGTCAAAGAAGACATTAAAGAGGCTCTGTCACCAGATTTTCAAACCGCTATCTCCTATTGCAGCAGATCGGCGCTGCAATGTAGATAACAGTAACGTGTTTTTTTTTATTTTTTAAAACGAGCATTTTTGGCCAAGTTATGACCATTTTTATATTTATGCAGATGAGCCTTATGTACAACTGGGCGTGTTTAAAGTTATGTCCAACTGGGCGTGTATTGTGTGTCTACATCTGGGCGTTTTTACTTCTTTTACTAGCTGGGCGTTGCGAATAGAAGTGTATGATGCTGACGAATCAGCATCATCCACTTCTCTTCGTTACCACCCAGCTTCTGGCAGTGCACAGACACACAGCGTGTCCTCGCTCATCCGACGCGATGAAGTTCCTGTGGGAGGAAGTGAGTGACGTCACAGCGTGATCTCTCGAGAACACGCTGTGTGTCTGTCCACTGCCAGAAGCTGGGTGGTAACGAAGAGAAGTGGATAATGCTGATTCGTCAGCATCATACACTTCTATTCACAACGCCCAGCTAGTAAAACAAGTAAAAACGCCCAGATGTACACACACAATACACGCCCAGTTGGACATAACTTTAAACACGCCAAGTTGTACATAAGAAAGGCTAATTTGCATAAATATAAAAATGGTCATAACTTGGCCAAAAATGCTCGTTTTTGAAAAAAAACAAAACACGTTACTGTTATCTACATTGCAGCGCCGATCTGCTGCAATAGGAGATAGGGGTTTGAAAATCTGGTGACAGAGCCTCTTTAAGTCTACAGAGAAGTTTAGCTTGAGGTTGACCAGAATGCTTAGTGATCTAGGTTATAGAAGTCTACAAGATGCCAACCTGATGAAGCCGGGTTGCGGCGATACGTGCAGGAAACTTTGAACCATATGGAGGAATAGTGACATGTATAACGCTCTCACTTTTTGTTTCTATCTTAAACCACAGTTTTTAATAGTTAGATCTGCTGAGTATTGAATATTTCTATAATAAATGCATTATTTTATTCAATTGCATTTATATTTATTGCTATTTACTGACACTTATTTTTAAGCACCGTTTGTTGGTATTAGTATTTATTGCTATTATGCACATATTATTTTTATTTGACTATACATGTGTCCCCTCAATATATGCATATGTATTACGGCCATGTTCGGGATTCGTTACCAGTCATCTGCTCATTGCTATGTTAGTGTGTAACCCGTATTTCATGATCTTTGAGTAAAGTATACATTTTATATGTATGCGTTCCAAACATGATTAATCATTTCATATTCACCTACAAGGGTTCTCTGAGATTAGAAAAAAGGGTTGTTGTTTTTTATGCTTTTTAGAAACAGTGCCACTTTTGTCAATGGAGTGTGGCTGGTATTACAGCTCAGCCTTATTCTGGCCTTCAAATAACTCTATTTAATTGATTCATTTTACAGCGATGTAAATTAATTTGTATTGCCTTTAATATTTTACATAGCTGCCTCATATGCTTGAATGCATACTTTTCTAATTTGTCACTTACATAGTCATTTCAACTCATACTGTCATAAAAATATGATTTATTTTATTTAAATTGAATATTTGTTTGCATTTCCGAACTTTTTCAGGACTAATGATAGATAGATAGACAGACAGACAGACAGACAGATAGATAGATAGATACATAGATAGATAGATGGACGGACGTCCAGACAGACAGACAGACAGACAGACAGATAGATAGATTTGTTTCCTCTATAATTGATTTTGTTTGTTTTTTTATTTGTATTATAAAAGCTAGGTTTGTCCACTGTTGAATTATTCTTGAAGATTAGAACATTATTAGGGAGGAAAAGACTCAGTAACTAGATTGATATTGAGTTCAAATGTTTGAAAGCAAATTCTTAGTCATGCTAAAAGGAGAAAACAAGAGTAAAATTAAGCTTAAGTGATGGAAAATTAAAGCAAAGGTTGAAAAGCATGACACATGATATGTTAGAACTGAATTAAGTCACCTGAGTCTGTAGGTTGCATTTTAGAGAGCAAGGATGTGTGCTGAGAATTAAAGGTCAGACACATCATCCAACTTCATAACCAATATAAAACTGCTTGGGATGAATGGGATATAAATGTTTTAATAAAATGAATTAAATAAAAAATGTAACCTTACATGAGAGTGGAAAATGAAGAACATTCAAGTACAATAAAATTGCTCTATGAAAACGAGTATATACAGTGGATATAAAAAGTCCACACACCCCTGTTAAAATGCCAGTTTTTTTCCATGTAAAACAACTCAGTACAAGATGATCATTTCAGAACTTTTTCCACCTGCGAAGGGCTTGGCTATTTCCGTAATACCCAAAAACTACAGTGGAGATAGCCGTGCTTAGGAGTGGACACTTTGTCTTTTCCTCTGCAGTGCTGGATGGAGGAACAGGGGAACCCCATTCTTCGAAAAAGTCGCATAAGTGAAACCCTGACCTATAGTTGATATGCCAAAAATATCTCAGAGAGGTAAACCCATTTAAGTTTTATTGCAGCCCTCGGGGGTAGTACAATCTGACAAGTAGCCCACGGACCAAACAGGTTGTGCACCTTCTAGCAAGGACATATGGACATTGGGCAGTACATAGATAGACTGTTATAGGATAGACCTGCAATACACTCACAATACTTTTGTTTTCATTTTATTTGTATTGCATGAACAATATTACTTCTAAATCTACAGTGTAAATTTTTTAATATAAAATGTTATTCATTACTAAATAGATTTGCACAACAAAAATGCTAAAGAACAAAATCTCGATAAAACATTTGCTACATACTGTGTTGGACGTATTTCCATTCAAATGTAAACCACTGTCAAAAAGAGGAGATGAAGTACCACTGCTGTGATCACTGGGTGGTTCTGGGGAACCTACAAAAATAAAAAATCCAAAAGTATATTGTACATGAAATCATTTTGTACAAATTAATGTGTGCTATGTTAAAGGGTAACTAAACTTTCAACAAACTTCTGACATGTCATTGTGACATGTCAGATGTTTTGATCGGTGGGGGTCTGAGCACTGAGGCGCTCACCGATCGCTAGAACGAAGCGGCAGAAGCGCTCGTGTGAGCGCTGAGCCGCTTGGTTTCTGATCGGCTTTTCTTGGAAAGCCGATGTAACAGTGTACGGACTCAATAGAAAGTCTATGGGCCTGTACACCATTACATCGGCTTTCTGAGACAAGCCAATTAGAAACCAAGCAGCTCAGCGCTCACCTTAGCGCTTCTGACGCTTCGTTTTATTGATTGGTGGGGATCTTAGTGCTCAGAACCCCACAGCTCAAAACTTCTGACATGTCACTATAAAATGTCAGAAGTTTGTTGAAAGTTTAGTCACACTTTAACATATTTTCTTTTAAATGAAAGCAGTGCATTACCTATTATAGAGACAGATCATGTGATTGCTATGTGGCCCAGTTACAAGGACCCAGCACTGAACTGCCTATATTGCATACAGACTTTTACAGTTTCCATTGTGTTCAATACTATCTGTATTAATTCATATGCAGTGAGCTCCCCCTACTGGTAACTACATACAGCCAAAATGCTATTGTTTAACTCAGCTGTATACAACGAAACAGAGAGAAAAATGCAACTCCATACCTAATAAAGATTTGTTATGAATAAATAGTGGATATTAAAAAAATAATGATATATATATATATATATATATATATATATATATATATATATATATATATATACCCACACACACACACACACACACACATATATATATACAAAAAATACAAAAAATAATTATATATATATATATATATATATATGGAACTTCTCAAGCCCTAGGCTTTTCTGTTTGCTTACAATAAATAAATAAGCATTTTTTGAGCAGGGTACAAACACATTATCATCTTTTTTTTACCTCTAACTACTCGCCTCATTGCAGCAGTGTACAAATTGCAAATATACTTTAATTCTGCGTAAAGTACATACTTTAAAAACTTAATTAAACTACTTATAATGGCAAAAACCATGTGCATCTGTACGGAAAATGACCCAGATGTGACAGCAGGACCAGATCTAGCAAATTGAAGAAGTAAAAAGATAACATAAGAAGTAAATATCATTTCAGTCTATATTTCCAGCTTGTGTATAACAGTATGAGAAATCTTAGCATCTCAATTACAAAAACAAAAATCTTCTTACTTTCTTACCTAGTGGGAGCTTAAGAAATGAAGGCGCTTCCTTGAAATAGTAAACAGTAATGGTGACTTCATCTCCAGCATTCCGCAGTAAATGAACCTGGTGTGAATTCAACAAACATGAAAGAAAAGTGAAGCCCCGCAGACTGTAAATGTAATACATTTGATGGTCTGAAATATTTCAACTGAAGTTTAGTTTGTACAGCCTCAGCGTATTAATATAGTATAGCACAAAAAAATAAAGCTATCAATAGAGAAGTAATGACTATAGAATTCAACACAGGTGCATTATGGGTATTGTTATTGGTGTAGAAACGGGTATAATACTCATGAAATGTCTGTTTTACTAGAAACTTGTATTCCCCATGAAATAACAATTTTGGAGCACCTTAGGTTAGAGCTCTATATTGTGTGTTCCTCCTTTACTCCTCCTGTAAATGTATAATAAATTTACAACTGGGTGTTAACATTCCTCTTGTCCACAAGGTGTGTTCCTGACACTGGCAGCACTGATTGGAGAGTGTCCAGAGTGTGTAGGGACACACACCATTGACAAGGGGATTGGTAATACCCAGTTGTCTAGGAAGAATAACAGAGGGACAGCACTATGGTTTAAGAGAAGGCGCTCGAGAAATTTGATTTGATAGGAAATGCAAATATTTATTAAAGCAGACATGTCAGGACAGCAGACAGGTCCTCTTTAAATGGGTTGTCTCATGAAGACAACCAGAACTTGAAATAATATCTGAACTTCACCTCCTAAGGTCTGTGCAGATTCTGTAGCTTTGCACTTAGACTGTATTTACATGGTCTATTTTTACAGTGATGCTTTGTGAAAATATTTTTCCATTATTTTTACAAAAAAGTGGATAAAGCCACCCCATCCCCAGTTTGCCCTGGTGCCCTTAGGTAGCCAAAGGGTTCATTGTAAGCTCCCAAATTATCAAAGACAGTTAAGGGGTTAGTTTTACATTCAATGGTTAATTAGATTACTTCTAGGTGTCCCTTCCTCATCAACCACACTAGTAGATAGGGAACCTCGACAATTGTCCAGTTTGTCACACACTAAGGGTATGTTCAGATAGGGAGTATACGCTCTGTAAAGGTACACAGCGTATCCGCCACGAATGCCGCAGGGAATTCCAGCCGAAAAACCGCACTAAATTGTACAGCAGTCACATGGGATGAAACGTCATCCCTGGAGGCCGGGCTGGACGTAGCAGTATAGAGTTCTGGGTGAGTATATTTTTCTCTGAGTTAACATTTTTGCTGCGGAATCAGAGTTTTTCCGCTGCAATAATCGCAACATTTGATATTTGTTGCGGGTTTTAGCTCCCATTGAATTCAATGAGAAAAACCCACAAGAAAAAAACTGGGAAAAAAAACCGCACTTCAGGTCAATTTATGATTGTTTTTTCGTTAGGATTTTTACGCATCATGTGGATAAGATTTGTTCAAATCTCTTTCACTCTGTTGCTACTGTATTTTCCGCAATTAAATCCGTTGTGGAAAATCCGCATTATTTACACTACGTGTAAACGGCCTAAGACCAATCCTGCTCCAGAGTAATCTATAGGTATACAATTCATACAGACCGTTTATTTCCAGACATAAAATGGCATATACTATAAATAACGGCATTATTAATAAGCCAGTCCTTTTTATTGGCACAAAGCTTCCTCCACTCAGTTAATCAGTGCATTTCAAATCCGTTTTTCCTGAATGGTCACGCCACTTAAGCACTGTATGTTTCCATGCTAATTACTATGTTAATAAGGCCTTCAAACTGCATTTAATTATCAAGAATTGAACATGTACCATTAGCTAATCAGGGGGAATCATAGTCTCTTGCTTCAGAATATGTAGAAGAACCAATATATTATGACTGTTTAATTAAAATGTTAAAACAGGAAGCACTTTGGTGTTCTATACGATGATTAAATTAGAGGCCAATAACAGTAAAAAATAATCTGACGTCATTTTACTTTTACGTTTATTAGCTCATTTCAAGCCCTGTAAGCATAATAACAATGTTTCTGTAATAATAATAGACGTAAGTTTTACATTATGCTTTCTCATGCACAAATATATAGCACATTCAGTTATTAAATGATAGAAATAACATCAAAAGCTTATTGTTAATACTTGGCAAAATAAACGGATAAAACTGTAATATAAACATTTTATTGTGGCAAGAAACATTACTTATCTAATGAATGAATGGTATACCATGATTGGTCCAGGATATGTCAAGAATAGTCACAAATTTATTGGAAAGCAAACACTTTTGCAACTAACAGTTTTTTTAATGCCCCAATGCAACAAAAATAATAAAAAAAACTTTGCAAATGTTCTAGGTCCCAAATGTTCTACTATTTTGTGTATGCAGCTCCTATACAGACTTATGTGTATCAGTACCTCTGTGACCATAGGGCAAATAGTGTGTCTGCACCGGGCCCCTGGCAGTGACACCAATTCTAACTGTATCCGTGTCCTCATTGCGCCACCTGCGCCGGGCTGCTACTATCCTATGCTCTCAGCAGTATGCCACAGGCGGCTTGATGACGTCACTGAATTGTTACCTGCGGCAATCATACTGACTGCACAAACCGCAAGAGGCCTTAGCTACTATGCTCGCTTGGAGAAAAACGTTAGTAGAATATCAGTTTTATTATTTTCAGGGCCACTATTACTGGAAGGGGGCACAAAAGAGGACATTATTGCTGTGTGGGGGGGGGGGGGGTACAAAATTGGGCATTAATAATGTGTAGGGGAAACAAAGAGGGGCATTATTACTGTGTGGGGCACAAAGAGGGGCTTTATTACTATGTAGGCGGCACAAAGGGTGCATTATTGCTGTCTGGGAGCTATCTGTTTGGCACTATTATTCTTGGGGGCACTATTTGACACTATTTTTTAGGGGGCACTGTCTGTGTGCACTATTATTTGGGGTTATCTCTAGTTATGACGTCAATATGGATTTTTTAATTTGTTACAATATTTCTTAAGCACAGTATTTGGGAGCACTGTGCTACACAGTAGGTACAGTTATGGGAACAAATGGGGAAGCAACAGGTACAACATTGGAGTTAGTGGCAGGATGAGTACTATGTAAAGTGGGTGGAAAATCGAAGAGGAGGATGCAGAAAACACCGAGGGTGTCTGGGCAGCATACTATGCAGACATGAACTGTGTCTGTGAGAAGTCTTCATGGGGATGTATGCCAGAGTGAGATAAAAAGTGAGAGTGAGCAACTCCAATTAAAGAAGATGTCACCTGTGAGTTAAAACCTCTCCCATTAATGTGTCTAAATATTGGTTCCCCTACATATATATAGTTTTTTTTATTATGTTTATTTAAATGTTTAGACATTGGAAGACAGCACAATGTTCAGGGGGGGGCACTTATGAAATAATTTCACTGGGCCCACCAATGTGTTAAACTGGCCCTGATGTGTCTTTGTGGCTACAGACTACAAACTAACCTTGTCTGTAGTCTAATCCTGGAGTTATGTTTTAGTCTCTGTTCACACTATTATTATTCTATAGTTTGAATATTTTTTTACAGAAAGATTAGCTTTGTTGCAATTCATTGGGGTCTGTTTGAAAATAGGTCTGCCATAACTGCTATAGCTTCATTAAGAATGGAAAACATGACAGTACAGAGCCTAACTGTACCTCTTCTGTCCCCTCTTCTACTGTTTGTATGATATTAAGAAAGATGGAATGGAGTAAGAAATGAATTCAGGATCAGACAGCATGAAAGATTTGTTTGTTATCGTAACCATTGAAACACATAGATCTAATAAATTGAAACACATAGATATAATAAATTTGTCAGCACATTAAATATAAATGGACTGTGTCTAGTTTTCACCTCGGAGATACATGCAACATCAATCAACTTTCTAGACATAACCATCACCAAAACGGAAAAGGGTAATTTGACAACAATCCTTTGCCATAAATCTACGGCAACGAATAGCCTCCTAGCATGGGACAGTCATCATCCAATGAGTTTGAAAAGAGGGATCCCCAAAAGACAATATCTCAGGCTCAGGAGAAACTGTTCGCATTTAGGGGTTCCAAATAAGTGGCTATCCGGACAAAATACTGAGGTATGCATATCACAATGCATTATCCAACAATAGAAACAAGTTATTGGCCCCAAAAAATTAATGGAGGGGGAGGCACCGTCCCCGATTAGCATAGTGGGAACTTATGACAATAGACATAGTGAGATCATGACTATATTTCAAAAGTTTTGAGGTATTTTAATCGCTGACAAAGATCTCAACAAAGCAGTTGCTCCTCACCCACTGATTACATTCAAAAGGGGAAAGAACCTTCAGAACCGCTTAGTTCACAGCCATTTTACCGAGTGCTCACCACTGGTAGGATGGCTGCCCGATATACCAACGGGAACTTTTAAATGCGGATCCTGCAAAGCATGTAAATAAATAACCAAAAGTACAGTTACAGGACAAATTTTTAAGAATAGGCAATTTGGAAACTGTAAATCCAAGGGGGCCGTTTACATGGCAACATGCACGTGCCCACAAAATTATGTTGGCAAAACGATCCGGGAATTCCGGAGAAGAATCCTGGATCACATTGGAAATAGCCGTAGAAAAGAAGATACATGTCTAGCAAGACATATGCAAGAGATACAAAATAATAGAGAGGAGGAAATTATATTCCAAATAATAGAGGTGATCAGATCATCGAATCGTGGAGGCAATCTAGACAGACTCCTACTTCAGAAGGAGTGAAGGTGGATTTACCGACTCAAAACACCAAGCCCGGAGGGTATTAATGATGATCTGTCATTTAACAGTTTCATATAAATGTATAGACTTTAACAGATTGATCCTCTACTAATGTCCTATAGATGGGACAGGTTATTTACATAACACTGTCTCATCTACTCTATATATTATTGGACCTGATAGTTGCCAACAATGCTCAAATTATAAATATAGCAAATTCTGAATCCATCAACATCGGTTCCTAATAAGGATAATAGCCTACACACATTGACTAAAATTTGAACCCCCCCCCCGCCAGACGAAGCTACGATTGACAATTTAGGTCACAGTTCATATTGTATTATGGATGACTACTGTATGTCACGACATTGCTCCATCCCCCCGACGTGGAGGGAAGGTTTGGAACAATGTCTGATCCATGCCAGCGATGGGGATGGATGGGGATGCCAGCGATGGGGATGGATCATACACTGTTACACAGTGAAGCGCCAATACTCTAGCCCGAACGTCATCTAGGGGAGGCCGGGTTCAAGCCAGTCAGTGATTGGTTGTATGTGACGAGCCCCTTATGAACGGGGCGGGACATGCACTACGTACTGTGCCCTCTCATTGGTTAGAAGATACAGGGGGGAGTGCACTTCGCCTCTTAAGACAGAGTTTTTGGCTGCCAACAGTGGCTAGTAAACTATGTCAACACCAAGCATGAATCGATGCTCCTAGTACATTGTCTACTTAGACTTCTAGAATGCTAGAAGATCTAACAGATTAATTCTGCAGGCCCCTGAGGATTTATGGCAGACTTACCAAGTAAAGAAACGTGTAGGGCTGGTATTTTGTAGCCATATCGACAAGTGTGCTCTAATAGCACAGGGGCTATTCACTCTGTATTTGGTGCAGGTGATCAGGATTGTATTACCTACAGGAATAGCCCAGTGCTGATGCCTTTACAAGTGGGGTTACCTGTCCCTACTTGGAAAAATGATAGTGTAAAGAAAAATATCTACTATTATATATATAAAAACAAATAAAAAGTAATATATAAAATATAAAAATATATGTAATAAAAATAATAAACAAGTTAAATATGTAACATATATGTAAATTCTATGAATTTGTGGAGTGCACACAATACTGTCTACCAAATCACTTTATAAGTGTCAATATAAAGTGCGAAAGCACTAGACAAATGATTGTTGATACATTTCTATCATCGGTCAGTTCACGCAGACATACTGAACAAACCAAACATCAACGGTTACGTGGTAACCAGAAACAAATATATCCCTAAAGGGTAAATGACTCAGTGAGAAACACATAGATCTGCACAAAAGCTATATACACAATCAGGTAATACTATTTATATGCAGTTGAATAAAAAAAAAATATATATATTCCTTAATTTTAATCCTGGATTGCCCAATGGTCTAGTTGAGTTCAGTAGAGGAAATGAAAGTAAAAGAAGACTCAAGTTGGTGATATACTGTAAAACGCTATAAAACTCATTGAAAGTTGCTATGACTGGCACTGGGAGGATATCTGAGATATCCCAACCTCAGAAGTGACACACTAAGTAATCCATCTTATAACTAAAACACTGCATCTGCATCACTTTGTTACTAGTTTTAATGCAGTCATAGTGTCCCCATTAACAGTGACAACCAAGGAGGGACCTCAAAAAAGTGCCAACCAATAGGTTAAAATTTACCCTCTCATCACTACAACATTTCGGTTCACTGCCAGGAAATAACATGTGAGCAGATAATGAGCAGATGTTGTAATTCCCCTTTGTCTTCCAACATTAGAGAACATGTATGATAAGTGAGTACTGAGGCAGACACTGTGCCATTTTTTGAACAGTCTTTTGAGACTGTGGTTATTCAGGTCTCTGCCGATATCCTACTTGATGATGTGTCCTCCATAAGGAAGAGCGGACCAGCCAGTTACGTCCCGCTGTAGTGACCTTACTATGGTCGACACCTCACTACAATGGGCTGTGATTGGGCAGGCCACTCATATGTCATGTCATCATGAATTACTGTAAACCAAGGGTGGACATACCATTGGTGCAACCTGTGCTGCTGCAGAGGAGCCCAGTAGGCAAAGGGGCCCAATGTTACTTTAAAGCAACCTTCTTCTGCCTGTTAGATTTCATGTAAATGCCTGAGATGGTGAATTTTATTGCTCACATGTATTGGTGTTTTATTAGAGAGACATTAGTGGGTGATTTATGATGAAATATTGGAGAGCAATGGGCACATATACTGTTTCTGCACAGGGGCCCTCAGCTGTCTGTGTTCATCTCTGCTGTAAACAGATATGGCGGGGAACCGAATAGATAAATTCTTAAGATAAATATACAGTATTAAGACGTTTATAACATCTTGGTCTAATCTTAAGCCAACATATATTCATTTAATGATAGTTTTACATGTGGAAAATACAAACCTTCATAGCTAATTACTAGGAATAATGTATTAGCTTCCAGTTAGTATTTCCCGTTAGTATCATGGGGCTACTTATACTGTGCGCTGGATTGCTATGTGTACATCACTCTGGCAGGACCCCTTCTAATAACAAATGTTACGCGATTAGAACAGGTTTTTTTAGTGAAATGGTTTTGCGGTGTTCAATAATTTAGTACATTGTAAGCGAGACATTTCATCTCGTAAATCTACTTGGTGGCTGACATTCTACTGGCTTATATATTACCGCTATTCACACTGTAAGGCTACAATTGTTATTTTGGACAAAAACAATCTTTTTCTTTATTTAATATGTATACTTCTGTTGAATAATAAAAAAAAAATGCACTTAAGTACCTATTGGATAGTCAGATATTCTCTATTTGTTTCAAGCACAAATACAGCAGTTTAAATTATTATTAGTAATTTGTTAATATAAATATGCATACATAGAAAATAAATATTACAGATCTAGCACCGTTTATCTTGAATCTGTATGATATAATACAACAAAAGCCTTTGAAAACGTCAAGTAAGGTCAGAATCACACGTTCTGTATGCAGTTTTTGGAGCAGTTTTTGCCTCAGTTTTTTTTTAACCAAACACAGGACTGGACACAAAAGAGAAAAGATGTAGCAGTCTTTTTTTTATACGTTTCCCAGCTTTTAGATTCACTTCTGGCTTTGGCTAAAAAAAACAGTCAAAAACTGCCACAAAACCTGCATAGAAACTGTGTGTGATCCTGGCCTTAAAGAGGCTCTCTCACCACATTATAAGTGGCCTATCTTGTACATAATGTGATCGGCGCTGTAATGTTAGAAAAACGATAATTTTTGACAGAGTTATGACCTATATTAGCATTATGCTAATGAGTTTCTCAATGGACAACTGGGCGTGTTTTACTTTTTGGCCAAGTGGGCGTTGTGGAGAGAAGTGTATGACGCTGACCAATCAGTGACCAATCAGCGTCATACACTTCTCTCCATTCATTTACAGTGCACATAGCGATATAGCTATATCGCTATGTGCAGCCAAATAAACACACTATAATGTTACTGCAGTGTGCTGACAATGAATATACATTACCTCCAGCCAGGACGTGATGTGTATTCAGAATCCTGAAACTTCGCTAATACAATCCCGACACTACAGCACAGGAAGCGTAATCTCGTTTGAAATGACTGTTTACAGCGTAATCTCGCGAGATTACGCTTTCTGTGGTGTAGTGTCGGGACTGTATTAGCGAAGTGTCAGGATTCTGAATACACATCACGTCCTGGCTGGAGGTAATGTTATTCATTGTCAGGACACTGAGCTAGTATAGGTCATAAATCTACATTACAGCGCCAATCACATTATGTACAATATAGGCCACTTATAATGTGGTGACAGAGCCTCTTTAAAGTGGTTGTCCAGTCCCAAAAAATGTATCACCTCTCCTCAGGAGAGGCCATCTGTAATGGCCGGAAGGAGGTGAAGGGAAAGTGAGCCCTAATCTACCCACCGCCCTGTCCCTGCCTACTTGCAACGACTCGCCCTAGGCGACGAGGTACAACTGGGCGGCGGTCCCTACGCTGTCTAAGTGCACAGGAAAACAAACAGGGAACATGCAAGGGAAGGGGCAGTAGCCACGGAACGCCACGAGGAAACGGAGCGGCGAACGGACAGTCAGGACCAGGACGAAGAGAGTACACCCAAGCGGGCAAGGAGACAGAAGCAAGCCAGGGGCAAAGCAAAGCAGGTCAAGCAGAACTGCAGCAAGGCAGAAGCACGGCAGAAGCAGGCTGGAGCAAGCAGCAGTGGGGCCAGGAATCCAAAAGAATTACAAGCACTGAGGGAGAGAACAGGGCAGGTAATAAAGGACAGGGGGCGGAGCTAACTCCGACAGACCAGGCCGCGATAGGCTCTCCCACTCCTGAGCCTGCCACCCTGGTTGGTGGGAGATGGTGTCAGTCGAACAGGTCTGGCCTCAGGTGTGGATTGATTAATCCCAGGAGTATACCTAGATGAAGTACCTGGCAGATCCCTAACAGTACTCCCCCTTTTATGAGGGGCCACCGGACCCTTACTAAGGGGACCCGGTTTAGTGGGGAAGAGAAGGTGGAACCTCCTGATCAATACCCCAGCGTAAACATCACGGGCAGGTACCCAAGTCCTCTCCTCCGGCCCGTATCCTCTCCAATGGACCAGGTACTGGAGGGAGCCCTGGACCATCCTAGTGTCCATAATCTTGGCCACCTCGAATTCCACCCCCTCAGGGGTGAGAACGGGAACAGGAGGTATCCTCGAGGGGGACCAGGACGGGGAGCAGCGTTTAAGGAGGGAGGCATGGAAGACGTCATGTATGCGAAATGATGGGGGGAGCTCCAGACGGAAGGATACAGGGTTGAGGACTTCAATGATCTTATAAGGTCCAATAAATCGGGGAGCAAACTTCCTGGACGGGACCTTAAGGCGCAAGTTCCTGGACGACAACCAGACCAAATCCCCGACGACAAACCGGGGGTTAGCAGAACGTCTACTATCCGCCTGAATCTTTTGTGCGCTCTGGGACGCCTCTAGGTTCTTCTGAACCTGGGCCCAGACGGTGCACAGTTCCCGATGAACATCCTCTACCTCAGGATTATTGGAACAACCAGGGGAGACGGAGGAGAATCTTGGGTTAAACCCGAAATTACAGAAAAACGGGGAGACCCCTGACGAGTTACTGACCCGGTTATTCAAGGAAAATTCAGCAAGGGGAAGGAATGAGACCCAATCGAATTGACAGTCAGAGATGAAACACCTTAAATATTGTTCCAGGGATTGGTTGGTCCTTTCCGTTTGGCCATTAGTTTCCGGATGGAAGGCGGAGGAGAAGGACAGATCAATCTCCAACTTTTTACAAAAAGCTCTCCAAAATAAGGAAACAAATTGTACCCCTCTGTCAGAAACGATATTGACTGGGGCCCCATGGAGACGCAGGATGTGTTTCACAAACAAAGAAGCTAACGTCTTGGCGTTAGGTATCTTCTTAAGGGGCACAAAGTGGCACATCTTGCTGAAGCGGTCGACTACCACCCACACCACCGACTTGCCCTGAGATGGAGGCAAATCGGTGATAAAATCCATGGAGATATGGGTCCAAGGTCTCTGGGGAATGGGCAAGGAACGTAGTAGGCCCGCAGGTCGGGACCTAGGGGTTTTGGACCTAGCGCAAACCTCACAAGCGGCGACGTAAGCCCTAACGTCTTTAGGCAACCCAGGCCACCAATAGTTTCTGGTAATGAGGTGTTTGGTGCCCAAGATGCCAGGATGGCCAGATAGAGCGGAGTCATGGTTTTCCCTGAGTACCCTCAGCCGGTATTGCAGGGGAACAAACAGTTTGTCCCCAGGGACGTTCCCGGGAGCAGCACCCTGATCAGCCGCGATATCAGAAGCTAAATCAGAATCCGTGGCAGAGACGATTATACCAGGGGGTAAAATACAAGCAGGATCCTTCTCAGAAGGAGGATTGGCCATGAAACTACGTGACAGAGCATCAGCCTTAATATTCTTGGACCCAGCCCTATAGGTAACCAAGAAATTAAATCTGGTAAAGAATAGTGCCCACCGAGCTTGTCTAGGATTAAGCCTCCGGGCCGATTCTAGGAAAACCAGATTCTTGTGATCCGTAAGGACCGTTACCTGGTGTCTGGCCCCCTCCAGGAAGTGCCGCCACTCCTCAAAAGCCCATTTAATGGCTAGAAGTTCGCGGTTGCCAATATCATAGTTACTCTCCGTGGGCGAAAACTTCCTAGAGAAGTAAGCACAGGGGCGGAGATGGGTGAGGGAGCTGGTACCCTGGGACAAGACGGCCCCCACTCCCACCTCGGAAGCGTCAACCTCCACAATAAATGGCTCCTCTTGGTTGGGCTGAATAAGCACGGGGGCCGAGATAAAGCACTTCTTGAGGGTCTCAAAGGCCTGGACGGCCTCAGGGGGCCAATGGAGGACATCAGCACCCTTGCGGGTAAGGTCCGTAAGAGGCTTAGCGACGACCGAGAAGTTGGCAATAAATCTCCTGTAATAGTTGGCGAACCCTAAAAAACACTGTAACGCCTTAAGGGAGGCAGGTTGGACCCATTCCGCCACAGCCTGAACCTTGGTAGGGTCCATGCGGAATTCATGAGGAGTGAGGATTTGCCCTAAAAATGGTATCTCCTGTACCCCAAAGACACATTTTTCAGTCTTAGCAAACAGATTATTCTCCCGAAGGACCTGGAGCACCTTCCTGACATGCTCCACGTGGGAGGACCAGTCCTTGGAAAACACCAGTATGTCATCAAGGTACACAACAAGAAAATTACCCAGGTACTCTCTCAGGATTTCATTAATAAAATTCTGGAAGACAGCAGGGGCATTACACAACCCAAAGGGCATGACCAGGTGTTCGAAATGACCCTCGGGTGTGTTGAACGCAGTTTTCCACTCATCCCCCTCTTTGATGCGGATAAGGTTATATGCCCCCCGTAGATCGAACTTAGAAAACCATTGGGCTCCCTGAACCTGATTAAAAAGATCCGGAATCAAAGGAAGTGGGTACTGGTTCCTTACGGTGACCTTATTCAGGTTACGATAATCAATGCACGGCCTAAGACCACCATCCTTCTTCCCCACGAAGAAGAAGCCAGCACCTACAGGAGAAGTCGAGGGGCGAATGAAACCCTTGGCCAGGCATTCTTGGATATATTCCCTCATAGCTTTACGTTCAGGACATGAAAGATTAAATATCCTCCCCTTAGGAAGCTTGGCACCAGGCACCAAATCGATAGCGCAATCGTAATCTCTATGGGGGGGCAACACCTCGGAGGCCTCCTTAGAAAACACATCGGCGAAGTCCTGAACAAACTCAGGAAGCGTGTTTACCTCCTCCCGGGGAGAAATAGAGTTAACAGAAAGACATGACATAAGACATTCATTACCCCATTTGGTGAGATCCCCAGTATTCCAATCAAACGTGGGATTATGCAACTGCAACCAGGGAAGACCTAAAACCAGATCAGACGATAATCCCTGCATCACCAGTACAGAGCACTGCTCCAAATGCATGGAGCCAACAAGCAGTTCAAAAACAGGAGTATGCTGAGTAAAATAACCATTAGCAAGGGGAGTTGAGTCGATTCCTACTACAGGGATAGGATAAGGTAAATCAATACAAGGCATCTTTAGAGACATAGCAAATTCCGCAGACATGATATTAGCAGATGACCCTGAATCCACGAAAGCACTGCCAGTGGCAGCCCGGCCAGCAAACGAGACCTGAAAGGGAAGCAAAATTTTATTGCGTTTCACATTAACGGGAAATACCTGTGCGCCCAAGTGACCTCCCCGATGATCACTTAGGCGCGGAAGTTTTCCGGCTTCTTATTCTCGCGCCTGGGACAGGTGTTCAGTAGATGCTTGTCGTCCCCACAGTAGAAGCAGAGACCATTCATTCTGCGAAACTCCCTACGTTGTCGAGGGGACATGGAGGCCCCGAGTTGCATAGGTGCCTCCGAGTCCTCCGTGGAGGGGCGAGGAGACGGGACCTCGGGGGGGATCGCAGAAAAGTCAGAGGGGAGCACACTGAAGCGTTCTAGCTGACGTTCCCTGAGACGTCGGTCAATTCGTACTGCTAGGGCCATAACCTGGTCAAGGGAGTCAGACGAGGGGTAGCTAACCAGCAGATCCTTCAGGGCGTCAGATAATCCTAACCTAAACTGGCACCTTAGGGCCGGATCGTTCCACTGAGAAGCTACGCACCACTTCCTAAAATCAGAACAGTATTCCTCAACCGGTCTCCTACCCTGACGTAAGGTCACCAGCTGACTCTCGGCTAAGGCAGTCCTGTCAGTCTCGTCGTAAATGAGTCCGAGGGCAGAGAAAAAACGATCAACAGAGGAAAGTTCAGGGGCGTGAGGAGCCAAGGAGAAGGCCCACTCTTGGGGCCCTTCCTGGAGTCGGGATATGATGATACCCACCCGCTGGTTCTCGGAACCTGAGGAGTGGGGCTTTAGGCGGAAATACAGTCTGCAACTCTCCCGGAAGGAGAGAAACGTCTTACGGTCCCCTGAGAACCGGTCAGGTAACTTGAGGTCGGGTTCTAGAGGTGAGGTGAGGGGTACTACTAAAGCAACGTCACCCTGATTGACCCTTTGGGCCAGGGCCTGGACCTGTAGGGAGAGGCCCTGCATCTGCTGGGCCAGGGTCTCAAGGGGGTCCATGATAGCGTCAGCGTAGGAGAAATGGTAGACTAGGTAAGGGCTTGTAATTATGTAATGGCCGGAAGGAGGTGAAGGGAAAGTGAGCCCTAATCTACCCACCGCCCTGTCCCTGCCTACTTGCAACGACTCGCCCTAGGCGACGAGGTACAACTGGGCGGCGGTCCCTACGCTGTCTAAGTGCACAGGAAAACAAACAGGGAACATGCAAGGGAAGGGGCAGTAGCCACGGAACGCCACGAGGAAACGGAGCGGCGAACGGACAGTCAGGACCAGGACGAAGAGAGTACACCCAAGCGGGCAAGGAGACAGAAGCAAGCCAGGGGCAAAGCAAAGCAGGTCAAGCAGAACTGCAGCAAGGCAGAAGCACGGCAGAAGCAGGCTGGAGCAAGCAGCAGTGGGGCCAGGAATCCAAAAGAATTACAAGCACTGAGGGAGAGAACAGGGCAGGTAATAAAGGACAGGGGGCGGAGCTAACTCCGACCGACCAGGCCGCGATAGGCTCTCCCACTCCTGAGCCTGCCACCCTGGTTGGTGGGAGATGGTGTCAGTCGAACAGGTCTGGCCTCAGGTGTGGATTGATTAATCCCAGGAGTATACCTAGATGAAGTACCTGGCAGATCCCTAACACCATCAATATCTGATTAGTCGGGGTCCGACTCCCGGCACCCCCACCGATCATCAGTTTTTGAAGGGGCCGCAGCGCTCGTACTGTTTCTCCTTAATTCCTTATCTGCTCGTACTGTGAATCGCCGACACATTTGTAGCGGCTGTTCACAGTATTACAGCCTTCTCCTATTGAAGGATAGGCCATCAATTTTTGAGACTGGACAACCCCTTAAAAGTTTCTTGCCGTGTATTTAACGCGTTAGAGTCAAAGTAAAGAGTGCTACATCTGTATTAAACCTTATTATATCAAGCTACTGTGGCAACAGAAAAGACTCATGTAGCAATAGGAGAGACAGACAAATAAGCAAAGATAAAGTGAAAATTAGACAGAAGATAGATTTTTTTGTTTTCTCATTGTTTCCTATATTAATAGGAATATTAAGCAGATGTTAGTACAGATGTAGCCATCTTTATCTTGACCTTTAACGCATTAAATACACAGTGTCAAAAATCTTTAACTTTACCTTTTCAATGGCTTTTCAATGGCTTTTGTTGTGTTATATCCTGCTGCAGCAATTTATCAGAGTCAAGATAAACTTGGCTACATCCATATAAACATTCAGGAGGAAAAGATCAGCACTCCTTGTGGAATTTGAAAAATAAATCATCTTTATTTATTTAAATAGCCAGTGGAAAGGCTGAACAGCTTAAAGTGGACAAAATACATAACGGGTCCGTCCCCTCCGACGCGTTTCTAGCTCACAAGAGCCCTTACTCATAGATAGGGGAGGGAATGAGAGTACGTGGCTGAAATAACAGCCAGGAAAGAAAACCACCCACTCTAATCAGTCCTTTTTTAAGATGAAGGTTTACGCCAGATACTAGAGCCGGGTTCTAAATTTTCTTTCCGGAGAGCGCCTACTTTGGGTACCATGCTCTCACCTAGTTTAACGCATGTTTCATCTAAACAAAATACGTGGCTGTTATCTAAAGGTTTTTATCCTTGTGGTGCAAATATATGTATGTGTTGCAACCATGTACATCAAGTTAAAGAAGTAAGTTCGGCTATTGATGGAACTATACATAAAACAATTCATCAACTGCAACACACAACATATAGTATATCAAATAAACTGTACTCTCTGTGATTTATCCTATGTTGGGTGCACAAGTCGCCCTCTTAAGGCCAGAATTAGAGAACATCTGAATGGAGCCACTAATCCTAAAGTTAGAAATCCTTCTAATGCATCGAAACACTTTAGTCTTATGCATCAAGGCAATATCAGCAGCTTTCAGTTTTCAGGAATTGAAAGGGTTAACAAACCAGTGCGAGGTGGTGATCATAGGAGAGCACTACTAAATCGTGAGGGATACTGGATTCTCATGTTAAATACTATAGTCCCCAATGGTCTTAATGTGAGAAATGATCTTATTATGAACTATTAATACTCCATATATTTTTGAATTTGGTCTGTGATTTTATAGTTACATTTTTATACATTTTTGTACGTTTTATATGTCATTCACTTTTGTGATCATTGTATACACCTGATTAGAGTGGGTGGTTTTCTTTCCTAGCTGTTATTTCAGCCACACACTCTCATTCCCTCCCCTATGTATGAGTAATGGCTCTTGTGAGCTAGAAACGCGTCAGAGGGTACCGACGCTTTATGTATTTTGTCCACTTTAAGCTGTTCAGCCTTTCCGCTGGATTTTTAAATAAATAAAGAAGATTTATTTTTCAAATTCCACAAGGAGTGCTGATCTTTTCCTCCTGAATGTTGTTCCTATAGCGTGGAGATCACTGTCTTCTTTGTGCACCTGGGAGGGTGAGCTGACATTTCCATTTATTTATTACATCCATGTAAAGGTTTAAATTCAGAACATCGTATTCTATTGGTTATTGCTGTTCCTTATACAGTCTTATAATTCTTAATATAGACCTTTCAACTTAATTCACACATTCTTTCTACTGAATTTAAGATATGAGCTTCTATCCAAAATAAAAACCAAAATTACAATAATATGAGAAGTGGGACTATCATTCTGATTCACAGACTCAAAGAAAGCAACATAAGGTGAAATGAACACGACGTGGATTTGCAGCGCAGATTTTCCTACTGCAAATCTGCAGTGTAATACATCACCAGGAAAGTAAATAAAGTTTCAAGTAATCTTTTCTAAATGTTGCAGAATTTTTCGGCACATAAATTGACATGCGGCGAGTATCTTACAATGCGCAGTATTGTAAATTTATCTTGTGTTTTAGCCTGCAAATTGTATTTGACAAGTTAATTTTAAAAAAATGCACCAAAATCCGCAGCACAAAACCACACTTATTTCCGCATCAAAATGTAAAAACAGCACCTAAAAACGCATAAGAAAAAAGCACTATTAGGCATGGATTTTACCTGTGAAATTGACTGTGTTTATCTGCGTATTTTCTGCACCATGTTACGCAATGTGTGCATGTAGCCTAAAAGAGTTTAAATACTGACGTGAACGTGAACCAGCGATGTATGCGGTACAATGTATTGCAGTTTATTGTCATTTTTACATGCTTCTGTTAAGCCTTGCCAGAAACAGAAAAAAGGCAGACCTGGGTGCCTTCATTAGGCCCCCGGGCTGCCATAACAAACATCGGCATGGGGTCCGATGGGCTGTTAGAGGGGGCCGTCTTCTTTTTCTAATGGCTTAGATGCCAAGATTGACCACAACATCTAAGTGGTTAATCGGCCAGGAACAGCACATTCACTGTTTCTGGCCATTAGTGGAGGGTGTCAACTCTGATGCACAACTGACACCCACAGTGTTTGGAGCGGTCTCAGAGCGTGAGCCCGCTATATACTTCTTCCTACTGCTCCATGATGTACCGGCACATCATTGTGCATCAAGGGGTTAAGCTCTAGATGTCAATATAAAATTATTGTATCTCTCAGGGTTGTACACTCACATATACAGAGAGCGATTATCGGGAATTCTTTTCAGTAGTGAAAAAATAAAAAATAATATATATATTATGTTCACATTTTTGTGTAATTTATGGGATTCATATATGTGGGGTTAGTGACTGCCTCCATATTTTTGGTTTTTGCACACCTCCCATTCTGCCCTGGGTGATTTTAATTAGTTTAATGCTGGTTCCTACCATCGGCAAAAATATATAGGCTCAGTCCCAGTTCTGGGTGTATGTGCAGCATTTTATGTATGTTCAAGCATTTTTTCCTTTTAATGTTGATGAGTATAGCTAACAGTTAATGAAAACCCCAAATTGTGTCTCTCCAAAACATAGAATATTATGTAAGCCCCAAAATGATTTTTAATACCGAAATGTTGGCCTACTGAAAAGTATGTCCAGTATATGCGCTCAATACTGATGAATTATATATGACTTCACCGATATGTAAATAACAGAGGAAGATAGGAAACATTTTTAAAGTGAGACAGTGTTTGTGAAGCCCTGCCTATTACATGCTGCACTCAGCTGCACATATAAAGGTTCTCTTTAAAGGACTTAAAGGATCTGCTGCTAACGTCTTGGTGACAGATACCACCAGACACCTTAAGGAGTCTTGCAGAATCTATGCCTCGATGGGTCAGAGCTATTTGGGCATCACGAGGAAGACCTACACAATATTAGGCAGGTAGTTTTAATGTTATGGCTGAATGGTGAATTTTTATTTTTCAGGACATCTGCAATTTTTTGGAGCTTAAAAGGTGTTATACCATGAATCATTTTCATGCCAAAAGCCCAGAATTGCTGTTAATAGCTGTTTTAACCGCTTCCCACGATTGGGTGTGACTGTACGTCCAGATTCAAAGTGATTTTCCGCAATAGGGCGTACAGTCACGCCCAAGCTTTAAACTGTTAGAGACAGTTGCCAAGCTGGACTCAAGGCACAGGACCAATCAGAATGGTCCTGTGCCGGCAAGCGCTGTGATTGGCCAGTCAGTACTGACTAGCCAATCACAGTGCAGGAGGCTTATTTTGCCGGCATCTCTTGCTCTGACTAGCTCATTTCTGTCAGAGAGCTTGTCAGAATCAGAAGCCAGTGAGAAGACTGTGAAGAGTGTTAAAGAAAACAAACAAACAAACAAACAAACAAACAAACAAACAGTGATCTGCCCCTTTTCTGCCCACTGACCAGTGATCACCACCTTTGGTGCCCACTGCTCATCAAATATATAATATATAATTTCAGTCACCCACAGTGCCCTTCTGCCGTGCTGTGATCTGTGCCCAGCGATCACCTGTCTCCGTACCCGGTCGCCATCAACCTGCTGTGTCTCTAGATTGCCCACTGCTCGAGTACCCTGTTAGGTAGCAATGCCATGTCTCATTTAGTTTTTCCCCTGGTAGGTAGGGTACCCTTACTCATCAAATACAGCAGGGTCGCTGATCTCTGCACCCCCGTCAGTGTAAAAGAACCGTAGGTCCTGCTCTGCCTAAGCTGACATGGGAAGATGTGGACAATTATACCCACCAGGTGCCTGAATTTACAGCCCCTTCAGGCATTCAAATTGACACTACAGGTTTCAGCCCCATTGATTATTTTAAAGTTGTTTTTTTCAGACGCCCTTATAGATATAATGGTCCAGCAGACCAACATCTATGCGGATCTGTTTATCTCCCAGAACCCCGACTCTTATTATGGGAGAGGCCAAAATTGGATCCCCACAAACGCAGTGGAATTGCGAAAGTTTTGGGGCTTATTTTTAAGCTTTGGTCTCGTAAAAAAGCCAAGCATTAGAGACTACTGGACTCCTGATATTTTATACAACACCACCATTTACCGCACAGTAATAACAAGGATGTGATTCAAAGCCACCCTAAAGTTCCTGCATTACAATGACAATAGTCACTGCCCACCCCCACAGGACCCAAATTTTGATAGGCTCTATAAAATAAGACCATTAGTTGCCCACTGCTCCCAAAGTTTTTTCCAAGTTTATACCCCCCAACAAAACATTTCGGGGGATGAGTCATTGGTAAGCTTTAAGGGTAGACTGCACTTCAGGCAGTATCCACCCAATAAAAGTGTAAAAATTATGTGAAAGTGCCACCTGTTGCACCCACTCTTTTAGAGTTTATGAGGGGAAAGATTCCCATCTAGATCTCCCAGAATGCCCCCCCTTCCTAGGAATTAGGAAAGATCGTATGGGATCTTGTTCATCCTTTGCTCGGCAAAGGATATCATTTATATCTGGACAACTTTTACAATAGTGTCCCATTGCTAAAAGTTCTATTGTCCTGATCCACCTTGGCGTGCGGAACAATACGCAAAAATCAGAAGGGCCTCCCCAAAACTTTGCTGGGTCAGATACTAAAGTTAGGAGAGAGCAGAGCTGTCTGCAGCGACGATCTGCTGCTCCTGAAATATAAGGATAAAAGGGACGTCCTTATACTGACCAGCATTCATGACAGCAGCTGCAGTCTTGTCCCTGTACGCAGATCCAACACCCAAGTCCCTAAACCATTTTGTGTACAGGAGTACAACAAATATATGGGTTGAGTGGACCAGTCTGATCAGGTAATAAACCATACAGCGCCATGCGCAAGTCAAATGTATGGTTTAAAAAGCTGTCTGTGCATCTTGCACAGATGGCTTTATACAACGTCTTTGTCTTCTGCAGATATGCTGGCAGTAGGGATACATTCCTGCAATTTCAGGAAAAAGTAATCAAGGCCGTGATATTTGCTGACCAGGTTCTTCTGTCAGCAGGATAATTCCCGGCCAGCATTTCCCCACAGATATCCCCCCCACTGATAAAAAACAGAAGACCCCCAAAAAATGCTGTGTGTGCGCCAAGCGAGGCATTCGTAAGGGTACTGCATACCAATGTGAGACATGTCCCACAAATCCCGGCCTGTGCATGAAACAATGTTACAAAATATATCACACCTCCTTGAATTTTTTATTTATTCTTTATCCACCTTTTCTGTCTCCCATATTGGCCATGACAAATAATTTATTTTTTTACTGACCAGCCCCATTCAAAATTTGCTCATTTAAAATTTGTAAAAAAACAACCTAAAACAAAACTAAAAATTAGCACTATACCAAGAACCCGAGGGAGTTTCCTTCTCCCCTAGGTTGCAATCTGGATGAGAAGAATAAATCCAGATGAGATTGGTTGTCTCAGCAAATCTTTTTTTGCTGAGGCCTTTGATTTACTTTTTGGGCTGGATTTTATGGAGTGGTGGGTAGGTTGGTAGTGGGACCTGCCATTCCCTCTCCCTCCATTGCGGGTTTTCCAGGTTGTCCTCCTTAGTTACCAAAATGAAAGTAATTTTTATTACACCCCTAGATGAATACCTAGAGAGTTGTCACTTCACAATTAAAAAATTCTCACTATACCCCTAGATGAATACCTAGAGGTTTGTCACTTCACAAATTAAAATTTCTCACTATACCCCTAGATGAATACCTTGAAAGGTGTTACTTTACAATTTAAAATTGTAACTATACCGCTAGATGAATTCTTTGAGGAGTTTAGTTTCCTAAAATGGGGTCAATTTTCTGGGGTTTCTAATATTTTGACACCCCAGAGCCTCTGTTTTCATGACACAGGGCAGTATGCAACCATAGTAGGCCTCAGATGTTGCATGGTGCTCTTCACCTTCAGAGCCCTGCCATGTGCTCAAACAGCAGTTTATGACCACAAATGAGGTATTGCCGTATTCAGGAGAAATTGTGTAACAAACTGTGGGTGCTTTTTCTCCTTTAACAACTTGTGAAAATGATGAATTTGGGGCTAAAGCAACATGTTCTTTGAAAAAAATTTCAATTTTCTATTTTTTACTTCCCAGTGTATGAAACAACTGTGGGGTCAAAATACTCACTATACCACTTGAAAAATTCCATGAGGGGTGTAATTTACCAAATGGAGTCACTTTTGGGGGGTTTCCACTGTACCTGTACCGTAGAAGCTTTACAAATGTGACATGGTGCAGAGAAATCAAACCAGCAAAATCAGCGCTCCAAAAGCTAAATGGCGTGCCTTCCCTTCCGAGCCCTGCCATGGGCCCAAAAAGCAGTTTATGACCACATGTTTGGTATTTCCGTACTCTGGAGAACTTTCTTTACAAATGATGGGGTGCTTTTCCTCATTTATTTGTTGAAAAAATAATGGAGGTAAACCGACATCTTATGGGAAAATAATGTAATTTTTCATTTTCACTGCCCAATTCTAATCAAGTCTATAAAACACCCGGGGGGGGGGGGGGTGGTCAAAATGCTTACTACACCCCTAAATAAATTCTTCATGGAGTGTAGTTTCCAAAATGGAGTCAATTTTCGGGGTTTCCACTGTATGGATACCTAAGGCGCTTTACAGATGCGACATGGTGCTGAGAAATCAATCCAGCAAAATCTGTGCCTTCCCTTCCGAGTCCTTGGCAACTCTACACCTCTACAGTGAACGGAGGATTACCATGCAGAGACCTGACTGTGTGAAGAGAGACTAAGCATGCGCCTCCACTAGCACTCATCTCAGATAATTTTTTTAATGAGTTTAATTACAAAATGTGTTTAGAATTTGGTACTTTATTTAAATAAGCCTAAAATTCTTCATAGGATAACCCCTTTAAGAAAAAGATCCACGCAAGGAGCCGCTTCCAAAGTTATTAGAGAGTAGAATCTCATTTGATTCATGTATTTTCCTTCTTTTTAAAACTTCTTTAACTAACACTATTCAAAGAAAAATAATGACATTGACATTATTTTAAAATAGCATCACATGTACCAGTGCAATGATTGTTTGACATCTGGTGCAATTGAGCGGTCAACAAACAACTAACTGTGACCTCTATCTACCGCAAATATTATTTTTAAAAACTAGACCTTACATATTACATAAGGCTAGAGCAGGGTAAATGTCAAAGAAATCACTAGTCACTAGAAAGTGCTACCATAAAAGTGTGCACAAGGATAAAAGGGAAAGTGAATACCATTTTAAGGAATGGCTTAAAAAGCAGCGGTGACCGCCATTTTGCTGCCCAAAGTGAAATTCAGGGTAAATGTTTATAATTAATAAAATGGAGTTACTATGGTCATGGAAATACTAGGGACGAAATCCTTTCACACTGGTCCTCCAAATGCAATTTCCAAGGTTATACACTATAGGTCCTTCAAATCATAGGCAATAAAAAAAAAAAATGCATGTTACTAGGCTGTACAAGAGAAATTTCACAAAATGATGCCCCATTTCTGACGTCATTTAATTTCTGCAGTTACTGGCTAAAGCTGCACCTCTCATGCAATGTTCCCTCTAAGTCTTGGCAGCTCCTAAGCAGGGCAGTTAGGGGGCAGGGCGAGTCTCCATCAATGGTGGGCAATCTGATGACCAAAAGTAATACCCCCAGTAAACGCTAATATAGCTACTAAATAAGAGAATGAGAAAACTAATATTGAATTAGTTTTAATTACTTTTTTAAATACTATAATATTACAAGTCCAGCAGTAAAATAGACAGTTATAAACACCAATCATAGGCATCAATGAAAGACTCCCTGATTACACTACTGTCCCTGTAGATAGCGCCACACAGACCCCCTGTAGATAGTGCCACACAGACCCCCTGTAGATAGTGCCAAACAGACCCCTGTAGATAGTGCCACACAGACCCCCTGTAGATAGCATCACACCCCCTCCCTGTAGATAGCGCCACACAGAACCCCTGTAGATAACGTCACACCCTCTCCCTGTAGATAGCGTCACACCCCCTCCCTGTAGATAGCGTCACACCCCCTCCCTGTAGATAGTGTCACACCCCCTGTAGAGAGCCAAACAGTCCGCTGTAGATAGCACCACACAGCCCCC
This sequence comes from Rhinoderma darwinii, assembly GCF_050947455.1. Lineage (NCBI taxonomy): Eukaryota > Metazoa > Chordata > Amphibia > Anura > Rhinodermatidae > Rhinoderma > Rhinoderma darwinii. The sequence goes on from NC_134690.1 coordinate 64,368,791, forward strand.
TGTACATAGAGCCACACAGACCCCCTGTAGATAGCATCACTCAGACCCCCTGTAGGTAGCGTCACACCCCTTCCCTGTAGATACTGCCACACACAGCCTCCCTGTAGTTAGCATCACACAGACCCCCTGTAGATAGTGCCACACAGACCCCCCTGTAGATAGTGCCACACAGATCCCCCTGTAGATAATGCCACACAGCCCCCCTGTAGATAGTGCCACACAGACCCCCCTGTAGATAGTGCCACACAAACCCCCCTGTAGATATTGCCGCACAGCTCCCCTGTAGATAATGCCACACAGCCCCCCTGTAGATAGTGCCACACAGACCCCCCTGTAGATAGTGCCACACAAACCCCCCTGTAGATATTGCCGCACAGCTCCCCTGTAGATAATGCCATACAGCCCCTTGCATATACTTCCACAAAGCAAAAACCCCTCCCCTTGTATATACTGCCACACAGCAATCCCCCTCCCCTTGTATATACTACCAAAGAGCAATCCCTTCCCCTTGTATATACTGCCCCATAGCAATCCCCCTCCTCTTGCACATACTGCCAAACAGCTATCCCCCTCCCCTTGTATATACTGCCACACAGCAATCCCCCTCCCCTTGTATATACTGCCACACAGCAATCCCCCTCCCCTTGCATATACTTCCACAAAGCAAAACACCCTCCCCTTGTATATACTGTCACACAGCAATCCCCCTCCCCTTGTATATACTGCCACACAGCAATCCCCCTCCCCTTGTATATACTACCAAAGAGCAATCCCCTCCCCTTGTATATACTACCAAAGAGCAATCCCTTCCCCTTGTATATACTGCCCCATAGCAATCCCCCTCCTCTTGCACATACTGCCAAACAGCTATCCCCCTCCCCTTGTATATACTGCCACACAGCAATCCCCCTCCCCTTGTATATACTGCCACACAGCAATCCCCCTCCCCTTGTATATACTGCCACACAGCAATCTCCCCCTCCCCTTGTATATACTTGCATATACAGAAATCCCCCACCCCTTGTATATACTGCCACACTGCAATCCCCTCCCCTTGTATATACTGCCACACAGCAATCCCCTTCCCCTTGTATATACTGCCACACAGCAATTCCCCCTCCAACTTGTATATAGTGCTACTGTAAAGGATCTGCCAGGCACAGCTTCGGGGTTAACGCCCATAGGTAATCAGTCTTCACCTGAGTCTATGTCTCTGAGACTGACTCCAGCTTCCACCACTCAGGCTGGCAGGCTTAGGAGTGGGAGAGCCTATCGCAGCCTGGCCAGACTCAGCTAGCTCCCGCCCTCTGTCTATTTATACCTGCCTTTCCTGTTCCTCCCTTGCTTGTGATTCTTCTCGTGTGGTTTCCTGGCCCAGCTACAGCTTGTGACTATTTGATCCTGCTCCATACTGACCCCGGCTTACTGACTACTCTCCTGCTCTGCTTTTGGTACCTCGTACACTCCTGCTTTGACTCGGCTCGTTCACCTCACTTGTTGCTCACGATGTTGCCGTGGGCAACTGCCCCATTTCCCTTAGCTTTGTGTACCCTTGTCTGTTTGTCTCGTGCACTTACTGAGTGTAGGGACCGCCGCCCAGTTGTACCCCGTCGCCTAGGGCGGGTCGTTGCATGTAGGCAGGGACAGAGTGGCGGATAGATTAGGGCTCACTTGTCCGTTTCCCTACCCCTATCATTACATAATTACAAGCCCATTACCTAGTCTACCCTGGTCCCTGTCTCTACTATGGACCCCCTTGAGACCCTGGCCCAGCAAATGCAGGGTCTCTCCCTACAGGTCCAGGCCCTTGCTCAGAGGGTCAACCAGCCTGACGCTACCATGGTAGTGCCCCTCACCTCACCTCTTGAACCCCACCTCAAGTTGCCTGACCGGTTCTCAGGGGACCGGAGGACTTTTCTCTCCTTTCGGGAGAGTTGTAGGCTCTACTTTCGGTTAAAGCCTCACTCCTCAGGTTCTGAGAGCCAGTGGGTGGGTATAATTATGTCCCGGCTCCAGGAAGGGCCCCAAGAGTGGACCTTCTCCTTGGCTCCTGACGCCCCTGAACTTTACTCCGTTGATCGTTTCTTTTCTGCTCTCAGACTCATTTATGACAAGACTGACAGGACTGCCTTTGCCGAGAGTCAGCTGGTGACCTTACGTCAGGGTAAGAGACCTGTTGAGGAGTATTGTTCTGACTTTAGGAAGTGGTGCATAGCTTCTCGGTGGAATGACCCTGCCTTAAGGTGCCAGTTTAGTTTGGGTCTGTCGAACGCCCTGAAAGACCTGCTAGTTAGCTATCCCTCTTCTGACTCCTTAAACCAGGTCCACTTAGAAAGGGTCCGGTGACCCCTCATAAAAGGGGGGGTACTGTAAAGGATCTGCCAGGCACAGCTTCGGGGTTAACGCCCATAGGTAATCAGTCTTCACCTGAGTCTATGTCTCTGAGACTGACTCCAGCTTCCACCACTCAGGCTGGCAGGCTTAGGAGTGGGAGAGCCTATCGCAGCCTGGCCAGACTCAGCTAGCTCCAGCCCTCTGTCTATTTATACCTGCCTTTCCTGTTCCTCCCTTGCTTGTGATTCTTCTCGTGTGGTTTCCTGGCCCAGCTACAGCTTGTGACTATTTGATCCTGCTCCATACTGACCCCGGCTTACTGACTACTCTCCTGCTCTGCGTTTGGTACCTCTTACACTCCTGGTTTGACTCGGCTCGTTCACCTCTCTTGTTGCTCACGGTGTTGCCGTGGGCAACTGCCCCATTTCCCTTACCTTTGTGTACCCTTGTCTGTTTGTCTCGTGCACTTACTGAGCGTAGGGACCGCCACCCAGTTGTACCCCGTCGCCTAGGGCGGGTCGTTGCAAGTAGGCAGGGACAGAGTGGCGGGTAGATTAGGGCTCACTTGTCCGTTTCCCTACCCCTATCATTACAGCTACACAGTAATCCCCCCTTGTATATACTGCTACCCAGCAATCCCCCATTGTATATGGGGCTACACAGCCCCCCTCTCCCCTTGTATATACTGCTACACAGTCCCCCCTTCCCCTTGTGTATAGTGCTACACAGCAATTCCCCCCTGTATATTACCAACCCGCAATCCCCCCTGTATATTACCACACAGATGGAGCGCTACACTGCCTCTTGGGCAGGACGCATGCGCATGATGTGATGCCTTCCCAGCGCCTTATAGGCTGCAGGCCTAACGTGGCCTGCAGCCTATAGTATTCATTTGTATCTGCGTTCTTAGGACGCACATACTAGTGAATGTGGCTGTCGCTAGCACCAGAGCCCCGTCAGGTGCCAGCGACGCCACTGCATCCGCCCGCCACCCGTGACAGTGCGAGGGCTTTAAACTTTAGTGAGTGAGCGGACTTTGGAAGGTGCGCAGCCACGCACGTTATGGGGAACACTGGCAAATGTGATTAATACACATGACAGCCAGTACTATGGAGTTACATCTCAGACTACATTCAGATGACTGTGGTGGTAGTCTTTTATTAAATAGGTTGACATTATGAAACAAACCAGTTGGTAATGGATGACAATTTATTTATAATAATTAGACTTTCTAGGATTGCACTTTTACGCAGTAAATGACTGTGTATACTTTTATTCTGGATAGGGGATTTGTTGTATTTCTAATAAGAAATGTGCCATCGCTGTGTGTATTGTGATTCCCTGACCACCAGCATGTTGTTTTAATTTGTTTGTCCTATTTTTAGGTCTTGATTTTTAACTTTTATCTAATAAAATAGAATTTTTGTATAATACATATTGTGTGCTTTTAGTTTTTTGTATAATATACAGATATGTCTACCCATATGTTGATAGGTACTACATTCAGACAACTGTTGTATTTAGTGCAAAAAACATGATTTAATGCCAAAAATAGGATCGTATTCTATCAGGACAAAGCAGGGAAGCCCATACGGAATATCTCACTTGGAATTGTACAGGGGAGCTCAAAACTGTGATTTAACATCTGCTGCTTCATGAGAAATGAGAACTGGCAGCTTAGCTTCAGATCCATCCCCTCCAGAACACACAGAGGGTTTAGAATTAGAGGGGAGCAAATTTCACAAAATTTGTTTCGGGTCTGATTCAGTTGAATTGGCCGTCAGGGTCGATCTGGCCCAAATAAATTTGTTGCAAATCGAAAGTTCCCCAATTACCCAATTGTATGACACTTTGAGGTCTTCATGACTGTATCAAACCTCTTTTAAGCTCTTTAATGCCAAGACAGCATTAGTAATGTCAAGTGACAGCAACATAAATGACTATGGGTAGATGGACGGTAGCCACTGGTAACAAACAGCCTGTTTAAAAACATACTGCACTGTCTGATTTTTTTATGCTTTTTAAAATTAGAAAACGGTCCAAAAGTTTTTTTGTTTTTTTTTAAGATGTCTGCCAGTGTTTATACATACATGGTGATATCGGAAGAAGAAATAGCTTTTTAACAAGCGATCCAAAAATTATCACTTTTTGGGGAGTAGCAATGTGTTTGGTGTTATTTTAAAGAAAAAAATTAAAATTAAATATGATCCATCACTAACACCACCATGACTACATGTGCCAGTGACAGTGTGCCTTATAGCCCTGGAAAGTGAAGTGGCAATGGCTTTTTATTCGAGTCAATTGAAAAAATAATTGTCACTTGCACAGACTGAAGTATAACGGTGCTGTATTTATGCTTGACACACAACAATACGCCAATTTTTGGGGGCACTATTAGATTTATGCAAAACAATGAGTGACTTCACATTCGTGCAGTTTGTATCAGCAGGAGGCGGCACGCTATCAGCACCAGGATTTTAATTTGAATAAAAACTATTTTTTGAAAAAGAAATGTCACTTGGACACAGACTGAAGTATAATGGCGCTGTATAAATGTTTGACGCAGAACAGTACAACACATTTTTGGTGGCACTATTGGATAACAATGAGCAACGCCATACCCGTGATGTCTGTTTCAGAATGCAGCGGCATGCTATCAGCACCAGGATTAATATTATTAAAGAAAATCTGTAAATGATGTGATGAAGATTGGTGATTCACAAATTAATGTCTAAATTGTATAGCTGCAGCAGCACACACTCACAGCAATGACTGCCTGTCTAATAAACGCACTGACACTGACGACTCTTATCTCACTCTATCTCTCTATCAAATTAATGTAAATCTAACTTTCTATTCTCTTCACTATGAATCCCACTCACTGACACTAATCCACTGTCTATCTGCAGCATCACTTCCTGGTTGAGCTGTTTATAGTGGCTATCACTTATATGACTGTCATCCACTGAGTCATCAGTGACTCACACCTATACCCCTCATGATTGGCTGTGCTGGAGGCAAGGCTGCCTGCAAAACATTATGAGGAAGCCACTTAAAGAAAATGTATAAAAAAAGTTTATATTTCAAAATCTGACTCAAAATTCCTTAAGGAATATTGAGACAGAATTTTTTTTGCATGACACAAAAATGCAGTGTGCACATGCCTTTAAAATACTACATAATACAGCTGAAATACTGGATATATATTTTGTAAAACACAATTTCAGTTTTCGCTAATATTGGTCGTAATAATAGTTATTAGTTAGTCACATGCTATACTAAGTACTATATACATCACTATACAAGCATTTTGTTTCCTTTTTCAGACCATCTGTCATTGGTGCAGCACTGAATATGCTACAAGTATAGACTGAAATGTGTCAGTTATAGGCACATTTTAATGTGGTTTGCACTACCATTAATGAACCTTAAAGGGAACCTGTCACCAGCATTTCACCTATTAAACCAGCAATACCAGGTGGTAGTGGGTGAAAAATCATTTCTATATAACCTATAATTGTCTTCTTAGTCGGCTCTGTAGCTTTAGTATTCAGTTTTTTAGTGTTCCCGCACCGTATGCTAATGAGCAGAAAAGAGTCAGATCTTCATTTGAAAAGAGTCAAATCTTCATTCCTCAAGTCTTTCCGAGTTTCCCCCGCCTCATTACTTTTGATTGACAGCTCCTTGCCTTCCCCCAGTGCACAAAATCCTGCGCTTGTACATTGATGTCCTATTCTGGTGTGTGCGCACAAAGGGACGCCGGATTATTACGATAAAAGGCGCAAAATGTTTGCAGACCGTTATTTACAGTCGGAGGAGGAGTTTAGGAGAGGGGATAACGGCAATGAACTTTTGATAGCAGCGGCCAGTGAGGGATAAGTAAAGCTCAATAGGTGAAATGCTGGTGACAGGTTCCCTTTAAAACTGAACTTATTTGCTGATCCATGGAAATATTTTATTTTCTATAAATGAAGTCGAGCAGTTTGACTTGCTACACATTATCAATAGCACTGCAGTGGTGCTAAGCCCTGTGGAAGAACTAAATATGTTAAGAGTTTTATAGACTGACACGTTACCCAGGAGGCAGGATTCAATTTAAGTTTCTATTGAAGGTTAAGAGATGTAGATATCGCAAATCACCACTGCAAAGTGAATTGTGAATTTGTTACTCGGTGCTGTTTGAGCGGTGAAAAACTTTATATACTTTTGAATTGTAAGGTTTGATGCACTCTAGGCTAAATGAGAACTTTATGTTTAAAATTTGTTTATACTTAACCTTCCTACTTGAAGTGAAATGACCACAGGGTGCTAACTCATGAATATAATTCAATTGCATTTTAAGGGTGGTTTCATCCTCACATATTTAAACCCCTTCCATTTGCAGCCATTTTTCAAATTTTCATTTTCGCTTTATCCTCCCCACCTTACAAAAGCCATAACTTTTTTAAATTTTTCCGTCGTATGTGAGGGCTTGTTTTTTTCAGGATGAGTTGTTGTATGTTTTTAGCGGCACCATTTATTGTACCATACTTGTATAATGTCCTGGAAAAATGGGAAAAATGTTGTTGTGGAGTGGGAAAAAAAACCCCAGTAATTCCTACACTATTTTTTTGACATGTTAACTTTATTCCGTGGTTCAATATGATTACAGCAATTCCAAATGTAAATAGTTTCTATTATGTTTTACTACATTTACAAGTAAAAAACAAATTGTTAAAAATTACATTTGTTTTATGCACCATGTTCTAAGAGTTGCTACGTTACGGAAGTGTCGGGATTGTGAATAGACATTGTGTCCTCGCTGGAAGCGATGTCTATTCACTCTCAGGACACTTCAGTAATGTTAATGTGTGAGTAAGTGACAGCACATCGTGATCTCGCAAGATCACGATGTCTGAGTACATGAATGGAGAGTGGGCAGCGTCATACACTTCTCTCCACAACGCCCACTTGGTCAAAAGTAAAAAACACGCCCAGTCGTCTATTAACCCCTTCCCGTTATTGGGCGTGACTGTACGTCCAAATTCAAAGTGCATTCCTGCAATAGGGCGTACAGTCACGCCCTGTAGATGAAGTGGGCACAGAAGCTGTGCACGCTTCATCTTCAGCGGCTGTCAGCTGTAATACATAGCTGACATCCCGCTGCAATGGCGGCTATGGCAGTTACCGCCGATCGCCGCCGTTTAACCCCTTCAATGGCGTCCGCCACATTGAAGTGGTTGACAGAGGGAGGGGGCTCCCTCTGTGCCGCCCGGCCCCCCTGCGATGTATCGCGGGTGGCGATGGTTGCTATGGCAACCAGGAAGCCGTTGCTAGGCTTCCTGGTTGCCGAGGTATGCAAGCCTATTAGGTCCTGCCCGAGGCAGGACCTAATACGCTAGCTGTCAGATGAAGAATGACAGTTACAATACACTGCACTACATAAGTAGTGCAGTGTATTGTACCGGGGATCAGAAGATCAGATCTTCAAGTTCCCAGGTCAGTGTAAAAACAAAAGTGAAATAGGTAAAAAAAAATGTTAAAGAAAAATAAATAAATAAAAGTTTTAACTAATAAAAACAACAATCGCCCTGTTTCCCCGATCAACTCCTTTATAATTAGAAAAAAATTGAAAGCATGAAAAAAAACTATACATAATAGGTTTTGCCGCGTTCGGAACGGCCTGAACTATAAAAATATCACATTATTTTTACCACATGGTAAACACTGCAAAAAAATGTAATAAAAAATAATGACAGCATTTTATCTTTTGGTCATCTTGTCTCATACAAAATGTAATAAAAATTGATCAAAAAGTTGCAAGTAACGCAAAATGGTACTAATGGAAACTACAGTTCATCACCCATAAAACAAGCCCTCCCGCAGCGATATCAACTAAAAAATAAAAAAGTTATGGCTGTCAGAAAATGGCGAAACTAAAACTTGATTTTTTTAGAAAAGAGTATATTTATTGTGAGAAAGTAATGAAACGTAAAAAAACAATATAAACTTGGTGTCGCTGTAATCGTATCGACCCACAGAATGAAGTTAATACGTTGTTTATACTGCACGGTGAACACTGTAAAAAGATAAATTAAAAAACGTTTTAGCATTGCTGTATTTTGGTTTCCTCATCTCCCAAAAAATGAAATAAATTGTGATAAAAAAAAATCCCATGTACCCCAAAATGGAACCAATAAAAATTACAGCTCATTCCACAAAAAACAAGCCCTCACACAGCTCTGTCAATGGAAAAATAACAAGTTATGGCTCTCAAAATGCAATGATGCTAAATGATGACCCAGACTAAATGTCTTAGGCCTCATGCACACTTCAGTTTTATCCTTCAGGGTGCTGTCCGTTTTTGTCACTGATAGCACCCTGAACCCATTCATTTCAATGGGGCCATGCACACTACAGTTTTTTTGACGGTCCGTTGCTACGTTTCGATCCAAAGTAGAGCATGTCCTACTTTGGTCCGGGATTCCGTGACCGTGAGGCCCATGCAAGTCAATGGGGCTGTCAAAAAAACTGAAGGCACACGGAAGGCATCCGTGTGCCATCCGTGTGCCGTCCGTGTGTGACGGAGCCGTTGCCTAGCAACCGCCGGGCGGGCAGAAAAACATTAGAAAATTATTACACTAATCGGCAGCCACTTGTCTCTATCAATAACTGATAGAGAAAAGAGGCTGCTGATGAAAAATAAAATAAAAAGCATTTCATACGTACCCGGTCGTTGTCTTGGTGACGAGTCCCTCTTCTTCCTCCAGTCCGACCTTCTTTTGTGACGCGGCAGCCTGTGATTGGCTGCAGAGGCCACTGCTGCCTGTGATTGGCAGCAGAGACCGCTGCAGCCTGTGATTGGCTGCAGAGGCGGTCACGTGGGATGAAGCATCATCCCTGGAGGCCGGCCTTCTGACATCATCCTGACGTGCGTGACCGCCACTACAGCCTGTGATTTGCTGCAGCGGCGACATGGATTGAACGTCATCGCTGGAGGCCGGACAGGAGAAATGTAAGTATGAACTTATTTTTTATTTTTTTTTATTACATTAAAATTTTATTTTCCGCGCGCCGAGCGTGGTACTGTCCAGGGTGCTGAAAGAGTTACCGCCGATCAGTGCAGCCCATTAACTCTTTCAGCACCCTGGACAGTACCATGCTCGGCGCACGGAAACGGAAACATGGAGTGCACATGGGAGTGCACACGGAAATCACACGGCCGCTAAAACGGGTTCACGGACCCGTCAAAAGCGGTGATGTAAGTGTGCACGAGGCCTTAGATCCAGTACAATTTCACTAAATACTCCACATCATCATTTTCTGGACCCCACAGGTGGACCCTGTAGATGCAGTGGAGATGAGGAAACTTTAGGGCTTTTTGCTGCTTATAGGGATAGTGAAGATGTAATGGCAGGGGGTAAGGAGACGGACAAGTGAGCCCTAATCTACCCACCACTCTGTCCCTGCCTACTTGCAACGACCCGCCCTAGGCGACGGGGTACAACTGGGCGGCGGTCCCTGCGCTCAGTAAGTGCACGACAAACACGACAAACATACAAAGGAACACAAGCAAGGAAAAGGGGCCGTTGCCCACGGCAACACCGTGAGCAACCAGAGTGGTGAACGAGCCGAGTCAAGCGAGGAGTGTGCGAGGTACAAAACGAAAAGCAGAAGAGTAGTCGGTAAGCCAGGGTCTGTATGGAGCAGGATCAAAAATAGCAGGAGCTGTAGCTGGGCCAGGAAACCACGAGGAAAGAATCACAAGCACTGAGGGACAGGAAGTGAAGGCTTAAATAGACCGAGGGCGGGAGCTAGCTGAGTCTGGCCAGGTTACGATAGGCTCTCCCACTCCTAAGCCTGCCAGCCTGAATGGTGGAAGCAGGAGTCAGTCTCAGGGATGTATTCTCAGGTGCTGACTGATTAGTTCTGGGAGTTAACCCCGAAGCTGTGCCTGGCAGATCCTTTACAGTACCCCCCCTTTTATGAGGGGCCACCGGACCCTTTCTAAGTGGACCTGGCTTACTGGGGAAATGCAGGTGGAACCTCCTGACCAATACCCCAGCGTGAACATCCCGGGCGGGTACCCAAGTCCTCTCCTCGGGCCCGTATCCTCTCCAATGGACCAGGTACTGGAGGGAGCCTTGGACCATCTTGCTGTCCACAATCCTGGCCACCTCGAATTCCACCCCCTCAGGGGTGAGGATGGGAACAGGAGGTCTCCTCGAGGGAGCCAAGGACGGGGAGCAGCGTTTGAGGAGGGAGGCATGAAACACGTCGTGTATCCGAAAAGACGGGGGTAACTCCAGCCGGAAGGAGACAGGATTGAGGACCTCAATGACCTTATACGGCCCAATAAACCGGGGAGCAAACTTCTTGGACGGAACCTTGAGACGCAAGTTCCTAGACAACCACACCACATCCCCGACCATAAACAGGGGGTTAGCAGAACGTTTTTTATCAGCCTGAGTTTTTTGTACGCTCTGGGACACCTCTAGGTTTTTCTGAACCTGGGCCCAGACTGTGCACAGTTCCCGATGAATGACCTCTACCTCGGGATTGTTGGAACTACCAGGTGAAACGGAGGAGAACCGTGGATTAAACCCAAAATTACAAAAAAAAGGAGAGACCCCTGACGAGTTACTGACCCGGTTATTAAGGGAAAATTCGGCGAGGGGAATGAAAGAGACCCAATCAAATTGACAGTCAGAGACAAAACACCTTAAGTATTGTTCTAGAGATTGATTAGTCCTCTCCGTTTGGCCATTGGTTTCAGGATGGAAGGCAGAGGAGAAGGACAGATCAATCCCCAACTTCATACAGAAGGCTCTCCAAAACAATGAAACAAATTGTACCCCTCTGTCCGAAACAATATTGACAGGGACCCCATGGAGACGCAGGATGTGTTTGACAAACAAGGTAGCCAACGTTTTGGCGTTGGGTAGTTTCTTGAGGGGCACAAAGTGGCACATCTTACTGAAGCGGTCCACCACCACCCACACCACCGACTTGCCTTGGGATGGAGGCAAATCGGTGATAAAATCCATGGAGATATGTGTCCAAGGTCTCTGGGGAATGGGCAACGAATGCAGTAAGCCCGCTGGTCGGGACCTGGGAGTCTTGGACCTAGCACAAACCTCACAAGCGGCGACGTAGGCCTTAACGTCTTTAGGCAACCCAGGATGCCTGGATGGCCAGATAGTGCGGAGTCATGATTTTCCCTAAGTACCCTTAGCCGGAATTGCAGGGGAACAAACAGCTTGCTCTCAGGAAGGTTCCCGGGAGCTGCACCTTGATCAGCAGCAATATCAGAGACTAAATCAGAATCGATCGAGGAAATGATTATACCTGGAGGCAAAATACAAGCAGGATCTTCCTCCGAAGGAGGGCTGGCCATGAAGCTATGCGACAGTGCATCAGCCTTAATATTTTTAGACCCAGCCCTATAGGTAACCAAAAAATTTAATCTGGTAAAAAATAACGCCTATCGAGCTTGTCTCGGGTTTAGCCTCCGGGCAGATTCTAGGAAAACCAGATTCTTGTGGTCGGTAAGGACCGTTACCTGGTGCCTAGCCCCCTCCAGGAAGTGGTGCCACTCTTCAAATGCCCATTTAATGGCTAAGAGTTCGCGGTTGCCAATATCATAGTTACTTTCAGTTGGCGAAAACTTCCTGGAGAAGTAGGCACAGGGGCGGAGATGGGTGAGGGACCTGGTACCCTGGGACAAGACAGCCCCCACTCCCACCTCAGATGCTTCAACTTCCACGATAAATGGCTCCATTTGGTTGGGCTGAACCAGCACCGGGGCCGAGACAAAGCACTTCTTAAGGACCTCAAAAGCCTGGACAGCCTCAGGAGGCAAGTGGAGGAGATCAGCACCTTTGCGAGTGAGGTCCGTAAGGGCTTAGCGATGACCGAGAAGTTAGCAATAAATCTCCTGTAATAATTAGCGAACCCCAAAAAACACTGTAACGCCTTCAGGGAGGCAGGTTGGACCCATTCCGCCACAGCCTGAACCTTGGCGGGGTCCATGCGGAATTCATGAGGAGTGAGGATTTGACCCAAAAATGGAATCTCCTGTACCCCAAACACACATTTTTCGGTTTTGGCAAACAGTTTGTTTTCCTGAAGGACCTGGAGCACCTTCCTGACATGCTCAATGTGGGAGGACCAGTCCTTGGAAAACACCAGTATGTCATCAAGGTACACTACCAGTAAAATCCCCAGGTAATTTCTCAAAAATCTCATTTATGAAATTCTGGAAGACCGCAGGGGCATTACACAACCCAAAGGGCATGACAAAGTATTCGAAATGGCCTTCTGGCGTGTTAAACGCAGTCTTCCACTCATCCCCCTCTTTGATGCGAATAAGGTTATACGCCCCCGTAGATCCAATTTAGAAAACCATTGGGCCCCCTGAACCTGATTAAAGAGATCAGGAATCAAAGGAAGGGGATACTGGTTCCTTACCGTGACCTTATTCAGGCTACGGTAGTCAATGCATGGCCTAAGACCACCATCCTTCTTCCCCACGAAGAAGAAGCCAGCACCTACCGGAGAAGAAGAGGGACGAATGTAACCCTTGGCCAGGGATTCCTGGATATACACTCTCATAGCTTCACGTTCGGGACAAGAAAGATTAAATATCCTACCCTTAGGAAGCTTAGCTCCTGGTACCAATTCGATAGCGCAATCGTATTCTCTATGAGGAGGTAACACTTCGGAGGCCTCCCTAGAGAAAACATCAGCGAAGTCCTGAACAAACTCGGGTAGCATATTCACCTCCTTAGGGGGAGAAATAGAATTAACAGAAAAACATGACGTACAACATTCATTACCCCATTTGGTTAGCTCCCCAGTATTCCAGTCAAACGTGGGATTATGCAACTGCAACCAGGGAAGACCTAGAACCAAATCGTACGATAATCCCTGCATCAACAGTACAGAGCATTGCTCCAAATGCATGGAGCCAACAAGGAGTTCAAAAACAGGGGTATGCTGTGTAAAATAACCATTAGCAAGAGGAGTGGAGTCGATACCCACTACCGGGACAGGTTTAGGCAAATCAATCAGAGGCATAGCAAGGGACATAGCAAATTCCACAGACATGATATTAGTAGAGGACCCTGAATCCACGAAGGCACTGCCGGTAACAGACCTACCACCAAAAGAGACCTGAAAGGGAAGCAAGATCTTAGTACGTTTCATATTTACGGGAAATACCTGTGCGCCCAAGTGACCTCCCCGATGATCACTTAGACGCGGAAGTTCTCTGGCTGCAATCTTACGCTTAGGACAGTTGTTCACTTGATGCTTGTCGTCCCCACAGTAGAAGCAGAGACCATTCTTCCTGCGGAATTCTCTACGTTGTTGGGGGGACACGGAGGCCCCGAGTTGCATAGGTATCTCTGAATCTTTCGGGGAGGAACGAAGCAGCGGAGCTTCGGGAGGCATCATGGGGGAGTCGGAGGAGAAAACACATAAACGTTCACGTTGTCGTTCCCTGAGACGTCGGTCAAGTCGTACCGCTAAAGCCATAACCTGGTCTAGGGAGTCAGAAGAGGGATAGCTAACTAGCAGGTCTTTCAGGGCATTCGACAGACCCAACCTAAACTGGCACCTTAAGGCAGGGTCATTCCACCGAGAAGCTACGCACCACTTCCGAAAGTCAGAGCAATACTCCTCAACAGGTCTCTTACCCTGACTTAAGGTCACCAGCTGACTCTCGGCAAAGGCAGTCCTGTCAGTCTCGTCATAAATAAGTCCGAGAGCAGAAAAGAAACAATCAACGGAGGAAAGTTCAGGGGCGTCAGGAGCCAAGGAGAAGGCCCACTCTTGGGGCCCTTCCTGGAGCCGGGACATAATTATACCCACCCGCTGGCTCTCAGAACCTGAGGAATGAGGCTTTAAACGAAAGTAAAGCCTACAACTCTCCCGAAAGGAGAGAAAAGCCCTCTGGTCCCCTGAGAACCGGTCGGGCAGCTTGAGGTGGGGTTCAAGAGGTGCGGTGAGGGGAACTACCAGGGTAGCATCAGGCTGGTTGACCCTCTGAGCCAGGGCCTGGACCTGTAGGGAGAGACCCTGCATTTGCTGAGCCAGGGTCTCACGGGGATCCATAGTGGTGTCAGGGACCAGGGGTAGACTAGGTATGGGCTTGTGATTATGTAATGGCAGGGGGTAGGGAGACGGACAAGTGAGCCCTAATCTACCCGCCACTCTGTCCCTGCCTACTTGCAACGACCCGCCCTAGGCGACGGGGTACAACTGGGCGGCGGTCCCTGCACTCAGTAAGTGCACGACAAACACGACAAACATACAAAGGAACACAAGCAAGGAAAAGGGGCCGTTGCCCACGGCAACACCGTGAGCAACCAGAGTGGTGAACGAGCCGAGTCAAGCCAGGAGTGTACGAGGTACAAAACGAAAAGCAGAAGAGTAGTCGGTAAGCCAGGGTCTGTATGGAGCAGGATCAAAAATAGCAGGAGCTGTAGCTGGGCCAGGAAACCACAAGGAAAGAATCACAAGCACCGAGGGACAGGAAGTGCAGGCTTAAATAGACCGAGGGCGGGAGCTAGCTGAGTCTGGCCAGGTTACGATAGGCTCTCCCACTCCTAAGCCTGCCAGCCTGAATGGTGGAAGCAGGAGTCAGTCTCAGGGATGTATTCTCAGGTGCTGACTGATTAGTTCTGGGAGTTAACCCCGAAGCTGTGCCTGGCAGATCCTTTACAGAAGAAGTCAAAGATTAGGCCATACTGGAGCGCAGATATTTTGTATAATACCCAATAAACCCGGCCTGTGCATAAAGAAATGGTTCAAAGCGTACTACACCAATCCATGGATTATTAATTCACCTCAGTATTACATAATCCTATTATGCCCCGATGCACTCCGCCCAGCTTACATATACCCTGATGTACTCCGCCCAGTTTACATATGCCCCCACATTATAAGCTGAAATACCAGTAAAACACCAAGCAAAATCTGCGCTTCAAAAGCCAAATGAGCCTGGCAGTGTGCCCAAACGGCAATTTATGACCACATATGGGGTATTACTGTATGAGAACCCGCTTAACAATTTATGGGAAGTGTGTCTACGGTGGTACAAGCTGGGCACAACACATTGGGCACTGAAATGGCATATCTGTGGAAAACGGCAATTTTCAAACTGCAACACTTGTGGGGTCAAAATGCTCACTACACCCCTAGATAAATTCTTTGAGCGATCTAGTTTCCAAAATGGGGTAATTTTTCTGGGATACCACTGTACTGGTACTATAGCCCAATGCAACATGGTGTCAAAAAATGAATCCTGTAAAATCTCCACTCCAAATACTAAATGGCACTCCTTCCATTTAAAGCCTTGCTGTGTGTTCAAATAGCAGTTTATGACAATGTGTGGGGTATTGCCTTACTCTGGAAAGAATGCTTTACGAACGTTGAGGTGCTTTTCTCCTATAGTCTTTGTGAAAATGCTACATTTTTGGCTAGAACTACATCTTTTCGCAAAAAAAATGCTAGCCTTTTTTATTTTCACATCCCAATTCTAATAAATTCAGCAAAAACCTGTGTGGCCAAAATGCTCACTACACCCCTAGATTAATTCCTAAATGGGTGTAGTTTAACAAATGGAGTCACATTTCAGGGGTTCTTACTGTACTGGTACCTCAGGGCCTTTGTAAATGCAACATGGCGCCCAAGAATCAATCCTGCAAAATCTGCGGTCCAACTGCCAAATGGCGGTCCTTCCCTTGTATCCTGCCGTGTATCCAAACAGCAGTTTATGACCACATATGGGGTATTTTCCTACTATGAAGAAGTTTCTTTACAAATGTTACGGTGTTTTTTCTCCTTTATTTGTTGAGAAAAGGAAAAATTTGGAACTAATGCTACGTCTTATTGGAAAATGTAATTTTTCATTTTGCCCATTTCTAATAAAATCTATGAGACACCTGTGGGGTCAAAATGCTCTCCCCTAGATGAATACCTCAATGGTGTAGTTTGCCAAATGGAGTCACTTTTGGGGAGTTTCCACTGTACTGGTACCTAAGGGGCTTTGCAAAAGCGACATGGTGCACAAAAACCAATCCAGCAAAATCTGCTCTCCAAAAGTCAAATGGCGCTTCTTCCCTTCTGAGCCCTTGTGGGTATTCATACAGTAGTTTATTACCACATATAGGGTATTTCCCTACTCTGGAGAAGTTGATTTACAAACGTTGGGGAGCTTTTCCTCATTTATTTGTTGAAAAAAATAAAAATTTGGAGGTAAAGCTACATCTTATTGGAAAATAATGTAATTTTTAATTTTCATTGCCCAATTCTAATGAAATCTATGAAATACCTGTGAGGTAAAAATGCTCACTACACCACTAGATGAATTCCTCTAGGGGTTTAATTTCCAAAATTGAGTCACTTTTGAGGGGTTTCCTTTGTTTTTGCACAACAAGACCTCTTATAACCTGAGATGTTGCCTGAAATATAATTTAAGAAAAGGAAGGCCCAAAAATCCACTAGGTGCGCCTTTGCTTCTGGGGCTTTTGTTTCAGTCCATTAGAACACTAGGGCCACATGTGGGATATTTCTAAAAACTGCAGAATCAGGGCAATAAATATTTAGTTGTGTTTCTCTGGTAATAAAAACTTCAGCATTACAGGGGAAAATGGATTAATATGGAATTTCTGCAAAAAAAATGAAATTTGCACATTTCCCTTCCACTTTGCTTTAATTCCTGTGAAACGCATGAAGGGTTAAGAAAATTTCTAAATGCTGTTTTGAATACTTTAAGGGGTGCAGTTTTTAAAATTAGGTGATTTGTGGGGGTTCCTAATATGTAAGGCCCTCAAAGCCACTTCAGATCTGAACTGTTCTCTAAAAAAATAGGCTTTTGAAATTTTCTTGAAAATGTGAGAAATTGCTGCCAAACTTATAAGCCTTGTAACGTCCTAGAAAAATAAAAGGATATTCAAAAAATGATGCCTACATAAATTAGACATATGGGAAATGTTAATTAGTAACTATTTTGTGTGGTATAACTATCTGTCTTGCAAGCAGATACATTTGAATTTAGAAAAATGCTAATTTTTGGAAATTATCTCAAAATTTTGGTGTTTTTCACAAAAAAATATTGAATTTATCGACCAAATTTTTTCACTAACATAAAATACAATATGTCACAAATAAACAATCTCATAATCGCTTGGATAGGTAAAAGCATTCCGAAGTTATTACCACATAAAGTAACACTGTAAAGGATCTGCCAGGCACAACTTCTGTGTATACTCCCATAGGTAATCAGTCTGCACCTGAGTCTATGTCTCTGAGACTGACTCCATCTTCCACCACTCAGGATGGCAGGCTTAGGAGTGGGAGAGCCTATCGCAGCCTGGCCAGACGGAGCTAGCTCCCGCCCTCTGTCCATTTATACCTGCCTTTCCTGTTCCTCCTTTGCTTGTGATTCTTCTCGTGTGGTTTCCTGGCCCAGCTACAGCTTCTGACTATTTGATCCTGCTCCATACTAACCCTGGCTTACTGACTACTCTCCTGCTCTGCGTTTGGTACCTCGTGCACTCCTGGTTTGACTCGGCTCGTTCACCAATCTTGTTGCTCACAGTGTTGCCATGGGCAACTGCCCCATTTCCCTTGCTTTGTGTACCCTTGTCTGTTTGTCTCGTGCACTTACTGAGCGTAGGGACCGCCGCCCAGTTGTACCCCGTCGCCTAGGGCGGGTCGTTGCAAGTAGGCAGGGACAGAGTGGCGGGTAGATTAGGGCTCACTTGTCCATTTCCCTACCCCCGCCATTACATAATCACAAGCCCATATACCTAGTCTACCCTGCTCCCTGACACTACTATGGACCCCCTTGAGACCCTGGCCCAGCAAATGCAGGGTCTCTCCCTACAGGTCCAGGCCCTGGCTCAGAGGGTCAACCAGCCTGACGCTACCATGGTAGTGCCCCTCACCTCACCTCTTGAACCCCACCTCAAGTTGCCTGACCGGTTCTCAGGGGACCGGAGGACTTTTCTCTCCTTTCGGGAGAGTTGTAGGCTCTACTTTCGCTTGAAGCCTCATTCCTCAGGTTCTGAGAGCCAGCGGGTGGGTATAATTATGTCCCGGCTCCAGGAAGGGCCCCAAGAGTGGGCCTTCTCCTTGGCTCCTGACGCCCCTGAACTTTCCTCCGTTGATCGTTTCTTTTCTGCTCTCGGACTCATTTATGACGAGACTGACAGGACTGCCTTTGCCGAGAGTCAGCTGGTGACCTTACGTCAGGGTAAAAGACCTGTTGAGGAGTATTGTTCTGACTTTAGGAAGTGGTGCGTAGCTTCTCGGTGGAATGACCCTGCCTTAAGGTGCCAGTTTAGGTTGGGTCTGTCGAACGCCCTGAAAGACCTGCTAGTTAGCTATCCCTCTTCTGACTACCTAGACCAGGTTATGGCTTTAGCGGTACCACTTGACCGACGTCTCAGGGAACGACAGCTTGAACGTTTTTGGGTTTTCCCCTCTGACTCCCCCATGATGCCTCCCGAGGTCCCGTTGCTTCGCTCTTCCACAGAAGACTCGGAGGTACCTATGCAACTCGGGGCCTCCGTGTCCCCCCGCCAACGTAGAGAGTTCCGCAGGAAGAATGGTCTCTGCTTCTATTGTGGGGATGACAAGCATCAAGTGAACACCTGTCCTAGGCGTAAGAATAAGCAGCCGGAAAACTTCCGCGCCTAAGTGATCATCGGGGAGGTCACTTGGGCGCACAGGTATTCCCGTAAATATGAAACGTAATAAAATCTTGCTTTCCTTTCAGGTCTCTTTTGGTGGTAGGTCTGCTACCGGCAGTGCCTTCGTGGATTCAGGGTCTTCTGCTAATATCATGTCTGTGGAATTTGCTATGTCTCTAGCTATGCCTTTGATTGATTTGCCTAAACCTGTCCCGGTAGTGGGTACCCGCCCGGGATGTTCACGCTGGGGTATTGGTCAGGAAGTTCCACCTTCGTTTCCCCAATAAACCAGGTCCACTTAGAAAGGATCCGGTGGCCCCTCATAAAAGGGGGGGGGGGTACTGTAAAGGATCTGCCAGGCACAACTTCTGTGTATACTCCCATAGGTAATCAGTCTGCACCTGAGTCTATGTCTCTGAGACTGACTCCATCTTCCACCACTCAGGATGGCAGGATTAGGAGTGGGAGAGCCTATCGCAGTCTGGCCAGACGGAGCTAGCTCCCGCCCACTGTCCATTTATACCTGCCTTTCCTGTTCCTCTTTTGCTTGTGATTCTTCTTGCGTGGTTTCCTGGCCCAGCTACAGCTTCTGACTATTTGATCCTGCTCCATACTGACCCTGGCTTACTGACTACTCTCCTGCTCTGCGTTTGGTACCTCGTGCACTCCTGGTTTGACTCGGCGCGTTCACCACTCTTGTTGCTCACAGTGTTGCCGTGGGCAACTGCCCCATTTCCCTTGCTTTGTGTACCCTTGTCTGTTTGTCTCGTGCACTTACTGAGCATAGGGACCGCCGCATAGTTGTACCCCGTCGCCTAGGGCGGGTCGTTGCAAGTAGGCAGGGACAGAGTGGCGGGTAGATTAGGGCTCACTTGTCAATTTCCCTACCCCCGCCATTACAAACACATTTCAGATTTTAAAAATGAGGCTCTGTCATTTGGTCCAAAAGTGGCTGCGTCCGTTAAGAAAGTCATTAGCATAAATCTAAAATAGGTCATAACTTGGTCAAAATTGATAGTTTTTCTAAATAAATAACACTGCTGTAATCTACAATACAGCGCCAATCACATTATATACTAGATATTGCACTTATATTGTGGTGACAGATGCTCTTTAAGTGTGTGTTCACATTACATTTGTGAACTACGTCTGAATTTGCGCATGCACATTACAGCACTGAAGTTTCACAGGTCAAATCAGCTTTACTGCGCATGCGCCGTCACACTATACCTGGATTAGTTTAACGTAATCCGAGTAAAGCCGGTTCGACCCGTGAAACCCAGTGCTGTACTGCGCATGCGCCGATTCACAATCCGAGGCGCGCTCAGGAGTATACAGGGCCAGGCATGATCACGGCTTCTACACTGCCTGGCACTGCCAATCTGAGAAGAAAGGGAGGGACAGACTGGGGAGAAAAGGAGTTGTTTGGAGCAACATTAAAGGGAATGTGTTGCCAGCAAAACATGTTTTGTTTTTTTTAGTTAAACAATCAGTGTGTAGGTGATTAAACATTGTTCTAATTTTTTTTCACGAGTCAGGAAATATTATAAATTGGATTCAATTTATAATATTTCCCAGCACTGGTCACTAGATGGAGCAATTCCCAAAATTGCAGCATTGCATGTGGTAAAGCAACCACATTGCTTTATGCTGCAAAATTGGGAAAAAATCCCTCGCTCTAGTGAGCTCTCAGAATCCCTCCCTCCTTTATCCTGGCTAGTGCCGGGAGAAACGAGGGGTTTGAACGGTCTAACCTCCTACACAGTGTGTCGCCATTTTTTGAGCTAACACACAGTGTAGTAGGTTAACATACACTAGTAAAACACACTGAAACACGAACATACATAGAAATCACTTACCTGCTCCAGTCGCCGCCGCTCCCTCCGGTCCGTCCGCTCCGTCTGCTGCCGCTGCTCCATGTGCACAAGTCCGGAAGCCGCGACCGGAAGTAGTAATCTTACTGTCCGGCCGCGACTTCCGGTCCACAGGAAAATGGCGCCGGTCGGCGCGCATTTCAAATTGGACTGTGTGGGAGCGGCGCATGCGCCGTTCCCACACACACGGCGTACACCATAGTGGATGGAACGGGCCCCGTTCGCATTCCCTATGGGACTGGAGCTGCCGTATTCCATGTCTGTATGTGTCGTTAATCGACACATACAGAAATGGAAAAAAAAATGGCAGCCCCCATAGGGAAGAAAAAGTGTAAAAATAGAAAAAAGCAACACACAAACACACAAATAAATATAAACGTTTTTAATAAAACCCTAACATAAAACTGATATAAAAAAAAAAAAATTGGTGACATTGTTCCTTTAACATCCTCGTTGCTCCAAACAGGTCATTTGCATATAAAGAATAAACTTATATCTCTGCAACAGAGCCACGCATCTGAAAAAGGAAAACAGCATTGCATTCAGGTGAGGCTACACTATCTTACTGTGCTGCTGCTTTTATAGGCCAATATCTGGTGACAGACTAAGAAATCCAATGTTCTCTCTTTTGCAGAGTAATGCGAATGATCTATTTGCATATGTAATGTACTTAACGTTTCTTCTTGGTCAGTTAATAGTAAAAAGTAACTAAAAAGCAGGTGATTTTATTGGCCAATGGCTGATTACATTCATGGCTGCATGTGTTAGAGAGTTCAGTAATATACAGACTGCAGAGATAACAAGTTTATTGGAGTACTATAGGCAAATAGCAATAAAATGAAACACACAGATAAGCAAGCCAATAAAGAAAAAAGCTATCTTTTATAAGCCATTAACTACTGGAATTAACATCTGTTGTTTTCATTTCTTACTAAACGTAGAATTGTATTGGGTAATGCCACTCCATTAACTCACTCCTTAGCAGGGGCATAAAGAGGTCAGCTTAAGTTAATTCCAAGGAAGATAGTTTTCAATTACACAGTTAGTCAGCATAAAAAATGTCCCATTATGTTTGTGAGCAAGGAAGCCCGAGGATGTGTTATAAACTTACCAGACAACATTTACTCAAAGCACAAAAAAAATCCTGCTGAGCTGTACTTCTTTGATGAACTTCTTGTAAAACTACAGTATTTTGCATATCGTCTGAAAATCCCACAGGGAATTGTACAGAAATTTATTGTAGATTTTCGTTAAACTTTCCGGGCTAGATATGTTTTTGTTTGTACAAGGTCAAACGATTTTTGACATAGTCCAGAAAGAAATGTGCACAACAATAAGTAACAAAATCTACATATTTATAACTATAGAAAAAAAAGCAGTAAATAGGCAGCACTCATAAAGGCTTGTGGTGAAAAAAGAGGGTGCTTTATTGACCCCAATAGTGAGCTTTTGGGGTCAATAAAGCACCCTCTTTTTTCGCCACAAGCCTGTGTTAGTGCTGCCTATTTACTGCTTTTTGTCTAGAGGGACAGTGGTAAGTTACCTAAGGCTGGGTTCACACGACCTATTTTCAGACGTAAACGAGGCGTATTATGCCTCGTTTTACGTCTGAAAATAGGGCTACAATACGTCGGCAAACATCTGCCCATTCATTTGAATGGGTTTGCCGACGCACTGTGCAGACGACCTGTTATTTACGCGTCGTTTGACAGCTGTCAAAGGACGACGCGTAAAAATACAGCCTCGTCAAAAGAAGTGCAGGACACTTCTTTGGACGTTTTTGGAGCTGTTTTCTCATAGACTCCAATGAAAACAGCTCCAAAAACGGACGTAAAAAACGCTGCGAAAACGGCGCGAAAAACGCAGCGATAAATGCCAGTTGGTCAAAAAACGTCTGAAAAACAGGGGCTGTTTTCCCTTGAAAACAGCTCTGTATTTTCAGACGTTTTTGGTCACTACGTGTGCACATACCCTAAGGGTATGTACACACGAGGGCGTCCGTTACGGCTGAAATTACGGGGATGTTTCAGCCTGAACACATCCCCGTAATTTCAGCCGTACCGGCATGTGCAGGCGCTTGAACGCAGCGTCAATTACGGCCGTAATTGGCGCTGCTATTCATTGGAGTGAATGAATAACGGCTCCAATTACGGCCAAAGAAGTGACAGATCTATCCTCAAAAATCCCTAAAAAAATATTAGCCAACGTACAAGCTACTGGGGTTCCCATGGCTGTTCCGTTATTTTGTATATACCATTTATCATTAAATTTAAAGGCATTATGTGTGAGGATAAAAACTAAACCTTCACTGACAAAAGAGATGAAATTTTCACTCTTCTTAGCTAAGGAGAGAACTCTTTTCACTGTATCTACACCTATGTCGTGAGGGATTCTGGTGTAGAGACTTTCAACGTCTATAGACGTGAGGTAGAAATCTTTTTCCCATGAAAAATTCCTAACAACATTCAAAAACTCGTTAGTATCTTTAATGTATGATGGAATACTTTTTAGTAAGGGCCTCAGTAGCCAGTCAATATATTTAGAGAGGGGCTCGGTTAAGGAGCCTACCCCCGAAACTATTGGATGGCCGGGAGGGTATTTTTTATCCTTATGTATTTTAGGAAGAAAATACCATGATGGTTTTGAAGAAAAACAAGGTACAATTTTTCTGCCATTTTTTGTGATAAGCAGCCGTTTTCCACGTTTTTTCTCAAAAAGGTCTGTAATTTTTGTTGAAACTTATGAGTAGGATCTCTATCTAAAACTGAATATGTACCCATATCGAACAATTATCTCAAAGCTTCAGAGAGGTAATATTCTCTTGACATCAAAACAACATTACCTCCCTTGTTCGCTTTTTTTATAACTACATTATTCATATTTCTTAAAAGGTTTAAAGCTTTTTTCTCCCCTTTCGAGATATTACTTTCAGTGCTGTATAGGAGTGATTCCACTTCATTTTTCACTGCTTTTGAAAAAAGGTCTAGATTGCTTCCTGAAAATATAGGGGGTGAAAAGGTGGAGGCAGTTCCACCTTTAAAATAATCTGCCTCGCTTCCTTCACATACATCAATATCCTCTTCCGAAAAACTATCGACTAAGGTTTGAAAACAGGCAGATTCTTCCTCTGAAAAATTTCCACTTACACTAAATTTTTTTGAAAAATCATTCTTTTGTTGTTCGGTGAATCTAGTTCTCAGTTCTAATTTTGCTTTACACAATTCGGTGGTAATTTGTTCATATTCTTGTTCATTTCTTTTTAAGATGATTTTCATTAGGTTGAAAGAATGGGTTAAATGAGCCTCTTTCCATTCTGCCTGGAAAGCAGGATCTTCTTGATATACGGAAGTTTCCTTATATGCTCTTAAACCCCTTGGTGCTCGATTGCAGGCAATATATGACTTTAAAGAATTTATAGTCCAGAATAGACGAACTTCCCATGCTGCGCGGCAAATAACATTTAGGATGCAGATACAATTGAATACTATATCTTCTGATAAATAACCCATAAGTATAACTATTCTGTGTA
This sequence comes from Rhinoderma darwinii, assembly GCF_050947455.1. Lineage (NCBI taxonomy): Eukaryota > Metazoa > Chordata > Amphibia > Anura > Rhinodermatidae > Rhinoderma > Rhinoderma darwinii. The sequence goes on from NC_134690.1 coordinate 64,393,210, forward strand.
GAGCAAAACCAAGAAAACCTAATGAGGAACTGCACAACTTTTTGGCATAAATGTAAAAAATGAACTTTATTACAAAATAAAACAAAATCCCAAAAAATAACCCAACAGAGGTAAGAAAATACAGACAATCAACCAAATCTTCTAATATGCAGGTACACATACACAGTGGAATACATAAGTACATATGGTTAACCCTGAATGGGAAATACATACATGGTGTGATAGAGAAATACAAGCACCGATGAAGGACTGGACCCATGTAAACCACTGTGCACCCGACGCGCGTTTCGCTGATGTTTGGTCAGGGAGTAACCAAGCATCAGCGAAACGCACGTTGGGTGCGAGGTGGATTTTTATGCTGGTCCGGTCCTTCATCAGTGCTTGTATTTCTCTATCACACCATGTATGTATTTCCCATTCAGGGTTAACCATTTATACTTATGTATTCCACTGTGTATGTGTACCTGTGTATTATGAGATTTGGTTGATTGCCTGGCTTTGTTTGGGGCTATCTACAGGGGGCTGTGTGTGAAACTAATGTGATGGAGAAAAAAAGGGAAAGTGAACGACTCTAATCAGAGAAAACATCACCTGTGAGTCACTGGATATAAATGTTCTGTAGTCACTTACATGGTCTGCAGAGCTCCTGTTTATAACTGGCATCTACCTCTTTATGGTCACTATATGGTGGTACTATTGGTCTTTATATAGGGGTTTTATTCAGTAACAGTATAGGGGTATTATTCGGTCACTATGTGGTTATGGTGTGGCGGTATTATTCAGTAACAGTATGGGGGTATTATTCAGTCACTATGTGGTTATGGTGTGGTGGTGTTATTCAGTAACAGTATGGAGGGATTATTGAGTCACTATGTGGTTATGGTGTGGCAGTATTATTCAGTAACAGTATGGGGGTATTCTTCAGTCACTATGTGTTATGGTGTTGCGGTATTGTTCAGTAACAGTATGGGGGTATTATTCAGTCACTATGTGGTTATGGTGTTGCGGTATTGTTCAGTAACAGTATGGGGGTATTATTCAGTCACTATGTGGTTATGGTGTGGTGGTATTATTGAGTAACAGTATGGGGCTATTATTCAGTCACTATGCGGTTATGGTGTGGAGGTATTATTTGGACTTAATATTGTGTTATTATTGGTAATATTGGTCTTAGATTAGTGAGTTGTGTTCAGTAACAGTGTGCAGGTAATATTTTATCTGGTATAGTGGTATCATTTAATAACTGTATATATATATATAGATAATTTTTTTCTGTGAGAGGGGGCACATATTCTTTGGGGCTTGCATCACTCCTGGACACGCTAGAAATCAGCGATGCAGTTCTCTGCACACCGTCTTCTAAATTGACTGCATTATTGATCAATAATTCAGTAATTGGGGTCCCACTTTTAACTTTGCACAGGTCTAAAACCAGCCCTGGATAGACAGATAGATGAGATAGATGATAGATAGATAGATAGATAGATAGATAGATAGATAGATAGATAGATAGATAGATAGATAGATAGATAGATAGATAGATAGATAGATAGATAGATAGATAGATAGATAGATAGAGAAAAATTAGGCAATTAAACTTTTTGCTAATGTATCAATATGGAGAATGGTAACTTTTAGGAAAATAGCAGCTAACCCATTTATTGATTCTGTTAAGTCAGTTAACAGACAGGAAGGGACAGGAATGCCATCTGTTCAAATATCCTTATCACATTATGTAAACATATACCATTGCATATGATAAATCAACCTAATCTTGACCCCCCAGTGTAACAGATAGATAGATAGATAGATAGATAGATAGATAGATAGATAGATAGATAGATAGATAGATAGATAGATAGATAGATAGATAGATAGATAGATGATAGATAATAGGTATGGGGATCGATAGATAGATAGATAGATAGATAGATAGATAGATAGATAGATAGATAGATAGATAGATAGATAGATAGATAGATAGATTTGCAAATAGAGGCACTTGAGGGACTTCAAATTGCACTGAATCAAACAGTCTTGTAGACAACACAGGCTTTAATTTTCTCCTGGACCCCTCTGATTTGGGCTCACTTGAAAAAGGCTCCTGTGTTGAGCTGAAACGTCGTGTTTTGTATGGTCCAATAAAGCACCTTTTACTACTTTGCTTATACCTTGGAGTGCTGCCTGATTTTTGGACCTTACTACAGCAGGTCCGTTAGCCCTGACCTGGGCAGGTCGGCACTCACATACAATTAACAAGGCTGTGCGGCTGACATCGTGTTTGGATTTTACTAGATAGATAGATAGATAGATAGATAGATAGATAGATAGATAGATAGATAGATAGATAGATAGATAGATAGATAGATAGATAGATAGATAGATAGATAGATAGATGATAGATAATAGGTATGGGGATCGATAGATAGATAGATAGATAGATAGATAGATAGATAGATAGATAGATAGATAGATAGATAGATAGATAGATAGATAGATAGATAGATTTGCAAATAGAGGCACTTGAGGGACTTCAAATTGCACTGAATCAAACAGTCTTGTAGAGAACACAGGCTTTAATTTTCTCCTGGACCCCTCTGATTTGGGCTCACTTGAAAAAGGCTCCTGTGTTGAGCTGAAACGTCGTGTTTTGTATGGACCAATAAAGCACCTTTTACTACCTTGCTTATACCTTGGAGTGCTGCCTGATTTTTGGACCTTACTACAGCAGGTCCGTTAGCGCTGACCTGGGCAGGTCGGCACCCACATACAATTAACAAGGCTGTGCGGCTGACATCGTGTTTGGATTTTGATAGATAGATAGATAGATAGATAGATAGATAGATAGATAGATAGATAGATAGATAGATAGATAGATAGATAGATAGATAGATAGATAGATAGATAGATTTGCAAATAGAGGCACTTGAGGGACTTCAAATTGCACTGAATCAAACAGTCTTGTAGACAACACAGGCTTTAATTTTCTCCTGGACCCCTCTGATTTGGGCTCACTTGAAAAAGGCTCCTGTGTTGAGCTGAAACGTCGTGTTTTGTATGGTCCAATAAAGCACCTTTTACTACCTTGCTTATACCTTGGAGTGCTGCCTGATTTTTGGACCTTACTACAGCAGGTCCGTTAGCCCTGACCTGGGCAGGTCGGCACCCACAAACAATTAACAAGGCTGTGCGGCTGACATCGTGTTTGGATTTTACTAGATAGATAGATAGATAGATAGATAGATAGATAGATAGATAGATAGATAGATAGATAGATAGATAGATAGATAGATAGATAGATAGATAGATAGATAGATAGATAGATAGATAGATAGATGATAGATAATAGGTATGGGGATCGATAGATAGATAGATAGATAGATAGATAGATAGATAGATAGATAGATAGATAGATAGATAGATAGATAGATAGATAGATAGATTTGCAAATAGAGGCACTTGAGGGACTTCAAATTGCACTGAATCAAACAGTCTTGTAGACAACACAGGCTTTAATTTTCTCCTGGACCCCTCTGATTTGGGCTCACTTGAAAAAGGCTCCTGTGTTGAGCTGAAACGTCGTGTTTTGTATGGTCCAATAAAGAACCTTTTACTACCTTGCTTATACCTTGGAGTGCTGCCTGATTTTTGGACCTTACTACAGCAGGTCCGTTAGCCCTGACCTGGGCAGGTCGGCACCCACAAACAATTAACAAGGCTGTGCGGCTGACATCGTGTTTGGATTTTACTAGATAGATAGATAGATAGATAGATAGATAGATAGATAGATAGATAGATAGATAGATAGATAGATAGATAGATAGATAGATAGATAGATAGGCAATTAAACTTTTTGCTAATATATCAATATGGAGAATGGTAACTTTTAGGAAAATAGCAGCTAACCCATTTATTGATTCTGTTATGTCAGTTAACAGACAGGAAGGGACAGGAATGCCATCTGTTCAAATATCCTTATCACATTATGTAAACATGTACCATTGTATATGATAAATCAAACTAATCTTGACCCCCAGTGTAACAGATAGATAGATAAATAGATAGATAGATAGATAGATAGATAGATAGATAGATAGATAGATAGATAGATAGATAGATAGAGGCACTTGAGGGACTTCAAATTTCACTGAATCAAACAGTCTTGTAGACAACACAGGATTTAATTTTCTCCTGGACCCCTCTGATTTGGGCTATTTGAAAGCCTAGGAGGTGTAGCTTAATCTGCAGCCAGAGTTTAGCATTCATGATCTCCTATTGCAAACAGCAGTGGGGCAGGTCTCCTGCTGCAGTTTATTGTCTTACAGCCACAGACTGGTCTGATCAAAGGAATGCGAACAGCAGGCGAGCGAAATGACCGATCTCCTAGAACACATATTGAAGAATTATTTCCAAATTTCTCAGTTTTCAATATGAGAAAAGATAGGATCACAGGAGAGGAGCATAAAGGAGGAAATGTTGGATTTTTATATGTGTGTGTGTGTGTGTGTGTGTGTGTGTGTGTTTGTATTTTTGACATTTAGAGTACCTTTAAAAGGAAATAAACAACACAGTTTATAGAGTATCTTGTGAAAGTGAGCCAAATATGTTTATGTGACTCCATTTTGTAAGTGTGGTTATGTGACTCCATATTGTATGAAGAATCCATTTTATATTTTGAAGAATCATCTGTTTCTCTGTAACATTACATTTATGCTGGGTTTGTCTGGACACTCATATGGTTAATATTCTTAGCTATGTTTATAATTTCTTGCTATGATAAATGGGTTTGTGACGTCATAACTGTATATGTTTACCATTTCCTGTAATGAGAATTGGGCCTGACATCTCATGCTGCCTGGGAACTCAAATATTTACCAATCTTTGTAATGAGAATTCTTCCTGGTGACATTGTGGTGACGTTGCAGCTGTACGTTTGTTATGAGAATCTTGTGTCTTACTCATAATTTTCCATAAGAACCTCATCTTACCTGTGATTGATTGAGTCCGATCAACTCCCCATTGTACGTGATTGGTTGAGCTAGAGCCAACTTCCCATTTGTAAGTGATTTTCTAAGCTCAAGCCTATTTGCCTTTTGTGAGATACTATTGTAGCTATATTCTATCAATAAACCAGAGAGGGATTATTTGGGTATACAAAGAATGTCTCTGTGTGTCTTACTTCTCTCCAATATCTCGATACAACTAATGGATTTGGATCTAGGCAAGTGACAGACGGGTGTCCGTTAACACACCCAGTCAAACCTTCAGTCTAATGTATTTTGGCTAAGATTGCCTCAACAGTTTTTGGTGCCGAAACCCAGAAGATTAATCGTACGACAGCTGTCACTGGAAGGTCGGGTATCGATGCATCAGTGAAACAGCAAAACCGGCTGGTAAGTAGGAAACTTATTCTTACAAAATACATTTGTATTGCTGAGATCTTGTATTAGCTGTTACGATGAGACAATTTCCCGGACGCAGTCACTTATCCAGAGGTATGTTGAAAACTATTTTGTGATGAATGATTGAAGATATGTAAATGAGTTAATGGTATGATAGCATTAGTGAGTTACTGTATAAATGGCATGAGAAGATATTGTTAACAGCATAAATGTTAAATGTAAGGATGATGAGAAATTTAATATTGTGTCAGTGAACAAGGTGTGTCAGACCCCTAGGTTGCAGTGTGCTGAGCATTTGCAGTTGAGAGGAGTTGTAACATACATGAAAGGGTTTTTGATGTTGTTCAGGGATTATAGCTTGGCCAATTGGAAAGAATTGTACTGATGAAGAAACCTAATTTCAGAGGTCCGGTAGTGTGTTCATTGAGTGTGTCCCTTTTTATGTGTGGGAAGGTGAAGAAGATGAAGGCTTTGTAGAATAGACCTGCAACAAATTAGTGGCTGTTGGATTTGTGTTGCATCGTTATACGTAGGTCAGTTGTTGGTAATTTCATTTATTATTTGGCTGTTGTGTAAAACCGTTAAGGATCAAAGGCAATGTTACACTGTTGCTCGCTTGGTCTGGGAGAGTTGAGTGCCAGGTACGTCAAGTCCGGCTCAGCGGTCGAGTGTCAGGGACGCTTGACTTGGCGAGGTACTACAGGTGTCCGTGGGGCGACACAGGTGTCTGCGAGTGCCACGACTGTCCGGAGTAGACAGACTCTCTGGAGAGTCGAGGACAGACCATGGACACAACTGTCCGGATCGACAGATTGTGCATTTGTAGCAGAGAGTCGGGGACAAAGAAGTTGGATATTCTGAGGTAACATATGGTAGTACCGTCAGGACTTCTGTGGGTAAGTCCTGATAATGGGGAACTCAGAGAGCAGAGTGACAGGGGGAACTCCGTGGTATACAGCCAAATAAATTGTGACAGGGCAAGCAGGGGCACTACAACTAACTGTCAAACTGTGAAAGAATGCTTAAAAAGGCAGGCATGTTGAAACATGGTCGTTTGGATGTTGATAAATGGTTTGTGGAGATATGAACAAGGGATGGTTGAATGACAATGAAAAAGCATAAACATGACAAAGTGGCAAAATAAATGATTATTGGTGGTGCAAGTAAGTTGGTATGAGTGGTATGTGTGTGGAATGGGGAACTCAGAGAGCAGAGTGACAGGGATGAGGTGTCTTCACCAGTGGTGGTATTAGACTTACTTAGTATTTTCACATTTTATTATCCAACGTTATAGTGTTTTGAACCCAGCCACATTGCTGCGCTGGGTAACCTCATGATTGATTACAGATTCATAAAGAGTGAGACACAGGGTCTTAAAAACACATCTACAGACCCTTACTGACTGTTCCCAACCCCAACAATATGCCTAGTTAGATTCCACATACAGCTTGTTGCTTTTCAATGGCGTCTAGACTCCTATAACCCCTGACACCAGGTCCAGACAAAATATCTGTCTGCCTTACCAAGTATGAGATGGCCTTGCTCACCCCACCCAATCTGACTTTAGTGGGATGTTCAGGTTTGAACACTGCTATTCTACTACCGCAGGGTCCAAAAGGGGACCCGATTCCACCATGAAGGCACCTATAAGACATGATACGCGGTAGGTACGATGCACGAGGTAACCATCCAGAGACCACTAACACCTTCTTGTTCTGCCCAAGAAGTGGAGCTGGAGGCACTCGCTGAGGCTCGTAACCTGGCAAAAGTTAAGACAGCCAACTTACACTTACTCTAGGTACGATTTTGGAATCGCCCACAATTATGGGCCCATTTGTAGTAGGACCTTTGTTGGATTATCGGGTAAACCAATTAAGAATGCAATAGATGACACCTGGCAAGGAGAGTATGTGCAGCCAGGTAATAGCAAATTGGCTTGCACCTGGATTCAATAATGCCGCACTAGGTTTGTAGCAGCCTGCATGATATGCACATGGCATAAAATAGGTGAAACAGCAAAGGTACCTATAAAAATTACACCCCCGGCCAGACTACCCGTTCCAGCGACTTCAGATCAACTACATACAACTACACAAGGTAGGTGTGTATGAATATGTGCTCGTATGCGTAGTATCTCCCCCACTGCAAATAATACGGCCTAAAAAATTCTTGTGTGTCGATATGGGGTCCCTGAGACCATAGAAAGTGACAGGGGAAAAGTTTTTACCCCAAGTATTGAACTAGTGTTTGCACAATTAAGTTTTATGTAAAGTTCTGGATCAGCATGCCTTAAAAATTGGACTATTGGAGGCATATGTCAGATAAAAGGTGTTGCAGCGTGTTATAACTGTGTAAATGATAACTTCTCAGTGGAAATAGCAGAAACTATAACTGGATCTGGTCTCTGTGTGCAGACTAAACCTGATGTTTGATAAGAAAATATTGTGAAGTATATATAAAAAGAAGAAAAATGAGTTTGCACATTTAGTATACTGCTCAATGTAAATGCTTAAGTTAAAATTGGCATATTTTAATGTTTTCCATCAGTTGAACTAACTGATTAAGATCAATTAATGATCATGCAACAAAAAAAATGTTCTCCATAGGAAGTGTCCAACTGGTAGCAGAAGGCGTGAAAACCAGACTCTAATGGAATGTGGACGGATAAGAAAGGTAAGCCGGTAGCGCCCAAGGCACTCTTAATGGCACTTGTATCGATGGTGGCTTCACATATGCCTCCAAGACTGCAAGGATCGATTTGGTAAGATCTAATTGATATGCCCCAGGTTTTACAGCGGTTGCTGCTAAATTCTATTAGAGCTGTTTCATTTGCAAACAGAACAGTCCTGGCAGACCTGGCCAACCTTACTAACATACCTATCTTCCACAGAGAGACCTTCCCAAGTAATACAGATTGTTTTCATTCAGCTTAATAGCATTAAGAATGTGTATAAGTGTGTTAGTTTGTTCAGAATAGGTAAAAAAAGATGGCTTGAGACACTTTTCAGATAGAAAATATATCTTTGAATAATGTGGGTAGAAGCTGTCACGGGTAACCAGCTCTGATCAAAATACAAATCCCACTCAAAAGTGTTACAACACAAGTGCAAAATAAAATGTATCCAGTAGCTTCACATTTTCCTGTCCCGTGTGAAAGATATCATTTTATGATAAACATTTTTATAAAGAGTTTGCTTGGTCCAAGGGCTTGCCATTTTTATGGCAAGCACTTGGAACGACTCTCAGAGGGCATGTTGTTGTTATCACCTTATGAACATTATGAAAAATTATACACAGGTTGGGCCCCCAGCAAGTGCCAACAAACTTAAACCAAAGGGCTTCAAGTTGATCAACTCCATCACTGAAATGAACTGAAGGCAATGTCACAATTTCAAGCAGCCATATAGACAAGCAACACACCGGAGGAAGAGGACTTAGATGTGGAGGGTCTGTGGCAGTCATAATAAAACTTCACTAATCTGCCTATGAAGGAACTCACCCCAGACTCACAGTACAATGTGCAGTGTACAGCTCGGTGAAGTACACTAACAGCAGAATCCAAGTGTTCACAGTGGGAGACAAGTAATTGACCAGGAGGTGGGTAATAATAAATCCCCCACTGGACCCCATCGTACAGTCTGACCCCACAACTGTGTGGGTTACCCGAAGGGTGACAGTCAGTAAAGTGGAGAAGACAGAAGAGGATGACGATGTACAGGACTTGTCAATGCACCGATGGGACACAAACCTAGGGAGGGGGATGCTGAATTTGGTAATAGCAATATTTGTTTTAGTTGAGTTCCTATTGTTTATTTTGTTGGAGGTTTATAATAATAATGTATGTAAATATACCACAGTACTGCAAACTACAAAGTTTTAAATGTGTTTTATTATGTGGAGTTATGAGATGAAGGTCACTAGTTATTGTCATTCATAAGTAAAAAGTACATGGCAGCAATGAGAACCCTGAAGTCATGTTATGTGACATTACTCCTGGGTATCTTTCGGTTGGTAAAAAATTATGCCCATGACCTGTTATATCTGTAGCGGTATAAGTTCAGTTAACAAAATTCCAGACTATTAGTAAGTAACCAACATACAATAGTACTAGATTTTTTTACAGCTTCCCAAGGGGGCATGTGCCAAGTAGTTGAACCAGCATGTTGCCATTATATAGACCCTTCTGCCATTATGCAGGTCAAGCGTAACATAGATCAAGCTAAGAAAATAAAGGAAGAGTTCAGGAAAGCCAATTCCAAAGATGATTGGAACCTGGAGTGGCGAGATTGTTTGTCATGGCTAAACCCCTCTAACTGGTTTAAGGGTATTGGGGGATGGATAATAGGTTTGCTCCAGAGTGTCCGGCAGGTTGTTTTATTATGTATCGCACTATATTTGCTTTTGCTTTTGTGACTCATATTCTGGGGCCTGCCCAAACCATTGCAATGCTTCGCAGCAAAGGTTAAAATAATTACCCACGTTGACATGCCCCGGGGATGATGCAAAAAGGTTAGGAAAGTCTTTAAGGGAGGATAAGCCCTCCTTTAACCCCTTCGCACACTTTGCCGTTAATGCACGTCAAGATGTGCAGTAAGTTTGCACACCTTGACGTGCAGTTACATCTGCAATTTATACGTTAACTGCCGCACGGCGCAACACCGCAGCGGCGGTTAACTTTACAGTCTGTCTGCCCTGGTGTCCGGGCAGACTACAAGGGACCAATCGAAGCGTTCCCTTTTTTGAAGATCGCTCCGATTGATTAGTCTGTACAGACATACCAATCTGACCTTAGAACTAAGGAAAAGGAACATCACAGGCTCTGGTTTCCTCTGTTGTCAGGAAGTCAGGAAGTAGAGGAGATCAGAGCCTGTAGATGTCGAATGAAGAAAAAGTTTAAAAAAACACACCTCATATCCCCATCAACCCCTTGATCACAGTCTGTAACTGTAATCACCCCAACCCTTCCTCTCTGTCTTTTTTTTTTTTGTTCTTTTTTTTCCCTTAAACTCATAAAACGAAAAAAAAAAAGTTTAGTCAGTGTTAGTTTAGTCAGTGTTAGTCAGTGCTAGTCAGTGTTAGTCAGCGTTCGTGTCAGTTTAGTCAGTGTTAGTCAGCGTCAATTAAGTCAGTGTTAATCAGTGTCAATTTAGTCAGTCAGCGTCAGACCGTCTGTTAGTCAGCGTCAGACCGTCTGTTAGTCAGCGTCAGACCGTCTGTTTGTCAATCAGTCATCGTCAGTTAGTCATCGTCTTTTTGTCAGTGTAGTTTAGTCAGTGTTAGTCAGTTTTAGTGGCATGAAATAAAAATAAAATATTAGTGTATGTTAGTGTTAGGTCAGTGCATCAGTCAATCAGTGTCAGTTAGTGTCAGTCAGTCTGTGATTGACAATCAGTCAGTTAGCGTCAGTCAGTGTGTGATTGTCAATCAGTCAGCGTCAGTTTGTCATAGTCTTTTTGTCAGTGTAGTTTAGTCAGTGTTAGTCAGAGTTTTAGTATCATAAAATAAAAATTATATTAGTGTAAGTTAGTGTAAGTATTTAGTGTTTTATGTAAAAATAAAAAGACAAAAAAGTTTTATTATACATTTTTTGTATACAGCTCTATAGTATACAAGTGTACATATACATTTACTATAAATAATAAAGATGGCCCTCAAAACATTTACTGCAGAGGAGGCGTATGAGATGCTCGCATCTGACACAGATACTACGAGTGATGCTGGGTCCGCATTTGTTCTGTCCTCTTCCACAAGCGACACAGAGGAACCTCATCACAGTCGCAGGAGGGTTAGTGTTCAGGTTACACCTGCACCTGAACCTAATTGGTTGTCCCCAACCTCTTACACCCCCCAAGTAGTGGACTTTACTGCTGCTGCATGGGTCCAAGTTCAGACAGCAGAACTGTCCGAAATTGAGTTTTTCAAGCTTTTTTTTTTTTCGGCAAGCATTGTGGAAAAAATTTCTGAGCAGACAAATCTCAGTGCTCAACAATTTATTGATGCAAACCACAGTAGTTTTCATGCCAGGCCATACAGGTGGCATCCCACCAACACAACAGAGAAGATGCGGCACTGGTGATTGGTCCTGAATATGGGCCTAACAAAGAAGCCATCGGTGAGGGCCTATTGGCCCACAGATATTCTGTACCACTGCCCCTTATACCACAACACAATGCCCAGGTCTCGTTTTGAGGCAGTACAAAAGTTCATTCACTACAATGATAATTCCCAGTGACCCTCCCCCCGATGACCGCAATTTTGACCGCCTATACAAAATCAGACCCCTTATTTCACATTTGGCCCAAAATTTTTTATCTTCCTATACCCCTGGAAGAGAAATTGCCATTGACGAGTCCCTGGTGCATTTCAAGGGAAGGTTGGAGTTCAGGCAGTATTTGCTTAACAAGCGTGCCAGCTATAACATCAAAATTTATAAGTTGTTCGAGTCCAAGTTGGGCTTCACGCACAATTTTAAAATTTAGAAGGGAAGGGACAGTTACATTGAGCCCCCAAACTGTCCATCCGTCCTGACCACAACTGTGAAGATGGTCTGGGACCTCCTGCAGTCACTGTTTAATCAGTCCTACCACTTGTATCTAGACAACTGGTACACGAGTGTACCCCTGTTCAAATGCCTGATGGAGCAAGAGACGGTGGCATGTGGGACGGTCTGCAAAAAAACAATGACAGCTCCCAAAAACCCTTTTCAACCAAACCCTGCAACATGGGGAGAGCAGGGCGCTTCATAGCGAAGGGGTCCTTTTTCTGAAATTCAGGGACAAGAAGGATGTGTTGATGCTAACATCCATTCATGATGCCACCTGCTCCCTTGTCCCTGTGCGTGATGCAACATCCACCTGTCTGCATCCAGGCCTATAACAAATACATGGGGGAGTGGACCTTTCTGACCAGATGCTCAAGCTGTACAATGCCATGCGGAAATCCAAAATTTGGTATAAAAAAACTGTCAGTGTACTTTGTCCAAATGGCATTGTACAACTTGTTTGTAATATACAGGAGCACTGGTCAGGAGGGGACATACCTGGAGTACCAGGAGAAGGTGATCAAATCCCTTAGGCATAAGAAGATACCAGTTGCCATAATCGGAAGAAATTGCTTCACAAATGTTGGGATGCTCTTTCTCCTTTATTCCTTGTAAAAATTAAAAATGTCGAAGTTTTTTCAGAAAAAAAGTAGATTTTTATCTTCACACACTAATTCAAATCAATTTAGCAAAACAACTGTGGGATCAAAATGCTAACTATACCCTAGAAAGATTCCTTGAGGGGTGTAGTTTCCAAAATGGGGTCGCTTTTTGGGGGTTTCCACTGTTTTGGTCCCTCCAGCGCATCGCAAACATGACATGGCACCGAAAACTATTCCAGCAAAATCTGCGCTCCAAAATCCAAATGACGCTCTTTCTCTTCTGAGCACTGCTGTGGGTCCAAACAGCAGTGTATTACCACATATGGGGTATTGCCGTAATCTGGAGAAATTGCTTTACGAATTTTGTGGTACTTTTTCTCTTTTATTCCTTGTAAAAAATGTCTACATTTTTTCAGAAAGAAGTAGATTTTCATCTTCACACACAAATTCAAAGAAATTTAGCAAAACAACTGTGGAGTCAAAATGCTAACTTTACCCCTAGAAAGATTCTTTCAGGGGTGTAGTTTCCAAAATGGGGTCACTTTTGGGGGGTTTCCACTGTTTTGGTCCCTCCAGTGCATTGAAAACGCGTCCTGGCACTGAAAAATATTCCAGCAAAATCCGCTCTCCAAAATCCAAATGACTCTCTTTCTCTTCTGAGCCCTCCTGTGAGTCCAAACAGCAGTGTATTACCAGATGTGGGGTATTGCCGTAATCGGGAGAAATTGCTTTTCAAATATTGGGGTGCTTTTTCTCCTTTATTCCTTGTAAACATTAAAATGTCTACTTTCTTTTAGAAAAAAAGTAGATTTTCATCTTCACAGACTAATTCAAATAAATTTAGCAAAAAAACTGTGGGGTCAAAATGCTAACTATACCCCTAGAAAGATTGCTGGAGGGGTATAGTTTTCACAATGGGTCACTTATGTTTTTTTCTTACTGTTTTGGCACCACAAGAACTCTTCAAACTTGACATGGTGGCTAAAATATATACTATAAAAAGGAGGCCCCAAAATCCACTAAGTGCTCCTTTGTCTCTGAGGCCTGTGTTTCAGTCCAGTAGCACACCAGGGCCACATGTGGGATATTTCTAAAAATTGCAGAATCTGGGCAATAGATATTGAGTTGCATTTCACGGGTAAAACCTTCTGTGTTACAGAATTGTTTTTTATTACATATGAATTTTGGCAAAAGAAAAAGAAAATGGTAAATTTCACCTCTAATTTCACCTTTAATTCCTGTGAAACTCCTAAAGCATTAAAACACTTTTTGAAAGCTGTTTTGAATACTTTGAGAGGTGCCGTTTTCAAAATGGGGTGATTTATGGGGACTTACTAATATATAAGGCCCTCAAAGCCACTTCAGAACTGAACTGGTCCCTGAAAAAATAGCCTTCTGAAACTTTTCTGAAAATATGAGGAATTGCTGCTAAAGTTCTAAACCTTGTAACGTCGTTGAAAAAGAAAATGCTGCAAACATAAAGTAGACATATGAGATATGTGAAATAGTAACTATTTTGTGTGGTATTATTATCTGTCTTCCAAACAGATACATTTAAATTTAGAAAAATGCTAATTTTCGCAAATTGTATCTACTTTTTGGTGTTTTTTTTACAAATAAATATTGAATTTATCGACCAAATTTTTTCACTAACATAAAGTACAATATGTCACGAGAAAACAATCTCAGAATCACTTAGATAGGTACAAGCATTCCTAAGTTATTACCACATAAAGTAACACATGTCAGATTTGAAAAAATTGGCCTCATCCTCAAGGCCAAAACAGGCTCAGTCCTGAAGGGGTTAAGTACCTGGCTTGGATACAAAATGTCCTCAAATAAATAAAAGGTGGGAAATATTAAAGTGAGCAAAATGTGTTTATGTGACTCCATCTTGTATGAAGAATCTATTTTATATTTTGAAGAATCATCTGTTTCTCTGTAATATGAAATGCATGCTGGGATTGTCTGGACACATATGGTTAACAGTCTTAGCATTATGGTTAACGTTCTTTATCATTTCTTGCTATGAGAAACGGGCTTGGGACGTCATAACTGTATATGTTTACGAAATTTGTGTTATGAGAATTGGGCATGACATCATATGCTGTCTGGGAACTCAAATATTTACCATTCTTTGTTATGAGAATCAGTCCTAATGACGGTGTGGTGACGTTGCAGCTGTACGTTTGTTATGAGAATCTCGTGTCTTACTCTTGATTTTCCATAAGAACCTCATCTTACCTGTGATTGGTTGAGCCCGACCAACTCCCTATTGTAAGTGATTGGCTGAGCTCAAACCTACTGCCCTTTTGTGAGATACTATTGTAGCTACATTCTATCAATAAACAAGAGAAGGATTTTTTGGGTATATAAAGCGTGTCTCTTTGTGTTTTACTTCTCTCCGATATATCGGAGAGTTTGGATCTGGGTGAGTGGATTTGGATCTGGACGAGTGACTGACGAGTGTTGATTGACACATACACTCAAACCTTCAGTCTAATATATTTTAGACAGGATTGAGTCAACAATTCTAATTTGTAGAATGAAAAAATGTTGTGATTTTTACAACATAGTGGCAGGAAGAGATTAAGACATTCAAATATAAAAAGCCCTTTTACTCTTCTTTTCCCCATGTGGTTTAGCAATGCTTCAAGATGAAAACATTGCAATTACGTTGAAATAAAATATCACAAATTAGTGCAAAATACTTACAACTTACCACTTCTTCATGAGTTGCATTTTCAACATTAATGCCATTAACCTGAAATAAAAAAACACTTTTGTATTTACAGTCATTTTGCATGGTAGTCATCATTATTAATTTATAGCACGTAATCTGCATCAACAAGTGTATAATCTAGCCTGACGAGATGCCAAAATATACTTTACGTACAGATGTAGCATGCACTTGTTGCTTTAAGTAAACTTAAATTAATTTTCCATATAATTATTCATTTGACAACTCTTCAAACACTCAAGTGCGGTTGCTTTTTGTTGTCACTGCTTGCTATAACGCAACAACATATTTTGGCCGTTAATTAAAAATAATAATAAAAAAATAATGAGTAATAATTGATAAAAAAATCTCTACGACTTTCATATCCCATGTATAAATTCATCACTTTTTTCAAGATCTCTGCTAGCTGTCAGTGAATAAAAACATTCTTGTTTATATTTAGAGACCGAAAATCTGTTCTGAATATGTTCTGCTCAAGCTGCTTCCTGTATCTGTAAGGATGGTTTCTCACGTTGCGGATGCACTTTCATTGCTGATGGTCGCAAAATAAACTGCAGTTAATATGCACAACCACGCTAACTTTTGCGCATAACACACGCCGTTTTTTGGCACTCATTGCGATACGGTTTCTGCATAAAAATCAGCGCCAAAAACTCTGTGTGAACTGGCCTTAGCGTTTCCAGACGTTCTAGAGCTAGGGGAGAATATGGATTCCAATTTCCAGTGCTGGAGCTAACAAATTTGGACAAGTACTTTTTTTTTACCAATACACTTTGTTATGGTGCAAGGAGAAGAGCAGCAGGGGACTTAACCCAGAGATGCTTCTAAATATTTCACATCAAGGGCATGTCCAGACGTGGCAGAAGTTTTACGCTGCAGATTTTGCCAAAAATTCCCGGCAATTACGCAAAGAAGCTGCGGCAAAATTTGTATATTTGACAGTTAATTCAAACGTGACGAATATCACAGCGGACTTGCCGCATATTTCAGCCTTTGCATTGCAAAGCTGAAATCCGCAGTCAACATCCGCTGCTTCACCGCAACAGACTGTGTACGCTGAGAAGTTTGAATTCTGCACAGCAGCCTAAATCCTGCACTGTGATTTCTAGGTTACCTAAAAAGCTATAGTAACCAAAAGTAAAGAAGGCTGCTGCGGATTTCCACTGCGGCCTGTTTGTAATGGAATTCCGACACATCTGATCATGCCCTAAGGTATTGCCCAGTTGTTAAAAAAAAAAAGAGGCACAAATGTTAGAAGATAAAAAAATACACTACTCACCTCTTCCCCCGCTGATCCAGCGCAGAGGCTACAGTGATCCCACGCAAGTCTTTGTCTACAAGCTGCCAGCGATGAAGTTGCTGTAGCTACCGCTCGGTGATGCCAGTAAGTATGGCACGTGTCCGCTGAGGCCATTAATTGGCTGTAGCAATGGCAGTTTATAATCCACATATGCAAATTATAACATTTGCGCCTCTTTTTATTTATTTTTAAACAACCGAAAAACCCCTTGAGTGTATGAACACACGGCGTAAACACTGCAGAATTTCCGCAACGGATTAATTGCTGAAAATCCGCAGCGTGTTACAGTAGCAGCAGTGTGGGTGAGATTTCAACAAATCTCATCCCCACACTGCGGAAAAATTCTGCCGAAAAAAACGCACATAAATTGACCTGGACTCTTCAACCGCAGCATGTCACAGCATGTCAATTAATGCTGCGTAATCGCAGCTCTTCTGTTGCAGGTTTTTCCATTGAATTCAATGAGGTGCTTAAACCCGCAACAAAGAGGTATGTTGCGACATTTGCGGTGGAGTCACAGCGATTCCGCCACAAAAATTGCAAGTAGGAAAAAAAAAAGAATAAAGTTATACTTACCCAGAGTTCCCTGCTTCTTCTCCAATCTGGCCTCCTGGGATGACGTTTCAACCCATATGACCACTGCAGCCTAGCTGCAGCGGTCACACGGCCTGCAACGTCATCCCAGGAGGCCGGACTGCAGGCAGAGAAGAGGGAGGGGGTAAGTATTAATGTTTTTTTTTTATTTTTCCGGCGCTGCTTTACCCAGCGGAAATTCCGCCGGAAAAACGCACCGCACTGTGGTGTCATTTTTCGGACGGCATTCCCTGCGGTGTTCAGGATGGATAGGCTGCACAACTTGACGCAGCATATCCGCCCTGAACACGCTGTGTGTGTTCGTTCCCCTAAAGCAATAAATATGTTATTCTTGCAGTACTACTCTTAGGGCATGACCAGACGTGGCGGAATTGCTCTGGAATTCCGCTGCGGACAGTCCTCTGAGGAGATCCGCAGCATACACGTTTCTCCATTGCTTTCCACAGCTTTTTAGTGAGGTTGGTTTACACGTTGCGGAAAACTCCGCTGTGGACCAGAGACTGCAGTGCGGAATTTGGTGTCCGCAGCATACACTGGTTGTTCTGGACGTGTACCAGACTTATTGTGGCCTCATTGCGGAATTTCTCCATTGACTTTAATGGAGGGTCAAAATGCCACAATGAAGTTCGCAGATGTTATGTGTGCTGCGTAGCGTATTTGTTTTACGAACATGACATTTCTTCATTCTGGCTGGACCTATGTATTTCTAGGTCTACAGCCAGACTGAGGCCCCATGCACACTGACGTAAAAACGCCCGTAATCACGGACCGTTATTACTACACGGGCAGGCCCATAGAAGTCAATGGGGCTCCCATAATTATGGATGACTACGTGTGTGCACCCATAATTACGGGTGACTACGTGTGTGAACCCGTAATTATGGGAGCGTTGCTAGGCGACGTCAGTAAATAGTCACTGTCCAGGGTGCTGAAAGAGTTAAACGATCGGCAGTAACTGTTTCAGCACCCTGGACAGTGACTTCCGATCACAATATACATCAACCTGTAAAAAAAATAGAAGTTCCTACTTACCGAGAACTCCCTGCTTCTTCCTCCAGTCCGCCCTCCCGGGATGAGGTTTCAGTCCAAGTGACGGCTGCAGCCAATCACAGGCTGCAGCGGTAACATGGACTGCCGCATCATCCAGGGAGGTCGGGCTGGATTTCAAGAGAGGGACGCGTCACCAAGGCAACAACCGGGTAAGTATGAATTTCTTTTACTTTCACTAGGGAAAGTGCTGTCCCTTCTCTCTATCCTGCACTGATAGAGAGAAGGGAAGTACTTTCACCTCAATACGCAACGGCTAGTCCGCATCAATTTAATGCCCATTTTAGGCAGATTATGTGCGGCATTGATGTGGACAGTGGCGGAAGAAATACGCCAGGTCTGGTCATGCCCTTAACCCCTTAGTGACTAAGCCTGTTTTGGCCTTCAGGACCAGCCCCATTTTTGCCAATCTGACATGTGTCACTTTATGTGGTAATAACTCCAGAATGCTTTTACCTATCCAAGCGATTCTGGGATTGTTTTCTCGTGACATGTTGTACTTTATGATACTGAAAAAATTTTGTCATTAAATTCAATATTTATTTGTAAGAAACGCCAAGATTTAGAGAAAATTAGCAAAAATTAGCATTTTTCTAAATTTTAATGTATTTACTTGTAAAACAGATAGTAATACCACACAAAATACATACTAGTTTATATTTCCCATATGTCTACTTTATGTTTGCGTCGTTTTTTGAACATTCTTTTATTTTTCTAGGACGTTACAAGGCTTAGAACTTTAGCAGCAATTTCTCATATTTTCAAGAAAATTTCAAAAGGCTATTTTTTCAGGGACCAGTTCAGTTCTGAAATGGCTTTGAGGGCCTTATATATTAGAAAGTCACCATAAATCACCCCATTTTGAAAACTGCACCCATCAAAGTATTCAAAACAGCATTCACAAAGTATTTTAGCCCTTTAGGCGTTTCACAGGAATTAAAGCAAAGTAGAGGTGAAATTTACAAATTTCATTTTTTTTCTTCAAAAATTCATTTGTAATAAATTTTTTCTGTACCACAGAAGGTTTTACCCAAGAAATGCAACTCAAGATTTATTGCCCAGATTCTGCAGTTTTTAGAAATACCCCACATGTGGCCCTAGCGCGGTCATGGACTGAAACACAGGCCTCCGAAGCAAAGGAGCACCTAGTGGATTTTGGGCCTCTATTTTATTAGAATATATTTTAGGTACCATGTCAGGTGTGAGGAGGCCTTGTGCTGCCAAAACAGTGGAAACACCCCAAAAGTGACCCCATTTTGGAAACTATACCCCTCAAGGAATTTATCTATGGGTATAGTTAGCATTTTGAACCCACAGTTTTTTTGCTAAATTTATTTGAATTAGTATGTGAAGGTGAAAATCTACTTTTTTTGTGAAAAAATTAGGAAATTTTAAATTTTTACAAGGAATAAAGTAGAAAAAACACCCCAACATATGTAAAGCAATGTCTTCCGATTATAGCAATACCCCATATGTGGTAATAAATTGCTGTTTGGACCCACAGCAGGCCTCAGAAGAGAAGGAGCACCATTTGGATTTTGGATTTCTGATTTTGCTGGAATAGTTTTCAGTGCCGTGTCGCGTTTGCAATGCACTGGAGGGAAGAAAACCGTGGAAACCCCCCAATAGTGACCCCATTTTGGAAACGATACCCCTCAAGGAATTTATCTATGGGTATAGTTAGCATTTTGAACCCACAGTTTTTTTGCTAAATTTATTTGAATTAGTATGTGAAGATGAAAATCTACTTTTTTTCTGAAAAAAGGTAGCCATTTTTAATTTTTACAAGGAATAAAGGAGAAAAAGCGCCCCAACATTTGTAAAACAACTTCTCCTGATTACGTAAATACCCCATATGTGGTAATAAACTACTGTTTGGACCCACACCGGGGCTTAGAAGGGAAGGAGCGCTATTTGGCTTTTGGAGCTCAAATTTAGCTGGAATGTTTTTGGGTGTCATGTCGAATTTGCCCCTGAGAGACTGAAACAGTGGAAGCCCCCCAAAAGTAACCCCATTTGGGAAACTACACCACTTAAGGAATCTATCTAGGGGTATAGTGAGCATTTAGGCCCCACACGTCTTTTGCAGAATTTATTAGAATTAGGCCGTGAAAATTAATATCAACATTATTTCCACTAAAATGTTGAATTTTTTCAATTTCACAAAGGATAAACGAGAAAATGCACCCCAACGTTTGTAAAGCAATTTCTCCCGAGTACGGCAATACCCCACATGTGCTCATAAATGTTTTTTCATTAGAAAGTAATTAACCCTTTACGAACTGATTCATGTTTTGCTTTTTCGTTTTTCCTCTCCGCTTTCCAAGAGCCACTACTTTTTTATTTTTCTGTCAATAGAGCGGTGTGGGGGCTTATTTTTTGCGGGACGAGTTGTCGTTTTTATTGGTACCATTTTTTGGTACGATGCCATATCGGTGGACATAAACGGCTGTTTGGGCACGCTGTAGGGCTCAGAAGAGAGGGACGCCATTTGGCTTTTGGAGCGCATATTTTGCTTGGTAGTAGCTCTGGCGTTTTGCTGGTATTTCAGTTTATAATGTTGGGGCACATGTAGGCTGGGCAGAGTACATCAGGGGCATAATAAGAGGGTATAATAATGGGGTAAATAAATAATAATCCACAGATATGTGGCCGGTGTCGCACTGATAAATGGTGCCCGATCTTATCCACTTTTGGAACGCTCTGCACATTTTGCATCGCCATAATCTGGGAGCCGGAACTTTTTTTATATTTTCACCACCGGAGCCATGTGAGGGCTTATTTGTTGCGGGAAAATCTGTAATTTTCATTGGTACCATTTTGGGGTACATGCGATTTTGTTGATCACTTTTTATTCAATTTTTCGGCAAGCAAGGTGACCAAAAACCATCAATTCTGACAATGATTTTTATTTATTTTTGACAGCGTTTACCCTGGGCTATAAATGACTATTATACTTTATTCTGCGGGTCGGTACGATTACGGCGATACCATTTGTATATACGTTTTTTTATGTTTTGCAGCGTTTGCGCAATAAAATAACTTATTTAGAAAATAATGTCTTTTCTGTGTCACCATATTCTGAGAGCCATAACTTTTTTATTTTTCAGTCAAAAAAGCTGTGTAAGGGCTTGTTTTTTGCGGGACGGGTTGTAGTTTGTATCGGTACAATTTTGGCGTACATGCGACTTTTTAATCACTTTTTATTACATATTTTGTGAGGGGTGGTGACCAAAAAATAGTGATTCTGGCATTGTTTTTCGTTTATTTTTTTTGCGGCGTTCACTGTGCGGGAAAAATAATATTATAGTTTTATAGTTGGGGTCGTTACGAACGCGGTGATACCAAATATGTGTACTTTTTTTTTACGTGCTCATTTTTTTTCCTATAATGAAAGACTTATTATAGGAAAAAAAGCAGTTCTTGTTTATATCACTTCTAACTTTTATTTTTACACTTTTTTTAAAACATTTTTATTCTTTTTTTTACTTTTTTCACTTGTCCCACTAGGGGACACTTAGACTTGCAGCTCTGATCGCTGCTGGAATACATTACACTACACACGTAGTGTAATGCATTTCAACTGTCATTGTGACGTGACAGTCACACTGACAGGAAGCCTACGACGTCCACCCTCGGGGTGGTCCTCATAGGCTTCTGTACATGGCAACCCGGAAGCCATTGTCTGGCGTCCGGTTGCCATGGGTACCATCGCCAGCCCCCGTGATTTCACATGGGGGCTGCCGATCGGCACTAAAGACCTTAATTGTGGCGTTCAAAATCGAGCGCCGCAATTAAGGGGTTAACTGCCGATATCAGCGGCGACAGGCCGCTGATCGGCAACGGGGAGAGCAGGGCTGACACCCTGCACAGTTAACCGCCGCTGCGGTGTAGCGCCGCGCGGCGGTTAACTGTCAAAGCAATGACGTAACTGTACGTCAAGGTGCGCGAACTTACTGCTCACCATGACGTACAGTTACGTCATGGTGCGTTAAGGGGTTAAACCCAAGGTGTGCTCTTATTGGGAAATATGCAAAATCTGTCTAAAGTTTGTCCGCTCTAGCCCCAGGCCCCATGAATCTTTGACTGTCAGGGTATGTTCCCACAGGCAGGAGATGCTGCAGATTTTCTGCAACAGAAAATTCACCAGCGCAATCTTAAAAAAACACAGTTAAATCAGTCAGAAAAATCTGCAGCAAATAGTGCCTTTTTGCTGTGCATATAACTGCGGAAACATTGCGGATTATTCACATCAGTTTTGCCTGTGTTTTGTGTGAAACATTGATTATAGCAAACTTTATGTGCACCTGCGGATTTCCAACAGCTTTTACTGCATTTATACTGCGTAAATGCTGTACAAAACTCAACTTTCATATTTTAGTGAAGAATTTATGCTGTCCATTCAAGTCTACGGCCCAAACACGCAGCATCTCTGCACAGAATACGCAGCATGAATTGACATGCTGCGGATTTAAAAGCCGCACCGCAGAACACTTTGCACACCACTTTTCTGCGGTTTTTTTCCCCCGCAGTATGTGGCTGAGGTTTGCAGAAATCTCATCCACTTTGCTGCTACTGTAAAAACGGTGGAATTTCCACATACAATTCCGATGCGAAAATTCCACATTGTTTATGCTGGGTGATAGCTCAAACTAAAGGTAGGGAACACATAGCAATGTGACAAACTCATCATTAGAATGTATTTACCTACTGAGCTATTTTTTCAACAAAGTTATTATTTTTAACTTGAAAAGAAACTTTCATATAAAAGTAAAAACTATTCCACATAATGGAAGCAAGAATGGTGGTATTTCTATCTTAATTATTGCTGGAATATTTTATCTTTGTATTAAAACTGTACTGAAATTGTTGACAGCTCAATGATGAATTTTATGTTAAACCGATATAAATTTCCCAAAAAATGACTGAAACTTCAGGGAGTCTCCCAAACCCTAATGCTGAAATATACCACTGGCAAATGTCTCTGCAAATACAGGAACATGTAAAACCATGCACACTGTAATATTGTTACATATGTTAAAAAAAAAAAAAAGTATATACTGTAACAGGAAAGTATAACAATTTTATTTTTATTAATGTTCCCCAATGTGTCAGTATTTCTATCTTAATATTAGTAAATGGGAAAAAAAAAAGTTGCTTACCTGCATCACGGCATCACCTGTGAACAACAACCCGCTCTGGTCAGCTGAATAAAAACAGATATTGACATTTAGCAAGTTACAAATAGAGTGTAAAATAATATTAATTATAAATATAGCTATAGTTATTACTTATAAATAATGCAAATATTATGATTTAGATATTAGCAGAAACTCGCTAATATAAATAATGTGATTTCCTCTTATTAAAGACATTTGATTGGCACTCTGTTTGAAAAATCGTACTAAACCTTATAAAATAATTGCTAACAAATTGTAGGTTCTCTAGGTTTCAGTTTTTTTCACGGAAGCAAAAGTGCTGCAGACACTACTTTTGCTACTATCAAAAAAACAAAAACCTAGCGAACGGAGGCAAATGGAAAGCATTAGAAACAAAAGAATTACCGTTGAAATCAATGTTAATTCTAACGGAAGCGATGCTTTCCGTTTGGACTCTCGTTCATCTCTTTCTCCGATGGAAGAGAGCTAAACGGAGTTTAACGGTAGTGGGAACTTAGCCTTAACTTACAAAAATGCCAAACTATAATATAAATACTAAAATAATAACAAAATGTAAAAAAAGATACAATTCAGCACACCGACACTCATCCTTTATCAGCTATGCTTTCATTTAATAGTACGTCACACATGAAACATAAAGTTTTACCTGGTTGATCTTTAAAAATTTTAGATATTACAACAGGCACTTTATGTTGTGCTCCACCCTGAAAAAAGAAATATTTATCAGTGACAGTAACCCCATTACAGCTGCTCCAAATGTAAAATTGCATGTCTTACTAAAACACAACAATTTAATTCTTGCAAATTGCTCTTTGTGGACCTTCTTTAGGCTGGATTTACATGGGACGGAAATGCTGTCAATTTTCCATGCAGATTTTACAAGCGGAAAATCATCAGCCGATTAGAGTCCCAGCCATGTGGATGAGATTCGAAAAAAATCACATCCACATGCTGCTGAACATTATGCCCACGTTCAGACTTGGCGGAATTACTGTTGAATTGTGCTGTGGACAGTCCGCAGTAGAATTCTGCAGCAGCCGTTTTTTACATTTATTTCTACACATTTTTAGGAAACTTAGTTTAGACGTTGCGGAAAATAACTGTGTGGAAATCAGGCTGCGGTGCAGAATTTTCCCTCCGCAGCAAGCTCATTACATTGCGGAGAAGAAGCGGAATTTCACTGCGGATTTCAGCCTTTGCAAAGCAAAAACTGAAATCTGTGGCAAGTCCGCTGTGATATCCACAACGTCTGAATTACCTGTCAAATTTGCAAATGCCCTGAATCTGCACCAACATTTGCAGCGGAAAAATTCTGCCACGTGTGAACGTGGCCTATCTAGACAGAAATCAGAGCATGCCAGGGATTTTCAAATCTGCAGCTTGCTCATTTTGGTTTTGATGATTCACTGCGGGTTTCAGCCTTTTAATGCAAAAGGCGTGAAATCTGCAACAGAATTTGCATCATTTCTGACCCGTATAAGGCCTCATGCACACGACCGTAAGGGTTTTTACTGTCCACAAATACATATCAGATTGCTATGGATACACATCCGTAGCCATCGACAATTGCGGAAAGACCCCTAGACTTCTATGGGCGAGTCCGTGCCGTAAATGCGGACAAAAATAAGACATGTTCTATATTTTGAAGGTCATTTCTATGGCATGGACACACACCTGTAAATATACGGAAAGGTGTCTATGGCCAATACAAATGAACATTTAGTGAAAGTGTAAAGAATAAAAAACACACATATATGGTATTATGGTATCACTGCGATCATGAAGACTTGAACAATGATGTTAACACATTAATTAAACCGCCAGGTGAACGGCGTACAAACAATGGCAGAAATCCTTTTTTTCTTCCATTCCTCTTCAAAAAAAAAAAAAAAGTTAATCAATAAGTTCTATGTACCCGAAAATGTTACCAATGAAAACTACACATTGTCCCACAAAGAACAAGCCCACATATGGCCGCATCAATGGAAAAATAAAAAAGTTACGGCTCTTGGAATGCGGCGATACAAAAAACAAATATATTTTTTAAAAGGGTTTTTAATTGTGCAAATGTAGGAAAACAAAAAAATTCAAAACATATGTGGTATCGCCATAATCATGCTGACCCATAGAATAAAGGTAACATGTTATTTACGCCGCATAGAAAATGGTGTAAATTTAAAACGCGAAAAACCATGCTGGAGTAGCAGTTTTTAATTCTTTCCCAAAAAATAAAAGTTGCGATTGAAAAATACAACTCGTCCCACAAAACAAAGGCCTCATACGGCTATGTAAACATAAAAATAAAAAGTTATGACTCTTGGAATGCGACGGTGAAAAAAACAAAAATAATTCTTGGTTATTAACTACAAAAAAAAGTCCTGGTCATTAAGGGGTTAAAATGTAAAAACATTTTTAATAAAAGTCTATTTAAAAGTTGTTTAAAAACACCTAAAACTTATATTTATTAATTTTAAAAAAATGCTTCTTTCAAAGGGTTACTTATCCTTTAGGCACAACTCGCCTTGCAAAAAACAAAGTCTCATGCAGTTATGTAAAGAAAAAAAATAGTAATAACCATTGACATAGAAAGAGGCAAAATAAAAACTAATGTACTTCCCCTGGCCAAAATTTATTGATCCTTATGGAATTAGACAAGTATTTTCTATACATCATGCAAACTGCAGATACCGTACATACTATATGATTCCACAGATTTTGTAGAGAAAATAGATGCTACACCTACCTTAATGCTTAGACCTAATCCACCAACAGGGTCTCTGAGAAGTGTAACAGTTCTGCGCTTTAAAAAATTGGAAAGAAAAATACAATTTAGGTAAATATTTATATACGATAATTCTACTTCCATCTATAGAAAAAGGATTAAGAAATAATTTCAAAAGGCATAACTTTTACATGGACATTTGGAATTACTATTATTGACAGAAAGGAATGGTAAATAAATTATGAATAAAAGTGTACTGTATTATCCATAAAATAACATTAATAGATACGATTTTTGTGCATGCATTAGTATAATAAAAATTACTTTGGTGGTACCTTTTTTCCCTTATGTCTAACTGGGTATTATTAAAAATAGTTCTCAAGATATACAGCATGTGTGTACTTACATTTTATAATTTAATAATTCGTAGAGAGGACCCGTCGGCTCTCCTGACATGTTTGTTTTAGTAAAAAATACATACTCGGGCAGGAGCGGCTTGGCGTGCGACGGGGAGATTTTATATATTTATGAGCGCTTTTTACTTTGTCACTTTGTGAGTATATGAAATAAAGTATCAAAAGATTCTATCCAACGCTGCAGTCTGAGCTATGTTTGTCTGCTTTTATCCTTTGCAGAACCTTTATGTGAAGGCTGGGAGACCATGTAGTGTGTTCTGATACTTCATCTACCACATCTAACCTCCTTGATATTGGGGATGGTGAGAAATTTTTCCTGGGGTCAGTGTGTTGAATTTTTATCCAGACTATACAATGTGTAGCCCCATTCCATATCATTTGTATATATGTATTTCTGAGTGGGTTCCTGGACAGCAATTGGGTGCTCCACTGAATACGGATTAGTGCAAATCATGTATCAGTACATTATATTCTGTTTTAGTAGGGACTTGTATTTCCCATGAAATGACTATTCTGAAGCATCTTTCTTTTGCATTCTGTGTTGCATAAAACTCTTGGAAATGTTATACCTCCTGGAGATGTATGACTAAATTGACAAATAGGTTTTACCATTCCCCTTGTCAAGAAGCCGTGTCCCTACGTGCTATGACACTGTCCAATCAATTTTAACAGTGTCAAACTTTGTAGAGTCACACCCTATTGACAGGGGGAATGTAGAAAAATTATGGGTGAATAATTATAGGAAATCAGCCACAGAGATAGATACTGTAACTTCACTTAAGACAGATGGGACTGGTTACTCTCAAAAATACCCCTGGTGATGAATAGTAGTTTATATTAAAATTCGCAACTATTTACGATCCATTTTGCTTACTATACTTCTAAAAAACTAATGCACTTTGAGAAAAAGGAAGAGGGCAAATGCCCATATGTAACAAAACAGGTGCAGACATAGTTCACATGTTGTGATGGTGCCCAATGCTAGTAAGATTTTGAGGAGATATTAGATCTGCACTATAGGATATGTGTTGATTACAAAATGTTATGGATGTAGGTTCGTCTGTATTGGGTGAAGACTGGGCTTCAGTAGGTTCTAGGGTAGATAAGAATATTTACATTAAAGGCCTTTTTTCTTTCTCACAGATTTATGTCTTATTGGAAGAAAAGCATTCCGCTATCTGGTTTAGCGAGTCCCAACACATGACAAGAGAAGTTATATATGAAAGAATATATTAAAACTGACTATGTTAACATGTTTCCCTGAAAAGGAGGTTGGAAAAAACGATATTGCAGTAAGAGATCGGTGGGTCGTGCGTCCGGGTGGTATAAAATTAATTTATATGATACTATGTGTATACTGGTCTAGTTAGGGATTTTAAATAAAGATAATAAAGACAAAAAAAATAAAAAATTGATTGCACAAGTATACATTTCCTTGTGTATAAGACATGAATTAACCCCTTAAAGAGGCTCTGTCACCAGATTTTGCAACCCCTATCTGCTAGTGCAGCAGATAGGCGCTGCAATGTAGATTACAGTAACGTTTTTATTTTTAAAAAACGAGCATTTTTGGCCAAGTTATGACCATTTTCATATTTATGCAAATGAGGCTTGCAAAAGTACAACTGGGCGTGTTGAAAAGTAAAAGTACAACTGGGCGTGTATTATGTGCGTACATCGGGGCGTGTTTACTACTTTTACTAGCTGGGCTTTCTGATGAGAAGTATCATCCACTTCTCTTCAGAACGCCCAGCTTCTGGCAGTGCAGATCTGTGACGTCACTCACAGGTCCTGCATCGTGTCGGCACCAGAGGCTACAGTTGATTCTGCAGCAGCATCAGCATTTGCAGGTAAGTAGATACATCGACTTACCTGCAAACGCCGATGCTGCTGCAGAATCATCTGTAGCCTCTGGTGTCGATGTGTCCTTGCTCGTCTGACACGATGCAGGACCTGTGAGTGACGACACAGCGTGATCTCTGGAGAACACGGCTGTGTCTGCACTGCCAGAAGCTGGGCGTTGTGAAGAGAAGTGGATGATACTTCTATACACAACGCCCAGCTAGTAAAAGTAGTAAACACGCCCCGATGTACGCACATAATACACGCCCAGTTGTACTTTTACTTTTCAACACGCCCAGTTGTACTTTTGCAAGCCTCATTTGCATAAATACGAAAATGGTCATAACTTGGCCAAAAATGCTCGTTTTTTAAAAATAAAAACGTTACTCTTATCTACATTGCAGCGCCTATCTGCTGCAATAGCAGATAGGGGTTGTAAAATCTGGTGACAGAGCCTCTTTAAGGACACAGCCTATTTTGGCCTTCAGGACACAGCCGATTTTTGCTAATCCGACATGTGTCACTTTATGTGGTAATAACTCCGGAATGCTTTTGCCTATCCAAGTGATTCTGAGATTGTTTTCTCGTGACATGTTGTACTTTATGATACTGAAAAAATTTTGTCGTTAAATTCAATATTTATTTGTAAAAAACACCAAAATTTAGAGAAAATTTGCAAAAATCTGCATTTTTCTAAATTGTAATGTATCTGCTTGTAAAACAGATAGTTATACCACACAAAATAGTTACTAGTTAACATTTCCTATATGTCTACTTTATGTTTGCATCATTTTTTGAACGTGCTTTTATTTTTCTATGACATCACAAGGCTTAGAACTTTGGCAGCAATTTCTCACATTTTCAAGAAAATTTCAAAAGGCTCTTTTTTCAGGGACCAGTTCAGTTCTGAAGTGGCTTTGAGGGCCTTATATATTAGAAACCCCATAAATAACCCCATTTTAAAAACTGCACATATCAAAGTATTCAAAACAGCATTCAGAAATTATTTGAACCCTTTAGGCATTTCACAAGAAATAAAGCAAAGTAGAGGTGAAATTTACAAATTTCAATTTTTTTTTATGAAATTCATTTGTAATACAGTTTTTTCTGTAACACAGAAGGTTTTATCAGAGAAATGCAACTCAATATTTATTGCCCAGATTCTGCAATTATTAGAAATATCCCACATGTGGCCCTAGTGCGGTAAAGGACCGAAACACCGGCCTCAGAAGCAAAGGAGCACCTAGTGGATTTTGGGGCCTCTATTTTATTGGAATATATTTTAGGCACCATGTCAGGTTTGAAGAGGTGGTGAGGTGCCAAAACAGTGGAAACCCCCCAAAAGTGACCCCCATCTTGGAGACTACACCCTCAAGGAATTTTTCTAGGGGTATAGTTAGCATTTTTAGCCCACAGGTTTTTTGCTAAATTTATTGGAACTTGTCTGTGAAAATGAAAATCTACTTTTTTTCTGAAAAAACATACGATGTTTTCGTTTTTACAAGGAATAAAGGAGAAAAAGCACCCCAACATTTTTAAAGCAATGTCTCCCGATTACGGCAATACCCCATATGTGGTAATAAACTGCTGTTTGGACCCACGGCAGGGCTCAGAATGGAACGAGGGCCATTTGGATTTTGGAGCGCAGATTTTGCTGGAATGGTTTTCGGTGCCATGTCGTGTTTGCAAAGCCCTGGCGGGATCATAACAGTGGAAACTCCCCAAAAGTGACCCCATTTTGGGAACTACACCCCTCAAGGAATTTTTCTAGGGGTATAGTTAGCATTTTGACCCTACACGTTTTTTGCTGAATCTATGGGAATTATGCCGTGAAATTGAAAATCTAATTTTTTTCTAATAAAATGTAGTTTTAGCTCAGATTTTTTCATTTTTACAACAGATAAAGGAGAAAAAACACCTCAATATTTGTAAAGCAAACTCTTCTGAGCACAGCAATACCCCATGTGTGGTAATAAACTGCTGTTTGGACACATGGCGGAAGTTAAAAAGGACGGAGCGCCATTTGACTTTTGGAGCTCAAGTTTTGCTGGAATGGTTTGCGGCCCATGTCACATTTGCAAAGCCACTGAGGGGCCAAAATAGTGCAAACCCGGCAAAAGTGACCCCATTTGGGAAACTATACCCCTCGTGGAATTTATCTAGTGGTATAGTGAGCATTTTGACCCCACAGTTTTTTTGCTGAATTATTGGGATTATGCAGTGAAAATGAAAATCTACATTCTTTCCACTAAAATGTTGAATTGTTTTCATTTTCACAAGGAATAAAGGAGAAAAAGCACCCCGATAATTGTAAAGCAATTTCTCCCGAGTACGGCAATACCCTATATGTGGTTATAAACTGCTGCTTGGATACACCGCAGGGCTCAGAATGGCAGGAGTGCTACTTGGCATGTAGATTTTGGTTGATTGTTTTTTGGGCGCCATGTCGCATTTGCAGAGCCCCTGAGGTACCCGTACAGTAGAAACCCCTGAGAAGTGACTCCATTTTGGAAACTATACCCCTCAGGGTAATCATCTAGGGGTGTACTGAGCATTTTGATCCCACAGGTGTTTCATAGATTGTATTAGAATCAGGCAGTGAAAATGAAAAAAATAATTTTTTCCCAAAAATATGTAGTTTTGCACCCAATTTTTTTTCCCACAAGAGGTAATAGGAGAAAAAACAACACATAATTTGTTACCCAATTTCTCCCGAGTACGGCAATACCCAATGTGTGGCCCTAAACTGCTATTTGGGCACATGGCAGATCTTAAAATGGAAGGAGTGTCATGTGGCTTTTAGAGCACAGATTTTGCTGGACTGGTGTATGGGCGCCATGTCGCATTTGCAGAGCGTTCTTAGGTACAAGAGTAGAGTGTAAAACCATGAGAAGTGACCCCATTTTGTAAACTACACCACTCAAGGCATTTATCATTTGCCTGGATATATGACAGGGCTTAGGAGTGAAAGGCGCATGTGAGACCTATTATGGTGATTTTCGCAGCATTGGCCCACAATGGCAGGGCTCTGGGGTCAAATAGTAAAACAAACCCCCAAGTAGTGACCCCCATTTTGGAAACTGCACCCCTGAAGGCATTTTATTAACAGGTGTAGTGAGCATTTTGACCACACAGGTTTTTTTTTTTCTATTAGAAATGAATGCTCAGTGGATGGTGCAAAGTAAAAATTGCAAATTTACACAGGTATGTGCCATTTTAGTGCACAATATTTTGTGCCCAGTTCGTGCCACTGAAGACAAATACCTCAAATTGTTAAGCGGGTTCTCCCGGGTATGGCGATGCCATATATGTGGACGTACACTGCTGCTTGGGCACGCTGTAGGGCTCAGAAGCGAGGGAGTGCCATTTGGCTTTTGGAGCGTGGATTTTGCTCGCTAGTTGTTCTGTTTGGGGTATTGCTGGTATTTCAGTTTATGATGTGGGGGAATATGTTATCTGTGCGGGGTACATCAGGGTATAATAAGAGGGTATAATAATGGTGTAAATAAATAATAATCCGCAGATATGTGGCCGGTGTCGCACTGATAAATGGCGCCCGATCTTATCCGCTTTTGGACACTTTGCACATTTTGCATCGCCATATTCTGAGAGCCAAAACGTCTTTATTTTTTCTCCCCCGGAGCTGTGTGAGGGCTTATTTGTTGCGGGACAATCTGTAGATTTCATTGGTACCATTTTGGGGTACATGCGATTTTTTGATCACTTTGTATTTCATTTTTTTGGCAAGCCAGGTGACCAAAAACCTGCAATTCTGATGTTTTTTATTATTAATTTTTTTCGGCGTTTGCCATGCGCTATGAATGACAATTTGACGTTATTCTGCGGGTCGGTACGATTACGGTGATACCAGATGTATATAGTTTTTCTTATGTTTTGCAGCGTCTACACAATAAAATCCCTTTTGTTTCAAATAATTTATTTTTGGTGTCACCAGATTCTGACAGCCATAACTTTTTTATTTTTCCGTCAAAAAAGCTGCGGGAGGGCTTGTTTTTTGCGGGACGGGCTGCGTTTTTTAATGGTATAATTTTGGGGTACATGCAAGTTTTAGATCCCTTTTTTTATTCTGTTTTGCGAGGGGTAGTGACTAACAAACAGCGATTCTGGAATAGTTTTTTATTTAATTTTTTTACGGTGTTCACCGTACGGGTAAAATAGCGTGATATTTTTATAGTTTGGGTCGTTACGGACGCGGGGATACTACATATGTATACTCTTTTAATGTTTTTTAGTTTTTCCTATAATAAAAGACTTATTATAGGAAAAAAGGCTGTTATAGTGTTTTTTAACATGAAAAGTATTTTTTTTTACTTTTTTACAACATTTTTATTAACTTGTTTTAACTTTTTTTTTGTGTCCCACTAGGGAACTTGAAGGCATGAAGCCCTGATCGCTATTCTAATACACTGCACTACCTACATAGTGCAGTGTATTAGAGCTGTCAGCTATTCACTGACAGCAAGCCTATTAGGCTTCGCCTCCCGGCGGGGCCTAATAGGCTTCCGTACTAGGAAGCGATTGTTAGGCTATGGTTGCCATAGCAACCATCGGAACCTTTGCGGGTGCCGATGGTTGTTATTAGCAACCATATGGTACGATCTAATCACTTAGATGCAGCAATAGCTGCATCTAAGGCGTTAATCGGCCGGATTGGAGCCTTGTTCCAGTCCTGGCCGCTAGGGCACGATGTCAGCTGTGACAAACAGCTGACACCCACGCCCGTGGCAACCATCGTGGTTGCCGACAGGCTACAAGCCACTTCGATACATCGATCACCTAGCTCCGGTCCTGGCCGTTGCAGACGGGTGCCGAACATCTGAGCTTCTGAGCCAGCGTCATCACATACCCACGTCATAGAGCTGTGATTGGTCAGTCTGCTTTGACTGACCAATCACAGCGATCGCCGGCAGGAGACCGCTGTGAATGGTCCCCTGCCGTCTTACTGTGCCGGTCAACTGTCATAAACAGTTGACGGCACAGTTCTGTCACCTTGTCCTTTGACAGGTTTTCTCCAGTTTAGAAACCCCATTTTCATATACCCCATAATTCTGAGTTAATAGATGGGGGGCCCATGTTCAGCATCTTTATCTCATGGCTAGGGGGGAGAGCAGTTACAAAGATAATTTCTAACCCAGGAGGAGCTGTCCTGTCCTGCATTACACAGACACCCCATTGATTTCAATGAGCACTGTGTAATGCTTAAATTCCCCTGTGGTGGTGCTGCAGGGAAATGTAACACTTAGGCCGGATTCACACGAACATGTGTGTTTTGAGCACGCAAAAAACGTGGCGTTTTGCGTGCGCAAAAGGCACTTAACAGCTCCGTGTGTCATGATCATATGGTGCGCGGCTGCGTGCTTTTCGCGCAGCCGCCATCAGTATGACACTCTGTTTGTATGTTTGTAAACAGAAAAGCATGTGGTGCTTTTCTGTTTACATTCATAGTTTTACTGATGTTGCGCGAATCACGCGCGTCACACGGACAAAGAACGCACAAAGAACGGACATGTCGTGTGTTTTACGCAGCGGACTCACGCTGCGTAAAAATCACGGACTGTCTGCACGGCCCCATAGACTAATATAGGTCCGTGTGAGGCGCGTGAAAATCACGCGTGTTGGACGGACGTATATCACATTCGTCTGAATAAGCCCTTACTGCCAGGTTTCCCCACAGATCACAGCTAGTTGCTGGGGGTTCCATTAGACAGACCCTTTGTGATCAGCCTATTGTCAAGGGACTCTTCTAAAAAGAAGGGATTGTCCAAAGTGGACAACCCCTTTAATAGCTCTGATGCGAAATCCTAATAATCTTACTGAAGTGTTTATGCACAGTCTGTCAGTCCTTTGTAGAGGTAATAAATATGCTAGAGGCAAAACTCGGACTTATAACCGTGATAACAATTACCTTAAATGTTCTGTGATAGTAGTTACTCAGGTAGGAAATGATTTTTTGAAATATTTTAACTCAGCCAGCAACAATGTCACCTTAAGCAATATAACATTGTAAAAGGTTAATAAGAATTTAAATTTTTATTCTAAGTCTGACGCTGCAAAGAATACGAAAATTAGGGAATAACCATATATTCATAACCGCAATCAAATCCATTGTCTTTGGTTTTTATCTTGTCATGCCTCCACTATGGCCTCAGGGAAACTTTTATGTAACAGCTCAAGATCAATTTCTCAAGGTTATGTTATTATTTTCAATAAATGTCATGTTATAAGCGCTATGTACAGTAATGTGTGAGCAAAACAACCGAAAGATACTGTATATATTATTCTCTTACATAATAGCATCTAGCATGAAGTGTTTCCAGAATATAAAATATGTAAATTGACAATACAAGCCTATATATGTATAGCCATTGTAATAATTGTATTGAGTACACAATTGCCCAAGGCTGTGCTGTAAATAATAATAATGGGCAAAATACATACAAGTGTATAGTCAATAAAAGCTAAATGCACTAAGTTCTGCAAACAAGAAATTGCTGCTATTTTATTGTTTTTTGATAACATTATATCATACAGTTTCATCACAGTGGAGCTTATACAAGTAGGAATATGCCAGAAAAACATGAGCGGGGAGGCTTAATATCCCAGTATTAAGATCAACTATGTTATCATGAGTGAGGAAGCAATTTCTTTGGACTTTCTGCACTACAATTATTGGCAAGCAGCAGCTCTCTGTTTAGTATTTAGTAGTGTGTATTAAATGTTAGACCTGCTGACAAAGCAATATAGGCGAGGGGGAGATCAATGTTTTACCCCCCTGCTGCGGTAGCAGCAAGTGCCACTGAGGCGGGCACTTTATGTGGAAGTGCTCCTGGCTTCTCCTCACTGTACGATATCAACACCTCCCATCTGCTCTGAGTGACAGCTCTAGTGGTCTCCTGATTGGCCGCTAGACCCGTCACTCAGGGCAGAGAGTGGCACTGCTGTGACGGGGGAATCAAATGTCGATTCAGGCGTCAGGTGAACTAAAACCAATGTAAATCCACTTCACATAAAGGCTGGAATTATATTGTGCATTTTTGTTACATTTTAGAAATGCTGGAAAGAAAAACGCATCTTAAAAACTAACTTGTTAATTGGCAGCACGATTTTAGCGGTAGTACCGCAGTTTTTCCTGCAAAACCACACGGCCATTAAGATGATTGTTATTGACTGTGTGGTTTTGCGGGTAAAACTGCGTTCTTAGTGGCAAAATCATGTGGCCAATTAACAAGCTATTTGTGGGCATGTGAGCATTGTTTCATCTGCATGCGGTTGCAGGAACGTGGGGACTGATCAAAACAAAAGAGCTTGATAACAAGCTGAAATAGCTGTGTCTCAGGAAGATCCACAAGATCACGTGTAATGATGGGTCCCCTTTATAGTGTTCACCCCCTTAAACTTTCCCTGAGTTTAACGAGTGCAGTCCCTTGCACTCACACTCCATGTCCACCAGGCATTCAGCTGTTCCACCATAGACAGTGGGATAACCATCTCCCATTTCTGGGAAACTGGCTCCACTTCAGCTTCAAGGTGGTTGTATTTGCAAGTGGAGCCCTGAGTGAGTGATGTGTTGGATGGGCTTTCCGGTTGCTGGGGGGCCCTTAGCTCTCAGACTCTCTGCACCGTGGACCTCCTTCAACAAATAGGAACTACTGGGGCCGCATCCGAGTGGAGGCAAATCTGTTTACTTTAACTGGAGCTGTTCCAGGACCTACCGTCTTTCCCTCTGCAAGACTGCCGGGGCACTTGGTCATGCTGCTCAGCTTCAAAACGGTCTGAACAAACACAAGGTGCGTACCAATAGTAATGAGAATGCTTCCCCAAAAAATCCTTATATTCAAAAAACATATAATTAGGCTCGATCACCTTTAAAGTAAGTCCCCTGTGACGGAACACAATGATTTCAGCGATACTGCTATTCTTCATAGCAGTGTTGGAAGTCTTCATGCGAGAGATTGTTCAGAGCCCTCATCGTGGCTGACTGGACGCTTTCAACAGTGCCAAAATGGTGTCTGTTCAGGTGAGATTTGTCTGACATTAAAAAGTCGACCCCAATCCAGAGCAGGCTTGATAACGGCAACATTTTCATTGGTTCTTTACTTTGAAGGCCATCCTGCGCGCCTTCAAACGACTTCCCTTCCATCCTTGAAGTCCTTGTGCAATCTGAAAACTTGGACTGACGAAAAAGCAACTTCCCCATACGCTGTCTCAGCTTCTCCATACGCTGTCTTCAGGACCTCTCAGGTTTCTGAACCTGTTTTTCCAAGTTTCACACAAAATGTGATGTGCGTAACGCTGCTCGATGCTCCCCTCATTTTTGTCCGTGACAAGAGGGAAAAACAAGGGTGCACTTTTGTAACGTACCGATGCTTCGAAAGACTCGGACTCAACTGAGGATGGTCAGGCTCAGGTCGTATACTTGAGATATCCCCTCAACAATCTCCATCCCTAATTTCCTCAGGCAGCCCTCGTGGGGAGCAGAAAAATATAATTCTCATTACTTTTGGGACGCACCTCAAACATCTTAAGCGCCGTAGTTCCGGTTTATGAATCCATATTCCTTGTGAGCACTGAACCACTTCACTGCTCCTTGCACATGAGCAGCCTGCACTCCTTCCAACACTCAAATGTCTTGAGCATGCTTGCCAACCAGTTTGCACCACCAATAAGCGTCTAGCCGGTGCTCCTGCAACTGTAAGGGTTGGTCCTGCTCGGCCCACAGCAGCAGGGTCCTTTTGTTTAAATGGATGCACTTATTTTCTGTGGCTCCTTGAGGCCCGTCACTCTTTGGCAAAATGTCCCATCTAGGCGTACCTCTAGCAACTACAAGGCTTGGCTGTTTTGTCTCTGGAGCTGTCTCTGGCTGTTTTGTTTGCTAGCCCTCTTCAGCTGTGTAATCTTCCCTGCAAGTTCTTTCAGAAAGTCCTTAACATATTTGGCAAATTCCAGGAACCCTATCATGGGAATTGTGGATGCTCTCTTGGTTGATTCAAGGGTTGTCCCGCAAAGACTAAACCTGCCGACTATGCTAAGTGTACGCACGATGAAAGCAGGGTCTTAAAAATTGAACAACCACTCATTTCTTTGTAGTTGATGAGCAGAACACTTTATTGAACAGTGTTAGATTCTTAGGATAAGTGGTTACATCTCATGAAGAGACACGGTAAGCTTTATAGATACAAAGCACAGTCTATAAGTTACAGCAACTTAAACAGTCTTACAGACTAAGTTTGGAAACATAATACAACAGAGCGGTGTAACCCACGGTTGGTTACATTGACCACATGGGAGTCCCTCCTTGGAAGTGAAGGGACCTGACCAAAACAAGACCTTGCATGGCTTGTCACAACAGGGCCACTTCCACAGTTTCACAGTGGGAGCCACCTATTACCTATCATGGAAGCGATGCCCCACCATCCTTAGCTATGAGGCTAGAACTATGACAAGTTGGTATCAGTGCCTCCACCGATCATGGTTCTGCTAGCCACTAACGGCATTTCCACCTATGGGTGGAGGCCTCTTAGTCTTCAGTCGGCTGTCTAACGCCCAAAACTTGTAATGTGGCGAAATGGTTGTAGAATACGGTTAAGACCATTAGTCCACTTTGCTTGCCTCTGCCCCTTTAAGACCACTACTTATTGCAGCTCACTTACAATCTGGTACAACAGATATCCTCTTGTATTTTAATAGGTTAAGAATACAAGGCTTGTTACAGTGCAATTTCTGTGATGTGCAGTTCTCATAGAGTGCAAGACACCACATGCGCTTCTGCGCCACCCACTTGTCCATCAATGGCTCCTACAGACTTACAGTAATGTATTTCTGTTCACCAATTCAGTGTCTTCAATTTCCGCTGTATCACTCAAAGCTAGCACCGCTCAGCGTTCTAGGTTCCCTGATTACTCACTCAGACCCAACAGCATTCTAGGTGCAGCTTCAGAGGACTCAATCAGGCGCCTTGCTACTTGCTGTTACCTTCAGCCCACCGGCACCCTCTACTGTGGCTGTGTTCAGACCTGCTGCTTGCACACTCTGAGCAGGCCCCTCTGTCTCTGTTTACAGTCACACTGCACACAGACTCTACTTCCTCCTTCTTAAATCTTCCTTCTACTAAAGAATTGTCTAGTGGTCAAAGTCAGATATTACAGCATATACACATGCAATACATACAAGACAACACAAATTGACAATGAAACACTCTTTATAAAAAGGATATATTTTTTCTGAGTATCTTTGTCGAGGGCCAAGATGTGATGGCTAGACTACTCAGTCAGAGCGGGTCTTGTGGAGCGTTTCCGGTATGCAGTGTTAGGAGCTACCAAAAAGGCTGTAAAGTAGAACAACCAGTGAACCCGCGACAGAGTCATGGGCTTCCAAGGCTTATTAATGTGCATGGGGAGCGAGCAGGGCAGGCTTCAGCACCCTGTAAACACGGTCAAGTGCTGGGGCCCACTACCCTTGGGGGGCCCACTCGGCTGCCGGGTGCTGTCGCTGCCGTCATCACAGCATCACTGTCCATGTATGGACAGTGATGTCAGAAGGAGAGGAGGAGTCCCAGGCAGAACGCTAGCGGCTCTGCTCCGTGCCTCAGTCTCTGGGGAAGCCCCTGACATCACTGTCCATATATAGACAGTGATGTCAGAGGAAGAGAAGGAGTCCCAGGCAGAGTGCTACAAGCATCTCTGCTCTGGGACTCCGTCTCGGTGGAAGCCCCTGACATCTCTGTCCATATATGGACAGTGATGTAATAGGGAGAGAAGGAGTCCCAGGCAGAGCGCTACAAGCGGCTCTGCTCCAGGACTCCATCTCTGGGGAAGCCCCTGACATCACTATCCATACATGGACAGTGATGTCAGGATGAGAGAAGGAGTCCCAGGCAGAGCGCTAGTGCCTCTGCTCTGGGACTCCGTCTCTGGAGAGGCCCCTGACATCACTGTCCATATATGGACAGTGACATCAGGGGTTTCTCCTGAAGTGGAATCCCCAGCCAGAGCATCGGCAATGCTCTGGCTGGGGATTCCACTCCTGGAGGGAACCCCAAAGGCGCTGTGTGGTACTACCAGGGAGGGTGGCTGTGTGGCACTACCAGGGAGGGGAGCTGTATGGCACTACCTGGGAGGGGGGCTGTGTGGCACTATCTACAGAGGGCACTAAATTTATGGGGGTACAAACTAGGCACCTGACTTCTATATGGGGGCATAAACAGGGCCTAACGTCTATATGGGGACACAAAGTCATGTTTTATGACATTTTACTGCCGCTGTAAGTTCCCCAGCAAAGGGGCCTACTGTGTCTGTGCCACCCAAGGGCCCACATAAACCTGGAGCCAGTGGGGAGCGAAAGCTACCTTGTCTGGTCTGATCAGACAGAAGAGCTACTGTAGCCCATATTACTGAACACGTTAATGCTGGCTATGATAGAAAGGTGTCAGAACACACAGTGCATCACAGTTTGCTGCATTTGGGGCTGCGTAACCGCAGGGGGCCCACTCTGACTTCTGTCTACCCATGAAAGAACCTACAATAGGCACGTAACCATCAGAACTGGAGCATGGAGCAATGGAAGAAGGAGTCCTGGACTAATGAATCACTTTTTCTTTTACATCATATGAACGGCCAGGTGCCTGTGTGTTGTTTACCTGTGAAATAGTCTATCCCCCAAAGGGTCAAAGCTGCTTTGGCGACATGAGAGGGATCTACAAAATATAAGGTAGATGGTTTTAATGTTATGGCTGATCAGTGTATGAACAGGAATTGTCTTTGTGAAACAACCTCTTGAAGTACAGGTCATGTTTTACTGCACAGTTTCTATTTCTGAGTGATTTAATATTAATACCTTGAGCTACTGTAAGAACACAGTATTTTATCATGCTTAAATATGATTCCATTTGTATTCATTGTATTCTGTTCTTAAGCGCATTTTTTATGAAATGCTGTTGAAGTACTGATTATACTTTTTCATAGTACATATTTATACAGATCTTTACAATGAAGATGGAAATGACTGACAAGCTGTTAAATTCTGCATAATACCATCAATAGAGAACAATAACATGATATAAATCATCAACCTATATTATTTTTCTATGCTAAGTGATACTTTTTTTTACCGTTATAGTAATTTATGATAAAAGGAAACTTTTTTTCTTCGATTTAAAATGCATTAAATGGAGAAATAATGCAAAAAGGTACATTAAAATTGGAAAGCTTAGCCAACAAAAGATAAAAAGAGAAATTTTATGAAAATGAAGAATTATACATTGTAGAAAATAATGTTCCTGTAATATAACCAAATCAATCAAGCATAGCTGAAATTCTACTCCAGCTAGAGTTCATGTTCGAGAGCATTGGAAGGTTATCACTTATACTCGGGATGATAGACATGTACATTTACAGGTGCCTATAAGTCAAGGATTTATTATTGTATGATCATAGTTTAACCCCTTCCCGCTTTGGCCACTTTTGACCTTACTGACAGAGCCTCATTTTTCAAATCTGACATGTTTCACTTTATGTGGTAATAACTTCGTAATGCTTTTACCTATCCAAGCGATTCTGAGATTGTTTTCTTGTGACACATTGGACTTTATGTTACTGTTAAAATTTGCTCAGTACGCAGGGAGGCTTTGTCCCTAGGTAAAGGGTGATTGCAGATAATGTATACAGTTTTGGGTAAATAATACTGGAACAATGTACTTAGAGCTTCTCAGATTTTTATATGTTTTATATGTTTTATATTTTACAGTTTGGATACTATACTGTATACCTGGTACTTTCTTTACACTGATGTTGTTGAAATTTTAAATTTTTGTAATGTTTGTTCAAAAATCAATAAAAACATTTGAATATAACATTTGCTCAGTACATTTAATATTTAATTGTGAAAAACACCAAAATTTTGTGTAAAATTTCAAAAATATGCATTTTTCTCAATTTAAATGTATCTGTTTGTAAGATAGACAGTTATACCCCACAAAATTGTTGCTAATTAACATCCCCCATATGTCTACTTTAGAATGGCATCATTTTTTTGAACATCCTTTTATTTTTCTAGGACGTTACAAGGCTTAGAACTTTAGCAGCAATTTCTCAAATTTTCAAGAAAATGTCAAAAGGCTATTTTTTCAGAGACCAGTTCAGGTGTGAAGTGGCTTTTAGGACCTTATATATTAGAAACGTCACCCAATTTTAAAAACCTCACCCCTCAAAGTATTCAAAACAGCATTTAGAACGTTTCTTAACCCTTTAGACGTTTCACAGGAATTAATGCAAAGTAGAGGTGAAATTGACAAATAAAATTTTTTTCTTGTTGCAGAAATTCATTTTTAATCCATTGTTTTGTAACACAGAAAGTTTTACCAGAGAAACGCAACTCAATATTTATTGCCCAGGTTCTGCAGTTTTAGGAAATATCCCACATGTGGCCCTAGTGTGCTGATGGACTGAAGAACCGGCCTCGGAAGCAAAGGCGCACCTAGTGGATTTTGGGGCCTTCTTTTCAAAACAATGGAAATCCCCCAAAAGTGACCCCATTTGGGAAACTACACCTCTCAAGGAAATTATCTAGGGGTATAGTGAGCATTTTGACCCTACAGGTTTAATGCAGAAATTATTGGAATTAGGCCATGAAAATGAAAATCTACATTTTTTCAAAGAAAATGTAGGTTTAGCTAATTTTTTATCATTTCGCACAAGGACTAAAGGAGAAAAAGCACTGCCATATTTTTAAAGCAATCGCTTTCGAGTAAAACAATACCCCACATGTGGTCATAAACAGCTGTTTAGACACACAGCATGGCGTAGAAAGGAAAGAGCGCCATTTGGCTTTTGGAGCTCAAATTTAGCAGGAATGGTTTGTGGAAGCCATGTCGCATTTGCAAAGCCCCTGCGGTGACAAAACAGGGAAAACGCCCAAAAAGTGACTCCATTTAGGAAACTACATCCCTTGAGGAATAGATACCCAATATTTGTAAAGCAACTTCTCTGGAGTACGGAAATATCCCATATGTGGTCATAAACTGCTGTTTAGGCACACAGCAAGGTTCAGAAGAGAAGGAGCGCCTTTTGGCTTTTGGAGCACAGATTTTGCTGGATTGGTTTCTTGACACCATGTCACTTTTGCAAAGCCCCTAAGGTACCAGTACAGTGGAAACTACCCAAAAGGGACTCCATTTGGTATACTACACCCCTTGAGGAATTAATCTAGGGGTGTAGTGCGTACTTTGACCCCATAGGCACGGCTCAGAAGAGAAGGAGCGCCATTTCGCTTTTGGAGTGCAGATTTTGCTGGATTGGTTTCTGGTCGCTATGTCACATTTGCAAAGCCCCTGTGGGACCAAAACAGTGGAAACCCCCCAGAAGTGACCCCATTTTGGAAACTACACCCCTCAAGGTATTCACCTAGGGGGTGTAGTGAGCATGTTAACTCCGCAGGTGTTTTGCAGAAATTAGTCTGCAATCGATGTTGCAGAGTGAAAATGGGATTTTTTCCATAGATATGCCAAATGCCGTGCCCAGCTTGTGCCACCATAACTAGACAGCACTCTAATTATTATGCTATGTTTCCCGGTTTTAGAATCACCCTACATGGGGCACTAATCATTTCCCTGGACATTCGACAGGGCTCAGGAGTGAAAGAGTATCATGCGAAATTGAGGTCTAATTTGGCGACTTACAAAGTATTGGTTTACAATTGCAGGGCTCTGATGTGAAATAATAAAAGAAACCCCTGAGAAGTGACCCCATTTTGGAAACTACGCCCCTCAAGGCATTTATTAAGGAGTGTAGTGAGCATTTTCACGCCACAGGTCTTTTCCATAAATGATTGCACTGTGGATGGTGCAAAGTAAAAAATACATTTCAGAGGCAAATATGTCGTGCCCAGCTTATGCCGCTGGAGACACACACCCCAAAAATTGTTAAAAGGGTTCTCCCGGGTATGGCGATGCCATATATGTGGATGTAAACTGCTATTTGGGCACGCTGTGGGGCTCAGAAGCGAGGGAGCACAATTTGGCTTTTGAAGCGTAGATTTTGCTTGGTAGTAGTTTTGTTTGGAGTTTTACTGGTATTTCTGTGGGGGCACATGTAAGCCGGGCAGAGTACATCAGGGGCATAGTCAGGTGGTATAATAATGGGGTTAAAAAAACAATAAAATAATCCATGTGTGTTAGGCTGTGGAGCAATCCTTCATGCACAGGCGAGTGTCGCACTGATCTTTCCTTTGGTCCACACTCTGCAGTTTGGGGAATTTTGCTGGGAAAGTGTTGTACTGATATAATACGGGCATCCTCGCTTCCAGCAGATATGTTTGGGCCCTCCCCTTGCTGGTTCCCTAATTTTAGGGCCTCGATAAATCACCTCTTGAAACAGAAGAAATGTTCCCCTCGGGCCTGCACAGCTGCATATTTTTTTATTTCCTGACTTATTGGAGCCTTAACTAATTTTATTTTTTCATAGCTGTAGTGGTATGAGAGCTGTTTTTTTGCAGGACGTGCTGTAGTTATTATTGGTACCATTTTGGGGTACATGCGACTTTTTGATCACTTTTCATCCTATTTTTTGGGAGGCAAGGTGTCCAAAAAGCAGCAATTCTGGCATTGTTTTTTAGGTTTTTTTTATGCACCGTTTACCATGCGTTATATATTACATGTTAACTTTATTCTGCGGGTCAGTACGATTCCGGCGAAACCTAATTTTAAGCACTTTTTTAATAATAACATTATATTTTTATACTTTAGGCTGTTACGGTTGTGGCGATACCAAATATGTATGCTTTATTGATTTTTTTCAATAATAAAGGTCTTGATAAGCGAAAAAGGGTGATTGTGTTTTATTTTATTACTTGAAACTTTTATATAATCTTTACAATTTTGTTTTGCACTTTTTTTACACTTTTTTTTTATTCCCACTAGGGGACTTGAAGGTACAACTGTCAGATTTTTTTTCTAATACATTGCACTACCTGTGTAGTGCAATGTATTAGATCTGTCAGTCATTCACTGACAGCAAGCCGATCAGGCTTCGCCTCCGGGCGGGGCCTAATCGGCTTCCGTAATGGCAGAGCAGGAGGCCATTGTTAGGTCTCCTGTTGCCATAGTAGCAGTTGGCAGCCCTGCGATTGCAGGACAGAGCTGCCGATCTGCTGACAACCACAAAGTTGCAGCGATCGCGCTTGATCGCTGCATCCAAGGGGTTAATGGTAGGGATCGGAGCTAGCTCTAGTTCCTGCTGTTACAGCTGGATGTCAGCTGTAAGATACAGCTGACATCCAGCGCTGAAGACGCTGGCTCATCTCCTGAGCCCGCGCCATCTTGCTGACGGCTACGGAAGTCTTTTAGGCCCCGCCTCTGGGCGAGGGCTGGAAGTG
Organism: Rhinoderma darwinii; assembly: GCF_050947455.1. Taxonomy (NCBI): domain Eukaryota; kingdom Metazoa; phylum Chordata; class Amphibia; order Anura; family Rhinodermatidae; genus Rhinoderma; species Rhinoderma darwinii. Next base: position 64,437,982 of record NC_134690.1, read on the forward strand.
TTCCATACTAGGCAGACTGTGAGACCACTATTAGGCCACTATTAGGCCTCTGGTTGCCATTGCAGCCACCGACACCCCGGCGATTTCATTGCTGAGGTGCCGATGAGCTGCAAACATCTTAAATGCAGCGATCGCTTTTGACCGCTGCATTTAAGGGGTTTATGGCGAGGATCGAAGCTAACTTCAGTCCCCGCAATTACAGCAGGGTGTCAGCTGTAAGATACCATCCATTTGTCGTAAGTATACGACCAATAAAGTTAACAGATTAAATAAACTGCTGTGTGTATGGCGTCCAAAAAAAAGGGAAAAAACAACAGCAAAATAAAAAAAAATTCCCCCAATAAAAATCAAAATAAAAGTTAATCAATAAGAGCCATATACCACAAAATAGAACCAATGAAAACTATACCTTGTCCCACAAAAAAACAAGCCCACATATGGCTACATCAAATTTTTTTTAAAAAGGGTTTTTATTGTGCAAACACAGGAAAACATATAAAACTTTTTACATATTTGGTATCCGCGTAATTGGGCTGACCCATAGAATAAAGGTAACATGTTATTTACAACATATAGTAAATGCAAAATTTATAATGCGAAAAACAATGCTGGAATAGCTGTTTATTTTTAATTCTCTCCTAAAATAAAGTTAATAAAAGTTAATAAAAGTTAACCAATGTATTATATGCACCCATAAATGATGCAATTTAAAACTACAACTCTTCCCGCAAAAAACAAGCCCTCATAAGGCTATGTTGACGGATTAAAAAAAATAAGTTTTGACTCTTGGAATGCGACAGTGAAAAAAACAAAAAACAATCCTTGGTCCTTAACGTGCAAAAAGGCCTGGTCAATGCTAAAGTATTTTATTGTATGTATAGGTGTATAGATATTTTGTTGAATAGGTTTAAACAATGATGTACCTGCCATAAAGACAAGTAAAGTTTTTAAGAATTGATGTGGCCTAGCACTGAACACTGCTTCCCTAAATGACCAATTCCAGATTCTGAAATAAGAATGGTTAAAGAGGCTCTGTCACCACATTATAAGTGCCCTATCTCCTATATAAGGAGATGGGCGCTGTAATGTAGGTGACAGTAATGCTTTTTATTTAAAAAAACGATCTTTTTTCACAACGTTAGGAGCGATTTTGGTTTATGCTAATGAGCTTTCTTAAAGCCCAAGTGGGCGTACTTTTACTTTCGACCAAGTGGGCGTTGTACAGAGGAGTGCATGACGCTGACCAATCGGCATCATGCACTCCTCTCCATTCATTTACGCTGCACTAGCGATATAGATATATCGCTATGTGCAGCCTCATACACAAGCCCTAACATTACTACAGTGTCCTGATAATGAATACACATGACCATCCAGCCTGGACGTCATGTGTACTCAGAATCCTGACACTTCTGACTCTTTTGTGAGATTCCAGCAACGGATACGAAATCTCGCGAGATCACGGAGCTAAACGAGATTTGGTTTCACTTGCCGGAATCTCACAAAAAAAGAGTCAGAAGTGTCAGGATTCTGAGTACACATGACGTCCAGGCTGGATGGTCATGTGTATTCATTATCAGGACACTGTAGTAATGTTAGGGTTTGTGTATGAGGCTGCACATAGCGATATATCTATATCGCTAGTGCAGTGTAAATGAATGGAGAGGAGTGCATGATGCCGATTGGTCAGCGTCATGCACTCCTCTGTACAACGCCCACTTGGTCGAAAGTAAAAGTACGCCCACTTGGGCATTAAGAAAGCTCATTAGCATAAACCAAAATCGCTCCTAACGTTGTGAAAAAAGATCGTTTTTTTAAATAAAAAGCATTACTGTCACCTACATTATAGCGCCCATCTCCTTATGTAGGAGACAGGACAATTATAATGTGGTGACAGAGTCTCTTTAAGTGTCAGAGTCCATCACCTAGCCGAAACAGTAGATGGTTTTAAAGAAGTCTTAGATAATTTTCTAGCCCGGAAAAATATCAGCTCCTATGTCAATGTGTAAAATTCTTGTTTGAATGTTGATCCAGTCGGATTGTCACTTGGGATCAGGAGGGAATTTTTCCTTTTTAGGGAAGATTGGTTAATGTCTTATGAGTCATTTTTAGATTTATTTATTTTAAACCTTCCTCTGAATCAATAGAGCTAAAACAAAGTTCTATCATTTCTCCCATCCCTTCCCTTTCTCCCATCCCTTGGTTGAACTTAATAGACATATGTCTTTTTTCAACTGTACTATATAACTATGTAACTACTGTATGTCTTATAATTTGCAGCATTGTGAGAGATTTATGACATTGTATAGCAGGGGTGGACTGAGAGTGGTCAGGCCCCCTGGAAAAATATTGGTCATCGAGCCAATTACCAACCTTTATAGTTATAAATTAGCACGTCTAGGGCAGTTACATTTGTCCCATCTGGAGCTGACCTAAAGACAGAAAATGAAATCTACACCTGCTAGGAGCACAATTTGCACCATTTTCTGTCTTTAGATATTAAAAATACACTCCTCAACAATGAAATTGCAACACAGAGAAGGAAAAGTTTTGGAATTATGGAAATCACAAGAGCAATAGACATGATATGCAAATGATAAAAAAAATTGATACAAAATATTCCATTCATCTTGATTCATTTAGTAGCCAGTATGAGCGCCAGGCTTAGATGTCATGGCATGCAATCAATGAGGTTATTAATGGTTGTCTGAGGAATGTTATGCCACGCTGAATCCACTTGGGCACGCAAATCATCAAGATTGACTGCTGGCAGCTCCCTTTGCAATTGCTAACCAATGACGTCCCAGATGTGCTCAATGGGAGACAAGCCCAGAGACGTTGCAGGCCAGAGTAGCACGTTTGGGCCACGCAGGCTGCTCACAGTAGCACAAGCAACATGTGGCCTGGCATTGTCCTGTTGAAAAACGTCTTTTGGGACACTTTGGAAAAAGGGCCGTACCACTGATTCCACAACCAAATTAATGTAACGCCGAGCTGTTAGTGTACCTGAAATGAAGACTAGAACTTTCTGGCAGGCCGTGCATTATGCCACACCACGCCATAATCCTGGGAGTGGGAACGGTGTGAGGTTCCCTTGTGAAGGCTTCTTCATGACGTTGCCAACGTGGTCTCCGGACCTATTTTCGCCTATCATTGCATGTGAGACAAAAGCGGGGATTGTCGCTGAAGAGAATAGACCTCCATTGCAGGTTCAATTGACATCTTGCTGTTCACCATGATAACCTTTGAGAGCGGTGGCGTGTGGTCAATTGAACACCCGTAGCTGGACGTCTGGCTCGTAGCCCAAGGTCGTGAAAATGCCTTCTGATGGTTGTGTCGATACAGGCTGCGCCCTAGGCTTGGGATGTAACGTCCAATTTCCCTTGCAGTACAGAATGGATCACTACGCGCCATTCTTCCAATCAGACGATCTATCCGTGCAGAGGTTCGCCTCCACGCACCTCTTGCTATCAGTCCCGTTCTTTGTTGTTCTCCCAACATCCAGGACACACAATGTTGAACAGTGCTGACATCTTGGCCTATGCATGTAGTGGTCTGCTGGAGTGATAAACCAAGGTCTCCCGGTTCAAGGATTCTGTCCCTCTCAGTTTGCGACAAGTGGCGATAACTTGTACATCGACGAAAAGGAGGCATCGCACAATCATCTCAGGTGATACGATTGTTTAGGTTTCATGTGGATAAAAACTTTGCTTTTAATTTGGCTTTTATGCCCTCACACATGTCACAGAATGGAACTAGGTGCTTGAACATTTCATAATTTTCAGATCTTAGCGACACCTGCTACTTCCTCGATTTGTATAATCTTACAGCTTGCCCTTCTTGGTGTTGCAATTTCAATGTTGAGTAGTGTATGTAGGAAACTTGCTGTCCTCGCCACCTCCTGGTTAAGCAGGCCCACTTTTCGCAATACTTTTTAAAGTGGCGAGAGGTAAAGCAAGTTGCAAACTTCAGCGCAAATATGATGTGTGCTAAAATTTGCGTCAGAAAAGTGGTACAAAGCCAATAATAAATCCCCCAAATACCTTTGGAGCAGTGTTTTATAACATTTATCTCTTGGCCTATCTAACCATGATGTACAGAATTTCCCAACTAAGTGTGGAAGGGCTGCAATTATATGGGAAACCAGTTGTAGAAATATATGCCCTGAGCTGGTCCACTGGCTGAGGGCCTGTATCATAATGGAGGCCCTACTTTATTTGGCGATCGGGTCTTTCATCCCTAATGAATGGCATTAGGAAGAATTATACCACTCTATAATTCAATGAAATATCCTCAACTCCAACTGTTAGCCTATTGTTCTTAAAGGAGATGTCCCATCTGGACTATTACAGCATATGGACATCATAGAGGGGATCTTGTGCTTAAGGCACAGGGAAGAGCCACTGCAGGGAGTTGCTGGTGGGCTTGACACAACCATGTTTGTCATGTTTGCTTATTTGATCACTGCATGGGAAATGAGCAGCTGCATGGAGCTTAACCTGGGTTGAAGAAGCTTGACCTGTGCTGATCATGGGACCACTGAGACGGCTTCACTCTAAGAAGAGATAGCCCAGAAGGGACACCCTTCTTTAAGGCATCGAATAAAACTTCACTAAAAACTAAAAATAATAATTGATGGGTCCAGTCTTCAAATACTCCAAATTTCATACTTGTTGGTTAACAAATTAGAGATCTGGGCTTGTAATTTAACTGAATCGTAATACATTTTACATATATGAAAATAAATAATCTGAATGTTGAAGGAATGAATTCCCAGGGTTCTCCGTGCTTTCTTCAGAGATTCCCTCAGGAGAGTGAACGTGTGACACCCACTCCTCTATCTGACTCTTTTGCTCTCCTCATTTCAACAGCCCATATCCTGGGCCTTAATAATATATTTATGGCATTTCTTAATATGAAACAATATGCAAGTATTAGTGAGAAGCAGTGGGGATCCATTATTCGATGTCTATGCTGTTTATACGGCAGAGCACTTACATTTGAACTTTGCTTGTGTCCACTAATGCAGACAATGTCTTGCTTTTGGATTGTCAGTGCTTCCTTCGTAAGTCTGAGTCGTACATCACAGGCATTCTCTGAACCGTCATTATACAGTTGTGCAAAACCAGTTTTAGTCTGTGGACAAGCAAAAAGTAGAATAGATAAGTAATACAAGGCATGCAAAATAATTCTTGTTTTACAACCAAACAAACGCAACTACAGTTACAATCTAATGCATTTTATAGAGCAGGAGGAGCTGAGCAGATTGATATACTGTACTGTATGGTTTTATGGTAGATTTGATCGGTATTCTGGTTATATTCAGTGTTAGGGTATGTTCACACAGCTTATTTTCTGCCATTTTTCGGGCCGTAAACGGCCGAAAAATCGTAAGCAGAACGCCTCCAAACATCTGCCCATTGATTGCAATGGGAAAAACTGTGTTCTGTTTTGACGGGCAGTTTTTTTACGAGGCCGTATTGAAAAACGGCCGCGTAAAAAAACGGCTGCGAAAAAGAAGTGTACGGCACTATTTGAGATGTGTTTGGAGCCGTTTTTCATAGACTCTATAGAAACACAGCTCCTAAAACGTCTGTAAAAAACGCTGCGAAAAACGCGAGTTGCTAAAAAAACGTCTGAAAATCAGGAGCTGTTTTCCCTTGAAACAGCTCCGCATTTTAAGACGTTTTTGGTTAAGCGTGCGAATATACCCTAAGAGGCACACAGGAGCCACTAACAGCTGAGCCGCCAGTCTGCTGACGGACAGATTTGGCTTAGAGTCGTTATACTGTACAGTTTCTATGTATAGTGGACACTAAGAAGCTGCAGCGCAAAAACAAAATAAAATGTTTAATATAATTATATTCTAAAAATGTTCATAAACACTAAACACATAATTAAAAATAAAAATAAAGGCTACAAAGGTTCACATAGGCTTTAAAGAGGCTCTGTCACCACATTATAAGTGCCCTATCTCCCACATAATGTGATCGGTTCTGTAATGTAGATTACAGCAGTGTTATTTATTTAGAAAAACAATAATTTTTGACGGAGTTATGACCTATTTTAGATTTATGCTAATGACTTTCTTAATGCCCAACTGGACGTGTTTTTACTTTTGACCAAGTGGGCGTTGTGGAGAAAAGTGTACGACGCTGACCAATCAGCGTCATACACTTCTCTCCATTCATATACTCAGCCCATGTTCTGTTACTTACATACACATTAACGTTACTGAAGTGTCTTGAGAGTAAATAGACATCGCTTCCAGCCAGGACGCGATGTCTATTAACCCCTTAATGACCGCCGATACGTCTTTCTACGGCGGTCATTAGTGGGCTTTATTCTAGAGCGCCGCTATTCTACGTCGCTGCTGTAGAATAAAGTAAACAGAGCAGGGAGCCGTGAAATCTCCCTGCTCTCGGCTGCTAGAGGCAGCTGAGGGCTGGGAGCGTCCCTGCTCTGCCGGGTGAGATCGATATTAGTATCGATCTCACCCGTTTAACCCTTCAGATGCGGTGCACAATAGCGAGCACCGCATCTGAATGGTTTTGGGGAGAGGGAGGGAGCTCCCTCTCATCTCACTGACACCCGGCGATAAAATCGCCGAGTGTCTGTGTCTTCTATGGCAGCCGGGGGTCTAATAAAGACCCCCAGGTCTGCCTGGAGCGAATGCCTGCTAGATCATGCCGCAGGCATGACCTAGCAGATGCCTGTCCGTTTTAAACGGACAGGCAGTAATACACTGCAATACAAAAGTATTGCAGTGTATTATAATAGCGATCGGAGCATAGGGAAGTCCCCTAGTGGGACTAGTAAAAGAGTAAAAAAGTTTAATAAAGTTAATAAAAAAAAAAAAGTGAAACTAAAAAAATGAAAAACCCACTTTTTCCCCTTACAAAATGCTTTACTATTAAAAAAAACTACAATAAAGCAAAAAAGTTACACATATTTGGTATCGCCGCGTCCGTAACGACCCCGACTATAAAGCTGTTACATTATTTAACCCGCACTGTGAACGCCGTAAAAAATAAAATAAAAAACAATGGAAAAATTGCTGTTTTCTGTTAATCCTGACTTAAAAAAAATGTGATAAAAAGTGATCAAAAAGTCGCATCTACTCTCAAATGGTACCAATAAAAACTGCAAGTCGTCCCGCAAAAAACAAGACCTTATACAGCTATGCCGACGCAAAAATAAAAAAGTTACAGCTCTTTGAATGTGACAATGTAAAAATGTAAAAAATGGCTTGGACATTAGGGCCCAGAATGCAAGCAGGGGGAAGGGGTTAAACACTACCGACACTTTGATAACGTTAATGTGTGTCACTTACTCGAGATCACGCTTGCTGTCATTTACAGCGAGATCTCGCATCCTGGCTGGAAGAGATGTCTAATTAGGGTATGTTCACATGGCAGCCTCCGTTACGGCTGAAATTACGGAGCTGTTTTTGGGTGAAAACAGCTCCGGCATTTCAGACGTAATGGCAAGTGCAGGCTCTTTTCGCTGCGTCCATTACGGACGTAATTGGAGCTGTTTTTCCATGGTGTCAATGGAAAACGGCTCCAATTACGTCTCAAGAAGTGACAGGCATTTCTTTGGCGCGGGCGTATTTTTTACGCGCGCTCTTTTGACAGCGGCGCGTAAAAAAAATGACTGTCGGCACAGAACATCGTAAAGCTCATTCAAATGAATGGGCAGATGTTTGCCGGCGCTTTGGTGCCCAAATTACGTCCGTAAATAGGGTGCGTGAACATACCCTTACTCTCAAGACACTTCAGTAACGTTAATGTGTAAGTAAGTGACAGCACATGTGCTGAGTATATGAATGGAGAGAAGTGTATGACGCTGATTGGTCACTGATTGGTCAGCGTCATACACTTCTCTCCACAACGCCCACTTGGTTAAAAATAAAAACACGCCCAGTTGGGCATTAAGAAAGTCATTAGCATAAAGCTAAAATAGGTCATAACTTGGTGAAAATTGATAGTTTTTCTAAATAAAAAACACTGCAGTTACCTACATTACAGCACCGATCACATTATGTAGGAGATAGGCCACTTATAATGTTGTGACAGAGCCTCTTTAAGGCCTGCAGGATTTTTTTCATTATTTTTTGTTGTCGCATTTAGCGAGCCATAACTTTTTTCTTTTTCCATCAAGATAGCCAAAATACGGCTTGTTTTTCCGGGATGAGTTGTATTTTTCATCAGCAATTTGGCTTTGTTTTTTTTTTATTTTTAATTTACACTATTCTCTATGCTCCAAAAATAACATGTTAACTGTATTTTATGAGTCGGTAAGATTGCGTCGATACCAAATATGTATACTTTTTTTTAGGTTTTACCACTTTGGCACAATAAAACAATTTTTTTTTAAATAATTTGTTTTTGCATCGCCGCATTCCAAGTGACATAACTTTTTTATTTTTCCATCGATGTAGCCATATGTGGGCTTGTTTTGTTGCGAGACTAAATGTAGTTTTTATTGGTACCATTTTAGGGAACATCAGATTTTTAATCTTTATTTATTTTTTTGGAGTGGGGGGTAGGAAAAAAAAATGCCGCCACAGTTTTTTTTTTTGCATTTTTTTGTTCAGTGTTCCCCATGTGGTTTAAATTTCATTATAACTTTATTGTTCCAGTTGTTATGATCGTGGTAATACCAGATCTATGTTTTTTTTTTTACAAAACCACTTTTTTTTTTAATATACTGGGCACTTTTTTTTTTTCACTATACACCAAAGCATTACTACCTGTCAGTGTAAAACTATTAGGCATTGAGCCATGGCAAGCCTGGGGCCTTTGTTATCCCCCAAATGCCATAGCAACCCATTGGCGGCCTCCAATCTTGTTTATGGGCTGCCAATTGGTGACAAAGAGAGCCCCCTCCCTTTGTCAAACCACTTAAATGCCATGGTCGTTATTGACCGCGGCATTTAAGGCGTTAAACGGCTGGCATCAAAGTTATCTTTGATCCCAGCCATTGCAGCGGGAGCCTGGTTGTCAGTCAACACTGGGCTTCCGCAGTGATCACTCAGGTACAACTTCTATGCCGGCGCTATCACCACGACGTACGTCATGGTGGCAAATGTAAGCCAATCCATAAACAGTTACGTCATGGTGGTTAAAAGGGTTAAGCTTCAGCATTGTCATTTGCACTTTAGGTTGAAGGTTAGTTTTGATGTTCTTGATGTTTGTATATTCCTTGCTTTTCCAAAATGTCTTTGCCAGCACCAAAGTTTGAAGGGAATGTGTCCTGTATTTAATTTAAGTTTTAATAAGTATATTAAGTATATAGATGATAAATAATGTGTTGGTTTATTTTTTTTAAATGTTGTAGCTTTTTATTTTTTATTTGTGATACCTTCCCTGGGGGCGGCCATATTGCGGACATACACTTCCCTGAGTGTCAGTACAGTATGGTGTATGCACTTTATGGTAGGTGAAATTAATGGTAGTCAATTGACAGAGAAATCTCATAGATTGTTCCAGTCTCCAGGAATTGATGGAGTACAGCCCCCTCCCACACAGGCCAGGGGAGCTGCAGATCTGTGTATATACTGTATCGTAATACAACTCTGCCTTATCTAGGCTTCCAGTAATGCAATAGTGCTATCATTAACTTGCCTGTCCTCTAATGATAATGAGATGATTTTTATCATCCTGTGCCTGTATATACAGCAAAGCTGACAATTGAGCTGCAGAGAACAGGAAATATCAGCTTATTGTGACTACTCTAGTGACCAGTGTGAAAGCTGTAATATTTAAAAAATGTTTAATGTGGATAGTCACATAAAAAAGAAAAAACACCAAAAATGTAACAAATATGTGCATAATGAAAGCGGGATTTAAAAAAAATAAGTCATTTACTGACAATACATTCTTTTGAAAGGCCTTTATACATTTCCTGCCCCAATTCTGGTCCAGCCTTCAAGTCCATAACATTTATCTAGGAAAATACAAACATTGGATTTTTCTTTTATCAAATAATATAACCCACAATGAATATAACAATAAGGGTCAATGGAATAAGAAGTGTCAATCCTGATATAATAAAAAAAAAATTTTGAAAGTGTGGAGCATGTTTATATTTTATAATGGCCTTCTTTTTTTGTTATTTAGCATTTTTTATTTTTCTAAGTTATCTATGCAGAAAGTGAGAACATTGCAAAAGGTTTAAAATCTTGTTTCAAAAATAGTCATGTGCCTTCAAAGTGGACTAAATTAGCATTAATGGACACTCAACAAGAAAACCTCTGCCCATATGCCCTATCATTGCATACTGACATCATAGCAAATGATGCCTCTTGTAGACAAGAGAGCCACTAAGAAAAAATATCTTCTGCTTTGGTAGACTCAGCCTATTCATGTATTACATGGCTGTCAATTTCTTTGAATTGGTGCCATGTAATAATATTTTTCTCCTTTAATCAGTCAACAAGTTTTCATATATTAGATAGAAGGTAGAATTTCACTGAGAATAATAATCGAATATCTCTTTTGGTCACCATTGATCCAGCCACCCATTTTTCAGTGATATTCCTCTTGCAATCATTCTAGCCATGCTTATAGGCATACTGTCCTTTTTATTTCCATTTTTATCAATCTTAATATTGGGTCTGGGATGTAATATATTCAATATCTGCCTCATTTGTAAAAAAATAATCCAGAATATGGGTCATTCAATTAGCAAGTGACGTATTTTATTACCTATCTCTTTATGACCTCTATGTTCTTTTCTATTCCAAACGCATTACTATTCAGTTTTTATTTTCTGTTGATGTTTGTAACTGAAATAATTTTGGAATGGGCTCTTTCTAAAATGAGTTGTTGTTATGATTCTGTATTTTCTTATAACACAAGTAATCTCTGAATGATCGGATTCATCATTTGAATGCATTATGAATCATTGATCATATTTATCTATGGTTACTATATTTTGTTTTGTTTAATAATATTTATTTTAGGAAATGTCATTCAAGTTTCATCTCTTCACACCTTTGTATTGAAGTAATTTCTTATCTATTGCAAAGGGCAACAATAAATAAATAAGGAAAAAAATGCTTTAACAATTTAGTAAAGCGATTGAAGACATGAAAGGGGTTGTCTGGTTAGAAAACTCATCTTTAAATACTTTACTAGGGAATTCTGAGTTAATAGAAGCCAAGGGGATGCCAAGTTTAGGACTTTCATCTATTAGGCAGAGCGGAGAGAAGCTATAAAGAGTCTCTCTCTCTCTCTCTCTCTCTCTCTCTTTGTCTCTCTCTCTCTCTATCTCTCCTTCTCTTTCTGTCTGTCTCTGTCTCTTTAAATCTCTCGGTCTCTCTCTGTCTCGCTCTCTGTCTTTCTCTCAGTCTCTCTCATACACTATATGGACAAAAGTATTAATCATTGAATTCAGGTGTTTCATTCAGTCCCATTGCCACAGGTGTATAAAATCCAGCACCTCGCCATGCAGTCGCAATTACAAACATTTGTGAAAGAATGGGTAGTTCTAAAGATGCTCACTGAATTTGAGTGTGGTCCTGTAATAGGATGCCGCCGTTGCAACAAGACAGTTTGTCATATTTCGTCCCTCCTAGATATTCCATTATCAAATGTGAGTGAAATTATTGGAAAGTGAAAGCGTTTAAGAACCACAGCAACTCAGTTTTGGGTTTGGCGAATGCCAGGAGAACATTACCTGCCTGACTGCAGTCCCACTGTAAAGTTTGGTGGTGGAGGAATAATGCTATGTGATGGTTCTTCAAGGGTTGTACTAGGACCATTAATTCCAGTAAAGGGAAACATTCATGCTTCCGCAAAAAAAGACATTTTGGACAACTGTAGATTCCAACTTTGTGGGGACGGTTTGGGTTTCGGCCTTTTCTGTTCCAGCATGACTGTGCCCCAGTGCACAAAGCAATGGTTGGGTGATTGTGGTGTGGAAGAACTTGACTGGCCCGCATACAGCTCTGACATCAACTCCATCCAACACCTTTGGGATGAACTAGAACGGAGAATGCGAGCCTGGCTCTATCATCCAACATCAGTGTCTGACCTCACAATTGCTCTTCTGGATGAATAGACACAAATTTCCACAGTATCTCACGCCAAAGTCTTGTAGAAAGCCTTCCCGGAAGAGTGGAAGCTGTTTTAGTTGCAAAGGGGACAACGTCCATATTAATTTCTATGGATAGAATGGTATGTTATAAAAGCTCCTGTAAGTGTAATGTCCCAATACTTTTATCCAATTAGTGTAGATGTGTGTCAACTGAATCTGGTGCCATCATATAATTTCCAAAAATATTATGAGTCAACAATGATGTGATTAAAAGTTAGCTACGTCTGATGAAGCTTACAGGTCAGGACTTTTTTATCCTACCAGCTAAGCTATTTGAAAGAATAAACTCATCAAAACTTATTTTCATTGAAATTGGTTAGCAGGGTATACAACAGATGAGAACAAACCTATCCTCAGCCTTGCTGTTTTTGTAAATTCATACAGCATCTTGAGGGGCAGGGACATGTTGCCTCCTTGCACCCGTCTTTGGAGCATGTCTTGTATGCCAACAAGTGTTTGGTGATAGTTTAACCTACTAAAAATAAGACCTAATTTACGACCACTGAACCCCCATCTGATCATTTAAAAATCTGTTTGTTCATCTTTAACTGCAAGAACATAATAAAAAGGACATCCACTCAAGACTCCAGAAGAAATAAAGACTTGCAAATGACTTTCCTTTAACCCCTTAACGCTCAGCGGCGTAATAATCCGTCGTGCTAACTGTATCGTTAGCGCTCAGCGACGGACTCGGGAGTAACGGCCATTTCGGCCGTCCTCCCGGCACATGCAGGAGCTGTGACAGCTGCTGTCTCATACAGCAGCTGTCACAGCTCCTACAGCGGGGACTCGCTGTGTCCCCGCTGATTAACCCCTTAAAAGCCGTGTTCAATAGTGATCACGGCTTTTTAGGGGTTAAGCTACAATCGCCAGCCGCTATCGTGTAGCAGGCTAATAGCCATGGTGGCTATGGCAACCGTACAACAAACAATGGCATCCGGCTATGCCATCGACGGAAGCCTAGTGGGACCTGACGAAGTCAGGACCCACTATGCTTGTTGTCAGTGAGTAGCTGACAGTTCTAATACACTGCACTACGCATGTAGTGCAGTGTATTAGAATAGCGATCAGGGCCTCCTGCCCTCAAGTTCCCTAGTGGGACAAAGTAATAAAGTAAAAATTTTTAAAAAAAAAGATGTGTAAAAATAAGAAAATAAAAGTTTTAAAAGTAATAAAAGTCAAAATCCCTCCTTTTCGCTTATCAGTCCTTTATTATTAATAAAAATATATAAACAAACAAATAAACTATACATAATTGGTATCGCTGCGTCCGTAACGGCCTGAACTACAAAATTATTTAGTTATTTATCCCGCACGGTGAACGCCGTAAAAGAAAATAATAAACCGTACCACAATCACAATTGTTTGGTAACTTCACTTCCCAAAAAATGGAATAAAAAGAGATCAAAAAGTCGCATGTACCTAAAAATGGTTCTGATTGAAACTACAGTTCGTTACGCAAAAAATAAGTCCTCGCACTGCTTTATTCATGGAAAAATAAAAAAGTTCTGGCTCTTAGAATAAGATAACACAAAAAGTTAATGATTTTTTACAAAACTTATTTTATTGTGCAAATGCCATAAGATGTATCGCGCCACAGAATAAAGTGAATATGTCAATTATAGCACACGATGAACGCTGTAAAAAAAATAGAATAAAAAAACAATAGTAGAATTGCTGTTTTTTAGTCACTACGCCACTTAAAAATAGAATAAAAACTGATCAAAAAGCTGCATGCACCCCAAGAAAACTGCAATGAATTCCTCAAGGGATCTAGTTTCCAAAATGGGGTCACTTTTGGGGGTTTTCCACTATTTTGGCACCACAAGACCTCTTGAAACCGGACATGGTGCCTAATAAAAAGGAGGCCTCAAAATCCACTAGGTGCACCTTTGCTTTAGAGGCCGGTGCTTCAGTCCATTACCGGACTAGGGCCCACATGTGGGATATTTCTCAAAACGACAGATTCTGGGCAATAAGTATTGAGTTGCGTTTCTCTGATAAAACCTTTTGTGTTATAAAAAAAATGGTATAAAGAGGATTTTCTGACAAAAAAAAATATGTCAATTTCACCTCTACTTTGCTCTAAATTCCCGTGAAACACCTAAAGGGTTCATAAACTTTCTAAATGCTGTTGTGAATACTTTGAGGGGTCTAGTTTCTAAAATGGGGTGTTTCATAGGGGTTTCTAATATATGGGTCCCTCAAAGCAACTTCAGATCTGAACTGGAACCTAAAAAAATAAATAAAATTAGGCAATACTTCGCTTCTTACATTATACTGATAATGAGCCGTGCCCACCCCGAGATGACCCCAGTTTTGACCGTTTGAATAAACGGAGACCCCTATTAGACCGTTTCAGTGCCCTTTTTTCCCAAGCATACACCCCCGAGAAGTGTATTTCTATTGATGAGTCCTTGGTAGATTTTAAAGGGAGGGTTCAATTCCGCGAGTACCTGCCGGGTAAGAAGGGAAGGTATGGCGTGAAGATGTATAAGCTGTGCGAGAGTGCATCAGGGTATACCTACAGATTTAGGATATATAAAGGGAAGGACACCAGTAGTCAACCCCCATAATGCCCCCGCCCCCTTACTGGGAGTTAATGCAAAAATTGTGTGGGATTTGGTGCACCCACTGCTAGACCAGGGTTACCACCTCTACCTGGATAATTTTTATACCAGCGTCCCACTCTTCAACTGCCTCGCTTCCAGTCCTGTGGCATGCGGCACTGCTAGAAGAAATCTGAGAGGCCTCCCTAAGACTCTGCTTGGGCAAACAAGAAGGGGTGAGAGCAGGGCACAATCTAGCAGCAACATATTGTGTGTCAAGTACAAGACAAGAGAGATGCCACACCAGTACCCATGTACCTGTACGAGGTACCAGTACAGAGACCCCCAAACAAGACTGCATCCTGATACAATAGGTACATGGGAGGGGTGGACTTGTCAGATCAAGTCCTGAAGCCTTACATTGCCATGCGGTGCGGTATAAGAAGCTGGCCGTGCACATCATCATCATACAGATGGCATTGTACAATGTGTACGTGCTACGTCGATGTACAGGCCAGAGGGGAACTTTACTGGAATTTCAAGAGGTGGTTATCAAGAAACTAATCTTTAGGGACCAGGAAGGGGGGGGGCGGCACCCAGTACTTCTGGAAGCGAGGCCACACACATCGTACCAGGGCAACAATTTCCAGGAGAAGTTCCCCAAACTGGCAAGAAGGGAAAAAGTCAAAAGAGGTGCAAAGTCTGCTATAAGAGGGGGATAAGGGAGGACACAATATATCAATGTGACGCGTGTCCCGAAAAACCAGAGCTCTGTATGAAAGAGTGTTTTAAAATTTATCATACATCCCTTGGTTTATAATTTACCCCAGTTTTACTTACCCTGATGTACTCCGCACAGCTTATCCCCCTCATCTTTCCCTTCTGAGCCCTGCTGTGTGCCCAGGCAGCTGATAACAGCCACATGTAGGGTATTGCCGTACCCAGGAGAACCCACATTACAGTTTATGGGGTGTATGTCTCCGGTCAAAATGCTCACTACACCTCTAGATGAATGCCTTAAGGGGTGTAGTTTTTAAAACGGGGTCACTACTTGCGGGTTTCAACTGTACTTTTACCTCAGGGGCTTCTGCATACATGACTTCACACCAGAAAATCCCCAGTAGGCCAAATGGTGGTCCTTTCGTTCTGAGCCCTCCCATGGGCCCAAACGGCAGTTTATCACCACAAATGGGGCATTGCGCACTCTGAACAAATTGCGCAACAGAATGGGGTATTTTATTTCTTGTGAAAATAAGAAATTTTCAGCCAAAACTACATATTATTGGAAAAAAATAATTTTGTTTTAATTCCCAGCCCAATTCAAATAAGTTCTGTGAAAAAACTATGTGGTCAGAATGGTCACAACACCCATAAATGAATTCCTTGAGGGGTGTAGTTTCCAAAATGGGGTCACTTCTGGTGGGTTTCCATTGCTTTGATACCTCTGGGGCTCTGCAGATGCGACATGGCACCCATA
Organism: Rhinoderma darwinii; assembly: GCF_050947455.1. Classification (NCBI taxonomy): domain Eukaryota; kingdom Metazoa; phylum Chordata; class Amphibia; order Anura; family Rhinodermatidae; genus Rhinoderma; species Rhinoderma darwinii. The sequence goes on from NC_134690.1 coordinate 64,454,113, forward strand.
AAACCAATCCAGCAAAATCTGGACTCCAAAGAACAAATAGCGCTCCTTTCCTTCTGAGCCCTCCCATGGGCCCAAACGGCAGTTTTTTACCACAAATGGGGTATTACCGCACTCAGGACAAATTGGGCAACACAATTTAGTATTTTATTTATTGTGAAAATAAGAATTTTTTAGCTAAAACGACATATTATAGGAAAAAATATATATTTTTTTAATTACCAGCCCAATTAAAATAAGTTCTGTGAAGAAACTATGGTGTCTAAATGGTCACATTACCCATAAATGAATTCCTTGAGTGGTGTCGTTTCCAAAATGGGGTTACTTCCGGTGGGTTTCCATTGCTTTGATACCTCTGGGGCTCTGCAAATGCGACATGGCACCCGAAAACCAAACAAGCAAAATCTGCACTCCAAAGAACACACAGCGCTCCTTCCCTTCTGAGGCCTTCCATGGGCCCAAACGGCAGTTTATCGCCACAAATGGGGTATTGCTGCACTCAGGAGAAATTGGGCAACAAAATGGGGTATTTTGTTCCCTGTGAAAATAAGAAATTTTGATAAAAAAATTATATCTTATTGGAAAAAATGAAATTTTTTTCATTTCACAGCCCAATTCAAATATGTGCTGTGAAAAAACTGTGCGGTCAAAATTGTAACAGCAACCATATTTGAATTCCTTGAGGGGTGTAGTTTCCAAAATGGGGTCACTTCTGGTGGGTTTCCATTGCTTTGATACCTCTGGGGCTCTGCAAATGCGACATGGCACCCGAAAACCAATCCAGCAAAATCTGGACTCCAAAGAACAAATAGCGCTCCTTTCCTTCTGAGCCCTCCCATGGGCCCAAAAGGCAGTTTATCACCACAAATGGGGTATTGCCGCACTCAGGACAAATTGGGCAACAAAATTTAGTATTTTATTTCTTGTGAAAATAAGAATTTTTGAGCTAAAACGACATATTATTGGAAAAAATATATTTTTTTTAATTCCCAGCCCAATTCAAATAAGTTCTGTGAAGAAACTATGGTGTCTAAATGGTCACATTACCCATAAATGAATTCCTTGAGTGGTGTTGTTTCCAAAATGGGGTCACTTCTGGTGGGTTTCCATTGCTTTGATACCTCTGGGGCTCTGCAAATGCGACATGGCACCCGAAAACCAAACAAGCAAAATCTGCACTCCAAAGAACACACAGCGCTCCTTCCCTTCTGAGGCCTGCCATGGGCCCAAACGGCAGTTTATCACCACAAATGGGGTATTGCTGCACTCAGGAGAAATTGGGCAACAAAATGGGGTATTTTGTTCCCTGTGAAAATAAGAAATTTTGATAAAAAAATGATATATTTTTGGAAAAAATGAATTTTTTTTTTAATTTCACAGCCCAATTCAAATAGGTGCTGTGAAAAAACTGTGCGATCAAAATTGTAACAGCAACCATATTTGAATTTCTTGAGGGGTGTAATTTCCAAAATAGGGTCACTTCTGGAGGGTTTGCATTGCTTTGATACCTCTGGGGCTCTGCAAATGCGACATGGCACCCGAAAACCAATCCAGCAAAATCTGGACTCCAACAAACACATGGCGCTCTTTTCCTTCTGAGCCCTCCCATGGGCCCAAACGGCAGTTTATCACCACAAATGGGGTATTGCTGCACTCAGGACAAATTGGGCAACAAAATTGGGTATTTTGTTCCCGGAGAAAATAAGAAATTTTGATCACAAATGACATCTTATTGGAAAAAATTACATTTTTTTAATTTCACAGCCCAATTCAAATAGGTGCTGTGAAAAAACTATGCAGCCAAAATGGTAACAACAAACATAAAAGAATTCCTTGAGGGGTGCAGTTTCCAAAATGGGGTCACTATTGGGGGATTCCTACTGTTTTGGCACCTCAACACCTCTTCAATCATGGCATGCTGCCTTAAATATATTCTAATAAAAAAGAGGCCTCAAAATGCACTAGGTCCTTCTTTGCTTCTGGGGCTTGTGTTTTAGTCTACAAGAACACTAGAGCCACATGTGGGACATTTCTAAAAACTGCAAAATCTGGACAATACATATTTAGTAGTGTTTCTCTGGTAAAACCTTCTGTGTTACAGAAATAAAATTGAACAAAATTTAAATTCATCAAGAAAAATGAAATTTGCAAATTTCACCTCCACATTGCTTTAATTCCTGTGAAATGCCTGAAGGGTTAATAAACTTTCTAAATGCTGTTTTGAATACTTTGAGGGGTCTAGTTTTTAAAATGGGGTGTTTTATGGGGGTTTCTAATACATAGGCCCCTCAAAGCCACTTCAGAACTGAACAGGTACCTTAAAAAAAAGGCTTTTGAAATGTTCTTAAAAATATGAGAAATTGCTGTTTATGTTCTAAGCCTTGTAGCGTCCAGGAAAAATAAAAGAATGTTCAAAAAACGATGCTAATCTAAAGTAGACACAAGGGAAATGTGAACTAGTAACTATTTTGGGTGGTATAATTGTATTACAAGCAGATGCATTTAAAATCTGAAAAATGCTATTTTTAAAAAAAATTCTCTCAATTTTGCAATTTTTCACCAATAAACACTGAATATATCGACCAAATTTTACCACGAACATGAAGCCCAATGTGTCACGAGAAAACATTCTCAGAATCGCTTGGATAGGTTTAAGCATTCCGACGTAATTACCACATAAATTGAAATATGTCAGATTTGAAAAATGGGCTCTGAGCCTTAAGGCCAAAACAAGCCTGCGTCCTTAAGGGGTTAAGCCTGTTGCACTTTCATTCTGCTTGATATGATAGGATGAAATAACTGAATCAATAACAAGAGCATTAATAATTACTTATGGGGGAAATATTGCATTAATGTATTGACTATATAGAAGACTATTACTGATGTACTGCAGCTTATTGTACTAGTATATAGGCAAGTTGTAGGAGGAGATGTCTATGTTGGTAAAAGTTTTGGACAAAGAACCTGAATAAGTTTTCTTTGAAGATCAACTCGTTGCATTGTGTAAATTGAAATCTGTCAGTGCTGTGGTGGTAGAGTTTATGGAACATCTTCAGACAGTGTGATCACTATAAGTTCTTTATCAGAAGTGTAAAACAACACGTTTCCATGTTGTACATCTTCAGGTACACATCACATAGGCCCCAGAAGCTAAGGAGCTCTGTTTTCCTTTCTTTTTCTCTCCAAAAGCAAGCTGAATCCCAGAAATAAACTAATATTCCCAAAATGCAGGCAATAATAATGTGGGATTCATTCAATGAATTTCAGTGAAAAATACTAAAGGGGAAAATGGATGTCTAAAACACTAGTGAGAACAAAGCCTTATCCAAAAAGTACTGTATATGGCAGTTTTATGTTCATGTGGGACTGGTGTACTAGAGTTTAGGTTCTCAATATTCAATAAAGATGTATCCACCCTTACCTTTGCTTCATTTGGTTAAAGGGGTTATCCGGGATTCTAAAATTGATGGCCTATACTTAGGATAGGCCATCAATATTAGATTGGTGGGGGTACGACTCTCGGCACCCCTACCAAACCGGTGGTATGAGGACTGTGGTCTCTTCATTGTTTACATAGATTTCATTCCTGTGCCTACTTTGACACACCATTACTTTTGTAGCGGCTGTGTAAGGTATTGCAGCATTGGGACAGTGCTGAAATACCTCACACTGTCACTAGGAAAGTAACGGCGTGTGAAAGCTTTAACCCCTTCAGGAAGCAGCCTGATTTGGCCTTGTGGACACAGCTGATTTTTTTCAAAAAGTGTTCGTTTTAGTGGTGATAAATTTGGAATGCTTTTACCTATCCAAGCAATTCTGAGATTGTTTTCTGACATACTGTACTTTATGTTAGTGGGGGCCCCCTTTTTTTAGAATATATTTTAGGCACCATGTCAGGTTTGATTAGGTCTTGTGCTGCCAAAACTAGTGGAAACCCCCCAGAAGTGACCCCATTTTAGAGTACAGGAGTTACACTACTTAAGTTGTATTTATGATGTTCACATGTTTTCATGCTAGTACACTCAAGAAAATGACTTGCAGATTTTGGTCACAGGAAACATGGAGGTCACATAAAAAGCAGGTTTATGATAGAGCACCTCTTTGATGCCTGTGGATTAGGTGAAGAGAGGAAGCTCTCTCAGAAAAAGCTGAGAGAAAATTTGTTTGATGAAGATTCCTTTGACCTCACACCTGAGACTAGGTTACTTGGTCACTGGCCTAACCTAGCAGTATTCCTGGAGCTTCCATGCTGCTCTGCAGTTATTGGTTTGGTACCGGGCAGAAGGAATTACCAACCCAAAAAGTTGTGCACCCTGCAACTGGGAACTACATATTGAGAATAGCTGACAAGAGAAGAAAATATGGAAGTGTAATTTGCTGCGTCACAAATGTGTCTTACATTAGCCTTATTATGTAGTGTCTTACAAGATAAGGATGTTTTATAATGTTTTATGACATTTTGCACTTTTAGGTACTGTCACTTTAAAAAAAAATTATGTTTGCAATGCACTGTTTTGCAGCCTATGCAGGAGTGGCTTTTCCTAGAAGTTTCCAGAAGATGGGAGGAGCTTAGCTTCTATATATATAGTGCGGCCTGACCTAGATAATCAGTCAGTCAGTCAGTTAGTTATCAGTTCAGTTAACTGAAAAATGGAGTTGCTTCTGGGTCCATCCATTTGGCCTCCAGAGATTATAACATCAGGCTATAGAGAAGCTCGCAGAAAGAAAGAGAAAGAGAACCGCCTTGAAATAAGGAATTCTTATAATAGAAACTGAGAGTAACAAGAAGCCATTACTTGGACATTGAACAACGCCACCATATATGTTGGTGATCCTCATCCTTCATACATTAACCCTGACTACCCATAAGAGGCAGAAGTAGCAAAGGCCAGGAGCTATTACAGAGAAAGCAAAGAATTGCAGAATTGGACAGATATTGTATCATTCCACTTACTATGGGGTCAGCTATGCCCTAGAATTGCCAAGGGTAGTATCAGAAGAGAAACAGAGAGAAAAGGTCACCCACTCCTGCATCTAAGGCTTTATTGTATTGAAAGGACTGAGTTTATTACAAGAAACTGCGCCTCCATTTTATGTGGAAGTTTGTAACCGCCATTTTGGACACTTAAAGGGGTTTTCCCATCAGAGACATTTATGACATATCCACAGGATACCTCTGGGACCCGCACCCATCTCTAGAACGGGGCCCCCTAAACCCTGTTCTACCTCTCTGTGTTGTGGCTGAAGCGTCTGATTTCCGACCAGGGATTACCGAAACAGGGCAGCTTGCTGAGCTACGCTGTTTCTATAAGTCCCATAGTTGTGAATGTCAGTTATGGAAGCAGTGTAGCATGCAAGCTACGCTGTTTCTGTAACTACCATTCAGTTCTATGGGACATACAGAAACAGCGTAGCTCAGCGAGCTGCCCTGTTTCCGTAATCCCTGGTCGGAAATCAGACGATTCAACCACAACACAGAGAGGTAGAACAGGGTTTAAGGGGCCCGGTTCTAGAGATGGGTGCAGGTCCCAGAGGTGGGACCCGCATCTATCTGACATTTATGACATATCCTGTGGATATGTCATAAATGTCCCTCATGGGAAAACCCCTTTAAGTAATGTGTGACGCGAGCTAGCCTGTTCAACTTCCACCACAGCCTTCTGTCTTTAATTGCACCTAACATCAAGGATACCCCAAAACACCATCAGGACAGGAGCAGACACAGGGAGAGTCCCAGGGATTTAGAGACTGTCATTATCATCATTTGTGCAACCCCCTCATCACTAGCTGTGAGCAAACCCTAAGGGAGTGGGAAGGCCTGTTAGCCACCGTGATTCACATTGAGAGCCCAGCTGGCAATCTTTTTGTGGGCCTACGCCTTTCCCATCAATTCTCGTGTCTCCAGCTCGTGCGCTACACACATTAGAGTATGGCAAAATCATACTTTTATATTAAGCGGGTTATCTCGTGCCACACATCTCAGGATATGTTGAGATAAGAGGAAATTGTCTTCAACCTGTGGCTCCAGTTGTTTCCCTGACAGCTGCAAAATACAACTACCAGGGATTGTTTTACAACAGCGGACGAACCACAAGTAGGACACCGCTGCTCTATGGAGTACTCGCATTGTGCTTATGTCATGCTTTTTTTAGAATTACGGGGAGCTCTATAGTCGCAGTAGGTCCTTTGAGCGGAAGAATGGACTTTAGCTTGGTGCAGATGCCACAAGAATAAAGGCAAGACTTCAGAGGGGATTATTCAATCGAATTATTTTTATTTTTAAAAGTCTCATTAAAAGCAACGTGTTATGGGGTGTCACAGACCCCTTTCTCAAACTATAGAGACTGCTGTTTTTATAGCTTCAGAAAGGGGTCTGTTACACCTCAAAATGCATTGCTTTTAATGAGACTTTTAAAAATGAAAACATCTGAATCGAATAATCTCCTCCGAAGCCTTCTCTGCCCCAAGATATTATCCATTAGCACAACTGGACCATGTGTGCACAGTATAATCTACCTACCATTCTGCGCCCCCTACCAAACGTTTTTACCCCTTTGTCTTTTTTAGCTGACTATATTGCGTCATGTTTTTAATAGGGCAGCACAGTGCATGATCATAGTCTTGGGGGTTCTTAGATGTAATGTATTTAAATCTCCCAAATTACTATTTGGCTTAGGAACTTTGCGAACTACTACACTGGATCACTATCAATATAGTTAAAAGACTGCCCTATTTGATTCTGACTGGACTTGTAATAGGAACCTTATTACAATTATGCTATGGGGCCTTTAACTGAAATAGAGATGTAACATAAAGAATCTGTATAAAACACGGAGATCAGCGACACTTTCTCATTCCAAGTTATATCAATTTTTGTTTTCACGGAGAAACAGTAAATTCCGTTAAATATTCCTGTCAAGAACATTAGAGCTTAAAATTGCTTACTAATAGACTGTATATGGTTGTGGTGTCTCTTTTTCTACAAGAGTTATGTATTTTGGTTCTAGATTTGCATTTCAGTAAATTTCTCTGTAGTATATGCATCCGTCTAAAATCAGTTTCACGATGCTGCTACATATTTCTTCTGTAATTATCAGGGAAGCAATATATGGAGGCCAATTTACTTTGCCATAAATTGTGTTCCTTGTGCCTTATAGTGATCTTGAGAAAATACTGTAATACTCTGATTTCTGTTTCCATTCTCCCTTATGCAACCTTTTACAAATGAAATATTGCAGTTTATATCCACGATCTTTAACCCTTTCATGACCAAGGGTCATTGATGCCCCTGTGTCCAGGTCAAATTTTCCATTTCTGATATGCCCTTGTTTAAACGATAATATCCTTGCAACCGCTTTGAATATCACAACTATTTGTACTTTGTTTTTGTTTTTCTTTTACAAGACTTAAGAGGATTCATTTTCTAGATTTAAATTTTTATTATGAGAGACAAATCACAAAAGATGTGAAAAAGGGGGACGTGGTTTGGCAGCCGACGGAGATGGCAGCATAATCACCGAGCTCCGGCACAAAAGCGACAAACAGCGACCTACAGCCCTAAACTTTTTGTACCATCGGGTCGATCTATTTCACCCACCTACCTTGCAACATGGTCAGGGGAAAGAAATCACTGAAGGTGACGGGAAGCAGCCTGGAAGCTTACTTTGAGCGAGACCGCAGCAGAGATGGCGGGGAGGCGAGCTCCGAACCCCGGTCACATGGATTGAGAGAGAACTTTGGAGGGAACCCGCCGGAACCAGAGCAGGCTCAGATGGATTCTGTGAATGAGAAGTCAAATGGGTCTCATATAAAAAATCCCCGGAACACACCGATGGGTCAGAGAGAAAAGGCGCGAAACAGAGAGGAAGGGACCAAGATGGCGGACTCCCCCTCAGAACGCATGGGAACAGCGACAGGTTCGTCCTCTGGCAGCCCTACTACCCAGACCGAGCGGGGGATATCAGATATGGATACAGGGGTGAGTGAGGTGCATCCCTCAGACTATGCGACTAACATACATGACGAGGACAATGATTTGTTTGACAATGTACATACTTCTGACTCCCCGGCATCAGCGCATACACTGAAAGAAATGCTTCTTATCCTCAGAAACTCCATACATGCGGGATTCACTCAATTACTATTACCGCTGCAGACCTCAGTTCGAGATCTGGAAGATCGGGTACAGCACATTGAAACAAAGATGGGAGACTATGCCTCCTCACATAACCGCGTCATTGATGCATACAATGCGCTGGCCGACGATTTTGAGGATCTCAAGGCGAAAATGGCCGATATTGAGGACAGATCCCGCCGAAACAATGTGAAATTCAGGGGGATCCCGGAATCGGTAACGCAAGGGGACTTATCACAATATCTCAAAGAGCTCATCAAGTCTCTCATCCCCTCCTGTAATTCCACTGATCTAACTATTGACAGAGGCCACAGGCTCCCGAAGCCAAAGCACCTAGCAGAAAATATTCCGAGGGATTTTATTGCTAGACTCCATTTCTTTCACATTAAGGAACAACTAATGGAAGGAGCACGCAGATGCAAAATGCTACCAGACCCGTTCCACATGGTGAATTTATTTACAGACCTCTCAGCAGCCACTTTAAAACAGCGCATATTGCTTACTCCGATAACGCTAGCATTGAGGAATGTGAAGATACTGTATAGATGGGGCTTTCCTGTGAAGATTCTTATTAACAGGGATGGCACCACACATGTGATAAAGTCGGTGGAGGAAGGGAAACAACTGCTGAGCAAATGGAATTTACAAGTGGATATACAACACCGGGAAGGAATGCAAACCCAACACCTACAGAAGGAATGGAAGATGGCTTCCTCGAGGAAAAAACCGAGACCCTAAAGGCTAAGCATATGGATGTGCTCCGGTTGATCGAGTTTGGATTTAAGTCGGCCTCAGACCAGACTTTCACCCCACTGGTAAACCAACACAATTGTGTTGGATAATTTACACATATGCAAATTTCTTACGGAAAATGCCTGTCTAATGTTTGATGAATATCTGTTTTTTTGTTCCTTAATATGTTCTTGTTTGCTCCCAGGTTATGTGCTCACACAATGTATAACTGGTGTACTTATCTTATATCATAAGAAGTCATTATGGTAATACACTTTACATCGCTTAATGTAAAAGGACTGAATTGTCCGCAGAAACGTGCATTCATCTGGAAAGAAGCGCTGGCCCTAAAATCTGATGTGATATGCGCCCAAGAAACGCACATTATTGAAAAGGATTCCCATAGATTAAAACACCGGCTATTTCCCAACATATACCAGGCCCATGACACACGTAAGAGAAGGGGAGTGATGATTGCTATCCGAAATTCTGTGGCGTTCCAGAAGGTCTCAGAAACGGTTGACGCCAAGGGGAGATTTCTAATTTTAGTCTGCTCTCTGAACAATGTTAAATACACTATAGTAAACCTTTATGCCCCGAATAAGGGTTCAGGAAGGTTCCTACATAAAATATCTAGGATTTTAGCTAAGGTAAAACAAGGAAAGCTATTAATCTGCGGGGATTTTAATAATATTGTAGATGAACATCTAGATACAACTAACGTGAGCAGCTCACGTTCTGCTAATATCTCCGCTTTCATTCACAAAGAGGAGTGGTACGACGTCTGGAGAGCTCAGCATGGGGCAGAGAGAGACTACACTTTCTTCTCTAATGTCCATCGCTCGTATTCCCGCATTGACATGTTTCTGGTGGACAGACACCTCCTCTTCCAAGCAAAAGCGTCCACAATTGAAATTATTAAATGGTCGGATCATGGGGCTATTACTCTCACCATTGAAGAGCAATTCAATGGGGACACTAATAGACTTTGGAGGAACAATACATACATATTAGGACATTCCATTTATAAGAAAGAGATTGAGAGGGAGTTGAACGAATATTTCCATTTTAACGCGACATCGGTAGAGGATCCTTATATTATGTGGAAAGCACATAAAGCGGTTATAAGAGGGGTTCTGATTAGAATAGGTCACAGGGATAGAAAACAAAGGGAAAAAAGAATATCTGAGACACTGGCAGAGATTCAGGCTTTGGAAGTCCTAAACAAAAATAAACCTACCCAAACCCAATCCTTGGCTCTGACCGAGCTTAGAAACCGACTGAAAGGCCTTATGATACTCGACTACGAGAAAGCATTAAAAAAAAACAACGCCACATTTTATTCCCAAAACAACAAAGCGGGTAAGCTCTTAGCTAACAGGCTTAAACTGCAATATAGCAAAGCTAGAATCCCTTTTTTGAAAGATCCAGTATCATCCGCAAAAATAATAGACCCTCGTGAGATAGCAAATCAGTTTAAAGATTATTACGCAGGCCTATACAATCTTAAAGACAACTCCTCTTCCACTCAGAATTTTCAGACTCTCTTTACCGCATTCATGGAGCGGGTCTCCTTACCTTCTCTTACTTGTGAGCAACTAGAAAATCTTAACAAGCCTATCTCAAATCAAGAGGTAGCTGACATTGTCACCTCCCTACCAAACAGGAAAATGCCTGGACCAGATGGCCTCTCAAATGACTACTTTAAACTCTATAATGAGAGTCTGCTCCCTCATCTAACCAAAATGTTCCAAAGAGCTATGCAGGGGGTTCCCTTTCCACCGGAAATGCTATCGGCACTAATAATCACCATTCCAAAAACAGACAAAACCCCGGACACTAGACAAAATTTTAGACCTATCTCCCTATTGAATTCAGATCTGAAAATATATGCGAAACTCCTAGCGACTAGATTAGCACCTATTCTCTCAACTCTAATCCATCCAGACCAGGTGGGCTTTGTGAGACAAAGACAAGCCTATGACAACACTAGAAGGGTAATAAATCTGGTAGACTATGCAGACAGAAATAACATTCCGGCAGTCTTGGTCACGCTAGATGCCGAAAAGGCGTTTGATCGCATAAACTGGAGATTTGTATTTGAGGTACTGGGGAAAATGGGATTTACAGGTAACATTATTTCAGCAATTCTCAATTTATACGCAACACCATCTGCCAGAGTATCTACCAATGGGGTGTTGTCAGACATTTTTTCCATTAAAAATGGCACAAGACAGGGATGCCCTTTGTCGCCCCTGATCTTTGTTCTGTCCATAGAACCTTTAGCCCAGGCCCTTCGAAATAACATAGACATACAAGGCATTAAAATAGGGGGAAAGTCTCATCTAATTTCATTATACGCAGACGACATACTCCTATCTATCACTGACCCAAGAAGATCGTTGGAAACAGCTTTTGTGACCATACGATGGTATGGAGAATTATCAAATTATAAAGTAAACGAGAAAAAATCACAAGCCCTCCCGATTAAACTTCCAGACACTGATCTAGCTTTACTTTACGGGTATCAAATACTTGGGTACCACAATTACAAGATCCATATCACTAATTTATAAACAGAATTACCTGCCGCTCCTACAAGCTCTTGAGGTGGAACTGAAAGTTTATAAGGCACAGGAGATTTCATGGATTGGTCGGATTGCGGCATTCAAAATGATGTCCCTCCCAAAACTGCTGTACATCTATAAAACCCTTCCAGTAAAACTCCCAAACACCTTCTTTAAAAGTCTACAATCTATGGTAGCTAGGTTTGTGTGGCAGGACAAACCACCGAGGATCGCAAGGTCAACATTATCTAAACAGAGAGGGAAGGGAGGCTTACGTCTTCTGATAATTAAAGATTACTACACTGCTACACATATTTCTACATTAAAACATTGGTGGGCGATGAATGTGGAGAAAAATTGGGTCGATATTGAGGCAGCTCTCACTCCCAAACATAACTTGAAAGCACTGTTAATTAGTTCTTTATGGGGAAGGTTGCCTCCGAAGACTCTACACCCTATTATACGCAATTCATTAGATATATGGTGCCAGTTTCACGCTTCCTCAAATAACCGAGTTTCCACTCTAACAACATTAGCTCCATTGGAGGCCCTAGAGCTTACAGTTAGAGATCTTGATCTCCATAGATGGAAACAGGGGAATCTCAAATGGGTATCACAATTATATGATAAAGGACAACTATTAACCTTTCCTGACCTATCCAATACATTTAATATCCCTAAGACAGAATGCTTTACGTACCTGAGAGTTAAACATTTCTTAGACAGCCTGCAGTCTTCACCTATTAACCTAGACTGGGATATTATTTCAATATTTCAAATACCATCCGTAACATTTAAAACACTGAGGCCCATTTATGATCTGATTGGAGAAAAGTCAGATTTTCTCAAGTCATCAGGCATATTAGCATGGGAAAAAGAGCTAGGGCAATCATTTCCTGAAACAAGCTGGTGCAAAGCAACTAAGTATATGGTTGAAAATTTTAAATGTACCTCACACTATGAAGCTGCCATGAAAACTCTTCTAAGGTGGTATTATACTCCAGACAAACTATGTAAAATTTTCCCCAACACTACAGCTTTGTGTTGGCGTGGATGCGGACAAGTGGGCTCTTTGCTACATACGCTATGGTCATGCCCTCAAGTTGAGGCCTATTGGGTCAAGATCTTTGATCTTATCTCAGAAGTGATGAAAACTGTGCTGATACCCTCGCCCGCACTAGCATTACTATTCCTGAACATACACAACATCCCCCCTAGCCAAAGAGCCTTAATAGGCCATATATTGCTATTAGCCAAACTAGTCCTTACGAGATATTGGAAAACCCAGACAACTCCACATATATCCGAAGTAGTTGCCCTTCTTAACAACACATATAATAGTGAAAAGTCACTTTCATTCAGTGTATTTGGGAAGGGAATGGAAGAGAAATGGAAACCATGGACACTACATGACAGCAGTGTACAATACTAAACAGACTATTTATGCCAGATAACGAATATGGGAGCAAAGTTTTATTTTATTTGTGTTTTGTTTTTTCTTTTCTCTGTTGTAAAATGGTTCAGCTAATTCGTCCATACCCAAAGATTGCCACAGAATCGTCATAGAACTAAGAACACAGGAAGCAATAGCAGATTTCAAAAGATGACAATACACTATAGAGTATAACTTCTGCTATGTAATCTACAAACAGAAAGATTCTTGATGGAAATCGATGTATAACATGTGATAACATAAGAAACGAAATGTTTATGTATTCTCTTTTTATTTTGTTGTTATATATATCAAACCCAATAAAAACCTTTGTTCAAAAAAAAAAAAAAAAATGATGTGAAAAAAACACTTTTTGGTTATTTTTATATATATTTATCTATATTATATGTATATATTATATTATATGTTATATATATATATAAGTAGGCTGTTGCAGCTCTGTAACATTTAGTTGTCTCCTCTCTCCGTCAGCCTACATCGCTGTGTGGGGAGAGTGAAGAGGGCGATAAGGCTATATTCACACGACGTGGAAAAAAAACGGCAGCTAACAACGGATCAACTGTCTGTTTTTCATGGCTGTTTTGTATCAATGTCTCAAAATTTGAATCCATTTTCCGGCCGTCTGACCGTTATTATTCACTATTTGCCATCTGTTTTTCATGGACGTTAAAAAGTATGGATGAATTTTATTCATTAGGGTTTTTTGTCCCAGTCACCTGAAAACACTGCAGTGCCCATGTAGATAGTGCCACAATACCCCTGTAGATAGTGCCACAATAGCCCTGTAGATAGTGCCAGTGCCCCCATAGATAGTGCCCACTGTAAATAATACCACAGTGCCCATATAATGTCACAGTGCTCATGTAGATAGTGCCACACCCCCTGTATAGAGCACCCCCTGTAGATAGCACCACACCCCCTAGGGAGGGGCAGAGATGACTGGTGGCCCGTACCCTTACATCACCTATCAGAAGCATCAGCTCAAATGTCTCTGGTATTTTGCTACAATGTATCATTCCGAAGTCCAGGCTGTTTAGATTACAGAGCATTGCCTGGACTGCATACATTTGTGTCTGATTCTGAGAGCAGGACTAGATATTGTACATACTAGTTTGCAGCCTCTGAATGGAGGGTTCTCACTCACTGACAGCAAACTGATATCTTGAAAATAGTCAGCAATTAAAACACAAATGATATTAGAAAGTTGTAGAACTTTTACTAATTTTTATTTACATAAAACTGGAAATCCCTTTTAACAAAAAAAGTACTATTTCCCTTAACCTGCCTTCGAAATCTAGCTTAATGTTTATGGCTTGTAGTTAATGAATAATACTCTTTTATTTACAAGATTATAATAGTACCAGTTACCAACAACAGTTAACAACTATATTATTTTTACGGTAAAAACTAAAAATAGTGTGGGTTGCAGGACCAATATACATTTGCAGACTTACATCTCAGGATGTCTGGCGCCTTAGACTCTGCCCATAAAGTAGGCCCCACCTTAAATGTGTGTTTGCCCGCCTAAACTGTACTGCCCTAGGCACATACCTAGTTTAGCTTTATGGAAATATCTTCACCTCCCCAACACTGAGATGTAGAGCTCTTCAGACCACTGAAATTGCACTACTATAGGCACATGCCTAGTTTGCCTTTATGGAGATAGGAGCGCCCCTCCCCCTTCCACTGAGCCATACAACTTGTTTCTTACTATGAGTGTTAATTACCAACAGTTATCTTATTAACATAGCAACTTAGTAAATCCATTCCGCATTCAAGACATCAATAAATTTGTTTTAAAATGAAAGATGCAACATGTCCCTGGTACTGACAAGTGGTTAACAAACTATTAAGTAATTCAGCATTTTCAAATCATTTATTACGTTGGTGGCACTAGACTATAAGATGATCTATGACAATGCTTTTCATATTCCTGTGTTGTGTTTTGAGAATACAATGAATATGACAGAATCAATCATAACTAATTAGCTACTGACATACTGAGCGTAAAGTAATTAAAAAAGACATTAGCGCTTGTTTTCTAATGATTAAGATCATGTAGATTGAATACCAACTGGTAAGTGCAAGTGCTGCAAACTAATGTCATTAACAGAAAGAGTAACACTGGACCCCAGAGCTTTTACATAATAAGGGTAAGTTCACACGTAACCTAAATACTGTGGAGTTCATTGCAGAAAATCTGCAGCATAATACAGTAGCAGCAGAGTGGATGAGATTTGAAGAAATGATGAGTGGAAAAAACGCTCAGAAATTGACCGGCGGTGCGTTTTTTTTAATCCATACCTTGTCAATTGTATTTACGCAATTGCTGCTTTTGTGTTGTGGGTTTTCCCCATTTAATTCAATGAGGAGGTAAAACCCGCAACAAATGAAATAGAGAAGCTGCGATTCTGCCGCAAAAATTGCAACTCATAAAAAAAATCTTATACTTACCCACAATTCTGTGCTTCTTCATCCAGGCCGGCCTCCTGGGATGAAGTTTCATACCATGTGACCGCTGTAGCCAATCACAGGCTGCAGTAATCACATGGCATAAAATGCCATCCCAGGAGGGCCGGTCTGCAGGACATCAGAGGGTAAGTGTGTGCTGTTTTTTTTTACGTGCAGTTTTCAACAGCTGACATTTCAGCCGAAAAAGTTGCACCACAACTTGGTGCGTTTTTTTGGCCGGAATTCCCTGTGGCGACCAAGGCGAATACGCTGTGTGATTTTACGCAACGTATCCGTCCTGTGTGAACATAGCCATACAGTTTGTTGATATTGACCTTAGAAATCTGGGGGGAAAAAAAGTATTCAACAATGAGACAAAAATCTGATTAAATATAGGAACAGAATTTCATCAGTGTAACAATTTTTTTATATTAATATCATAGCTCTGAATGCTAAAACTCTTTTTGTACAGGTTACTAATTTTAAAGTGAAATACACTTTTGAGGTGCGTAATACAGTACATCTATGTATTTTTTCTGAATACCCCCCCCCCCCTCCTCTTTGGTGTAAAGTGGTTGTCAGTTATAGAAAAAACACATTTTCCTATACCCTATTAAGGAATTCTGAGTTAAAGGAGTAATCCAAGCTCAAACCTTTATAGCATATCCACAGAATACGCATAAGGCCTTATTCACACGACAGTAAAAAACGGCCGTGTGTTCTTTTAAGGGCCGTCCCACAGCCGTTTTCAGAACAATAATGTTCTATGGGTGTATTCACACAGCCGTTTTTTTAACGGGGCGTGAATAATGGTCATCAAAAAATAGGACATGTCCTGTTTTTGGCCGTTTTCAAGGCCTGACAGCCCCCATAGAAGTCAGTGGATCAGTTTTTAACGGCTGTCAATACATGTAACAATCATTAAAAATGGATCTGTGACATGGGGATTAGCAAGGGAACAACTAGTTTCCTTGCTGGCTATCGGCGGCATGATGACACCTACTCACCGATACTGCGCCGACCTCTTCAGGTATGGTCTCTCGTCTTCACGGGTTCTGCGAAGGCGACGCAATGACGAGCTGCATCGGTGAATGTCATCGCGTCGCCGCAGATCCTGTGAAGACAAAGGACCTTACCTGAAGAAGACAGCGCTGCATCGATGAGTATGTAGGGCATTGATGTCGGGCTGTGTCGTATCATCTACATCGGGGCTGTTTGGCATCATATACAGGGGACGGTGTGGCATATACAGGGAAGCTGTGTGGCATATACAGGGAGGCTGTGTGGTATATACAGGGAGGCTGTGTGGCATATACAGGGAGGTATGTGGCATTCTATACAGGGAGGTGTGTGGCATCATATACAAGGAGGTGTGTGGCATCAAATACAGGGAGGTGTGTGGCATGATATATAGGAGGTGTGTGGCATAATATACAGGGAGGTGTGTGGCATCATATACAGGAGGCGTGTGGCATCATATACAGGGAGGTGTGTTGCATCATATACAGGGAGGTGTGTGGCATCATATACAGGGACGTGTGTGGCATCATATACAGGGAGGTGTGTGGCATCATGTACAGGGAGGTGTGTGGCATTATATACAGGGTGGTGTGTGGCAACATATACAGGAGGTGTGGGGCATCATATACAGGGAGGTTTGTGGCATCATATACAGGAGGTGTACGGCATCATATACAGGTGTCAGGGATCATTACCATGTATATTGTTTGCAAAAATATTATCCTTACATATATATATATCAGTATATTTCACAAAGAGATTTGATCTATGGAACACAAAGGAGCCTGCATGAGGGACACGCCTATGGAGACACTGCCCCTGGAATGCAAGAGGAGTGTACAGATGAACTCACAGCTGAATAGAGCCAATAGAGCTTAAGCACGTCCCACATCTCTAGGGAGGAAACTTTTGTGTTTCTTTGTTCAATAAAAATATAGTCTTCACTTCCTACTTAACTGAGGGAGGATGTGTACCACCATTTGTCTGTCTGGTGTACTTTTTCCACGCATGCCCTCAATTTACAGAGGTGGTTATTCGGTGTGAAATAACAGGGAAAAGGAAGTTTTGCCCTGACAATTGGCACCCAAACGTGGGGCCACACTAGAGGGGATCTCGGAATCCGGACAACCGACAATCACAGGGTGAAACAGACGACCCAGGACTGCCCACTGAAGGAGCCTGATCACCTCCACAATAACACAGTAAATCAGTGGATTTTATAAATCTTCAACTTATCTGTGTTAGTGGACGGTCTTGTGGGAATCTGTAGAACCCTGGTCGGTTGCCTGGATTAGCTCAGGCGACAGGGGCGACATCCCCGCTGTGTGGTCACGTACTCGTAACAAATTAGTCGCACCCGAATAACCATCCTCTGGGTAATTAGGGACTAGATAGAAAATATAACCTGTTTTATACAGGGGCACGATAAGTCGTGAGTAATATTCCAGCGAGACTTAATGAGTTGCAGACTGCGAAATTGTAATATTCCAGCGAGACTTAATGAGTTGCAGACTGCGAAATTGTAATATTCCAGCGAGACTTAATGAGTTGCAGACTGTGAAATTATAATATGTTGGCCAGACCATGGTGAATCCGGTCACCAGAGAGTTGCAGACCAAAAGTTGTTATATAAATTACGTGAAGAATATAGACGGTTAGAATGGATGGTTTACGGTCCATATTCAAATCATCAGGATCACCCGTACCCGGACGATCCTATTCGTATGATTTGGTGAAGCGAAGGGAAGTTAGGAATAAGAAAGGCATTGTATGTTATATGTATTAGAAAACACAGGACCAGCCGCCACCCTGTAATGGCGACAGACCCTCATGTTGGGTGTGTCCTCATTGTGGGCAGCAAAACCCCCCTCACAGCTGAGCAATGTGCTTCCTGTGTGAGAGGCTGCCCCCCCCCAACCCCTGATGAGGTCACGCCCGGCCCAACCAAATCAGTATGAAATTATAGCCTTGTTAATTTTGTCATTTCCCTCAGTAAGGAGTTGGCAGTAACACATGCTGCAGTGTTTTCTTCTACACTAGATTCTGTCCCAGGGGTGCAGGACGCTGTGCACTGGTGAAAAGACACGTCATCATAATATAGAGATAGTGGCCGACACATTGGACACTGTTACAGATGTGTGACTCTTGGAGGTTCATTGTATGGGAGAATTTTTGCCGGCGTTGAAATTGTTAAGATTGTGGGAACGGAGGCTGTGAGGTGTGAGTGTGTGACCCCCTCCTGTAGAATGCGATGAGGGACATCAATTGTGTGAGGGAGGGGGGCTGTGTGATGTGTGCAGTGTGAAAAGCAGACTGGTGTAAGCTTGTATACAGGGAGTGGACTGATGAGACAAGTGATTACAATATTGCACCGATTTTAGATCTATATTGTATGCTCTTATTTTTAACAGCATTAATGTCTAAAAAAATTCTTAGTGTTTTGTGTATGTGGTTAAAATCAGTTTCTTTTTTTCTGTGTAAAAGAAAGTTTCTTATCTTTGCGCATGTGCTGTTGTCCTAACCTTCAACTAGCGAGACAAATATTACAGACCGCTGGATATGTCTGCAAAACGATAAAAGTTACGCTGCAGATTTATGTGTTATGATGTGATAAGATTTAATGTTGGAATGTTTTGATGTTAATTCAGATTTTTTAAAAATACAGATATTGTGAGACACGGGGTCTTGAAAATGTATGTGCCACCACTATTCCCTATTCTTATATACAGTTTATTGGTTTGCAGTAATTAATATTACCAGATATATTATTTTCTGTGTTATAGAATAACTAATTACAATTGTTTTGTTTTTGTTTTCACACGTGAGGCACGTGCTATGGTGCTGCCTAAATGTTATTTTGGAAAATGTGAGATGTTTTACAGGTAAATGGTTGCAAGTCATTTTAAAGATAAAATGTATTTTTTGTCAGGAGAAAGTCATTTTTGTTCCAGGCTGTTGTGTATTACAGGGGGCCAAACTAGTGCCCCCCAGATAGAGTGCCTGTCATTATGTTGAGGTGTCGTTTTGAACCCTGCTACATTACTTTCGCAGAATCCACAAAGGGGGGGATGGTGAAGGGACTGATCAGGTACAATTTTGATTTGTTTTGAATTAATGAATTTGGTTCCAGGAGATCTACAAAATGTGTAAGAGACCATCCCCCTCCAGCAAATTTACATAAGAGGCCGAGGTCACTCACAGAGGAGTCTTTACAGATTTAGTAGGAAAGGAGGTGAAAATTATCTGAACATTGTTAATTTTATGTAAAGATTTTAGTAATTTTTATTTGTTTTTGTATTAATCAAGTATTTACAGAACCTGATAAAGTGAGATTCTCAAAGTGTTCTGGATTATCAGATGAGTGTGGAGACGTGTATAATATTTGTTTTTATTTTAGAGAATGAAGACGCCACCCCTTTGAAATGTTCTATCTATATGTGACATGAGTCTTTTTTCAGCCGTACTAACTATGTAACTATGTAACTATGTAATGACATGGGTTTTTAATGTAAATTTGTAATGTAGAAATACTTCATCGTATACAGTATGTACAAGACAGGATACAAGGAAACAGGTAAATTATCCAGAAACCGCTCTCACCTTCTCATTCATCTCAAGGAAATTGGCTTGTCCCTGGATACAATAATGCCACCGCTAGGTTCGTAGCAGCCTGCATGATGTGTGCACGGCATGACATAGGTAAAACAGAAAAGGTACCTGTGAAAAGTGCAGCCCGGCCAAATTACCCGTCCCAGCGACTGCAGAACATACAACTACCCGAGGTAGAAGTGTATGACAATGTGCTAGTATGTGTAGACCTGTTCTCAGGGGGGCCTGAAGCCCGGCCGATATCTTCCCCACTGCAGACGTTGTGTGTAGTGATAGGGGAACAGTGTTATCCCAAGTATTGACCTGGTGTTTGTACAATGATAAGATGTCAGCAGTTCTCCAGATGTTATTCTAAATTAGTTCGTTTAATAACGATATTCAAAAAGTGTTGTGGGAATATTAAATACTGAGATTAAGTTTTATGTAAAGTTCTGGACCAGCCTTAGCATTGGACTATTGGAGGTGTCAGTATTATGTTTGTGTAAGTGCAAGTAGATTCCCATTTGAAAATATTTTTGTTGTGAAAGGAAAATTTTAGAGCAGAGAATTCTGTGCAGTGTATATGTGTATGTATATATATATATATATATATATATATATATATATATAAAGAAGAAGAATCAGTTTGTAGGTATCAGTTTTAGTTACTGCCCAGTGTGAACGTTTAACATAAATCTGTCATTGTTAATGTTTTTCTTCAAATTAATTATCTGATTAAGATCAATTACTGATTAGGCGATGGAAAGATTGTTCTCCACAGGAAGTGTCCAACTGAGAGCAAAAGGCGTGAGAACCAGATTCTGACAGAATGTGGACGGATAAAGGAAGGTAAACCGGTAGCACCCAAGGCACTCTTGATGGCACTTGCATTGATGGTGTATGACCTCACATATGCCCCAAGACTGCAAGGATCGATGTGGTAAGATCTAATTGGTATGTCCCAGGCTTTACAGTTGATGCTGCTAAATTCTGTTATACCCCTTTTGAAAAAGCCATCCACGCGAAACGCGCGTCGGGGTCTCTCTGTACTCAGGAAGATACTGAACTACAGGAACCATATGGGTTAGTAACACTCTATGCTGTGCTTTACATATTTACTTGCTCCTTTCTTGTGGCGATAATATTCTGGGAAGACTTTGTCTATTTTTGTGAGGATTCTTTGTGAGCACACATTTTTTTGCTCAGTTTGGAATCCATTCACAATATTTACCTTCGTTTACTTTTGTGACTCTGGCTGTATGTATGTTGGTACTTACTTACATTTACATACCCTGACTTCTATGCCTAGTACTACTTTTTTGTATTTTCTGCCTTAGTCCTAGTTAGTATTTGCTATCTGTCAGTTAAGCTCTTTCCTCCTGCAACTGCCAATATAAGGAGCGGTTCCTTTAGGTTCATCCTCACCACTTGGGAGGTGTACAGTCTTCAGATTTGTAGTCTTTTTTAACTCTATGTATTTTGTATTGTCCAATAAAAATTATTTTTCTATGCCATTGGCAAATTGTATTACAATAGTGCATGACTCCTTCTGTTTCTAGTGTTTTTCATAAATTCTGTTAGAGCTGTTTGATTTGCCTACAGAACGGTCCTGGCAGACCGGTGCCAACCTTATCATCACACCCGCTTCCCACGAAGAGAACCGATCTTGAGAGGCCTTCCCAGAGTAGGGGGAGAAAAATTGGTTTGAGACACTTGTCAGATAAACATGTGGAATCTGTTTATATTTCTGTGAATAGGAGATGTTCCGGGTAATATGCTGAGATCAAGGTATAAATCCTACTGGAAAGTGTAAACACCAAGTGCAAATACAATGTACCCAGTAATTACACATCTTCTAGGTGCCCTGTCCAGTGGAACAGAGAAGTTGTTCTTACATGAAGGTGTTTGTTTGATGTAGTTTAAGGGCCTGCCATTGTTATTATATGTACTTAGAACAACATTTATAGTGTATGCGGATGATGTTATCACCAGATTAGTATTTATTTTAACAATTGACAAGGTTTGGGTCTCCGGCAAGTGCCAGTAAACATGAACTAGAAGACTTTTAATATGATGAACTCCATCACTGAGATGTGGCAGGCGCAGCCTGAGCCAGTACAACGCGTCTGTCATAAACTGACGGCAGTGTCACAATTCTAAGCAGCCGCCCAGACAAGTAACTTACCGGAGGAAGATGACAGATGCGGAGAGTTTGTGGTAGTCACAATAAAACTCCACTACTCCGTCTACGTGGGATCTCACCCCAGGCTCACAGCATGAGGTGCTATGTACAGCCCGGTGACGTATACTAAAAGAGATGGTGTCTGACAGATGAGAAGGACCAAACCAAGTCCTGATGACATCAGCGAAGTAAAGTAAAGACCAAAGACCTGAATGAATCCGTCATCAGTATCAAGTGCTTTAATAAGTGAGTGACCAGGTAGAGGATAGTAATAAATCCCCCACTGGACACCACTGTGCAGTCTAACTCGACAGAAGACAGGCGAAGAAGAGGACGATGATGTACAAGACTTGCAATGAACTGATGGGACCCAAAACCTGAGGGTGATATCATGAGATTGGTGATAGCATTATATTATTAATTGAGGCCCTATGGTTTATATTGTCTGAGGTTTATAATTATAATGTGTGTAAATATGCCACGGTACTGCAAATTACAATCTGAGGAGTTTTATGTGGAGGTGTGGGGTGAAGGTCACTGGTTGTTGTCACTCATATGTAAAAAGTACAAGGCAGCAATGACAGCCCGGAGGTTATGTTACCCGGGTGTCTTTAGGTTTGGGGAAGATGCTGCCCATGACCTGTTATATCTGCAGGGGTAAAAGTCCCATTAGGACAGTAGTGACGGTGCGACAATTATTACCATTAATAAAATGTAGACTGGATTAATTATATATATTACAACCAGCAGCGGTTTGTAAATTATACCAAGACAACCATCCGGTATCCTGAGGAGAATAGGGAAAGTTAGGACCACTCCGAAACCTTGGAAGTCCAGGTACAAAGGGGGGTTACTCATAAGGAGTAGCTCGTCTCAAGCTGGTGAAGAAATCCAAAACCCCTACCCGCCTGGTTCGAGTGGTCAGTAGTAGATTGATAGGCAAGACTCAGGGATAGAGATTTATCTAGGGGTGTAGTGTATTTTGACCCCACAGTTTTTTGCTAAATTTAATGTATAGCAGGTGAAAAAAAAACAAAACACTTTTTATATAAAAGTATCACTTTGAAGACCGATTTATTTGTAAAGCGACCATCAGAATGAAGAAACACACCCCAAAATCTATCACCCTGTTTCTCCTGTTTTCAAAAATGCCCACATTGTGACCCTAATGCGTTGCCTGGACACACGGCAGGGCCCGAAAGGAAGGGAGCAACCGGAGGCATTCAGGTCTCATATTTTGCTTGAAAATGTTTTAGGTCCCACTGTACATTTGGAGAGGTTTTGAACTACCAGAACGATAGAAACTCCCCATAAACGACCCCATTTAGAAAACTAGACCCCTTAAGGTATTTATCTAGGGCTGTAGTGAGTATTTTGACGCCACAGTTTTTTGCTAAATTGAATGCATAGCAGGTGAAATAAAAAAAAACAACACTTTTTATATAAAAGTATCACTTTGAAGACCGATTTCTTTGTAAAGCGACCATGAGAATGAAGAAACACCCCCAAAATCTATCACCCTGTTTCTCCTGTTTTCAAAAATGCCCCCATTGTGACCCTAATGCGTTGCCTGGACACACGGCAGGACCCAAAAGGAAGGGAGCACCCGGAGGCTTTCAGGACACACATTTTGCTTTGAAAATGGGAGGATTCTACTTTTCTAGATTGAGAAATAGATGTCCCTAACAGTTTCTACACCCTATGACTATGTTGTGCTAAGAAAGCAGCTGTCCTGAAATCATGTCAGTCCATAGACATTATGTATATCAATCCGCTCTGATATATAGTAAGTTAGAGTGGGAAAATGTATTAAACTGTTGGCGGAAAAAGGCAATATATCCAAAAAAAAGGAGGAAGAATGTATCCAGCTATGTGGAAAACTAGAGCATGTTCACAGGATGAAAGAAAATTTGTAGGGCTGTAATGACTTTATTATTCAAAGTGAGTGGTCACACAACGTCTCTTTAGCTCCATCAATCCCTATATAAGGGACGAATGTGCCAAGTGACGCGGTACACCATAACAAGCCCCTGCCCGGCAAGGTAGGAACCGCCATGTGCACAAAACAACCAATCACCTGTAGAATATATAAAGGGGCAGTGTCCCACACCGTATGTATAGATACAGTAAAGGACCACTACTCCCCAAATTAATGTCGCTATTTCTAGAAGTATTGTCAGGTGTAAGAGGTCCACCAAAAACCCGAACAAAACTGTAATAAAGCCCATAGTGTATTGATAAGGACAAAACAGGGACTTATGCATAGACCAGGGTTGGAAGGACAAGCAGAACAATAATATCGTGACTCACTTCGCTGTCCTCGTTTGCTGCAGACCCGACACCGTTTTTTGGGGTATTTTTGGTTAGATGTTGAAGGGATGGGGTGTAAAAAAAAAAATGTTTTTCAACAAGTCGGTGTACATCCTCTGACTCATGGACTACTCTCTGGTCTGCAGATTGAAATAGGAGATCTTCAATCACTTTCTTCTGAAATTCAAAGAATGTCGCCCTGCCAGCTGATTTTTTGTACAGGACAAATGCGTTCTGCATCGCAACCTGAATTTGTTATAGCCGATAACACACACAGGCTTTTGTCTATCTGCAGAGGCCCCACGTTCTCTAATACTTGCTGTTGCACTTGAATGGACAGTGCTGATCATGTAGACGTCCTTGCGGTCACGAAATTTTAAAGCCAGCATCTTCTTAATTTGAAAAGTGCATGACTCCCCCTTTCGTAGTTTTTTATCCACAAGTTGACGTGGGAAACCTTTGCGATTCCTGCGTATTGTGCACAATGAAGGGCGCTAAACAATGGCACACTGGTATAAAAACTGTCCGTGTATACATGATACCCCTTGTGTAGGAAAGGGCCAATTAAATCCCACACAATCTTACCAGTGGTACCAATATTTGGAGGGCACCCTGGTGGATTAAATTCACTGTCTTTACCCTCGTAGATCTTAAATGCACATGTGTAGCCAGTAGTGCTTTCACATAACTTGTAGATCTTTACCCCGTATTTTGCACTTTTTGAGGGTATGAATTGACGGAATGAGAGACGCCCTTTGAAATTTGTGGGATTCCACAACCTGGCATTAGGTGACGAAGGCTTATTGGCAATGTACTGCCTGGCATACAAATTTGTTTCCTGCACAAAATGTTCCAAAACTTGGTCCGTAATAAAAATATGAAAATAATTTAGTGGTGAAAAATTACTGACATTGGGACTTATGCCAGGAGTAGCAATAAAGTCATTTATGGTGGGAGAAAATAAACTCGTGGGTTCCCACACTAAATCGGTTTGGTGCGGTTGTGCAATTTCAGGGGCTGCACTTTGAACGGACGTTGTGGCAACTGCGCCGTCTCCCATATCACTGGTGCTGGGTCTCATATCCATAGAATCCCTTGAAGCGACACTTTCGCTGTCGCTTTCAAGTAAGGCTGGGTTCACACGACCTATTTTCAGACGTAAACGAGGCGTATTATGCCTCGTTTTACGTCTGAAAATAGGGCTACAATACGTCGGCAAACATCTGCCCATTCATTTGAATGGGTTTGCCGACGTACTGTGCAGACAACCTGTCATTTACGCGTTGTCGTTTGACAGCTGTCAAACGACGACGCGTAAAAATACAGCCTCGTCAAAAGAAGTGTAGGACACTTCTTTGGACGTTTTTGGAGCCGTTTTCTCATAGACTCCAATGAAAACAGCTCCAAAAACGGACGTAAAAAACGCAGCGAAAACGCAGCGAAAACCGTGAGTTGCTCAAAAAACGTCTGAAAATCAGGGTCTGTTTTCCCTTGAAAACAGCTCCGTATTTTCAGACGTTTTTGGTCACTACGTGTGCACATACCCTAAAAGCTCAACTTCAGATGCAGAATCCGTATCTGAGCATAGCATCTGATAGGCTTCCTCAATGCTGTATCTTCTGGCAGCCATAATGATAATACAGTCTAAACCGCAAATAATAAATGGAACTAGCGGTTTCAAATTTTTTTTTATCAACTAAGGCCTCATGCACACGACCGTAAAAACACCCGTTATTGCGGGTCGTAATTACGACCCGCAATAACGGGCTCATAGACTTCTGTTACCCACGGGTACCTTCCCGTTTTCTCACGGGAAGGTGCCCGTGCCGTTAAAAAAAATAGAACATGTGCTATTTTTTTATTTTACGGGCCGTGCTGCTATACTTTATAATGACAGCACGGCTCGCAAAAGCGGCCGGCTGCCCGCGGCCGGCCGTACTCGTAATTACGAGTCGTAATTACGAGCACGGTCGTGTGCATGAAGTCTAATCAACTAAGAACACTAAAAGAATGAAACGTTTTTATTTTATTTTTTTTATTGTTTTTTTTTATTTTTATTTTTTTTCAAACCTAAACCTAAACCCTACGCCTAACAAAAACCGTAAACCCAAGCCCAGAACAGCACCCTACGCCGTCTAAGGCTCCATGCACACGAACGTGTTTTTGCGGCCGCAATTCCCCGAAAATCCACGGGAGAATTGCGGCCCCATTCTTTTCTATGGGGCCATGCACACGACCGTAGTTTTTGCGGTCCTTGCACGGCCCGGGAGCCCGGACCGCAGAAAGAACGGGCATGTCTTATTACGGCCCTGTTCTGCGGTCCGGGCTCATTGAAAACAATGGTGGCGGCCATGTGCATGTCCCGCGATTTGCGGGCGGACTGCGGCTGACAGTCCGCAGCCGGCCGACCCGAAAATCACGGCCGTGCACACGGCTACGGTCGTGTGCATGAGGCCTAACAGCGTACACGCTGTCTAACAGCGTACCCTAAAAAGAAAGTAGTTTATAGTACGATTCTTAGTATATACAGTAAATATATTTATATATATATGTATATACTATATACTATAAAATACTGAAAAAAATGTTTTTTTTTTTAATAAACTGTGTGTGAGGAACAAGTGATTTTGTGTGGGGACACTGACACACTTGTATCTGTTTCTCTCCACAGCTAGAACAGTGAGGAGAAACAGATACATGTTTTTACTTTTATTTTACAGTAGTGATCACTATGATTGGATCTCATAGTGATCACAAAAGATCAGGAACCAATACTATTGGCTCCTGATCACTGCTCTAAGAACAGAGCTGCTAGCAACAGCTCGTTCTTAGAGCAGGAGCTGTCATTTAGACACTCCCGGCGGCTCTGTACGCAGTAACAGCATGCGACCGCTGTGATTGGCTGTCACAGCGGTCACATGCTGTTACGACGAAATCGGCAGGTTCTGATGGCTGCACTAAGAACCGGACCTGTTACTTACAGCCGGTTTTTAGTGCAGATGTCACCAGGGTGCCGTTAAACCCCTCTACTACAGCTGAGTACTTGCACCGCCTGACGTCAAAAGACGGTGGGCGGTTGTTAAGGGGTTAAAGGGGTTGTTCAGAAATAGAAAAACATGTCTACAGAGTAGGACCACCCACTGGATTCCTAAAACCAAGATGAGCAGAGAGATTAAAGGGAATGTGTCATCAGAAAATAACCTATTCTTCAAATCATGTTTTAATGTTAATGTTAAGCATATTTTTAAAGAATTTTTGTTGTTTTTTTATTTTTTATGTTATTATTTATATTACATTTTTTTCCTAAAATCTTGCCGTTTTCACTAAACTTCACAATGGACTGACACTTCCTGTTCTGTAGAGATCACTTCTCAGCCGTCATCTCATTATCATCACAGACAGGATTACAATGACAAGTAACACCTCTATATAGAGAACACAGAATCCACCATTGACTATAGGTGATGGACACAGCTCCTCTCCTCCCCCTTCCTGCACAATGACCTCTGCACAGGTAACAGAGCGTGCCTAGAAAACTCTCCCATTTGTCAAAAAGTCCCCTCCATCTCATAAGTTCCTATGGTCCATGTAGCTGTGTGCATAACTCTAAATCCTGTTAACAGCAGCTCAGGCAAGATGGCCGCCCCCATAATCATGTACAGAAAATGGAATTAAAAAAATCTACAATCAAAATATAAAAACAGTTTAGAAAAAAATATTGCTTCCCTATTTAGTAGAAAAAAAAATATAGGTGATACAATCCCTTTAAACAGGCTATCCAGGACTTTAAACATTGGCAGAAGGGCAGGGATGGCATTATATAATAAACTAACAGGTACTCATCCCATTAAGTGCCCCCAGCTCCAGCACTGAGGCCCCTTTTTTCCCCACGCTTTGGTCCCAAAAGCTAATGTAGTGGTCACATGCTGTTCAATGGTCACATACCACTGCAGCTAATTGCTGGCCTCAGTTGCGATGTTGCCATAAATGGTACACATGACCACTTAAGCCAGCGATCGGCTGCAGGAGCACGCAAACTATAAAAGGAACGTGCTTGCTGCAGGAGCTTCAGGGACCAGAGTGGCGTAGAACGGGACTTCATTGCTGGAGCAGGGGGGCACTTCGGGGGGTGACTATCTATTAGCTTATTATGTAATGATATCCCCTGTCATGATCGCAATTTTGAAAAGTCCCAGATAACCCCTTTAATGAAAAAAGACACGTTTGACTAAATCTTTTCCCACAAAACTCCATATCAATCTGTACATCTTCCCTTGCTTTACCAACCCCTTGGCGACATACGACGTACTATTACTGAAATGTCGCCAAGGGGAAGTATGAAGCGCACTCAGCGGGTGACAGCTGTCTTAGGCCTGATTTACACAAGTGTGTGCGTTTTGCGTGCGCAAAAGGTACTTAACAGCTGCGTGTGTCATCAGTGTATGATGCGCGGCTGCGAGATTTTCTCGCTGCCGCCATCATTTTGACACTCCGTTTGGATGTTTGTAAACAGAAAAGCACCTGGTGCTTTTCTGTTTACATTCAGAGTTTGACAGTTGTTGCGCGAACCACGCTGTTTTTCACGCACCCCTTGACTTCAATGGGTGCGTGATGCGCGAAAAACAGCGAAATATAGAACATATCGTGAGTTTTACGCAGCGGACTCACGCTGCGCAAAACTCACGGACTGTCTGCACTGGCCCATAGACTTGTATAGGTCCATGCGACCCACGAGAAAAGCACGCGCGTCGCACGGACGTATATCACGGTTGTGTAAATGATGCCTTATACAGCCGTCACCTCACTCCAACGGGAGGAATCAAAGATTACTTTGATTCCGCCCGTTTAACACCTTAAATGCCACGGTTCAATCGCGACCGTGGCATTTAACAAAGTAAACAAAGTAAAAAAACTGTTAAATAAAGGTTTTCTTTATGTTCAAGTATTAAAAGTTAGAAAAAAATATTTTCCCATTTTTTCCCTAAATCAATGTTAAAAAAAAAAGAAAGTTAACACAACTGGTATCGCCGCGTCCGTAAAAGTCAGATCTATCACAATATAGCATTGTTTAACCTGCTTGGTGAACACCGTAAAAAAAAAAATATATAAAACACACAAATTGCTGTTTTTTTGGTCACCTTAGCTCGCATATACCCCAAAATTATATCAGTGAAAACTACAGCGCACCCTGCAAACATTAAGCCCTCACATCGCTAAATTGATGGGAAAAAAAGAGTTATTGCTCTCAGAACATGGCGACACAAAACATATTTTGTTTTTTAGCAAATAGTTTTTTTCTTTTAAAAGTGGTAAAACATAAAAAAAAATATTAATTTGGAATCGCTGTAATCGTATCAACCTGTAGAATAAGGTATACATGTAGTTTTTACTGCCTAATGGAAACCGTAAAAACAAAACCCACAAAAAAAGGCGTAATTGCTGTTTCTTCCTCAATTCACCCCACAAATAATATTTTTTCAGCTTCCCAGTACATTATACGGTACAATAAAAGGTGCCATGGCAAACTACAACTTGTCCTGCAAAAAACAAGCCCTCATACGGCTATGTCAATGAAAAAACACAGAGGTTATGGCTTTTGGAAGGCGGGGAGAAAAAACGAAAATGAAAAGACTACAATTGGCCGTGTCTCCAAGGGGTTAAATGTTGCCCGCATATAAGACATGCAGTTCAATGTGACATTAATTGTCCTGGTATCAAATCTACATTACCCAGTTATTATTACACCCCTGGTCCAATGTATTTATATAACTATGAGAGACGGAGCCTAAGATAAGCTCACACGTTAAGGCTCCCCTTGAGGTGCGCATTATAACTAAAGTAAAAAAAAACCGATACATTTCATAATCACAACATAACAAAGGCAAGGGCCAGTTCACCAGTCACAGGCTACGTTACCCTGTGACTGGTTATGTACCCAGAATGCCCCAGCTAGCTTTTAATGCGATATATTGACAGCTGGACATATAATATGACTTTATCTCCATGTTTTCCCTTTAGTCATTTTTAAAGGGGAATCGATTGCATTTTTTTCCATACTTAGGGTATGTTCACACGCACTGTTTTCAGATGTAATTCGGGCGTTTTACGCCTCGAATTACACCTGAAAAAACGGCTCCATTACGCCTTCAAACATCTGCCCATTGCTTTCAATGGGTTTTACAATGTTCTGTTCCCACGAGGTGTAATTTTACGCGGCGCTGTGAAATGACGGCGCGTAAAAAGACGCCCGCGTCAAAGAAGTGCAGGACACTTCTTGGGATGTTTTTGGAGCCGTTTTTCATTGACTCCATTGAAAAACAGCTCCAATAACGGCCGTAAAATACACTGCGAAAAACGCGAATAGTTAGAAAAACGTCTGAAAATCAGGAGCTGTTTTCAGGCGAAAACAGCTCCGTATTTTCAGATGTATTTTGCTACTGTGTGTGAACATACCCTTAAAGTTATATTAGGTCTTTATCAAAATCTATATACAGTGCATTTATATTGCTAAAACATAAACACAGAAAAACATGTTTCTAAATGGAATCATACACAGAAGACTTCTAAAAGACGTATATATATTTTTTATACTGTAATGTATTGTCCAGATTTCTTAACTCCAATGGAACATTAGGCTTTCTTAGCATCCAGAGAGCCACTTTTGCGATGTTGTTTAGGTGATAATGAAGGTATTATATTGTTTCCCAGTAACATGTTTTCCTAAAGAGCTATAACAGTTCTGAATGCAATATGTGTGAACTTAAAAGAGCCTCGCTGCAGACCTACTGGTACATTTCCATTGAATCAACACCAGCCTATTAATAATACATGTACTTTGGATGTGAGAAAAAAAAATCAAGAGTCTCCGAGGCATCTTGACAAACCTTTGTGAAAAGCAAGTTACAAGGCATTAAATGCTGATAAGTCTTCTTTAATAAAACATTAAAATGTTTCCATTACTTACACAGTTATGGTTATATCTTTTTCTATTTCTGTATGCTGCGGTTATAAAGTAACATACGTAAGTACTCGCACAGATATATTCTATTTGTGGGGACGTAAAAAAACCTGGTCTTGAGTGGGCTTTGGGCAACCTGGAAATTCTGCTCAAAGGGCACAATACTATAACTTACATAGCTCAAAGATAACGCCTCCAAATTAGATAAAAATGTAGCGTGTAGAAATAAAATCACGTGTATCAAGTTGAAGCAAAAGATGCATTACTAGTCAACCTTGGTTGATCCATAGAATATAGAACAACCTTATACAGTGCAGTCAAATTGACCTTAACAGAGATAAAATTGCTTCTTGACCCCTAGCAGCAATCAGACCAATATAAGTATATGTATACATCTAAATAGCCAATTATACAGTACACTGAATAAATGAGTACACCCCTCTGAACATTAAGATATATTTCTAATTGGTTACTGTTACAATTCATGAAAGTCAATGTATGGTATCCGTCACAGGCATCCGGTAAACGGATACGTCAGGAGCCTTTAAATAGGTTTTCATGACATATCCAATTAAATAAATGTAATTATAGCCTACAAGTAACGGATGCATTAAATGGGTACATATCAGGGGCATCCGTCAACCATAGACTATATTGGTAAGAATTTTCCCGGTGTATACGTCAAACGTAGGCCAAAAAATGTGATGTGAACATAGCCTTAGCATTATGTACAGAAAGAACTTATAATACAATGTGCGCTGTATGTAAATTACCCCAAAAGAGTGATGTGGGCGGTCCTGGTTACCTGAGGAGTCATGCAATCATCATGATCAAGCCAGGACTGGATGACTCCTCAGGTGAGCAGGAGCACCCACATGACTCTTCTTGGGTAATTTACACACAATGTAATATAAGTTATTTTTATATATAATACCAAAACTGACACTGTTGACAGAGGCATGTTTATAAAGCTATTTCCCAGCAGTATAACAACGTGGTGGTTTAGTGGATGAAATTCTAGTGTCAGGTTCACTTTAAGAATGCAGCAGTGACCTTGGAAGAATGTTTGGGGTCATTGTCATGTTGAAAAATTGATTGACGACCCAGGATGTACATTTTTAAGATTTCACAGTACATCTGGGAATTCATGATGCTATCGATGAAGTATAATTTTGCTTACACCTTTATCACTCACACAACCCCATTCTCCTTCACAGTGGTGTAACTATAGATATTGCAGCGGTTGTAGTTCCAAATGGGGCCCCTTGGCCATATCACGTCCTTCAGGGCCTGACACATGAGGTTCCGATGCTGGTGTTTGATTTAGGAGTCTGATCTGGGGTTTGATTTAAATGTCTGATCCGGGTTACGATTTAGGGTTCTGTTCTGGGGTCTTATTCATCTGAGATAATATATTTTTGTATGATCTGGGGTTTGATTAATATAGGGGTTGATTACCTAATTTAATTTGGAGTTTGGGGTTTGTATTAAATTTGGGATCTGATCTGGGGGTGTGAATTAATTTAGTGGTTTGGTTTGGTTTCTGAATTATGTTTGGGGTCTGATGTTGGAGTCTGAGTTTATATTTGGGTTCAGTCTGAGGTTTCATGTCTCCCATGACCCCATTCTATATTCCACTTATGTGGCTGATAGTGTGTGAGGTAACATTGTCCCAGTATGCTCTAATCATTTATCAGGTCATGCTGGAAGTTTTCACAGAAGTTGTGTTTTTTTTTTTACAGGGGCCTAGGATAGCAAGTGTGCCCTCACCCTTTCACATGAAGCTGGCAAACGCTTAAAGTGGGGCATTCAAGGGGGGCAGTCAAAGGTTTAGTATGAGGACCAGCACTTTCTAGTTACGCCCCTGCCCCTCCCCCTTGAGACATCACCATATATTAAGGATGCCATCAGATCCAAAAAGATTGACTTTGGTCTAATTTTCAACAACAAAACCTTGCAAAGCTAAACAGACTTTCTAAGTGGTAGGATTTCAGGTACATAAAGTTGAGAGACATAAGAATGAATTAGATTGTAACTTACAAAGTGAACTCACAACATGGTCACAAAACAAGAAAGATCAAAGGAGGATTGTAGAAACGAACTGAGCTCAACTCTTTAAGTTATAAAATGAGTTCATTTCAAAGTTGTGATCACAGGTAGGGCAGTAGATGTAAATCTTCTTATCATGGCTTCAAAACTTTTAGTACAATCACAAAATAGTAAAACGGTATGTCGAAATAAAGGGTAACTACCCAGAACTGTACTTCACCTGCTGTTCTGTCTTCAAACTGCATTGATATGTGATCATTAAAAGGAACCGATCATATAACATGCTGCTCTATATGGGCTGCATGTTATAGAGCAGCAAAATGGAGTAGATTAATCTATGGTTTTTTGGGAAATGATTCAGGACGGCTTGCAATTTTTTATATAAATTCTTGTTCATTGTGAGTTTTTATGAGCCCAGTATGGGTTCAATGATTGACAGTCTTCCCCCAGGGGTGGATATACCATATGAGCAATAGGACCCACTATCCGCTAAAAAACAGCTTTCTTCCGTCTACTTCCGGCATGTAAGGGCTAAGCTAATGAAGTTCATCGTTTACAATTACTGATGGATGTTAGCGAAACATAAGAGAAGCACTCTATGGGCCCATATACTGTTTTTGCACATACGTTTTGGTCTCGATATGCTTCTGAAGGTATTTAAAACTGGTCTTAGACATCAAGGCATCACTTTCCCTTGGCCAATGTTAGGTTCTGTAGGAATCTGCAGCAGGTATATTTTCTTCTTAAGTCACTTATCTAACAATATAATTTTTATTACCAACGATCTAATATTCATTTTGCTCCTTGTATTTAAATGTTATGTTATCCAAGATATGTATGTATTTATTATTTGTATCTATTCAATACACACACTTTTGTTTTTATCAATTGGGTACATACATAATCAATTTAATAACAAATACAACTATATTTTTTAACTAAGTGAACCAATCATGTATCTATCATATAAGTTGAACTGGTTAACTGGCTTGAATAGCGCTGTCTCCAGGATTCCAGTGCTGTTCTTCTTTTTTTCCTGGACCCCTCCCCACATTCCAGAGATATGGCCCACTGTTGTGTTGGCTCCCTAAATGCTAATTTGCTGTGGTTAGCCAAAGGGGTGGAGCTAGCTTCCCTGCTTTATATGCTGACCAATCAGCGCAAGGCATCTTGAGGGTAGGTCACGCCCTCTTGGCTAACTACAGCAAATTTGCATATAGGGAGCCAACACAACAGTGGGCCATATCTCTGGAACGGAGCGGGGGGACCAGGAAAAAAAAAACAGGACGGGAATTCGGTAGTGCTATTTAGGTCAACATATATGACTTAGTGACAAGTCCTCATTAAATATTTATACTGTCCAATCGTTTATGCTGTGGAGTCCATTTATTTAGCTATTTTTTTAGTCTTTCTACATGTAATCATAAATGTACTGTGTATCCTATTTTCATTTTTACTTCTCATTAAGATTGTTTGCATACTGTACCAGTTCTGCACCAATGTCTTTTAGCACCCAGCCCACAACTGTCCCACTAAAACCCCACTCTGACCCCCTTTCATGAGTTTTTTTTTGTTTTGAGTACATACGTTTTTACTCCTTTTATTATGTATGGTGTATTTTACTGACCAGAGAACTAGTTTAGTCCTGTAATTCCCTCACTGGTGCAGATTTACTATTCAAAATGTGCCAGAATTATACCTCAAATAGTTTTAGAATTCTGGCGTACATGCTGTGCTCCATATTTATTAGCTGTTTTAGACACTTTTTTTTTTTTTAAACACTGGACGAGTGTTAGGCTTAGCTGAAAAGTTTTGGTCCCAAAGAATTACATAAACTAAGCCAACCAAGAGTTGTATAAGGAAGACAAAAATATGTCTAGCGCCAAATTTATCATTCAGCATTCGACATTTTGACAAATTTGGAGCATTTGCTTACTGCCTCATCTAAGTTTGCACTGTCTAAAACATACTTTGAGAGCATTGGTCTGCCGTATTGTATCTGAAGCATCTAATAAAGAATCACATCTATCATATGACTTTGTAGCCTTTGGTGAAGCATCTGGAAATATCTGGCGGGATTAAAAGGCCGCAGCAGAAACAGCGTTTTGAGCACATCAAGGTGTTATGCCCTGAGCACAACATCAAAAAGTGAGCATAACTAATAGAGAGTTCTCCTACATCAATATAAATGCACTTGTGTACAAAATATTGCACTATGAAGCACTTTTCCCTTTTTATTGTATCCTTTGAGGAATTGAGCATTAAACTAATCGAATCATATACACTTGCCAAAATTCTGAAAGAAAAAAGATGACTTATTTTTTTTTTCTTTAGGAATGAATAACTCATATTTTGTAACTATAAGGGTATGTTCACACGGCAACACCAATTACGTCTGAAATTACGGAGCTGTTTTCAGGCGAAAACAGCTCCTGAATTTCAGACGTTTTGACAAGTGCACACGTATTTGGCGGCGTCTTTTATGGACGTAATTGGAGCTGGTTTTCATTGGAGTCCCAAGAAGTGGCATGCACTTCTTTGAGGCGGGCGTATTTTTACGCGCTGTCTTTTGACAGCGGCGCGTAAAAAAAAAGCCCGTCTGCACAGAATACCGTAAGACCCATTGAATTCAATGGGCAGATGTTTGCAGACGGTTTGGAGCCGTTTTTTCGGCCGTAATTCGAGGCGTAAAATGCCTGAATTACGTCCGTAAATAGGGCGTGTGAACATACCCTAAGACATATATATTGTTAAAACAAACATACATTTGTATGCTCACATGTCAACTAGGGAATATCAACCCATAACCCACAGCCCAAAGACCATTGTACAGCAGATAGCAACCCTGACAAATAAAGTATAGTCCACTGTGGCCCAGTGGCATTGATAGCCCCTAGCACCAGGTGACCTGGAGCTCAGTGTTCACTCATTCAACAATATTTGTAACCTTCTTCTTGGTTCCTCATATATCTTCAGAGTCTACCAACACCCCTGCTGTGTGCCATAGAAGAAACACATTATGTGTTTAATGATTTATATTAGGATATTGTTACATACATAAGAAGAGTTAGCAGACTAGGATATATCATAATCCTGTATGATTTTCTTGACTATTAGGTATGAAACTATGCAATATTAATTACATTTAAAGAGATAATACACCTGTACCTTCGTTTATCCCCCTTTAAATTTTCTTTGATCTGATGTCAGTAAAGTAAACTCCTCTCTCAAGATTATGTTAGGCCCCATGCACACGACTGAAGCCATGTGCACGGCCGTGATTTCCGGGTCGGCCGGCCACGGAGTGACAGCCGCGAGCCGCCCACAAATCGCGGGCCGTGCACATGGCCGTGGCCATTATTTTCAATGAGCCCGCAGAACACGGCTGTAATAAGGCTTGCCCGTTCTTTCTGCAGTCATGTGCATGGCGCCATAGGAATGAATGGGGCCGCAATTCGCCCGTGGTTTTCGGGGGAATTGCGGCCGCAAAAGCACATTCGTGTGCATGCGTCCTTACTTCCTAACATATATAAATAAATAATTTTGGCAAAATCAATTTGTTACTGTTTTACTCTTCAAAAATGATGTAGCTGTTTATATTTTATTTTAAAAAAACTTCCATGGGCGGCCATATTGAAGACACACACGCCCTTCCTGTAATGTCTGTTTTAACAGTAAAATGTATGTGCTTTATGGCAGCTGAAATGAATGGGAGTCAATTGATAGAGAAATGTCAAAGAAAATTACAGTCTCCAGGAAGTGAAATGCATACAAAACTTTATTTATGTGTTTAGTTCTGCTATCTAGGCCCCCAGTAGTACAAGAGAGCATCATTAATTTACCCCCTCGCTAATGATAATGAAATGACTCTGCACATCATGTTCGAATCTATACAGCAATGCCAACAAGTGAGCTACAGAAAAAAAGGCAGTATCGGCCTATCGTGTCTGCTCTGGTTGCCGGTGTGAAACTGAAAGATTTCAAGATTATATATATATATATTCGTATAAAAAATCTATTTGTTTGGGTTTTTCGCCAAACCAAAAATTTTACCTGACCAAGCAGCACTTAAATAATACTTTATTCAGAAGAGTAAATATGTAAATGTAAAATGTGCCTTTGAGACATTTTGCAACTGTTTACATAAAATGTAATTTTTCAATTTATTGAGTCCCTTCCTAGAAACTCTCAAGATTTAATGTGTTCAGGTGCCCTCGCTCTTTAGCTAGTAAACACCAATGATTCCTGGGTGTTTGACGGATGAACTCAGTGATGCCTAAATGCAATCAGAATCAAACTAAAATGCTTCTTAATTAATTATTAGTGCATAACCAGCGAGCCAGGTGTCTGCTTTGCATGCAAATGTGGAACGATCGGATGGCTAATGTTAGACTTATCTTAATAAATAAGGCTTTAATATGCAGGAACCTTCACGCTATGCATTACACAGATTACATTCATTTCTGTCACTTTGAAATCCATTATAGTAATTGGTATTGTGTTCTAGAGAACAAAGTAGCAAGCACATATGTAAATATTGTGATATAGGTATTTACTATTATTTTCTTAGCAGGTTGGTCTAAAGGGGGTTTACACTGGACGATTATCAGGCAGACGAGTGTTTATATAATGCTCATTGCCGATAATTGCCCTGTGTAAAAAGGGCAGTGATCAGCAGATGAACAAGCAAACGATCGCTCATCTGCTGGTCGTATCGTTTAAAAAAAGTAAAATATTATCGTTGTCGGCAGCAAATCTCCCTGTGTAAACAGGGAGCTGTACTGCCGACATGATAATAATGTATGGGGACGAGTGATCGGAGCAAAGACTGCTCGTCCCCATCCATAGCTCCGTGTCTCGTTGATCGGCCCTCACTGCACCAGCCGAGTGTCGTCCTGTCTAAAAGGGCCTTAAGGTTCTTTTCACACCACAATTTCCCTTTGTGTTTGGCATGTATGCTGGGAAAATCTCCCAATGTATGTGTTTAACATGAGGGCCTGACGAATGCCACTGTAAGCCATACAGTGGCATATGTCATACATATGCCCCCATCTTAAAAACATATACAGCGCTGTATACTTTTTTGCAGTGACCCACTGTATAGCAAAGTGTAGCAGGCTATGCTTTTCTATACAGTAAAAAAAAGATATACTAACACAGAGATGAAAACATGATGTGGACAGAATCTAAAAGGTCTGGCTTATATTGTATATAAAATATGAATAAGGAAATATCCCTATAACATTACTTCATACTTAACACAATATTAAATAATACAGGAGACTAATATGAAGATCAGTGTGTCATTGAACTGTGTAGGTCATTGCAACTCTGTGCGCTCTGCAGGCATCTTTCATAGCAAACACACCGTAAACCAAGCATATCTTTGTAGTGCAACTTTGGTGACATTGTGTCTTACTATCAGACACCTACAGATACACAAGGCAATATAGACAAGGTAGGCAGACAAGATAAATGACTGTATGTAAATGTGCTTACAGGGTTTGAAAAGACGCAGTAGGAGAAAAGTATTGTAAAATCATGTTTCCAGTCATTTATAGTTTTGCTGAGTGGTTGACTGGAGTGTAAAGTGGTGAATTTTTTGCTCCCCATATTATATTATAAACAGAACAAAGATGTGACATTGATATGACTCAAATGAATAAAAGGTGCACAAGTTTGTAATGCTTAGAATGCCTTATTTTCTCTCCGTTAAAACTTACCCCTTAAACAGGGATAGCTGCTACGGGGGGAAAAGGGAGGTAACTTACAGGGGTTGTCCAGTCATAAGAAATTCATGGCCTATCCACTCTAGAAATACACTTTTATGTAAACTTTGAGAATTATTACATTGCACAAAATAAATTTTGCTCTTCTACATCTGTATATAAGAAATCTTGAACTGCTCTGTTCAGGGGTAGATTATATTGAGGGCAATCTGGGTTCAGAGAACCGGAGTGAAGCGGGACCTCTCACCCAATTATATCTGCATCCTTAGAATGCAGATACAATTGCTTACTGCGCTGGCGAAACAGGGAACTATTAGTTCCCTTCCTCCCATTAGGCGCTTTACTAATGACATAGTCGGCGTGATGATGTTATCACGCCGACTGCGCCATTACACTGGATGACACCCTCTGGTCTCTGACCAGTCCTGCGGCGCTGGAGGAAGAAGCGGGAACGGGGACAGGTGAGAAAGTTTTTTTTTTGCTCTGGGCAGCGTTGGGGGTAAAAGATGAAGGGGTCATTATCTACAGAGGACATTGTAAGTGGTGCTATCTACAGGGGTCATTATCTACTTAGGGCATTGTAACTGGCATTATTAGTGTGTGTGGTGTTTTACTTAACAGTGTTTGACACAATTTAATTCAGGGGTGCAGTTTATAGTACTATCATTTATTTATTTATTTCAGTTACTTATATAGCGCCAACATATTACACAGCGCTGTACAGAGGTCCTCTTTTTTTTTTACTATATATTTTTGGGGTGTGGGAGGAAACCGGAGTACCCGGAGGAAACCCCACGCAAACACAGGGAGAACATACAAACTCCATGCAGATGTTGTCCTTGGTTGGATTTGAACCCATTTTTTGGGGGTTTCGTTTTTACGGACATAGCGATACCAATTTTATTTATTTTTTTTACATTACTTTGCAAGAAAAATTGAAAGTTTTTTTTTTTTTACTTTAATATATTTTTTTATGACTACTAATAACGTTAATTCTTTTACACATTTTATTAGTCCCCTTAGGGGACTTGAACCAGCGATCATTGGATCGCTGGTACAATACACTGCAATACTAATGTATTGCAGTAAATTGTTAATTATACAGGCCTCTGTAACAGCAAAATCGCTGTTCCTATATGTTAGTCCCGGGTGTAATACTCAATGACACCCGCAGCGTATGGAGTGGGCTCAGCACGTGAGCCGGCTCCATACATCAACCCCCGCACCATGACGTACTATTAGGTCATAGTGCGCAAAGGGGTTAATGCACAGTGGATGGTGCAAAGTGAAAATTGCAATTTTCCACTGAATTGCCATTTTAGTGCACAATATGTTGTACCCAGTTTGTGCCACGAAAGACAAATACCTCAAAAAAAGGTTAAGCGGATTCTTCCGGGTATGGAGATGCCTTATATCTGGACATAAACTGCTGCTTGGGCACGCTACAGGGCTCAGAAGGGAGGGAGCACCATTTTGCTTTTGGAGTGCAGATTTTGCTTGGTAGTAGTTGTTTGGGGTTTTACTGGTATTTCAGTTTATAATGTAGGGGTATATGTAATCTGTGCGGAGTACATCAGGGCATAATAAGAGGGTATAATAATGGGGTAAATAAATAATAATTCATAGATATGTGGCCTGTGTCACAGTAGTAAATGACGCCCGATCTTATCTGCCTTTGGAACACTTCACATTTTGCATCGCCATATTCTGAGAGCCAGAACTTTTTAATTTTTTCACTACCGGAGCCGTGTGAGGGCTTATTTGTTGCGGGTGCCATTTTGGAGTACATGCAGTTTTTTTTTTTACCACTTTATTCAATTTTTTTGCAAGCCAGGTGACCAAAAACCAGCAATTCTGACAATGTTTTTTAGTTTCTTATTTTTAGAGTGTTCACCGTGGGCTATAAATGACAATTTTACTTTATTCTGCAGGTCGGTACAATTACGGCGATACCATATGTATATTGTTTTTTTTTATGTTTTGCAGCATCTGCGCAATACAATCTCTTTTTTTTAATAAAATAATTTATTTTCTGTGTCACAATTTTCTGAGAGCCATAACTTTTATATTTTTCAGTCAAAAAAAGCTGTGCAAGGGCTTGTTTTTTGCGAGACAGGTTGTAGTTTTTATTGGTACTATTTGTTGTACATGCGACTCTTTGATCACTTTTTATTCTCTATTTTGGGAGGGGTTGTAACTCTGGCATAGTTTTTATTGATTTTTTGGCGGTATTCACTTTTGCGGGAAAAATAACACCATAGTTTTATACTTTGGGTCGTTACGAATGTGGTGATACCAAATATGTGTACTTTTTTAATGTTTTAATTTTTTTCCTATAATAAATGAAATATTATAGGAAAAAAAGCAGTTCTTCTTTTTTTTAACATAACTTTTATTTTTGGACTTTTATTTTCACACTTTTATTAACTTTTATTAACTTTTTTAAACTTTTTTAAACTTTTTTTTTAGCCCACTAGGGGACTTGAGGACTTGCAGCTTTGATCGCTGCTAGAATACATTAGACTACCTACGTAGTGTAATGTATACTAACTGTCAGTGTGACGTGACCGTCACTCTGACAGGAAGCCTAGGAGGGCCAGCCTCCGGCTGCTCCTCCTAGGCATCAGTACATGGCAACCCAGAAGCCATTGTCTGGCCTCTAGTTGCTTTGACAAGCGTCGGCAACCCCCACAATCACATCATGGGGGCTGCCGATATGCTTTAAACCCCTTAAATGCGGCAATCGCAATCAGTCGCTGCATTTAAGGGGTTAATTGACTAAATGAACGGCAAGACTGGAGTGTCAGCTATAGGGGACAGCTAACCTCCGGGTTCACGGACACTGTTCGTCAGGACAGTGTGAGCTGGGAACCAGTCAGCAACTGTAGGTCCTGGTGCATGAAGCAAGCCCTCTCTAGGACATACAGTTAAGGGGGTTTTACACTGGGCGATTCGAGTGTTCATAGAATACTCGATAAGCCAACGTCGTTCATCTGCTGATCGTATCGTTTTAAAAAAGTAAAATATTATGGTTGCCGACATGATAACATTTATGGGGACGAGCGATCGGAGTAACGATCGCTCGTCTCCATGCATAGCTTCTTGTGACAGGAGAAAACGAGTGCCGATCAACGATTATCGACCGTTGTAATAGGGGCTTTATTCTCTAGAGATAAGTATATATTGTAATGCCTATAGATTCTATATTGCTAGTCATCATTAGATGCAGTGGCATTGACATTTAGGTGGGACGACCAGGTAAAGTTTTTGCAAGGAGGTTGAAGGGAGTTTAATCCAATAGATTATCACAATGTACAAAATAAACAGTTAATGATAAATACGGAACTGTGGGATACTGTATATCTGTGGAATAAGATATACTTTTACAGAAAAAAATTACAGAATGCATAATCTTCACTTATGTAATGGTAATCTAATTTTCTAATCATGACTATATTGTACAATAAATTCAATTGAGCCATGCAATTACTTTGGAGTAAAATCCTACCATTCCCTTAATGCATAATTAAATAACTAATTTCAATAATTTCATTTAATTTTAAAACAATCCTGGATTTAATCTGCATTAATTAAACATTGATAATATTAGCAAACAACTCCTTTGTACTAAAATATAGCTCAACATTAATTCTTTCATTGCTTTACCCTAAACTCCACTCCTACTGTAGTTATCCTATGCATTGTCTATTGAGTACTTATTTACTCCACATATTTTACCTATACTTCTTTACATCTAAGGCTGGGTTCGCACGACCTATTTTCAGACGTAAACGAGGCGTTTTAAGCCTCGATTTACGTCTGAAAATACGGCTCCAATACGTCAGCAAACATCTGCCCATTCATTTGAATGGGTTTGCCGACGTACTGTGCCGACGACCTGTCATTTACGCGTCGCTGTCAAACGACGACACGTAAAAAAGACGGCTCGTCAAAAGAAGTGCAGGACACTTCTTGAGAAGTAATTTGAGCCGTTTTTCATTGATTCCAATGCAGAACAGCTCCAAATTACGGCCGTAATTGACGCCTCGCAAAACGCGAGTACATGCAATTACGTCTGAAATTACGGAGCTGTTTTCTCCTGAAAACAGCTCCATAATTTCAGACGTAAATGCAGTTATCGTGTGCACATACCCTAACTCTTCACAATTCTAAAAATGGCACGAGAGACACTGTTAACGTCCTTCTGAAGGAGTGCTATTTTCCATACTTTATGCCAGGGAGCATTGCCCTACCAGCTGGATCTCTGCAAAGACTATCAGTACCTTCCGAGTGGCATTACACATGGCCTCTCACAGAGCCAACCTGAACCCTACTCTGTCCTGATGAGGAGCAACAACATCAAAATAGTGCTGTTTACAGATGGGTGTCTCTGGTTTAGCTGATAACCCAAGTCATGTTTTAAGTTTTTTTTTTTAAATAGTCGGACGTCGACTTACATGGTAGCCACCTATAGATGGTGATACAGAGACAGTTGATCAATAACCTTTCAAGCTCCCATACTCTATGTCACCATCAATATTTTAGGAGCACTTCAAAATCCAAATTAATCTCACACCTGTTCATCAACAATTATACACATTACCTTTCCACAACCTCCCAGGTAATTGACAGCTTAAGCACAAACAGCTCCTCTCATGGGCCTAAGCCAATCCAGCAATATCATCAAACAACCACTAACATATGCTCTAAGCTTTATAACCGGGATGCCCAGCCAACTGCATTTTAGTAATCCAATAGTTTCAAGCTTCCATTCAGAGAGCCACCATTATGGAAATATAGAAACCGTATTTCTTTCCGATGTATTCCCTGCTCTTTATTCTCTTGACCACATCTCCAAAACTATCCCCAGTTATAACCTCAAGGCAATTCATCTGCTGCAGGGTTAATGTAGCATGTCAGATAAATGGCCATCCATGTAATAAATGAAAGGGCTGGTTTGCCAGTTCTTTGTGGCTTTCCTCTCTGGCTCTTACAGAGGGGTCTTAAACGATAGACCCCCTTTATAATGTCCTCGTCATATGAAATAGGTTTCCTTAGTGCCCTCTCACATCACTTTTGAGCATCCTGTTCTTACTGTACATCAGTATTTTTTTTCCTTTTCAAACGGATCCGTTATCGGATCCATAGGTTTTCAATGGGGCTTCCATTATGGTTATAAGTGTGTTTGTCTCCGTTGTACAAGTTTTTGTCAGGATCCGTTTTAGTCAACAGGACAGACAAACGGAGACTGTCTTATCTTCTCTGACAACTGGATCCTGATGTTTTTCTGTACACTGCAAGCCTATGGCAACAGGATGCTACAGGATAGGCATCCTGTTACACCATTTTTTTTAATGATTTTTTTCATGATAAAAAAAGAAACAAGACAC
This sequence comes from Rhinoderma darwinii, assembly GCF_050947455.1. NCBI lineage: Eukaryota > Metazoa > Chordata > Amphibia > Anura > Rhinodermatidae > Rhinoderma > Rhinoderma darwinii. The sequence goes on from NC_134690.1 coordinate 64,498,673, forward strand.
CTTAGTGAGACAACTACTTGTAAAAAAGATAGCTAAATAAAGCCTGTCCAGTGTTCTTATATACTGCTGTATTGTCTCCTCTATAAGTAAGACCCATGCTGCTGCTGTAGAGCACCCCCACGTATGCTCCATTAAATATGCCCTCATTAAAATAGCAAGTGTGGATTTAATAATGGAATACTCCTCATAGTGAAAAAAACTATTGAAATGTATTGATTCAAGTTATTTTATATTATACATTATGATTATGATCTTCATGACCACCATTGTCATCTTTATCATCAATTACTGTGGTTTCTCATCCTGCTCAATCCATCATTAATTTCAATAAATTTCTCAATTCACTGTTTTCTTTTTTTCTTACCAAGAAATTGCCTGTGCTCCTTAGAATATTTTCAAGGTGCCACTTGGATATGTTCGATAACTTAACAAGTCGGAATCGGCAATGTACTCACTGCATTCATTAGCAGTAAAAGACCCACAAAGTGTTATCTTCCTATTACCATTTTTCTATTCATATGGAACATAAAGGTCAAGTAATTAATGAAATGTTGTGAAACTTGTGTCCAGCAGATACAATACAATAGTGCAATGTCCTTGAAGGTACAAAAAAAAAACAAAAAAACATGCTGTGAACAAATTATATTAAAGTCATGGAAGTGACAATCCAACAGAGCAACTTAGTAAATAAAAAGAAACTAATAGATCTCTGTGCATTAGGTCACACTTCATGGTGAGACGCAAACATATTGAAAGATAATTGCTACAATGCAAATCTAATAAATTCAGAATGGAAATAAAAAAAAATTAACCGAGCTGGACCTACAGAAACATCATTCTTGATACTTCAATCAAAGATCCATTAAATTGGGTTTCTATTGCTTTAAGGATCTCCATTACTTATGTTCTAAATGCAGCATTTAATTTCCTTGTCAATAATTTAAAGCGAATGTCCATATTTTAAGACCATTTTATTTTTAGGTCTAGCATTCCCGGCTGATCATCGTCTTAATATAGCTTTATAGCAATCAATGTTTCTGATACAGAGATCTACTGAATAGACATAGAGGTAATAATAAAATTCTCTGACTGCAGCCACTACTAGACGGAGCCGATCAGTTTTCTGCATGGTGTTTATTATTGAGGGACAAATAGTATGCAGCAAACGCTTAAGCCACACCCATTGCAAACAGGTGCATAAAATCAAGCACAAAGCCATACAATCTCCATAGACAAACATTGGTAGCAGTATGGGCCGTACTGAATATCTCAGTAACTTTACGCATGGTCATAGGATGCCACCTTTGTCACAAGTCAGTTTGTGAAATCTCTGATCTGCTAGATCTGTCCCTGGTCATCTGTAAGTGCTACCATTGTGAAGTAGAAACATCTAAGGCCTCATGCACACGAACGTATTTTTTTCTTTCCTTAAATACTGGCGTAAATACGGGTCCTTGGTCAGACGTATTCGACCCATATTGCACCAGTATTTACGGAACCGTGCCCGTAAATACGGGTCTGGTGTCACCAGTATTCCACCCGTATTTACGGGCACGTTTTTGCTGCAAAATTGCACTGCACTAATCGGCAGCCCCTTCTCTCTATCAGTGCAAGATAGAGAGAAGGGACAGCCCTTTCCGCAGTAAAAGTAAAAGAAATTCATACTTACCCGGCCGTTGTCTTGGTGACACGTCCCTCTTTCGACATCCAGCCCGACCTCCCTGTATGACGTGGCAGTCCATGTGACCGCTGCAGCCTGTGATTGGCTGCAGCGGTCATATGGGCTGAAACGTCATCCCAGGAGGCCGGACTGGAGGAAGAAGCAGAGAGTTCTAGGTAAGTATGAACGTCTTTTTTTTTTACACGTTGATCTATATTGTGATCGGTAGCACTGTCCAGGGTGCTGAAAGAGTTACTGCCGATCGTTTAACTCTTTCAGCACCCTGGACAGTGACTATCCACTGACGTCGCCTAGCAACGCTCCCGTAATTACGGGTGCACACACGTAGTCACCCGTAATTACGGGAGCCCCATAGACTTTTATGGGCCTGCCCGTGCCGTAATTACGGCCTAAAATAGGACATGTTCTATATTAACGGCCCGGGCACCTTCCCGTAAGCATATGGGGAGGTACCCGTGGCCAATAGAAGTCTATGGGCCAGTAATTACAGGCCGTAATTACGGCCCGTGATTACGGGCGTTTTTACGTTCATGTGCATGGGGCCTAAGAGTAACAACAACTCAGCCACGTAGTGGTAGACCACTTTGCATGCAAAGCACCTTACCTATATTGTGCCACTCACTTCAGAGTTCCACACTGCCTCTGAAAGTGACATCAGAAAAAGAACTATGCGTCGGGAGCTTCATGGCATGGGATTTAATAGTTGAGTAGCTGTACACCTTACATCACCAAGAACAATGCCAAGCGATGAGTGAAGTGATGTAAAGCACCCCGCCGCTGGACTGTAGAACAGTGAAAACTTATTCTCTGGCGTGATAAATCGTATTTCACTATCTGGCAGTCTGATGGAGGAATCTGGGTTTGGCATATGCCAGGATAGCTCTGCCTACCGTAATGCATAGTATCTACTGTAAAATTTGATGGAGGAAGGATAATGGTCTGATGCTGTTTTCTCAGGGTTTGGGCTAGACCCCTTATTTCCAGTGAAGGGTAAATTTTATTCTAAAACATGCAAAGACATTTTAGACAATTTTACAGATGTAACAAAGTTTATCTTGAGTCAAGTTAAAGTTTCTTGCCACAGAGTATTAAGGTATGTTCACACGGAGCTTTTTGCAGGCATAATTCCATATGGAATTTTGAGGCAGATTTTGATCTGCCTGCACGCCGTTTGCTGCGTTTTTCACTGTGTTTTTCGCTCGCGGCCATTGAGCGCAAAGGGCAAAAACGCAGCGAAATACGATTTCTCTGCCTCCCATTGATGTCAATGTGAGGTCAGAGATGTAAATGCCCGAAGATAGGGCATGTCGCTTCTTTTTCCCGCGAGACGGTTTTTCCGCTCGTGGGAAAAAACGCCTCCGCCTTCCATTGAAATCAATGGGAGGCATTTTCGGACGTTTTTTGGCACGTTTACGGACATGGTTTCCGCGTAAAAAAACTTGTAAAAAATCTCAGTGTAAACCGACCCTAAGGACCCATGCACACGACAGTAAAAAAAAAACAGTTTTTGCGGACCGCAATTATGGCCCGCAAAAACTGACCCATTCACTTCCATTGAACGCGGACACCTCTTCATATCGCTACGGATGGGTGTCCGTGGCGTAGAAATGTTCCGAAAATTATGGAACATGTCCGTTCTTTTGCAATTTGCGGGCCGTGCTACCGTGATTAAGATTGATACACATGTATGCTTCATGGCAACAATTTGGTAAAATGCCTTTTCCTGTTCCAGCATGACTGTGCCCCTGTGTACAAAGCAAGGTCCATAAAGGCATGGTGTGAAGAGTTTGGTGTGGAGGAACTCGAGTAACTGCACAAAGCCCTGATCTCAACCCTATTTAACACCTTTGGTATGAGGAAGAACGCCATTTATGAGCCAAACCTTCTCATCCAACATCATAGCCTGACCTCACAAATGCTCTTTTGGCTAAATGGTGCCCAACTACATTTTGCCAGATAGTGTACATGTTATTTATTAGGATTTATTTATATTTTATTTCCATTAAAACTGCTTTTCTCTGACCTTTTAATTAATATGGCCATTAAGGCTGTGTTCACACCTGCATCAGAGACACTGTCAGTAGCATTCATCACAGATTCTGTGAAAAATCTCAGGAAAAATAGGACAGCATGCAGCAGTATTTTGCCCAGCAAAATGACAGATACCCATTAAAGTCAAAGTGTACCGTCAGGTGCCGATGGTGTCCACCCTTGGTGTCCGCAGCGCTATTTTATCTGGCAAAATTACAGAAACTATAAAGGAAACCCATTTAAGTCTATTTTAAAGCAATTTTTTGTTTATATAGAGGCTATATTATAATGAACATATAGAAAAAAAGATAAAATACGGAAGTAAATATAGACATGAAATATAGATCATTTTTTGTTTCGTTTCGCATTTCTGACAGTGTTTTGCTTTTCAATCTTTGTATTGATTCAGTTTTATATCTGTATTTTGATCTCGGCAATAGATGTTTATGGAGAAAAGATAACCATATTATCTCCGATAAAGCGGGCTGTGTAATTAGAAATCTGTGAATCTGAGAAACTTAAAGTTAAAATGTCATATTTAGTTATGGAAAAAAATGTAACTTCAATATCTTCTTATATAATATTTAATACGTTAGCAAGAAGCAAGAGACAGATGGAAGGTGAAGGTATAACTGCAGAACTTTATTCATTTACTTTTAGATTTCTTTTTGCATTTTTTTTTTCTCATATAAGGACATTACATTTCAACATCTATTTTTACATGTAATATGCTGCATACTTCTATATGTCAGCATATTGTGGCATAGTAATACGTTCAGGCATTATCAGTATGCCCTAATAGGCAATTACATGAGACAGTTTACTCCATAGTGACTGGGGATCATGTTACAAGGAGGGCCCTCTACCCTTGCACAGTGTTGTGATCAATGTAGTCAAAGCCCTAACAGTGTCATCTTCCGGGATCTGAGAGCTTTCCGATCCCGGTAGTTGCGGCAGGAGCGGGACTGTGTATAATAGCCGTGCTCCTGCTGCTAATCTCGTGTGTACAGTAACTGTACCAAAAAGATCATTATGATGGCTACAAATAGAGCAAACTGTGGATGTGGAAAATAGCCACATGCATTTAAATCTGCACAGATTTTTACGCAAGATGTTTATGAGGTTTTGTAAAACCCCATTCACTTGCTATGTACAACTTGCATGCATGTGTGAATTAGTCTAAGCCCTTATTCACACTACAGGGTTTCCCGGCCGGGTGATGGCCGTTCATAAAACGGCTGTCACCCGGCTGCAGTAGGAACAATAGACCCCTAATGAGGCTATTCATACGACCGATTTTTTGAAGGGCCGGGAAAACCGGCTGTCAAAAAATGGGACATGCCCTATTTTTGGCCATTCACCCGGCCGCCCGGCTCCAATAGAAGTCTATGGGGCCGGGTAACACACGGCCAAACACGGAATGTGTCACAAGTGACGGCCGTGTCTACCGTCGCTCGTGCTCTCTTCACAGCGCAGAGTGCATGTGAGGAGGAGTTTATGCCATTTGAACGAATGGCTTTACACTGGAGGTAAGTTTCTACAATGTGGGGGTGCTGTATACAGGGGTACTGTGTGGCAGGGCCCGGGTGTACAGCAGGTGGAAGCAGGGCCGCCATCAGGGGGGTATTAGGGGTAGTGGTGTGAGGGGCCCGGCCAAACCTAATTGAAAGGGGGGCCCGGCAACTGCCTCGACATTCTTTTGGTAGGAAAAAACGGGCCCCTGCAATGGGGCCCGTTTTTTTCACCAAAAGAATGTCGTGAGCTGCTGCTGCTGCGGGCCCCCTCCCCTCGTCATGGGGGGCCGTCAAACCGTCCGCCCGCGCGCGCCCACCCGATCGCGCGCACAATGAAACTCCCGCGCGTGCGCACTCGCGAGCGCGCATCCACGAACGCCCGCACTGGAGACCGCCCGCGCGCGCACCCGCGATCGACCGCGCGCGCACCCGCGAACGGCCGCCCGCGCACCCGCGAACGAAGCGCGCGCAGCCGCGGACCCACATGGACAAAACTTACCTGGAGCCTGGCTGGAGGTGAAGGACTGGACGTCTGGACCGAAGACCTCCCCTGGAAGACATCGCCTGAAGAGGACTGGAGTGGGAGCAGCTCTTCTGACAGTGAGTAAATTATCTCAAAGTGCTGTTTATGTATGGCCCTGTTCACACAGTATTTTGCAGGCAAAAAAAAATCTGCCTCAAAATTCCTTAAAGAATTTTGAGGCAGATTTTGCCCTGCCCACACTATCTTGCCGCGTTTTTTTGCTGCGTTTTTTGCTCGCGGCGATTGAGGACAGCAGACAAAAAACGCAGCGAAAAATGCATTTTCTGCCTCCCATTGATTTCGATGGGAGGTCAGAGGCGGAACCGCGGCAAGAAAGGACGTGCTGCTTTTTCTTTTTTCCGCGACTGGCTCACATTGATTTCAGATTAAATCAATGGGAGGCGGTTTTGGAAGTTCTTTGGTGCTGATTCTGACGCAGTGTCCGAGTCAATATCAAGGCCCAAAAACTCTGTGAACTGGGCCTTATTGTTAGGGCTTATTCAGACGAACGTGTAATACGTCCGTGCAACGCGCGTGATTTTCACGCGCCTCGCACGGACCTATGTTACTCTATGGGGCCGTGCGGACTGTCAGTGATTTTCACGCAGCGTGTGTCCGTGTGTCCGCTGCGTAAAACTCACGACATGTCCGATATTTGTGCATTGTTCGCGCATCACGCACCCATTGAAGTCAATGGGTGCGTGAAAATCACGCCCAGCACTTCCGCAGCCGTATAAACTATGAATGAAAACAGAAAAGCACCGCGTGCTACAAACATAGTGTCATAATGATGGCGGCTGCGCGAAAATCACGCAGCCGCGCATCATACGCTGCTGACACACGGAGCTGTTATGGACCTTTTGCATGCGCAAAAAGCAAACGTTTTTTGCGCGTGCAAAAAGCACACGCTTGTGTGAATCCGACCTTAGGGTAGGAACACACTAGGCATGAACGCTGCGGATTTTATGCAACACATTTTATTGTGGAAAATCCGCAGCGTATCACAGTCGCAGCAGAGTGGATGAGATTAGAACAAATCTCATCCACACGCTGCAAAAAAAATGGACCTGCAGTGTGGCTTTTGGCTTTTTAAGTCGCAGCGTGTCAATTTATTCTGTGGAATCGCCGCTCCTCTGTTGCGGAAATGCTGCGGTTCTGCCGCAAAAATCACACATGAGAGAAAAAAAAGGTACTTTTTTAAGTTGATAAAGTTTAGACTTGCCCCGGCCGTAGTCCTGGTGACGCGATCCTCTATTCTTAGCGCAGCCCGGCCTCCTGTCATGACGTTTCATCCCATGTGACTGATGCAGCGGTCACATGGTCTACAGCGTCATCCCAGGAGGCGGGGCTACGTTCAGAAGAGAGAGATGCGTCACCAGGACTACGGCCCTGGCAAGTCTAAACTTTTTTTTCCCTGCAGGATTCCCGCGGCGGACACGCCTCACGAAACCTGCGCCGCTATTTGGTGCGGTTTTGCTGGCAGAATTCCCTGCGGCTCCCGGGATAAGCTGTGTAGTTTTACTCAGCATATCCGCCTAGTGTGTCCCTTATGATGTCGCTCCTGGAGCTGCTGCCGCTCTCTAAATAGGCAGTTGGTCCAGTAGAATTTGGAATTATTTTTTTTTGTGAACCAGCTTAAAAAAATACAAAACTTTTGTGTTAGGGCCTGTTCACATCACTGTTCGCTTCCGCTCCGGGGTTCCGTCTGAGGTTTCTGTCGGGTGAACCCCGCAATGGAAAGTGAAAGTGATAGCACAGCTTCCGTTTCCATCACCATTAGCGCAGTCGACTGCGCTATTAATTCCGTCCGAAAACCAGCCGGAATGGTGACGAACCACCGCTCCGGGGTTCCGTCTGAGGTTTCTGTCGGGTGAACCCCGCAACGGAAAGTGAAAGTGACAGCACAGCTTCCGTTTCAGTCACCATTGATCTCAATGGTGACGGAAACATCGCTAATGGTTTCCGTTCGTCACCATTCCGGCTGGTTTTCGGACGGAATTAATAGCGCAGTCGACTGCGCTAATGGTGATGGAAACGGAAGCTGTGCTATCACTTTCACTTTCCGTTGCGGGGTTCACCCGACAGAAACCTCAGAAGGAACCCCGGAGCGGAAGCGAACAGTGATGTGAACAGGCCCTAACACAAAAGTTTTGTATTTTTTTAAGCTGGTTCACAAAAAAAAATAATTCCAAATTCTACTGGACCAACTGCCTATTTAGAGAGCGGCAGCAGCTCCAGGAGCGACATCATAAGGGACACACTAGGCGGATATGCTGAGTAAAACGACACAGCTTATCCCGGGAGCCGCAGGGAATTCTGCCAGCAAAACCGCACCAAATAGTGGCGCAGGTTTCGGGAGGCGTGTCCGCTGCGGGAATCCTGCAGGGAAAAAAAAGTTTCGACTTACCCCGGCCGTAGTTTAAGTGACGCATCTCTCTCTTCTGAACGTAGCCCCGCCTCCTGGGATGACGCTGTAGACCATGTGACCGCTGCAGCAGTCACATGGGATGAAACGTCATGACAGGAGGCGGGGCTACGCTAAGAATAGAGGATCGCGTCACCAGGACTACGGCCGGGGCAAGTCTAAACTTTTTTATAAATTTAAAAAAGTGCCTTTTTTTTTTTTTCTCATTTGTGATTTTTGCGGCAGAACCGCAGCATTTCTGCAACAGAGGAGCAGCGATTCCACAGAATACATTGACATGCGACTTAAAAAGCCAAAAAGTCACACTGCAGGTCCATTTTTTTTGCAGCGTGTGGATGAGATTTGTTCAAATCTCACCCACTCTGCTGCGACTGTAATACGCTGCGGATTTTACACAATAAAATGTGTTGCATAAAATCCGCAGTGTTCATGCCTAGTGTGTTCCTACCCTAAGGCCGGATTTACACAAGCGTGTGCTTTTTGCGCGCGCAAAAACGTGGCGTTTTGCGCTTGCAAAAGGTCCATAACAGCTCCGTGTGTCAGCAGCGTATGAGGCGTGGCTGTGTGATTTTCGCGCAGCCGCCATCATTATGACACTCTGTTTGTATGTTTGTAGCACGCGGTGCTTTTCTGTTTTCATTCATAGTTTATACGGCTGCGGAAGTGCTGGGCGTGATTTTCACGCACCCATTGACTTCAATGGGTGCGTGATGCGCGAACAATGCACAAATATCGGACATGTCGTGAGTTTTACGCAGCGGACTCGAGCTGCGTGAAAATCACTGACAGTCTGCACGGCACCATAGAGTAACATAGGTCCGTGCAAGGCGCGTGAAAATCACACACGTTTCACGGACGTATTACACGTTCGTCTGAATAAGCCCTAACAATAAGGCCCAGTTCAGAGTTTTTGGGCCTTGATATTGACTCGGACGCTGCGTCAGAATCAGCACCAAAAAACTTCCAAAACCGCCTCCCATTGATTTAATCTGAAATCAATGGGAGCCAGTCGCGGAAAAAAGAAAAAGCAGCACGTCCTTTCTTGCCGCGGTTCTGCCTCTGACCTCCCATCGAAATCAATGGGAGGCAGAAAATGCATTTTTCGCTGCGTTTTCTGTCTGCTGTCCTCAATCGCCGCAGGCAAAAAACGCGGCAAGATAGTGTGGGCAGGTCAAAATCTGTCTCAAAATTCGGTGCGCGGTTCCAGGCGGTCGCCGGTGCGCATGCGCGGGAGTTTGCGGGTGCGCGTGATCGGTCGCACGGGCGGCGGTGTTTGACGGCCCGCAAGCTACCCAGGGCCGCCATCAGGGGGGTATTAGGGGGTACTGATGTGAGAGGCCCGGCCAAACCTAATTGAAAGGGGGGCCCGCAGCTCATGACATTCTTTTGGTGAAAAAAACGGGCTCCATTGCAGGGGCCTGTTTTTTTTCTACCAAAGGCAAGTCGCGGCAGTTTGCCGGGCCCCCCTTTCAATTAGGTTTGGCCGGGCCTCTCACATCAGTACCCATAATACCCTCCCTGATGGCGGCCCTGGGTACCATGATATAGTACTGGACGGAGTACCGTTAACAGGCGGTGCCACGGTAGGGGGGCCCAGAAAATGTAGCTGTAGGGGGCCCTGAAATTCCTGATGGCGGCCCTGGGTGGAAGGGAGCACTGCGCTGGCTCCCTTCCCCTGCTTGTTTTAAAAGCGCCCTGGCCCGGCGACACCTCCCATGGCCAATGGCGCCGCTAGCAGCTGCTGCGGCTGCTACTATTGTAGCGACGCCCCTATAGCAGAGCAGGGAGGTATCTCCCTGCTCTGCCATGTGCTAGCCCCACTTTAGCTCCCTGAAGGAGCGGAATCCCTGTGTGTTCGGGGATTCCGCTCCTGGACAGAGCGCTTGATGTCTCTGTCCATATCTGGACAGTGACATCAGGGGAAACTCCTGAAGCGGAATCCCCGAGCACTCTGTGACCGGGGATTCCACACCAGGTGAAGCCATAAATGGACACGGCTGACAGGGGCTTTTCCTGAAGTGGAATCACCGGCCACATGGGGATTCCCCTTCAGGAGTTTGCCCCTGATGTCACTGTCCAGATATGCCCGGCCCGGAACGGATGCAAAACAAATGCAAACCGGCCGGGAAAAACGTCTGATTTTATCGGCCGACACTCGGATTTGGTCGGGACCCTGTCGTGTGAATAAGGCCTTACTGTGCAACATTCATCTGAGCTCCTACAATGCACTTCTCTATATTAAGAGGAGAATTCTGATATTTAAGAGGTTGTCCAAGATGAAAAAACATGGCTGCTTTCTTCAAAAACAGCGCCACACCTGTCCATGGGTTGTGTCTGTTATTGCCGCTCAACTCCATTGAAGTGAACTGAGCTGCAATACTGCTGGAAAGATGTGGCAGTATTTTTGGAAGGAAGCAGCTATGTTTTTCTAATGTGGTAATGAAAATATTGCCACAGCAGAAACCTATAGTCTCTAGTATTATCATATATACAATTGTTTTTCATAAGCTTTGTTTTTTCAATAATGTCTATGAGAATTTTGTAACATACGTTTATTTTTTTAGATACTTGAAAGATTCTACTAAGACTCAAGTCAGAACACACCTAGGGAAACAGAGATTACTCAGTGCCCAGATACAAAACAGGGATCAAGGCAACCATGGTTCATGAATAAAAATGACAGGATTGGAAGGTGGTTAGAGCGCACTGCCAGCAAATAACTGCTTGCTTACAAATTCTAGACAAGAAATCTAATTCAAAGGTTACATGAACAAGAATAAGGTTAGAGCGCGGGACTGAAAAATAAAAGCAAAGCTGGTGGATTTACATAAAATCTACCATTGATTTTCATTTTAAGCAGAGCTCCTGTAATGGATGTTTCAGAATAGATGAACCCGTGCAATCATGTTCCCTGCAGAAGTGCTGGACAGTCTCCTATATACCAAATTCATTCTTTATAAATTACATAATTTTCTCAAATCTATCTATCTATCTATCTATCTATCTATCTATCTATCTATCTATCTATTTATCTATCTATCTATCTATCTATCTATCTATCTATCTATCTATCTATCTATCTATCTATCTATCTATCTATATCATATCAATCTCATATCTATCTATCTATCTATCTATCTATCTATCTATCTATCTATCTATCTATCTATCTATCTATCTATCTATCTATCTATCTATCTATCTATCTATCTATCTCACATCTATCTATCTCACATCTATCTATCTATCTATCTATCTATCTATCTATCTATCTATCTATCTATCTATCTATCTATCTATCTATCTATCTATCTATCTATCTATCTATCTATCTTCTATATCATATCAATCTCATATCTATTTATCTATCTATCTATCTATCTATCTATCTATCTATCTATCTATCTATCTATCTATCTATCTATCTATCTATCTATCTATCTATCTATCTATCTATCTATCTATCTATCTATCTATCTATCTATCTATCATCTATCTATCTATCTATCTCTCTATCTATCTATCTATCTATCTATCTATCTATCTATCTGTAAAGGATCTGCCAGACACAGCTTCTGTGTCAACGGCCATAGGTAATCAGTCTGCACCTGCTTCTATGTCTGTGAGACTGACTCCATCTTCCACCACTCAGGATGGCAGGCTTGGGAGTGGGAGAGCCTATCACAGCCTGGCCAGACGGAGCTAGCTCCCGCCCTCTGTCTATTTATACCTGCCTTTCCTGTTCCTCCTTTGCTTGTGATTCTTCTCTGCTGGTTTCCTGGCCCTGCTGCAGCTTCTTGAACTACTGACCCTCTGCTTGTTATTGACCTTGGCTTTACTGACCACTCTTCTGCTCTGCGTTTTTGTACCTCGCTCATCTCCTGTTTTGACTCGGCTCGTTCACCTCACTTGTTGCTCACGGTGTTCCCGTGGGCAACTTCCCCATTTCCCCGGCTTCTTTGTACCCTTGTCTGTTTGTCTGTCGTGCACCTATTGAGTGTAGGGACCGTCGCCCAGTTGTACCCGGTCGCCTAGGGCGGGTCGTTGCAAGTAGGCAGGGACTGAGTGGCGGGTAGATTAGGGCTCACCTGTCTGTCTCCCTACCCCGACATTACATAATCACAAGCCCATATACCTAGTCTACCCTGGTCCCTGACACTACTGTGGACCCCCTTGAGACCCTGGCTCAGCAAATGCAGGGCCTCTCCCTACAGGTCCAGGCCCTGGATCAGAGGGACAACCAGCCTGATGCTACCCTGGTAGTGCCCCTCACCTCACCTCTTGAACCCCACCTCAAGTTGCCTGACCGGTTCTCAGGGGACCGGAAGACTTTTTTCTCCTTTCGGGAGAGTTGTAGGCTCTATTTTCGCTTAAAGCCCCAGTCCTCTGGTTCTAAGAGCCAGCGGGTGGGTATAATTATGTCCCGGCTCCAGGACGGGCCCCAAGAATGGGTCTTCTCCTTGGCTCCTAACGCCCCTGTACTTTCCTCCGTTGATCTTTTCTTTTCTGCTCTCGGGCTCATTTATGACGAGACCGACAAGACTGCCTTTGCCGAGAGTCAACTGGTGACCTTACGTCAGGGAGAGAGACCTGTTGAGGAGTATTGTGCTGACTTTAGGAAGTGGTATGTAGCTTCTCGGTGGAATGACCCTGCCTTAAGGTGCCAGTTTAGATTGGGTCTGTCGAACGCCCTAAAAGACCTGCTACTTAGATATCCCTCTTCTGACTCCCTAGATCAGGTTATGGCTTTAGCGGTACGACCTCAGGGAACGACAACTTGAACGTTTTTGTGTTTTCTCCTCTGACTCCCCCATGATGCCTCCCGAGGTTCCGTTGCTTCGTTCTTCCACGGAAGACTCGGAGGTACCTATGCAACTCGGGGCCTCCGTGTCCCCCCAACAACGTAGAGAGTTCCGCAGGAAGAATGGTCTCTGCTTCTACTGTGGGGATGACAAGCATCAAGTGAACAAATGTCCTAGGCGTAAGAATAAGCAGTCATAGGAACTTCCGCGCCTAAGTGACCATCGGGGAGGTCACTTGGGCGCACAGGTATTTCCCGTAAATATGAAACGTAATAAAATCTTGCTTCCCTTTCAGGTCTCTTTTGGTGGTAGGTCTGCTACCGGCAGTGCCTTCGTGGATTCAGGGTCTTCTGCTAATATTATGTCTGTGGAATTTGCTATGTCTCTAGCTATGTCTCTAGCTATGCCATTGATTGACTTGCCTAAACCTGTGCTCTGTACTGGTGATGCAGGGATTATCGTCCGATTTGGTTTTAGGCCTTCCCTAGTTGCAGTTGCATAATCCCACGTTTGACTGGAATACTGGGGATCTTACCAAATAGGGTAATGAATGCATGACGTCATGTTTTTCTGTTAATTCTATTTCTCCCCCTGAGGAGGTGAACACTCTACCTGAGTTTGTTCAGGACTTTGCTGATGTTTTCTCTAAAGAGGCCTCCGAAGTGTTACCTCCTCATAGAGAATACGATTGCGCAATTGATTTGGTACCAGGAGCTAAGCTCCCTAAGGGTAGGATATTTAATCTCTCTTGTCCCGAACGTGAAGCCATGAGAGAGTATATCAAGGAATGCCTGGCCAAGGGTTACAATCGCCCCTCTACTTCTCCGGTAGGTGCTGGCTTCTTCTTCGTAAGGAAGAAGGATGGTGGTCTTAGGCTATGCATTGACTACCGAAACTTGAATAAGGTCACTGTAAGGAACCAGTATCCCCTTCCTTTGATTCCTGATCTCTTCAATCAGGTTCAGGGGGCCCAATGTTTCTCTAAGTTCGATCTTCGGGGGGCTTATAACCTTATCCGCATCAAAGAGGGGGATGAGTGGAAGACTGCGTTTAACACACCCGAAGGTCATTTCGAATACCTTGTCATGCCTTTTGGGTTGTGTAATGCTCCCGCAGTCTTCCAGAATTTCATAAATGAGATTTTAAGAGACTACCTGGGGGTATTTCTTGTAGTGTACCTTGATGACATACTTGTTTTTTCCAAGGACTGGTCCTCCCACATTGAGCATGTCAGGAAGGTGCTCCAGGCCCTTCGGGAAAAAAACTGTTTGCTAAGACCGAAAAATGCGTGTTTGGGGTGCAGGAGATACCATTTTTGGGTCAAATCCTCACTCCTCATGAATTCCGCATGGACCCCGCCAAGGTCCAGGCTGTGGCGGAATGGGTCCAACCTGCCTCCCTGAAGGCATTACAGTGCTTCTAGGGGTTCGCTAATTATTACAGGAGATTTATTGCTAACTTATCGGTCATCGCTAAGCCTCTTACGGATCTCACTCGCAAAGGTGCTGATCTCCTCCAGTGGCCTCCTGAGGCTGTGCAGGCTTTTGAGGTCCTTAAGAAGTGCTTTATGTCGGCCCCTGTGCTGGTTCAGCCCAACCAAATGGAGCCATTTATCGTGGAGGTTGACGCGTCCGAGGTGGGAGTGGGGGCTATCTTGTCCCAGGGTACCAGGTCCCTCACCCATCTCCGCCCCTGTGCCTACTTCTCCAGGAAGTTTTCGGCCACTGAGAGTAACTATGATATTGGCAACCGCAAACTCTTAGCCATTAAATGGGCATTTGAAGAGTGGCGCCACTTCCTTGAGGGGGCTAGGCACCAGAAAACGGTCCTTACCAACCACAAGAATCTGGTTTTCCTAGAATCTGCCCGGAGGCTAAACCCGAGACAAGCTCGATGGGCGTTATTTTTTACCAGATTCAACTTTTTGGTCACCTATAGGGCTGGGTCTAAAAATATTAGGGCTGATGCACTGTCGCGTAGCTTCATGGCCAGCCTTCCTTCGGAGGAAGATCCTGCTTGTGTTTTGCCTCCAGGTATAATCATTTCCTCTATTGATTCTGATTTAGTCTCTGAAATTGCGGCTGATCAAGGTTCAGCTCCCGGGAACCTTCCTGAGAACATGCTGTTTGTTCCCCTGCAATTCCGGCTAAGGGTACTTAGGGAAAATCATGACTCCGCACTATCTGGTCATCCAGGCATCCTGGGTACCAAGCACCTCATTGGCAGAAACTATTGGTGGCCTGGGTTGCCTAAAGACGTTAAGGCCTACGTCGCCGCTTGTGAAGTTTGTGCTAGATCCAAGACTCCCAGGTTCCGACCAGCGGGCTTACTATGTTCTTTGCCCATTCCCCAGAGACCTTGGACCCATATCTCCATGGATTTTATCACCGATTTGCCTCCATCTCAAGGCAAGTCGGTGGTGTGGGTTGTAGTAGACCGCTTCAGTAAGATGTGCCACTTTGTGCCCCTCAAGAAACTACCCAATGCTAAGACGTTAGCTACCTTGTTTGTCAAACACATCCTGCGTCTCCATGGGGTCCCTGTTAATATTGTTTCTGACAGAGGGGTACAATTTGTTTCATTGTTTTGGAGAGCCTTCTGTAAAAAGTTGGAGATTGATCTGTCCTTCTCCTCTGACTTCCATCCTGAAACTAATGGCCAAACTGAGAGGACTAATCAGTCTCTAGAACAATATTTAAGGTGTTTTATCTCTGACTGTCAATATGATTGGGTCTCATTCATTCCCCTCACCGAATTTTCCCTTAATAACCGGGTCAGTAACTCGTCAGGGGTCTCCCCCTATTTCTGTAATTTTGGGTTTAATCCACGGTTCTCCTCCGTTTCACCTGGTAGTTCCAACAATCCCGAGGTAGAGGTCGTTCATCGGGAACTGTGCACAGTCTGGGCCCAGGTTCAGAAGATCCTAGAGGCGTCCCAGAGCATACAAAATACTCAGGCAGATAGAAGACGTTCTGCTAACCCTTTGTTTGTGGTCGGGGATCTGGTGTGGCTATCGTCAAAAAATTTGCGCCTTAAAGTCCCGTCCAAGAAGTTTGCTTCCCGGTTTATAGGGCCGTACAAGGTCATTGAAGTCCTCAACCCTGTCTCCTTCCGACTGGAGTTGCCCCCGTCTTTTCGAGTACACAACGTGTTTCATGCCTCCCTCCTTAATTGCTGCTCCCCGTCCTTGGCTCCCTCGAGGAAACCTCTGGTCCCTGTTCTCACCCCTGAGGGGGTAGAATTCGAGGTGGCCAAGATTGTGGACAGCAGGATGGTCCAAGGCTCCCTCCAGTACCTGGTCCATTGGAGAGGATACGGGCCTGAGGAGAGGACTTGGGTACCCGCCCGGGATGTTCACGCTGGGGTATTGGTCAGGAGGTTCCACCTTCTTTTCCCCAATAAAACAGGTCCACCTAGAAAGGGTCCGGTAGCCCCTCATAAAAGGGGGGGTACTGTAAAGGATCTGCCAGACACAGCTTCTGTGTCAACGCCCATAGTTAATCAGTCTGCACCTGCTTCTATGTCTGTGAGACTGACTCCATCTTCCACCACTCAGGATGGCAGGCTTAGGAGTGGGAGAGCCTATCACAGCCTGGCCAGACGGGGCTAGCTCCCGCCCTCTGTCTATTTATACCTGCCTTTCCTGTTCCTCCTTTGCTCGTGATTCTTCTCTGCTGGTTTCCTGGCCCTGCTGCAGCTTCTTGAACTACTGACCCTCTGCTTGTTATTGACCTTGGCTTTACTGACCACTCTTCTGCTCTGCGTTTTTGTACCTCGCTCATCTCATGCTTTGACTCGGCTCGTTCACCTCACTTGTTGCTCACGGTGTTCCTGTGGGCAACTTCCCCATTTCCCCGGCTTCTTTGTACCCTTGTATGTTTGTCTGTCGTGCACCTATTGAGTGTAGGGACCGTCGCCCAGTTGTACCCCGTCGCCTAGGGCGGGTCGTTGCAAGTAGGCAGGGACTGAGTGGCGGGTAGATTAGGGCTCACCTGTCTGTCTCCCTACCCCGACATTACACTATCTATCTATCTATCTATCTATCTATCTATCTATCTATCTATTTCATATCTATCTATCTCATATCTATTGTAGCGCCCATGGCCGCGGGCCGTCGGGTTTACTCACCTCCCGACGCCCGCAGCCATGGATCTGTGAGCGCTGGCCTCTGTCTCCCTCCTAGGAGATGCCAGCGCTCACTTCCGCTCCGTTCGGCTGGGTCCCGTAGGGTGCACGCGCACGCTCGCGCCCGGCCTTAAAGGGCCAGCACGCGCAATTAGGAAATCGTCATCACTATCAACTGCCACAATTTCCTGGTCTACAAGAAGGCCCCTGGCCTTCTAATCCTTGCCTGAGCGTTGTTAGTCTTTCCCAGTCTGTCTCGCAAATGGTCCCTTAGTGTCTCCCGTTCCAGCTGTTACCCGTGCCCTGTTACCGTTCCTGTATTCCGTATTGTTCCTGTGCCTACCAGCGTTCAAGTGTCTTCCGCCACGTCAAGTGCCATCTGCCACGCCAAGTGTCATCTGCCACGTCTAGTGTCATCTGCCACGTCAAGTGTCTTCTGCCACGCCAAGTGCCATCTGCCACGTCAAATGCCATCTGCCACGTCAAGTGTCTACTGCTTCATCGGATACTGCCTACCACGTCTGGCGCCACCTGCCTCCATCCGTGCTGAAGCCACAGCCACCGCCCGGACTATTTCAGGTACCCAAGCATTACTGTCTGCCATTTACTTCCGACTGTGACCTGGTCAGCTGCCTCCCCGCTACGGCGGAGCGGCCTAGTGGGTCCACATACCCTGTGCCCGTGACATCTATCTATCTATCTATCTATCTATCTATCTATCTATCTATCTATCTATATATCTTTTATTATATAACCATTGTTTATTTTATTTTTTTATTAGTAGAAAAATAGAGAAAATGAAATAAGCATTGTGGGCGGGAGGATTTATTAGGACTTGCATTTCAGACCTAAACTATAGAGCGCAAGAGTAATATGCGCCTAATTTATTAAGAGGCGTCAGTCTCTGGCAGAATTTAAACTAAATTTGTCGGGCTGCTGAAGGCCATCCTCTGCTGTGATTGGCGTAAATATGTCTCAAAAGTAACACATTTTTATAGTTTTTTTGCACAAATTGTGACTTTTTGAGGCATTCAAAACTTTTCTACGCCAGAAAACTGGCGTAGAAAAATAAATAAAATCCACCCTACAGGTTTAAGCAATATCAGGTGAGCATGCAGGCTCCAAAGTTTTAGCAATGACATGTAGCATAATTCCTGCAGTGAGATAAAACTCACATGGTAAGAAAGTAAACAATTACTATACCCTCGTTCAAGAAGTTTTGTGTAATCAAAATTATGTATAGACACGTATGACGTGTGAATTAATTCCCAAAGTGCCTTTTACCAATTCCCAGAACGCTTAGGGGTCTTGGGTTTAAAGGGTAACTAAACTTTCAACAAACTACTGACATGTCATAGTGACATGTCAGAAGTTTTGATCGGTGGGGGTCCGAGCACTGAGACCTCCACCGATCCCTAGAATGAAGCTGTAGATGCGCTCGGGTGAGTGCTGAGCCGCTTGGTTTCTGATCAACTTTTCTCGGAAAGCTGATGTAAAAGTGTACAGACTCAATAGAAAGTCTATGGGCCCGTACACCGCTACATCGGCTTTTCGAAAGAAGCCGATCAGAAACCAAGCGGCTCAGCGTTCACCCGAGCGCTTCTGCAGCTTCGTTCTAGCGATCGGTGGGGGTTTCAGTGCTTGGACCCCACCAACTTATGACATGTCACTAAAACAATTCAGAAGTTTGTTGAAAGTTTAGTTACACTTTTAAGAGTGATATATACTGAACTCCCATTATCTATCTATCTATCTATCTATCTATCTATCTATCTATCTATCTATCTATCTATCTATCTATCTATCTATCTATCTATGCTTTTTTGACAGGATCAATAATTTTTTAGCAATGCTAAAGCATACAATATTTCATGTGGGTAGGGACAGAGGGTATATGGGATGTATAAGGAATAAGTTTGGAAACATTATTAGGGTAAAGGGTGAATGAATGCATGATGTTCTGCCTCTCTCAGTTGGTGGTATGCTGTCACGTGTTATGCAGCTTTTGCATTTGTTCCTCTCCTCTTATTTGGAGCTGAAGTCTGGGATGAGGTCAGAAAGTTTCTGGATGTAAGTGTCCGTCAATGCTAAGTATTTGGGCCATTGCAGCAGGAAGTGGGTCTCGGCCTCCAGGGCTCCCTGGTCACACCGCTGGCACAGTCTGCCCTCCCTGGGTCTGTAGGTCCGTCTGTGGCTTCCTGACTCTATCTCCAAACGGTCATACTGTTCGGGTTCTGCATCTACCGCTCTATTCATCCATCATTTATCTATCTGTCTATAACTAAATTTAAATCTTATGGATTTTCAGTTATTCTGCCTCCTTGATGTTTACAAAAAAAGTTACAAAAATAGCTGCGTCTTATTAGCGGTGAGCACATCAAGGCAATTGGAGAAAAGAGAAAAGCAATAAACTACAGACTTTATGACCATAAACATCAGACTGATTACATTCACACAACTGCAAGATACTTACCATATCTCAGGGTTACAATGCTACAGATACTTACAACTCCGCCATGCCTTACAGGTACAATTTCCACCTAGCACAACCATTATATCTAACTACCCCGTTATTTGCATATTGAAGTCTCAAGGTCCCAGAGGTCTCATTTCGGCCTTATACGCTCATTTTCTCTCAGCCAGGATAAACTATACTCCACTCCCAGTACTTGATAAGTGGAAAGTACAAATACCAGATCTTTCCCCCGATGACGTAAATGACTTGTTATATTCACATTTGACAGCTCACCAGCGCCCCCACACTGAGAGCAGGGGATGCCAATGGTTGTCATGGCAGCCCAGGGGCCTAATGAAGGCCTCCAGGTCTGCCTTTTGTCTGCCTCTGTTAAGCTTTGTCTCTGGCACGGCTTAACAGAAGCCTGCAAAAATGACGATATACTGCAATAGATTAGTATTGCGGTAGATTGTATTTAACGATCACTGGTTCAATTCCCCTAGGGGGACTAATAAAATGTGTCAAAAAAAGTTTAATAAAGTGAAAAAAAAATATTAAACGTTCAAAAGAACCTCCTTTTCCCATTTTTCCTCTAAAGTAATGTAAAAAATATTTTTTTAAAACAATTTTGCATTTGCTGCATCCATAAGAGCCTGAATTATTACAATATACCATTATTCAACTCGTACGGCGAACGCCGTAAAAACCAAAAATGTAAAATGCCAAAATTGCTGTTTTTTGGTCAACTTAGCTCTAAAAATGTTTTTAATAAAAGGTGATCAAAAAATTGTATGTACCAAAAAATGGTACAAATAAAAACTACAGCTCGTCTTCGAAAAAATAAGCCCTCACACCGCTTAATCCATGTAAAATTAAAAAAGTTATGCCTCTCAGAATGTGGTGAAGCAAAATAATTTTTTTTATCACAAAAAGTTTTTCGAAAGTAGTAAAATATAAAAAAACAATATAGATTTGGTATCACCGTAATCGTATTGAGCCGCAGAATAAATTTAAGTTGTTGTTTTTACCGCACGGAGAAAGCCGTAATAACAAAAAACAGTACCAGTACATTATATGGTAATTTAATGGTGCCATTAGAAACTACAACGCCTCCTGCAAAAAATAAGCCCTCATACCACTCTATTGACAGAAAAAAAAAAACGTTATGGCTCTTGGAAAGCGGGGCGTGAAAAACGAAAACGTATTTTTTCCAACTCCAGGGCAACCTTTCTATGAACTGGAGTCCAGAACTGAACTGCATATTCTAGATGAGGCCGCACTAATGCTTTGTAAAGTGGTAATATTATATCCATGTCCCGCGAGTCCATGCCTCTTCTAATACACGACAATATCTTGTTGCCCCTTGAAGCAGCGGATTGACATTGCATGCTGTTCTTTAGTTTATGACCTGCAAGTACACCCAGATCCTTCTCAACAAGTGGATGCCCAAACACTCAGTGTGTCCAAATTAGCTTGCAATTTCCGAGCATCTTCCATAGACTGAACAATACTACATAGCATGGTGTCATCTGCAGAAATAGAAATAATGCTATTAATCCCATCCTCTATATCATTAATAAATAAGTTGAATAATAGTGGTCCCAGCCCGGAATCCTGGGGTACACCACTTATTACCGGGGACCATTCAGAGTAGGAATCATTGACCACAACTCTCTGGATACGGTCCTTGAGCCAATTCTCAATCCAATTACAAACTATACTTTCTAAACCTATAGTCCTTAATATACCCATTAGATGTCTATGAGGAACAGTGTCAAATGCCTTTGCAAAGTCCAAAAACACTATATCCACAGCGGCCCCTCTGTCTAGGCTTCTGTTCACCTCTTCATAAAAACAAATCAGGTTTGACAACTTCTATCGTTAGTAAATCTGTGCTGGCTGTCACTTATAATACTATTATTTGTCACATAATCCTGTATATAGTCCCTCAATAGCCCCTCAAACATTTTTCCCAAAATGGATGTTAAGCTAAGTGGTCTATAATTACCTGGAAAAGACCTAGAACCTCTTTTGAAAATAGGCACCACAGTATATGTCATTGTGGGAAGGCACCAACAGAGGGTACCATACAAGGCACCATTCAATGAAAGGCCAGCCCTTTTCACTTAGTTCCAATGGGTGATATCACTGATCTTTACCAGTGATCCACCTACTAATAGATCTGTCTTCTGGTCTTAGTCTGAAGTATCCACTAAAACATTTTGAGGAAATGTTTAAAAAATTTAAGAATATGGTTAATGGAATGCCTGCTGCACACAACTTTATGAAAAATTGGGCCCTCTGCTTGGATAAACAAACAGCATTTGTTCCATGCTGTACCATATTTTTGACTGTATGTTTCCATATGGTGTGCTTTATAGGTACTGTATGAGTTCTGTGTATTTCCGTACGATCTCCATATGGTGGTCCGAAGTGCTTCAAAAACCATCCTCCTTGTCAGTAGGTAAAGGGGAAAAAGGGGTACTCGTTCTGAGGATTTTACATAGATCAGTATAAATGGATGCAATTTTTCAGTTTCAATAGACTTCAATGGGTGGGAAGTAGACTACATCTATAAGGCTTCCAAATGGGCATGGCAAAAAATCGTCCTTACAAACATATGGCGTCACAGGGAGGTACGTAAACGGCAGAATTACTGACATATTCTGGCTCCTTACCACTTGTAACTGTTATAGACATGTAATATGGTCTTGTGCATGAGGCGTTTTTTTCCCTCATAATATGATTCCCACAGATGTCTGCCGTATTGTGGGCTAAATAAAAGAAAACTCCAGACATTTGCACTGAATTTGAATCTGGTGATAATTTTGCTACCTAGGACACATTTTTTAAGACTCTTCTAAACTCTTTTAAAGTTTTGTTTACACTGCCGGCAGAGGTAGAGGCAGTTACGGCAGATTTGATAGGAGGAATAGCGCTATTCTTCCTGTTTAAATGGCATAAATCACAAGAGAACCTGATGGATACCGTTATAAGTCAGATGGGTGCGCCGGATCTGGCTATTAGTCTTGGTTTATGTCTATAAATTGAAACCACGATGCAAGTGTGAATAGACTTTAACTTGTCCTATATTGTTTGATGTAAGGAACATTATTTATGTGTGCACTTATTTATTTGATTATTTGAACAATTATTCCGCCAGATTACATGCATTATGGTTAGTGTTCACTTCTCTCTAATGTACTTTCCACATTTTTTTGGGCTGTAAAGAATTGACATTGGACACTTACAGTCCTCAAAAGCACTTATCACAAGTACCGAGGAGATGGAGTGGTAAATTATGGACACAAAGTACTATTACATGTTACACTAGCTAAGTGCTACCTATGACTTTTGGAATTCTCTTAGCCCCTCTATGGAGCCCCAGAATTTTACAGATTTAATGGGTTGCCTAGTCTAATGTTAATAAAGCACAATCATATTTAGTAAGGCTGAAAAAAAGATGTCCATCAAGTTCAACCAGTGGAAGAGAGAAGATGTGGATTAATAGACGGTTGGGGGGAGTCTTAGATCTTAGTTTCCCTCTTTTGATCCAGAAAAAAGCAAACAAAAACGGATAAGTCCAATTATATATTTACCTAAGCGTTTAATAAATGTATAATAAAAGTTATGATATTTCTTTACTATACTATGAATTCCAATCCTTCACCAATTTTCTGCTTGCTTTGACAAAAAATGGAAACTATTTTGTTCATATCTAGCGTCTGATCACCTACACTGATACAATGTAAAAAAAAATGCAGCTTTCAGGAAATAGGACTACTGTAGGTCATTTCAATTAATGGGGTTAACTATTTTGGAGAATAACTTTTTGATTGAAGTTTCCCCTGATAACAGGCTCATTAGAGGGTCTCACATTGCTGCAACCCACAGCGATAAGCTGTAATCGGTGGAGGAAGATGGCAACAAGTCTTCGACATCCCTGCAGCGCCACCACAGATAAAATAAAGCATTACACAGTATTGAAATAAAAATGTTTTTCTAAACCAGGAAACCCCTTTATGTTTGTTATTCTTTTGCGGGGACCATTACTTACAACACATTTTTAACATGTCACCTGTGCGTAACCTGTCCAAAATTTCCAAAAATAATTTTAAATTTGATTTACAATATTGTTAAGATCTGAAATTTAGATACATATTTGTCATACTATTTTGCTAAGCTTTACTTTGTCCATTTAGAATATTTTACATGATTGCAGAAGAAGAGCAACTGATTTACCAAATAATCGTTCGAAAGAGCCATTAGCCCCACTATCTATTATTTCTGCGTGTAGACAGAGATGGTCGGTCTACAGACAGACAAGAAATTGCTTTATCTTCTAATCAGGTCGGTCTGCCATTATAACTTTTCTCACAAAGGATCAATTGATTTAAAATCATGTCTGGTATTTATGTAAGTGAAGCATATACAATTCACTGCATAAGACTAATCAATATATGGAAAATTATTTATTTTGCATGACTACACCATTTAAGTGTCCATTTTTTATTCCATTGAAATGAATAATGCAATATTTGTTTTGGCTATAAATGTACCCCGGTTCAGCGCTATGTTCTTACCACATAGTGTGCTTTTGTTAAAGTTAAGGTCATTTATTTGTGAAGGAGTAATTAAAAGTCAGCTCTTAATGTACAATCCACAGGCAGCCTCAGTATTACCAATATACACCAGTGTGCTAACTGCTAAAAATAAGCTTTCTTTCAAATAATCACTCTTAATACCCTACACTAATGACGTAAACTATAGCACTACCTGAAGCCAAGCTGAGGTTTTTTTTTATATATCATCCCATTTTCTTGTAATTTTACTGGTAATTAGATTAAGTTACTTTATGATATAATGTCACATACATTATGACTTTATTTAAAGAAAAAGTATGTACTTCTTAGAAGTTCATCTTATTGTTTTCATGCATGCTCAAGAAACCTTATGAGTACAACAACAAAAAAGTCACTGGAGCACAAATTTCTATTTTCTGCAGCTCAATTTTTAGCTTCGCTGTGCAGACTGGGCAGAGTCAGCAGAGTCCTCTCAGTGTAATCCAACACGGAGCAGCCTTGACATGGTCACGACAAGGCCAACAACCTCTCCGTCACATGTTCAAATACCCTGTTTAATGGCCGCGTGTTATTGCGGGTAAAACTTCCCTTTATCTGAAAAATCCTGTAGCCATTAATTAATACACCCTTTATGGCCGCATAATTTTTTAGGTAAAGGCAATTTTTCCCGCAATAACACCCATGCGTTATTCATGCAAATACCCATTAACAAGGTATTTAGAAGCTGCGCTGAACATGGTGCCAGAGAGGTTGTTGACCGCATCGCGACCGTGTCAGTGCTGCTCCATGTGGCCTTAACCTCAGTATCCTAAGAGGGTGGGTAATTTACTGACAGCTAACAGTTCTGATGTGGTTCAGAAGGCCTAAATAAGGCAGGATAATAATATTATACACTATACACACAGATAGTTAGTATATCTTAGTCTCTGAGGGAAGGACTGTAAAGGGCTTTTTACACCGACCCGACAATAGGCCGGTGCAGCGAGTGCCGATCAACAAGACAGGGAGATGTGCTGCCGACAACGATAATCTTTTCGTTTTTTAAAAACGGTACGAGCAGCAGATGATGGAGCGTTTGCTCGTTCATCTGCTCATCGCTTCCCTGTTTACACAGGGTAATTATTGGCAACGAGCGTTCTGTGAACACTTGTCTGCGCGATAATCGTCCTGTGTAAAAGGGCCTTAATACGTACATCTGGAGACTATATTAGTTTATTGAAACTTTTCTGACCATTAAATACCATTTATTACAGCTGCAAAAAAGCACACAGACCCTGCTGCACTGTCCATACAGACAATATAGGAAGGAAGTGTGTGTCTCCAATACTTCTCCAGAGAAGCTTTTAAAAATATTTTTACACGTAATTAATGAAACTATATTTAAATTTAAGTTCATGATACATTTCCTTTAAATTTAAAAGGTGCTTTTTCTTTTGCTTTTTGTTGTTCTTAGTAATTAATTCTGACCTGAAAAAAGGTGTGTGTGATGATGATCATTAGAACATTTTACTATTGTCCTCATAGACAAAGTACTGTAGAATACCTTTACTGTACCAACACCAAAGCTTCTGTTTGCATTACATTGATTGCAATGGTACTGCTTTGGTTGCAAATGAACGGAAGGATGATGCTGATGTGAACAGGCCCTAACCTATATGAAGTCGAGCATGGCTGTTAAAAAAAATGAATTGATTTCTTCACATTACACATTTTGGACTACACATGCTATGTATTACTGATAATACATTTTAATCCACGGTTTTGATGGACATCTTTGACTGCTGAACATCTGCTTTATTCTCTGGGTACAGAAGCCTCAGCATTACCACGTATTATCTGTTTCATTAAATTTATGAGCAGTTTAAAGGAAACCTGTGACTAGGTTTCGAGCCACTAATAATAGAATATGCTAAGAATGGCTGATAGATGCACCTAACTAAAAAATGGGGGTCCCCCGACCATATCCCTTCCTGGTGAGGTGGCCACTGGCCGCCACATCCTGGCGGTGTATATACGTGCAGAGGTGATATGAGTTCGGAAAACAGCAGAGCTTGCTGAGCTAGGCTGTTTTTGTAACTCCCATAGAAGTAAAAGGGAGTTGCAGAAACAGCATAGCATGGCAAGCTATGCTGTTTCTAAAACTTGGGTGTACCCTCTTAATGTAAGTAGTATGTCAAGAAGAATGACCAATGGGTGCATCTACTGATGATACATGTAAAAAGAAGAAAAAAAATGAAATGCACAACAGTTATAGTGGAGTACTTTCATTAGATATTGGAAGAGAGCTACAGATAATAGTAGCTAAGAGTAAGCAAAAGCATATATACAGTACATGCAGCTCTTTCTGGCAGTTATATCTGGATATCTATGCTACTCAAAACGACTAGAAAATAAAACTTTCCACAAGGTACACCCTTGAAGTAATTATTTCACTATCCCTTGGCTCAAAAAATGTTGATAAATGAGAATAGAGGAAAAACAGATCACATATAGACCCAATGGATAGCACACTATGCGTTCTGATTATATTATACTTGAGCAGCATGTTTTCATATAATAAGGAAAAATTGGTAGGATACTGTCACTACAAGCTGCTTGTAATAGAATATAATTATGTAGTGAAATAAAGAAAGTAAGCAGAAGCAACTCAAATATGAACATGGACACCATTTATCACACCCAAAAATATACAAACATTTACCACCAAAAAAGAGAGTGTTAAAAACACAAACATGCCCTAGTATGTTAATTACATGATAAAAACAAAATTACTACTAGGGTCACACACGGACAGGCAGACAAAAACAATTCCAAAGGGTAGAAAACCTGTACCAAAAAGCCAAGGAGGATCAGGCTATGATAAGCTGATTCCTTCAAAATAATCCACCAAGCTGTCGACAGCTGCTCCCTATAAACGATGTGAAGTGCTGTGCATATACCACTAATAGGGTAACAATATTACAATAAATGGATATGAACCATTGAGTAACGTGCTGTGCATGTAGCAACAATAGAATCCCATTACCACAAAAAATAAAAAAAATATTTTCAGTTTATATAATATGAAAATCCTAGTTAGCCAAAGCATGGCTAGTCAATAAGGATACCTAATAGTCAACAAGGAATACATTTAACCAACATCAAAAAAATAGGTATAAGAAAATAAAGTGCAGGAAGAATATACAACATCAGAAAAGTCTACAATAAATGAAAAACTTACTGAAAAAAATATATCACAAAAAAATGATGGAGTAGCAAAGGGGATGGAACCTGTGAGGCACAAGCGTATCGCCAATGATGATCCCTAAAGAAGCCCTGAGAACCGGTCAGGCAACTTGAGGTGGGGTTCAAGAGGTGAGGTGAGGGGCACTACCAGGGTAGCATCAGGCTGGTTGTCCCTCTTAGCCAGGGCCTGGACCTGTAGGGAGAGCCCCTGCATTTGCTGAGCCAGGGTCTCAAGGGGGTCCATAGTAGTGTCAGGGACCAGGGTAGACTAGGTATATGGGCTTGTGATTATGTAATGTCGGGGTAGGGAGACAGACAAGTGAGCCCTAATCTACCCGCCACTCAGTCCCTGCCTACTTGCAACGACCCGCCCTAGGCGACGGGGTACAACTGGGCGACGGTCCCTACACTCAATAGGTGCATGACAGACAAACAGACAAGAGTACAAAGAAGCCAGGGAAGTGGGGAAGTTGCCCACGGGGACACCGTGAGCAACAAGTGAAGTGAACGAGCCGAGTCAAACCAGGAGATGAGCGAGGTACAAAAACGCAGAGCAGAAGAGTGGTCAGTAAAGCCAAGGTCAATCACAAGCAGAGGATCAGTAGTTTAAGAAGCTGCAGCAGGGCCAGGAAACCAGCAGAGAAGAATCATAAGCAAAGGAGGAACAGGAAAGGCAGCTATAAATAGACAGAGGGCGGGAGCTAGCTCTGTCTGGCTAGGCTGTGATAGGCTCTCCCACTCCTAAGCCTGCCATCCTGGGTGGTGGAAGATGGAGTCAGTCTCACAGACATAGAAGCAAGTGCAGACTGATTACCTATGGACGTCGACACAGAAGTTGTGTCTGGCAGATCCTTTACAGTAACAGTAACTACAGGGCACTATATAGGGAACAGTAACCACACGGGCTATATAGGTAACAGTAACTACAGGGCACTATGTAGGGAACAGTAACTACAGGGGACTATACAGGTAACAGTAACTACAGGGCACTATATAGGAAACAGTAACTACAGGGGACTATATAGGGTACAGTAACTACAGGGGACAATACATAGGCAACAGTAACTACAGGGAACTATAGGGAACAGTAACTACAGGGGACTATATAGGAAACTAACCACAGGGGACTATAGGGAACAGTAACTACAGGTTTACTATATAGGGAACAGTGACTACAGGGGACAATATAATGTACACTAACTACAGGGGACTATATGGGGAACAATAACTACAGGGGACAATACATAGGTAACAGTAACTGCAGGGGAGTATATAGGGAACAATAACTACAGGGGACTATGTAGGGAACAGTAACTACAGGGGACAATACATAGGTAACAGTAACTACAGGGGACTATAGGGAACTAACTACAGGGGAGTATAGGGAACACTTACCACAGGGGACTATATAGGGAACAGTAATTACAGGGGGCTATATAGGCAACTAACTACAGGGGATTATATAGGTAACACTAACTACATGGGACTGTATAGGGAACACTAACTACAGGGGACTATATAGGGAACAGTAACTACAGGGGACAATACATAGGTAACAGTAACTACAGGGGACTATAGGGAACTAACTACAGGGGACTATAGGGAACACTTACCACAGGGGACTATATAGGGAACAGTAATTACAGGGGGCTATATAGGCAACTAACTACAGGGGATTATATAGGTAACACTAACTACATGGGACTGTATAGGGAACACTAACTACAGGGGACTTTATAGGGAACAGTAACTACAGGGGACAATACATAGGTAACAGTAACTACAGGGGACTATAGGGAACTAACTACAGGGGACTATAGGGGACACTTACCACAGGGGACTATATAGGGAACAGTAACTACAGGGGACTATATAGGGAACTAACTACAGAGGACTATGTAGGGAACACTAACTACATGGGACTATATAGGGAAGGCTAACTACGGGGGACTATATAGGGGACACTAACTACAGGGGACTATATAGGGGCCCTTATCTACAGGGACCACCACAGGGGGCTCTATCTACAGTGAATGCCAAAGAGGGCTCCATCTACAGCCAATGGGGGCCCTATCTACAGGAGGCACTATACAGGGAACGCTACAGTGAATGCCACAGGGGGCACTATCTACAGGGAACGCTACAGTGGACCCTGTCTGCAGGGAATTCTACATGGGGCACTATCTACAGGGAATGCTACTACCTACATAATGCTCTATGGGGAGCACTGTCTACAGAAGGCATTATGGGGAGAACTATCTATAGAGGGCTCTACTGGGAGCACTATCTACAGAGGGCTCTATGAGGGGCATTATCTACAGGGGGCACTGTGTGTGGTGCATTACTTTACAGTGTTTGACACAATTTTATTCATAGGCTCAGTGTATGGTACTAATATATTCAGGGGCACAGTGTGTAGAATTATTATATTCGGGGACACAGTTTATGATACTATTATATTTAGGGGCTTAGACTGTGGCACCATAAGAATTTGCTCTTCGTTTATAGGTGCACAAATATTGAAAAAGTGAGTTTCCGAAGACATCTGATTGAGCAATTTGACCCTATTCCACAGAAATGGGTCATGGCCAGGAGGCATTATAGAGTTCTGGACCAGATGGAAAAGTAAAGAGAAAAAGAATGACTAGAATCTGAGAAGTCGTCACTGGTGAGTCACTAAAGGTAAATGTTGATTCTCCCTGTGACTGCTCAGTACTGTAGTCACTGTATGATCTGCAACGAGATGATGTGTGTATCGTTCTTTTTTGTGAAACCACAACTCCCAGCATATCCTTACCATTATTCTGGCTATACAGGGAGCTGTAGTTTTATTCCGTACAAACTTATATGGCAGGGGTTAAACTTATCGCTCACTTCCGCTTCTCTCGGTCGGGTTCCGTAGGGTGCACGCGCACGCTCGTGCTCGCTCTTAAAGGGCCTGCACGCACCTAAGTTAAAGTGGCAAATTAGCCCATGAGCACCCTGGACTATAAGAGGGGCACAGCCCCTTCCTGCCTTGCCTGAGCTTTGTTGTCATTACCCTAGTTTGTCTCTGAAAATGGTCTCCTAGTGTCTTCTAGTTTCCAGTGTTTCCTGTTTCTGATACCTATAATCTGTTTCCCTTGCTATCCTGGTCAAGTGCCGTATTGAGTTGGAGTCATGCTCTGCTGTTTACCACGCCTGTCCTGTTACACCATGCTTGGTGTCTGCAAGAATAATTTTCAATGGCACGATACACCGCAAAACAATGTGAAGACCCCCCACCCGTGCGGCACGTATGTCTTTGTTTGCAAAACAGGGAATCTGTTGCTAAAAATTTGAATCCCACCCCTGGTTACATACAAATGTTACATACCATTCTCGTGATCAGTGAGGGTCCTAGCAGAATGGCCACCAGCGATCAGAACATTTTTGCCTATTCTGTGGATAGGTGATAGTTTTTTATTCTGGGACAACCCCTATAAGTGATCTAGATTTGATTCAGTAAAATCACTGAAATAGGTCTTGGCAGAAGGAAGAGCAAGAAAACAGGAACAAATTCGAAAAGCTAAACGGCTGGAAATCACTGTCATTTGAATTTTGTTCTACACTTGGAGGCTTGAGGGTATTAGATCACACAAAAAAGATTAAAAATAGTGGAGTACAAAGTAGTGTAATTAGAAATAGAGACTTTGTATTCAGATATTATATTGAAATAGAAGTGACTATT
The DNA here is from genome assembly GCF_050947455.1 of Rhinoderma darwinii. Classification (NCBI taxonomy): domain Eukaryota; kingdom Metazoa; phylum Chordata; class Amphibia; order Anura; family Rhinodermatidae; genus Rhinoderma; species Rhinoderma darwinii. Next base: position 64,529,746 of record NC_134690.1, read on the forward strand.
TTGCTTGTTGCTTCTAATATTTTTTCCTATTATTATTTTCTAGTATTATATTAAAATTTTGAATTCATTTTCATGAAGTAAAAAAAAAAATTGTGGGATTAAATTATTATGATCATTTATAAAATAATAAGTCACTAACATGACCACAGTCAGAGAAGCAAGAAAGATTGAATAGTTTTACAAATTACCGTGGAGAGTTCTGAGACCAAGTTGAAGTTTTAACAGTCAAACTTTAATATCCTTACACTAATTGCAGTCACTTAATAATGCAATATTAGGCGGTTATGACAGCGTATAATTTGCTTTTTCGCATAAATGTTTTAATCTCTATCAATTGCTCCCATGCTTTTAAGAAAACTTTTTACATCTCTGTGTCATAAGGACTTAATGTTTTATCTGTATTTTCTTTTTTACTTCATGTTAACTTTTTTGGAAGGGGAGTCTAATTATAATTCGTGACTAACTTTAGAGAGAACTCTAGTTGCTTTTCATAGACATTCAGTAGATTTTGTGTTACCTCATGCTTATATAAATGTATGGGCTAGTTGTATGAATGTTAATCTAGTCTAATCGCCACATTAGGCCAGGTAGGATTTTTCTTCCCTTAAAGAGGCTCTGTCACCAGATTTTGCAACCCCTATCTGCTATTGCAGCAGATAGGCGCTGCAATGTAGATTACAGTAACGTTTTTATTATTAAAAAATGAGCATTTTTGGCCAAGTTATGACCATTTTTGTATTTATGCAAATGAGGCTTGCAAAAGTCCAAGTGGGTGTGTTTAAAGTAAAAGTCCAACTGGGCGTGTATTATGTTTGTCACATCGGGGCGTTTTTACTACTTTTACTAGCTGGGCGTTCTGACGAGAAGTATCATCCACTTCTCTTCAGAACGCCCAGCTTCTGGCAGTGCAGACACAGCGTGTTCTCGAGAGATCACGCTCTGACGTCACTCACAGGTCCTGCATCGTGTCGGACGAGCGAGGACACATCGGCACCAGAGGCTACAGTTGATTCTGCAGCAGCATCGGCGTTTGCAGGTAAGTCGATGTAGCTACTTACCTGCAAACGCTGATGCTGCTGCAGAATCAACTGTAGCCTCTGGTGCCAATGTGTCCTCGCTCGTCCGACACGTTTCAGGACCTGTGAGTGATGTCAGAGCGTGATCTCTCGAGAACACGCTCTGTGTCTGCACTGCCAGAAGCTGGGCGTTCTGAAGAGAAGTGGATGATACTTCTCGTCAGAACGCCCAGCTAGTAAAAGTAGTAAAAACGCCCCGATGTACGCACATAATACACGCCCAGTTGGACTTTTACTTTAAACACGCCCACTTGGACTTTTGCAAGCCTCATTTGCATAAATACAAAAAAGCCTTTATTTGACAGGTTTTTTTTACATTTTTTTAACTTGTCCCCCCAGGGAACTTGAACCAGTGATCGCTGTGGGCTTCACATTGTGGTAATCTGTTTTCCAGAATACTAATTAATTTCTCAAATTGGTGTATTTCCTTAATTTTGTTCAGCGTCCTTGGGAATGGGATAGATAGTGATTTCCAGCTAATGGCTACCGTCCATTTGGCTGCTGATAAAATATGCGAGATTAATTTTCTATTTATTTTGGGTACATCAGGAATTTCTGCATTCAGTATCGCTGACCAAGGTGTTAATTTGATTTGTAACTGTAATTTAGAATTGATAAGGCGCTCAATTCGTTTCCAATGAGCCTGTACTACTGGACAGAACCACCAGATATGAGCCATAGTGCCCCTCTCCCCACAGTTTCTGAAACAAGCATCCGAACTACCTGGAAACAATTTTGCTAATTTGTCCGGAGTAAGATACCACCTCGTTAGAATTTTATACGATGTTTCTTTAATATTATTCGATTGAAATACTTTAGCTGTGTTATCATATATTTGTTGCCACGAGGTCGAATCTGGTATATTTCCCAGCTCACGTTCCCAAGCCATCATATATGAAGTAGGACCATTATACGTTTCACTTCTGAATTGGGAGTACAAAACTGAAATCAGCCCTTTCCCCCTTGGGGAGTCTCGACAATTAGCCTCATAGAAGGTTACACTAGTGTCGCTTGGTAAAAAGACAGATCCCAAGAGAAGATGGTGTATTTGTAGATATCTAAAATATTCCCTGAGCGGGATTTGAGAATCCTGACGTAGGGCCTCAAAAGAAAGGGATTTACCATCTTTGCACAAATTAAGTAATGAAGTGAAGCCTAATGAGGTCCACCACTGGAAGGCCTCCGGGTGTAATCCCGGCGGAAAGTCAGGATTAAGCAATAATGGTTGTAATGCGGATGGATTAGACATAAGTTTAAACTTTTCCCGACATATAAACCAAAGTGTGAGGGAGTGTTTGATAATGCTATTTTTGATGCCAGAAATGTGAGATCTTAAAACCGGAGACCACATCAGTGCCTTTAGTGAGGATGGAGATGTAGTAAGGGATTCAAACAAAACCCATCTTATGGTGTTGGGGTCACAGTTCCATGCTGCGATCTGTGAGATTTGTGCCGCATAGTAATATAATTTCAGGTCCGGAAGACTAAGTCCCCCACTAACCGTGGAGCGATGTAAGGTGGACTTACCCACTCTTGATCCTTTATTCGCCCAAATGAATTTATTTATTATCCGCTGTATATGTGAGATGGCATAAAGCGGAACCCTAACGGGAAGGGCCCTAAATAAATACAGCATCTTGGGTAGAATGGTCATTCGAACTGCAGCGAGTCTGCCCAACCAAGATATATGGTACCTAGACCACTCCTCTAATAATTTCCTGATAGATGCAAATTTTTTAGGGTAGTTACTTAAGTATAAAGTAGTTGGATCTCTAACTAGAGCTATTCCTAAGTATGTCATGTGGGAGTGTTTCCACTGAAATCCAAAGTTAAGTTTTAACAGGTCCACCTGTTCCATCGACATTTGTATCTGCATTGCTGTGGATTTAAGCGGATTTACTATTAACCCTGAGTAAGCCCCAAAGCAGGTAAGAGTATTCATGAGATTTGGTAAAGAAACCATTGGCGTTGTAATGAATAAAAGCATATCATCTGCATAAATGCTAAATTTAAACTCATGAGATTGCTCCCTGTATCCCTTAATGTCTGGATTTAGACGAATATGCTGTGCAAGAGGCTCCATGGCGAGAGCGAACAAGAGAGGAGACAACGGGCATCCCTGTCGTGTCCCTTTTTGTATCTGAAAATAAGGAGAGTATTGACCTAGGAATTTTACTCTAGCTTGTGGAGAGTGATATACTGCCCTGATAGCGTCTAGGTACGGACCCCTAATGCCAAATTGTGTAAGTGTGCTATATAAGTAGTTCCAGTCCACAGAATCAAATGCTTTCTTGATATCTAAGCTCAAAATTAGTAATTGGCGTTTGTGCGTAGTAGCATGAAGAATAATATTGTGAGCCAATCGAATATTGTCCGTTGCTTGTCGTGATGGTATGAAGCCCGTTTGATCAGGAGAAATTAGGGAGGTCATATATGGTGCAAGTCTATTCGAAAGTATTTTAGTAAATATCTTGTAGTCTACATTAAGTACTGATATTGGACGTAAATTTGCACAGTGGGCTTCATCTTTTCCAGGTTTTGGAATGAGTGAAATATTAGCCTGTGAAAATTCAGGAGGGGGTACTTCCCCTGCCAGAAGTGTGTTGAAATATGTGGTTAGATGCGGTGTTAATGTCTGTGAAAATGTTTTGTAATAGAAAGCGGAGTAACCATCAGGGCCTGGGCACTTGGAAGATGTGAGGTTTTTTATGCTTTCAGTGACCTCTTGTGCTGTGATCGGGGAATTAAGTTGTAATCTTGCCTCATCTGTCAGAGATGGAAGAGAGTGTGTTGAAAGCCATTCAGATAAATCTGTGGAGTTCAAGGATTGAGGTTTGCTATACAAAGCACTACAGAATGTACTCATGGTGTCTAATATATCAAGCGGATTGGTTGTTAGTGTTCCCGTGTTGTTATGCATGTGGTAAATTTGTTTACCTCTAATGTGGGAGTTTAGTTTTCTGGAGAACATTGAGGTAGCTCGATTGGAATATGCATACAATTTTGCCTTGCCCCATCGAAGTGCTTTCTCAGCCTTGCTCTCCTCCAATGCTCTAAGAGAGCAGCGAGTTTCCTCTATATGAGCTTTAATCATTGTATTTGGTTTATTAATATACTGACGCTCTAGTCTTGTAAGGGTCGATAGCAATTTATTAAGAAGTTGCAATCTATCTCTTTTCAATTTTGATCCTTTTGCCATTAGTACACCTCTCAACACTGCTTTATGTGCCAGCCATATTTGAGCAGAAGAAGTATTTGGTAGGGAATTAATGGCAAAATACTCTTGTAGAGCGCTGGATATGGATGTGACTATTTCTGGACGAGAAAGTAGGGAATCATTCAGCCTCCATGATGGCGGACGTGTGACGTTGCCAATGCAAACTTGGAGTTGTATTGCAGTATATTGTGATACTGACAGCCTCCTATGAAGCCCTGCCGGAGTACAAAGATGGTGGACCTGGGGGCCTTCATCAGGCCCCCAGGCTGCCATATCAACCAACGGCATCTCCTGATCGCACCGCGGGTGGGCCATTGGAACGTTACAGGGGGTCGTCCCCCTATTTTTAGTCATTTAAATACCACAGTCGCTATTGACCGCAGCATTTAACGGGTTAAACGAGCAGGATCGCGCTCGAGCGGGATTCCGCTCGTTACCCGGAAGTGCCAGCTGTAACACACAGCCGACACGCTCCTTCTTTGGAGCTGGTTCAGCCCGTGAGCCTGCTCCATACTCCCCCACCCGACATGCAGCGTGTATATACGGCAGATATCGGGAAGGGGTAAATGCCAACAGCTAATGTTGCTCACGCCGTTTTTATTGTCATAGAGACACCCTTCTCCATGTAGCTTGTCCTTTCCCATATTGCCAGATAGTGGATGTTGAATCCATGACACACGTGACACCAGTAGTGGGGGAAACTATAACACAGATACATATCAAAATTGCAATACATCTAAGCGATAGCATTTAAAGACACAATACCAAATAAATACAATGGAACATTATAATCGTCCTTTTCGTTTGGGAATATGATTCCCACATCTTACATGGACATATGTATTTTTTTAAACTGTATTTACTTTTTAAATATGATAATGATCATACATAATTTAATACTAGATATTAGAAATGAGCCCACTGTAAAAAAATAAATTACCCATGAAATGAACATCATGTGATTCTGTTTCACTAAAGGGTATGATTAATGTAAACATGAAATATATCTTGGAGTCAAGGCAGTAAGTAGAATTATACATCTTCCAGTATATCATATGAGATGAGGACTTAAGGTGCAATAAATGTGAAATGTAAGATTTGACTCCTTATATTAATCATTTGTTATATATACAGTATAGTTCAGCTGTTACCTTACTCGATTCTTTAGACGAGACCCAGTGGATGGCCATGGCTCTAGCTGACGGCAGCATTTGGTTTCCATCACGGTCTTGTGGAATAAACTGTCACTGGGCCAGCAGGGGGCGGTGGATACCCACCTTGTCACCAAGGGATTTGACTTATGGCTGCTCCTGTGAGTGTAGTCTAAGGAAACCCCTGATATTCCCCCTTTAATTCCACAGGGATGTGGACTTCCCTGCAGGGGAACCCCAAGTCGCTACTCCCAGAGTGGTTTCCCTTTGTGACGGCTGATGTAACAGGTGCAGAGTGGTCTGGTGAGAAAAAGGTCAGGGCAGGCTGCTTAGGATCATTACGGGTAACATAGCCAATGGTCAGGGCAGGGATGAGAGGTTCGTTATGGGTAACGTAGCAAATGGTCAGGATAGGTGGCAGGGGGTCGTTACAGTAAACAAAGCAAATGGTCAGAGCAGGCGGCAGGCAGGGATGATCAAAGGAACAGGCAAAGGTCAAACACGCGGAGTCATTAGATGAAAAATCTGGTACACTAGAAACACTTGGAACACTGAGAAACCAAATTGCTCTGGCAATGAGTCCAAAGAGGGGCTTTTTATAACAGAGACAGCTGAGAATTCAAATTTTGGCAAGTACTGGCCCTTTAACAACTGAGAGTAAATGCGCAGGCACTAGGACCCAGTGTGGTCTACTCTCTAGTGATGGCCTCTGTCTTGCGCCATGGCCCTGCTGGATCGGGCAGTGGCTCCCCTTCCCTACACGGATGCCTGCATTGGGTTGCCAAACAACCAGTGCTTGAAAATGATGTCAGACACAGCGGCCTATTTAAAGAGGCGTTCTTTGCTAAACTCTTGGTTCTGTGGTATTGACCATGTTCTTGACTTCTAACTTAGCCTTGTTCCATGATTAAGCTCCCATCTCATCCCTTGGATTTGTCACGTGGATCCTGTGGCTTCACTTTTGGTATTGACCTCTGGCTTGTTTACCGACTTCTATTCCATCTCATCCTCCGGCTTGTTGCAACGTGGCTGTTATTCTGTTGACGACCCATGGCTACGATCCTGACATTACCTGGGTATTCGACCGGAAAAGTCCATACCTCCTTACAGGGATTAAGTTGTTCACCCAGAGTTTGTTGGCTCTGATTTTTATGCGGAAAGTGCATCGGAATCGGCTCCGAAAAACTGCCTAAATCGCACCACATTGATTTCAATAACAATTTTTTTTCAGGGCGGCTTTTAACCGCTCTCGGGGAAAAAACTGCATATCCTTTCTTGCCACCCCTGACCTCCCATTGAAATCAATGGGAGGCAGAATAAACCTGTGGAGCTAGTTTACGACTATTCTCTGCTGCGGTTTTTGCCCTTGCATTGGCTTCATGGCCGCGGACGAAAAACGCTGCGAAAATCATGGCAAAAAAAATCTCAGTCAGGTCAAAATCTGCCTCAAAAATCCTGAAGGAATTCTGAGGCAGATTTTTTCTGCCTGAAAAAAAGTCAGTGGGAACAGGGACTAAGGGTAAAGTATGGGGAGATTCCTTAGGCTGGGTTCACACGACCTATTTTCAGGCGTAAACGAGGCGTATTATGCCTCGATTTACGCCTGAAAATAGGGCTACAATACGTCGGCAAACATCTGCCCATTCATTTGAATGGGTTTGCCGACGTACTGTGCAGACGACCTGTAATTTACGCGTCGTCGTTTGACAGCTGTCAAACGACGACGCGTAAATTGACTGCCTCGGCAAAGAAGTGCAGGGCACTTCTTTGCAACGTAATTTGAGCCGTTCTTCATTGAAGTCAATGAAGAGCAGCTCAAGATTTACGAGCGTCACAGACGCCTCGCATAATGCGAGGAGGAGCTTTTACGTCTGAAACGAGGCAGCTGTTTTCTCCTGAAAACAGTCTGTCTTTTCAGACGTCAAAGCCTCTCATCGTGTGAACATACCCTTAGGTTTTTCACCTCAGTCTAGTCAGTACCAAACCAATTGCAGCTTAGAGAAGTCACTTCTTAGGTGAGAAACGTTTGGTTCAGTGTACTCTATTTTATGAAGAAAAAATATCAAAATCATTACACTTTTGGATTATAATATTTTTAATTTGGAATTACAAATCGATAAATGCATCTATGACAAATATATAAAATTGTGTAAGAACACATACTATTTTTATTTTATATATATATAAATATATATATAAATATATATATATAAATATATATATTTATTTTATTATTTTTATTATTATTATTTTGATTTTTTATTTTTTTAAATCAATGTACAATTTTTTACTGGGTATTATAGACATTTCCTAATATGCTTTCATCTAATATATATTTTCGAAAGTTTGTTTGAAGCTCGATTTTTCATTGGATTAAAAGCAGTCCATGTGACCGCTGCAGCCTATGATTGGCCTGTGATTGGCTGCAGCAGTCACATGGGATGAAACGTCATCCCGGGAGGCCAGACTGGAGGAAGAAGCAGGTGTTCTGGGTAAGTAAAAGGGACAGTGTCATGATTTTTTTTTAAATTAATTTATGTGTTTTTATTTAATAAAATATAATATTGACTTTATTTAACCCCTTAATGACCGGGCCATTTTGCACGTTAATGACCAAGGATTATTTTTCGTTTTTTCACGGTCGCATTCCAAGAGTCGTAACTTTTTTTTTATTCCGTCGACATAGCCGTATAAGGGCTTGTTTTTTGCGGGACGAGTTGTATTTTGTAATTGTACCATTTTTAGATGCTTATAACATATTGATTAACTTTTATTAACTTTATTTTAGGAGAGAATTGAAAATAAGCAGCTATTCCAGCAATAATTTTCACTTTATAAATTTACGCCGTTTACTATGCAGCGTAAATAACATGTTAACTTTATTCTATGGGTCGGCACGATTACGGGGATACCAAATATGTAGAGGTTTTATATGTTTTTCCTGCGTTTGCACAATAAAAACCCTTTTAGAAAAAAATTACTTGTTTTTGCATCGCCGCATTCCAAGAGCCGTAACGTTTTTATTTTTCCGTCGATGTGGCCGTATGTGGGCTTGATTTTTGCGGGACAATGTGTAGTTTTCATTAGTACTATTTTGGGGTACATAGGACTTATAGATTAACTTTTATTTTATTTTTTATGGGGAGAATGGGAGAAAAGAGAGAATTTTGCCGTTGTTTTTTGCGTTTTCTATGGACGCCGTTCATCCGGCGGTTTAATTAATATGTTCATTTTATTGGTCAGGTTGTTACGATCGCGGGGATACCATATATGTGTATGTGTGATTTGTTTTGACAGTTTTACTAAATAAAACCACTTTTTGGGCCAAAAAAGTAGTTTTATTTGACTTTGACTGTAATTTTTATTTTTATTTTTTCACAAACTTTATTTAACTGATTGTCATTTTTTTTTAAAGTCCCATAAGGACACTTCACTATGCGATGTGCCGATCGCATATATAATGCTTTGGTACACTTAGTATACCGAAGCATTATTGCCTGTCAGTGTAAAACTGACAGGCAACCTATTAGGTCATGCCTCTGGCATCGCCTAACAGGCAGATGCTGAAGACAGACCTGGGGGTCTTTGTTAGACCCCCGGCTGTCATGGAAACCCGACGGCGACCCGCGATTTGTTTGCGGGGGCACCGATCGGGTGACAGAGGGAGCTCCCTCCCTCTGTCAAACACATTAAATGCCGCTGTCACTATTGACAGCGGCATTTAATGGGTTAAACTGCCGGAATCGGTGCGCGCTTCGATTCCGGCAGTTGCAGCAGGAGCCAGGCTGTGTATAACAGCCGTGCTCTTGCCGCTGATCGCATGGGTAAGCTGTCAGTACCCGCGCCATCACAGGACGGATATATCCGTCCTCCTGCGCGAACTAGCAGCTGCTGAGGACGGATATATCCGTCCTTCGGCGTTAAGGAGTTAATTTTTCACACACAATGTTTTTTTTATTAACTCTTTCTTACTGTACTGGGGGCTGCCATGTTTTATTAAATGTGTGTATGTTTCTCTTAACGACACATACACAGATGGAATACGGCAGCACAGGGCATAGGACACAATGAATGGGAGCCATTCATTGCTTCTGCCATCTGGCTCTGTACTGCGCAGACGCAGTTCAGGGTCACACAGCAGAGAAGCTGGTTTTTAGGGAGATAGCAGCGACATTATGAAGATCGGTAAGGTGTGTGTCTCTGTCTCTCCCTCTATCTCTCTCTCACAGACCCCCACTTTCGTGACCCCCAGGGCCCCCCCGATGGCCCCCTCCCCCGACGCCCCCCCCCAGACCTGCTGTAACTGTGTGTGTGTCTGTATGTAGCAGTGCTGAGTGTGTGTATGCATGTAGTAGTGCTGAGTGTGTTTGTGTATGTGTGTGTGTGTGTGTCTGTATGTAGCAGTGCTGAGTGTGTATCTATGTAGCAGTGCTGAGTGAGTGTGCGTGTATGTATGTAGCAGTGCTGACTTTGTGTGTATGTGTGTAGCAGTGCTGTGTGTGTGCAGCAGAGCTGAGTGTGTGTGTGTAGCAGTGCTGAGTGTGTGTGTAGCAGTGCTGAGTGTGTGTGTGTGTAGCAGAGCTGAGTATGCACGGGCGCCGCTGATCCTTCATAGCCGCTATCCAGCTGTTTTGAAGAATCAGCGGCGAGCACACCCCGCCCCCCACACACACACACACACAAATCCCCCCAAACATGCAAAATCAAGTGCAATCAAGCGTTTTTTTATGTGGTTTTTGGCACGTAAAATGCGCAAAAAAAACTTGTCAAATACACGCCGTGTGAACCTGTCAACTGAAAAGTCATTCACTTCACTTTCATCATTCTACGGGTATGATAACACGCAGGGTTTTCAGCCGTTTTTTGAGCCATAAACGTCCCGAAAAACGGATGAAAAATCGGAAGCAGAATGCCTACAAACATCTGCCCATTGGTTTCAATGGAAAATACGGCATTCTGTTCCGACGGGGCGTTTTTTACGCAGCCGTTTTCAAAAAACGGCACGTAAAAGACACCCGCCAAAAATAAGTCCATTTTACTTCTTGGGAAATTTTTGGAGCCGTAAGAAACACCGCCTAAAACGCGAGTTTCCTTTGTTTAGTAAGCGTGTGAACATACCCTTAGCCTTTTGGTGTGTCCTATAGCTTCTGCCAGCTGCCATTTGGACAATCACACCAAAAATGGCAGCCGGACACTGCTTAGCAATTTGAAGACACCTTTACCTGGCTTGTAGGAGGGGGGGGGGGGTGAGACTCCCTCCTACATTTACGGCAGTTGTGAGTCAGGTTGCTTTGCCTTATTCACCTTGCTGTAATTCTGGGAAGTGCTCCCTCTGGTGGCCAACATAGGAAAACATGTAAAATTATTATTTAATTTTTAATACTTTCCACCATGTGGAAGAAAAAAAGAAATACAGCAAAAAACGTACAAAATATAATGAAATAAGTAACTTACTTTAAAAAAAAAAGGTCTAATTCGCGACACATTCCCTTTAAAGAGGCTTTGTCACCAGATTATCAAATCCCTATCTCCTATTGCATGTGATCGGCGCTGCAATGCAGATAACCTTTTTTTTTTTTTTTTTTAAACGATCATTTTTGCCTAAGTAATGAGCAATTTTATATTTATGCAAATTAGCCTTTCTAATGGTCAACTGGGCGTGTTCTCTCTTATTTCCAACTGGGCGTGTATTGTGTTTTAAGCAACTGGGCGTGTTTACTTCTTTCACTGCACATTCACACTGTGGATCATGCTGAGCTGGAACAATGATAAGTGTATGACACTGATTGGTCACTGATTGGTCAGCCTCATACACTTCTCTGTACAACACCCAGTTGGTAAAAAGTAAAAACACGCCCAGTTGTCCATTGAGAAACTCATTAGCATAAATCTAAACTGGCTCATAACTTGCTAAAAAATGATCGTTTTTCAAAATAAAAACCACTGTTGTTATCTACATTACAGCGCCAATCACATTATGTAGGAGATAGGACACTTATAATCTGGTGACAGAGCCTCTTTAACTTTTAATACTTTTAACTCCAGCGGTAGTCACTGTTCCGGATGCTAAAAGAGTTACTACCGATCAGTTAACTCTTTCAGCTCCCTGGACAGTGACTATCCCCTGACGTCGCCTAGCAACGCTCCCGTAATTATGGGTGCACACACGTAGCCACCCGTAATTACGGGAGCCCCAAAGACTTATATTGGCCTGCCCGTGCTGTAATTACGGCCTGAAATAGGACATGTTTATATTTTTCAACAGCACGGGCACCTTCCCGTAAGCAAACGGGAAGGTACCCGTGGCCAATAGAAGTCTATGGGCCCGTAATTACGGCCCGTGATTACGAGTATTTTTACGTTCGTGTGCATGAGGCCTAAATCTGTAATGAATATATTGCTTAATTTCATTTCTTTTATGCTACCAATAACATTGTTTACACTCTCTAGCAATTAAATTCCTAATGAGAGGTATTTAAATAGTGATAATAGAAAAAGGGAGAGAACCACCAGCTCACCGGTCTGCATCCCCGACAGCGTCAAACGGATCCCCACGACGGCCCGCGGTGTAGAACAACAATGTAGAGAAGAAAATGATCCAGCGCTGATGATGATTTAAAAGGGAATTGAGAGTCCCATGTTAATTTGAGAAGGTTATTAAAATCGGAAGGGAGACGCAGTCCCAAGATGCAAGTAGTCAGGACTTGCATCTTGGGACTGCGTCTCCCTTCCGATTTTAATAACCTTCTCAAATAAACATGGGACTCTCAATTCCCTTTTAAATCATCATCAGCGCTGGATCATTTTCTTCTCTACATTATTTAAATAGTGAGCTTTTACTCTATCCATATCGTAAGTCAACCTCCCGAGCAACGCCGGGTATAACAGCTAGTTATTATCTATTTTTCCTTTAACCCGTTAGTGACCGGCCCATCGTGTTTCTACGTCGGTCACTAACGGGCCTTATTCCGATGCCATAGACTTTTTATGTCGCGGCATCGGAATAAGTAAACAGAGCAGGGAGCTGTCAAATCTCCCTGTTCTCGGCTGCTAGAGGCAGCTGAGGGCTGGGAGCGTCCCTGCTCTGCCGTGTGAGATCGATATTAGTATCGATCTCACCCGTTTAACCCCTCAGATGCGGTGCGCAATAGCAAGCATCGCATCTGAGTGGTTTTGGAGAGGGAGGGAGCTCCCTCTCTCCCCTACCGACACCCGGCGATACGATCGCCGAGTGTCTGTGTCTCCAATGGCAGCCGGGGGTCTAATAAAGGCCCCCAGGTCTGCCTGGAGTGAATGCCTGCAAGATCATGAAGGAGGCATGACCTAGCAGATGCCTGTCCGTGTTAAGGGCTGATTCAGACGATCGTTGCGTTTTTGCGCGCGCAAAAAAATGCGGCGTTTTGCGCGCGCAAAAAACACTTGACAGCTGCGTGTGTCATCCGTGTATGATGCGCGGCTGCGTGATTTTCGTGCAGCCGCCATCATAGAGATGAGTCTAGTCGACGTCAGTCACTGTCCAGGGTGCTGAAAGAGTTAACTTATCGGCAGTAACTCTTTCAGCACCCTCGACAGTGAATGCCGATCACAATATCGATAAACCTGTTACAAAAAAGTACTTACCGAGAACTTCCCTCCCGGCCGTTGCCTTGGTGACGCGTCCTTGGTGACGCGCCTCTCTTGACATCGGGCCCCACCTCCCTGGATGACGCGGCAGTCCATGTGACCGCTGCAGCCTGTGCTTGGCCTGTGATTGGCTGGAGCTGTCACTTGGACTGAATTGTCATCCCGGGAGGTCATACTGAAGGAAGAAGCCGGGAGTTATCGGTAAGTCAGAACTTCTTTTTTTTTTTACACGTTCATGTATATTGGGATCGGAAGTCACTGTCCAGGGTGCTGAAACAGTTTAACTCTTTCAGCACCCTGGACAGTGACTATCTCCTGACGTCGCGTACCGGAATTTTTTTTGCCGGGTTCGGCCAAAACGAGTTCGGCCGAACATGGTGAAGTTCGGTTCGGTTGTCCGGGTTCGCTCATCTCAAAGACACTCTGTTTGGGTGTTTGGAAACAGAAAAGCACGTGGTGCTTTTCTGTTTACATTCATCCTTTTGACAGCTGGTGCGCGAAACAGTCGGTTCGCACGGAAGTGCTTCCGTGCGACCTGCGTGGTTTTCACGCACACATTGACTTCAATGGGTGCGTGATGCGCGAAATATGCGGAGATATTGAGCATGTCGCGCTTTTTGCGCAGCGGACAAACGCTGCGCAAAAAGCACGGACTGTCTGTACTGCCCCATAGACTTGTATTGGTCTGTGCGTGGCGCGTGAAAACCACGCGGCCCGCACGGACCCAATACACGTTCGTGTGAATCCCCCCCTTAAACGGACAGGCAGTAATACACTGCAATACAAAAGTATTGCAGTGTATTATAAATGCAATCGCAGAATCGCATATTATAGTCCCCTAATGGGACTAGTAAAAAAGTGAAAAAAAAAAGTGAAAAAAAATGAAAAACCCAGCTTTTCCCCTCACAAAATGCTTTACTATTAAAAAAACAAAATAAAGTTAAAAAGTTACACATATTTGGTATTGCCGCGTCCGTAATGACCCCGACTATAAATCTATTACATTAATTATTTAACCCGCACGGTGAACGCCGTAAAAAATTAAATAAAAAACTATGGAAAAATTGCTGTTTTCTGTGAATACTGACTTTAAAAAAATGTGATAAAAAGTGATCAAAAAGTCGCATCTACTCCAAAATGGTACCAATAAAAACTACAAGTCGTCCTGCAAAAAAAAAGCCCTCATACAACCGCATCGGCGAAAAAATAAAAACGTTACGGCTCTTCAAATATGGAGACACAAAAACAAATAATTTTGAAAAAAAAGCGTTTTTACTGTGTAAAAGTAGTAAAACATACAAAAACTATACAAATTTGGTATTTGTTGCAATCGTAACAACCCGCTGAATAAAGTTATTGTGTTATTTATATCACATGGTAAACGGCGTAGATTTAAGACGCGAAAAAGAGTGGCGAAATTTTAGGTTTTTTTCTATTTCCCCCCAAATAAAAGTTAATAAAAGTTAATCAGTAAATAATATGTCCCCCAAAATGGTGCTATTGAAAAGTACAACTTGTCCCGCAAAAAACAAGACCATATACAGCTATGTCGATGCAAAAATAAAAACGTTATAGCTCTTGGAATGCGACGATGGAAAAACTTAAAAAATGGCCTGGTCATTAAGGTCCAAAATAGGCTGGTCATTAAGGGGTTAAAAGTAATATCAATTTATAAATAGTTAACTGTCAGCAAAACATCTGCTTATTGAAATCAATGGGAAAAATGGCGTGATGTTCAGTCGGGGTGTTTTTTTATGCCGCCTATAGAAATTATAATGCTAATGTCTTGGATTGGACACTAACACAGTCAAGGGTAGGGACACAAATTCTGTTTTCCCCATATTGCCACTGGGAGGGAGCAGGAGTCTTAAGTCACAGTGATATTTGCTATCCTAACTACTTACAATTATGGTTCTAGCTGCTGGTGCTATCTTGGAAAATAAAAAATGTCACGGCTGAATATACAGTTAAGTCCAGAATTATTTGGACAGTGACACAAGTTTTGGCATTATAGCTGTTTACCAAAACATATTGAATATACAGCTATATAATCAATATGGGCTTAATGTGCAGACTCTCAACTTTAATTTGAGGGTATTCACATCCTAATTTGAGGAAGAGTTTATGAATTACAGCTCTTTAATATGTAGCTGCCTCTTTTTCAAGGGACCAAAGGTAATTGGACAATTATCTAAAAAACTATGTAATGGGCTGCATGGGCTATTCCCTCGTTAATCCATCATCAATTAAGCAGGTAAAAGGACTGGAGTTGATTCCAGGTGTGACATTTGCATTTGGAAGCTGTTGCTGTGAACCCACAACATGAGGTCAAAGGAGCTCTCAATGAAAGTGAAACAAACCATCATTAGGCTGAACAAAAATGAAGAAATCCATCAGAGAGATAGCACAAATGTTAGGAGTGGCCAAATCAAAAGTTTGGTACATTCTTAAAAAAAAAAAGAGCACACTGGTGATCTCGTGAACTTCAAAAGGCCTGGACGTCCATGGAAGACAACAGTGGTGTTGGATCGCAGAATCCTTTCCATGGTAAAGAAAAACCCCTTCACAACATCTACCCAAGTGAAGAACACTCTCCTGGAAGTAGGTGTATCAGTATCTAAAGAGAAGACTTCATGAGATAAAATACAGAGGGTTCACCACAAGGCAGATTTAAACAAACTAAGTGTTTGGGCGTCCACTTGGCAAATGAAGTTTAATGTAGATAAATGTAAAGTTATGCATCTGGGTACGAAAAACCTGCAAGCATCATATGTCCTAGGGGGAGCTACACTGGGGGAGTCAATTGTTGAGAAGGATCTGGGTGTACTTGTAAATCATAAACTAAATTTCAGCATGCAGTGTCAATCAGCTGCTTCAAAGGCCAGCAAAATATTGTCGTGTATCAAAAGAGGCATGGACTCGCGGGACAGGGATGTAATATTACCACTTTACAAAGCATTAGTGAGGCCTCATCTAGAATATGCAGTCCAGTTCTGGGCTCCAGTTCATAGAAAGGATACCCTGGAGTTGGAAAAAATACAAAGAAGAGCAACGAAGCTAATAAGGGGCATGGAGAATCTAAGTTATGAGGAAAGATTAAAAGAACTAAACCTATTTAGCCTTGAGAAAAGACGACTAAGGGGGGACATGATTAACTTATATAAATATATGAATGGCGCATACAAAAAATATGGTGAAATCCTGTTCCATGTAAAACCCCCTCAAAAAACAAGGGGGCACTCCCTCCGTCTGGAGAAAAAAAGGTTCAACCTGCAGAGGCGACAAGCCTTCTTTACTGTGAGAACTGTGAATCTATGGAATAGCCTAACGCAGGAGCTGGTCGCAGCAGGGACAGTAGATGGCTTTAAAAAAGGCTTAGATCATTTCCTAGAACAAAAAAATATTAACTGCTATGTGTAGACATTTTTTACTTCCCACTTCCCCTTTCCCATCCCTTGGTTGAACTTGATGGACATGTGTCTTTTTTCAACCGTACAAACTATGTAACTATGTAACTATGTAATTAATCAGCCTCAAAAATAGAAAGGCCAGATTAGACATGTAAAGAAGCCAGCCCAGTTCTGGAACAGTTGAAACTAAGATCAACCTGTACCAGAATGATGAGAGGAAGAAAGTATGGAGAAGGCTTGGAACGGCTCATTATCCAAAGCCCACCACATCCCCTGTAAAACATGGTGGAGGCAGTGTGATGTCATGGGCATGCATGGCTGCCAAAGGCACTGGGTCACTAGTGTTTGATGATGTGACTGAAGACAGAAGCAGCCGGATGAATTCTGAAGTGTTCAGGGATTTACTTTCTGTTCAGATTCAACCAAATGCAGCAAGGTTGATTGGACGTCGCTTCACAGTACAGATGGACAATGACCCAAAACATACTGCGAAAGCAGCCCAGGAGTTTAAGGCAAAAAAGTGGAATATTCTGCAATGGCCAAGTCAACCACCAGATCTCAACCCGATCGAGCTGCATTTCACTTGCTTAAGGCAAAACTTAAGGCAGAAAGACCCACAAACAAGCAACAACTGAAGACGCGGCAGTAAAGGCCTGGCAAAGCATCACAAAGGAGGAAACCCAGCGTCTGGTGATGTCCATGGGTTTCAGATTTCAGGCAATCATTGCCTGCAAAGGATTCTCTACAAAGTATTAAAAAAAAAACATTTAATCTATGGTAATGTTAATTTGTTCAATTACTTTTGAGCCCCTGAAATGAGGAGGCCATGTAGAAAAATGGTTGCAATTCCTAAACGTTTCTCAGGATATTTTTGTTCCCCCCTTGAATTAAACCTGAAAGTCTACACTTCAATTACTTCTCAGTAGTTTCATTTTAAATCCAATGTGGTGGCATGCAGAGCCCAAATCAAGATTGTGTCACTGTCCAAATAATTCTGAACCTAACTGTATGTATTGAGCAGGTGCAAAGCTAAGAGCGTTGGGTGCCACGAATTGCCAGCAAGCCACTGCCGTGCCGAGAATATTTAAGTGCTGAGCTAGGGCACACACACTAAATCTTTACTTTGGGTGAAGGAAAGCCTAGCTTTGATTCTTTATTCAGCCCTGACACGCCCGGAGTGTCAATTTAAGTATTACACTTTAAATAATATTGCCATACTATACTGTATCTAACATAGCAACAATGCTTTTTTTTTTTTTTTTTTTTAAATCTTTTAGCTGTCCCAAAAGATAGGCAATTTGTTACTAATTGACACAAATTTAAAAAAAAAATGATAAATCAACATTAAAGCTTGACTTGTATAATTTCATGCTTTACGATCTCACAAAGCACAAAGGTTTACAGAACCTGAGCTCTCTCATGGTAGTTACTGACAGCAATGACATTTTAAGGTACCTCACAGTACACTGCTCTTCATAAATGATAGATATTATCTAAATTAAACTAGCAAAATGAGATAAAAGAAAACGGTTTTATTATCAAGAGACAATTTTTAGATGTGCTGCTTGCACATAATTTACAAAACACCCCTGAGCCTGTAGGGTTTTAATTTCCCATTCATCTTTATTCAGTGTGTAATATCTCATAAATGTTGCCGTTTTGTTCGAGTTGTATTGGTTTCATGAATGTCTATTTTATCAACCATGGCATAAATCTGATATTCTGGGGTATTCGTGCATCTACACAAGACCTAAAGGATCTCCCAGTGATCTGCTCCTTTACTCACAGTGGTATTGTTTATGACAGAGAAGTATTCTACAGTGCAGACCAGGGGCAGAAGTTAGGCTTTCCTTCACTTGGGGCAAATGTTTAGTTCATTGCCCTCGTCTTGTATCTAAATACCCTGGCCAAAGAAGAGTGGTTTATTGATGGCCCACTGGCACCCAGTACCTGGGGCATATGTTTCACCAGTCCTTCCCTAGCTATGCTCTTGCCTCAACTTGTTGAGAACTACTAATAGGGCATTGTATTTAAATTGAGAGGGCTGAAGCTGTGGGTTTTGTCCTAAGCATTCATATATATATAAGAAATCACCTTTAGACCTCAAACAGCAGAAAGGCTTTCCTCAAGATAAGGTATTTGCATAGCTCAGTTCCATATTTTGTCCAAATTCAGTACAGTGCAGTAACATTTTTCAGCTGTGGATCCAGAACTTGTGGTGTATACCATTTAGGCTCTGCTCATATCAGCCTTCCATCAGATATATACAGTAATTTGGGAGTATTCCTTGACGTATACCTCTGATGGAAGGCACTGACATATTGCACTGTAAAGATAGGATTAAAGAGAACCTTTCACCTCCCCATACATGTGCAGCTGAGTGCAACATGTAGTGAGTAGGGCTGCACAAACCCTGGGGCACTTTAAAAAAAAATTCTACCCTCCTCCGTTATTTAGATATCGGTGCAGTTATATTTGGCGCCTGATATTTAAATAACCCCCTGAACTCTCAATGGGGCGTCTACCGGCAAGGGGGCATGTTACTATGGCTGTGACACTGTCCAATCAGATACGGACAGTGTTAAAGCAAGAGCGAGGATAGAGGAGAGAGTGTGCGCGTGAGCTCTCACTCTTCAGCTTTCAAGGTCAGTCTTCTGACGAACTGGCAAGGGGGTGTGTCACTGCTGTTGACACTGTTCGTAGCAGTGACACGCCCCTTTGCCAGTTCGGCAGAAGACTGATCTTGAAAGCTAGAGTGAGAGCGTGCGCGCACACACTCTCTCTATCTTCGCTCTTGCTGTAACACTGTCCGTATCTGATTGGACAGTGTCACAGCCATAGTAACACACCCCCTTGCCAATACACGCCCCATTGACAGTTCAGTGGGTTATTTAAATATCGGACGCAAAATATAACGGCACCGATATCTAAATAACGGAGGAGGGTAGAATTTTTTTTTTAAGTGCCCCAGGGTTTGTGCAGCCCTGCCCATTACATGCTGCACTCAGCTGCACATGTACAATGAGGTGAAAGGTTCCCTTTAAGCAGCACTCTCCTTTATGGTTGGTGTGAGATTTGGTGCAGGTCCTGGTGAGTCCCACTGTCAGGGGCCCAAATTATATCCAAGTACAAATGTTTTCATCCTTACCTTTGCGTGAATTTAGTTAAGGACTCATGAAACCAATTCAATACAATATTCAACATGCTATTTAAAGCCTTGACAGGCTTCAATTCACATCACAACCTCCGGGTGGCGACACACAGACACATATAGTATAGACATCTTGTGACAGAGTATCGCTGAATCATGTTTGTTTTTCAAAGCTGGTCATCTTGTGCCACACATCTCGGGATATGTTGTGATATGAGGAAAGGTAAGGAAGGTAGGTAGAAAATAATACTGCATGTTGAATGCAATAAGGAGGAGCTCCTCTGGTGACTGTGTGTCCTGTTTAATGGTCTCAAGTGCTTGATAAAAGACTGGCTAGGTCAGAAACATTGCCTACACTTGTGTATATCACTGGACCTAAAATAAAACCTGCACAATTTATTGCAATTATTAAGTTGTGTGCTGTCCTATTTTACTTATTGCCCTATATGGCATATGTTGTTCATAGGCGTCAATGTTAAATATACATACTGGGCAGTATACTTTTTTTGCTGGATGACTCTGCATAGAAAATTGAGGAGACTACGCCTCTCTACACAGAAAAAAGAAAGTTATACCAACATTTACCAGCCGATATAGACCAAAAGGACTTTTTTTTTTTTTTTACCTCCGTTGGGTGAGAAGATCCCTATGAAAACGTTTGATGTATATGCCAGGAGCTTTTCCCATACGTCAAACGTAGGGCTCAAATTTGAAGTAAACCGGCCTTATTCCAACATGCATACAGCTGCTTCAAGTTTTTAAGTCCTCATCAGCACATGATATATAAAACAATAGCTTAATGGAGTGGGGAAGTAACATTATAGAATACTAGAACGCAAGGGAACCAGGTTGTACACAAGGCAATGTAGCTATGTAAGAAGTTAGAACCTCGGTGAACTTCTGGGGGACCAGCCATATGAATATTGTTTTTCCAAACTGTACAAACCTAAAGTAAATCTATAACTCTTTCATGATTCATTGGTTAAATATTTGCTTTATGAAAATACAGAACATAACCCTGATTTAAAGGCTACAGTATGTAAACATTTATTTTTTAATGTAATGAATGTGTTTGTACATCTTAAAAATGTTTCTAATACACAGTTATTTTATTTCACTATACATGAATGATGCATAACGCTGCAAGCCGAATCCGTCAGACAGCTGAACTGACGGGGACTCTTTAATTTGAATTTAACACACAATCTAACCCTAATACCGTTCAAATCTTAGTTGATGAACTTAGATTTGCCTGCAGTCCCAAAGAAAACCCTAGATAGCACGGAAACAAAGCGGCACAGTGCTCAACCGAGCGCTTCTGCCACTTCATTTTAGCGATCTGTGGGGGTCTCAGTGCTCGTACCCCACCGATCAAAACTTCTGACATGTCACGTCACTATGACATGTCAAAAGTTATTTAAAAGTTTAGTTACACTTCAAGTTTATTACCATTCTTTAACATTTTAAGACCACGTGAATGTGAATTTTAAAACCTCTATATTGAAAAATTACGGAGTAAGTTTCACACTGAGAAGGGAAAAAAGAGGAGCCCAGGGTTTTTTTTTTTTTAGCCTAATAACCAGATCTGAGAACTTGATGGAGATTTGTGCTTTTTCCACCTATGTTACTAACGTATTTCCGGTTTTGTAGAAATTTTTGGGAAAGTATTATACATAATAACTAGAAACGCACAAACTAAACGGCACATTTTTGATTAAAAAAAAAATCATAAACAAATAACAGTTTATCCTTGCATGAAAAGCTTGAATTATGGGTCTGGAGAAATATAATACTGTGTGTTTCCTATCTAATGCATATTGTAACTAACCTTTAGCATCACACAAAGAGGAAGTGATTACCTTCATAACCCCTTCATACATTTAGAAAATTGTCAAATAATCTTTTAAAGATGATTTTTGGAAAGTCTCCCAGTTCACCATATGCTCATTTATTTCTCATGGGGAAATATTTATGTGCTCATATTTAAAGGAATAGAAATAGCATTTGTTGATAGGATGGTGAAGTTGTACATTTGTTTTAATTTTACATTACGTACTTTAAATAGCAATGGATGCGATGACTGTTATCACTCCAGCTGGTAATGTTATGTTCTATAAAGAGACGCAATCATAAAAAATAATTATAATTTATATGGAGTGTAACAACAGTATGGCAATTCTCTACATGCCATATGTATAAATATTTCTCCAATATTTGGGGGAATATGGTGATGTCATGAAATTATATCATGCATACTTAAATCAAAAAAGATTTTCAGGCCTAAATTGCTCCCAGTTACCAGAACAGGTTTTAAGGGGGTGACAAATTAGGCCATTGCCCAGGGTCCCCATTACTCACTGAACACTCACTGTCCTGAACCACCAGGGACTTTACCATCATCATTTTACTATTTAGGCATTGTATGGCAATATTAGATGGACACTGTATGGTAGTATCATCTGGGGACTGTATGGAGGTATTATTTAAGCACTGTATAGCAGTATTATTTGGTCAATGGATATATGTATTGTGTGGACAATGTATTGACATATTATTTGGCATTAAATGGCAGTATTTGAGTTTAAACATTTGGGTAAAAATCCACACACACACACACACACACACACACACACACACACACACACACACACACACACACACACACACACACACACACACACACACACACACACACACACCTATCTATCTATCTATCTATCTATCTATCTATCTATCTATCTATCTATCTACTAGTGTGTGTGTATATATATATATATATATATATATATATATATATTTATTTTTTTTAAATATATATATATATATATATATATATATATACAGGGTGGGCCATTTATATGGATACACCTAAATAAAATGGGAATGGTTGGTGATATTAACTTCCTGTTTATGGCACATTAGTATATGGGAGGGGGGATACTTATCGAGAATTTCACAAGAAAAACAATGGTGTGCTTGGTTTTAACGTTACTTTATTCTTTCATGAGTTATTTACAAGTTTCTGACCACTTATAAAATGTGTTCAAAGTGCTACCCATTGTGTTGGATTGTCAATGCAACCCTCTTCTCCCACTCTTCACACACTGATAGCAACACTGCAAAAGAAATGCTAGCACAGGCTTCCAGTATCTGTAGTTTCAGTTGCTGCACATCTCGTATCTTCACAGCATAGACAATTGCCTTCAGATTACCCCAAAGATAAAAGTCTAAGGGGGTCAGATCGGGAGACCTAGGGGGCATTTCAACTGGCCCACGACGACCAATCCACTTTCCAGGAAACTGTTCATCTAGGAATGTTCGGGCCTGACACCAATAATGACATAAATAATTCATGAAAGAATAAAGTAACGTTAAAACCAAGCACACCATTGTTTTTCTTGTGAAATTCTCGATAAGTTTGATGTGTCACAAGACCCTCTTCCCATTGAAAAAACTAAAGTTGGATACAAAATGGCCAACTTCAAAATGGCCGCCATGGTCAACACCCAGCTTGAAAAGTTTCCCCCCTCCCATATACTAATGTGCCACAAACAGGAAGTTAATATCACCAACCATTACCATTTTATTTAGGTGTATCCATATAAATGGCCCACCCTGTATATATGCTTTTCAGTTTCAAGTCATTTACATTTTCTGGAAATAACTATAGATCTCCACAGCTACTTTGAAAAGTGAGCAATACTGTCAGCCATTAGCGGTGTGCATGGGAACAGGAAGATAATAGTATTTAAAAATAAATATGGAAAGGTAAGCATCTCCTATAAGGTGATTCATTATGCGGTACATATATTTTTCAGTGGTGTCTAAAAAGCATCTAGCTCTCGCTATTTGTGGAAGAAGTCTTTTCTCCTTAGATTTTCCAGGTCTTTCAGGTCTTACAAAGAAAATATAAAATGTGCTTGTATATATCATTTATATTTTTTCTTTTTTGAAATGTCAACTTTTCATATACATTTTGTATCTGAAATCTGTTTTATCATGTTCCAGATTCCATCTTCTCTACTATGTATAAACCCCAAGAAGATATCTAGTAACATGTGAATATAGGTTAGCTCATTTATTTACGTAGACTTGCCTTTCCCGTTCAGTTAAAGTGTATTACCACTATTGAACACAATTTTTCTTATTTGCATAGTTCCTTAATTTTGAGCTGATTAATATCTTAGTATATCGTTAAAGTGGTCGCAGCTTTGTCTTTCTGATACAAACCTCTAAATCGCCTGCATAGACATAGTTAAATGATAAAATTTTGGCTGCATGTATTGTCCTCTAGAGGGAGCTAAGAAGCTTACTGCATACTTATTATACAGTGGGGGCTGTATGGCGTTCTCTACAGGGGGGGCTGTATGGCGTATGGCAGGGGGGGGCTGTATGGCGCCATACAGCCCCCTCTGTAGAGAACGCCATACAGCCCCCCCTGTAGATAACGCCATACAGCCCCCTCTGTAGAGAACGCCATACAGCCCCCCTGTAGAGAACGCCATACAGCCCCCCCTGCAGGGAACGCCATACAGCCCCCCTGTAGGGAACACCATACAGCCCCCCCTGTAGAGAACGCCATACAGCCCCCCCTGTAGGGAACGCCATACAGCCCCCCTGTAGATAACGCCATACAGCCCCCTCTGTAGAGAACGCCATACAGCCCCCCTGCAGGGAACGCCATACAGCCCCCCCTGTAGGGAACGCCATACAGCCCCCCTGTGGATAACGCCATACAGCCCCCCCTGTAGGGAACGCCATACAGCCCCCCCCTGTAGGGAACGCCATGCAGCCCCCCCTGTAGGGAACACCATACAGCCCCCCCCTGTAGGGACCGCCATACAGCGTCCCCCCTCCCAAAAAAATGCAACCTACAGTGTGTCCTACTAAAAGACATGCTTCCCCTATCCACAGGATAGGGGATACATGTGTGATCCCTGGCAGCGATAGGGAGAACGGGGGGCTGAAAGTCCCCTGAAGTTCTCCATGACTAACCTCTGACTTCCGGTGTCTGCGCAGCTCACTAAAAATGAAAAGAGCGCTGGTCACGCATGCGCACAAGCGCGACCGGCGCTCCATTCATCTCTACGGAGCTGCCGACACAGACCCCGGAAGTACGAGGTTTGTGATGGAGAACTTCAGGGGACTTTCGGTCCCCTGTTCTCCTTATCGCTGCCAGCGATGACACATGTATCCCCTATCCTGTGGAGAGGGGATACATGTCTTTTGTTTAATGGCAGAGCGGGGAGATACCTCCCTGCTCTGCCGTAGTGTTTAGTGGCGTCGTGCTGTAGCAGCCATAGCGGCTGCTAGCGGAGCCTCCGGCCATGGTGGGGGCCCGTGCCGGTGGGTGACACGGGCCCCCTCATGCCGCGGGCCCCGTAGCAGCCGGTACGGCTGCTACGGCGGTAGTTACGCCACTGGAGTAGGAATATTTCTCTCAAACTACACAATATTTTTTCTGTCGGTTTACTTAGAAGCCGTTTAGAATCTTAGTGGAGAAAAGTGCTATAGAATTTAAAACCAATGAATTAAACATGTCTCAGTAAAATCTAAATACAGTCATCTGAACAGGATATAGGAACCATCTTGAAAGGGTAACAATTTCCACCACTTTTTTTAAAGGGGTTGTCCAGTCCCAAAAAATTGATGGGCAATCTTCAGGATAGGCCATCAATATCTGATCAGTTGGGGTCCGACTCCCGGCACCCCTGCCGTACAGCTGTTTTGAAGAGACCACTGCGCTTATACGAGCATCGCTTCCCCTTCATTTCCTTTACTGCTCACGCTGTGAATCACCGACACACTTGCCATGGAAAATTCTGCAGCAAATCTGCCCCAGATGCCACACGGAATTCCATACAAAAGTCTGCACCGAATAGAGTTTCATATGGTATGGACTTTCAACTGTTTTATTTTCTGTGAACACCAGTAGAAGGGATAAAAAAAAATCCATACTTACCTCCCCCTGGTCTCCTATAGCAACCCGTGACTCTTCCCAGGGCTTGCATCAGTTTTGCCGACCTCCTGGGATGATGTTTTCCGCCATGTGACCATTCAGCCTGTGATTGGCTGCATCTATCACAAGGGATGAAATGCCATCCTAGGAGGCCGGCAGCATGGGAGTGCCAGAGGAGATGTTCACTGACTTTTTTTATTTTAAAGTCAAAATGTGTTTTTTTTCTACTTTACGATTTTCATTTAAATTCTCCATTAAACTCAATGGGAAAAGTCTGGAACAAATATGCAAACGTTACGCAGGATGTTTTTTTATGCTGTGAAATGTTTGCATATTTATTGTGCCACAGGTCACTTTTGTACAGCATTTTTCTGTAGCGTGTGGATGAGATAAAATCTCAACCACTTGTCTGCTTCTGTAATACGCTGCAGATTTCTAGAATGCAAATCTGGACGAAAAATCCACAGCAATTACGCTACGTGTAACATAGCCTAAAAGCGAATATCCACCATCTTGTCTCTGTAACTCTATAATTATAATGTCTTACACTAAACCACAATTAGAGCTGAGATTAGAAAAAGAAAAACTGTAACACTGTGCTACTAAATTATGAATGATGGGAAATGTCTTGATTTAAGATTCTCTTCAGATTGCAAAAGTAATTTGGTCACAACATGCAGATATATTATATAGTATATATAAGCCTTCATAGAGAAGGTGAAACGTTGCAGTGGATGCTGGATGAATAAACCAGAGTTTTTTTGAGTGCTGCTTCTATCTCTCTTTTTTGGATATATATATATATATATATATATACACATATACACTACCGTTCAAAAGTTTGGGGTCATCCAGACAATTTTGTGTTTTCCATGAAAACTCACACTTATATTTATCAAATGATTGGCAAAATGACTAGAAAATAATAAGGTTAGAAATAATGATTTTTATTTGAAATAATAATTTTCTCCTTCAAACTTTGCTTTCGTCAAAGAATGCTCCATTTGCAGCAATTATAGCATTGCAGACCTTTGGCATTCTAGCTGTTAATTTGCTGAGGTAATCAGGAGAAATTTCACCCCATGCTTCCAGAAGCCCCTCCCACAAGTTGGATTGGCTTGATGGGCACTTCTTGCGTACCATACGGTCAAGCTGCTCCCACAACAGC
Source organism: Rhinoderma darwinii (assembly GCF_050947455.1). NCBI lineage: Eukaryota > Metazoa > Chordata > Amphibia > Anura > Rhinodermatidae > Rhinoderma > Rhinoderma darwinii. The sequence continues at coordinate 64,556,501 of NC_134690.1, forward strand.
TCTATGGGGTTGAGATCTGGTGACTGCGCTGGCCACTCCATTACAGATAGAATACCAGCTGCCTGCTTCTTCCCTAAATAGTTCTTGCATAATTTGGAGGTGTGCTTTGGGTTATTGTCCTGTTGTAGGATGAAATTGGCTCCAATCAAGCGCTGTCCACAGGGTATGGCATGGCGTTGCAAAATGGAGTGATAACCTTCCTTATTCAAAATCCCTTTTACCTTGTACAAATCTCCCACTTTACCAGCACCAAAGCAACCCCAGACCATCACATTACCTCCACCATGCTTGACAGATGGCGTCAGGCACTCTTCCAGCATCTTTTCAGTTGTTCTGCGTCTCACAAATGTTCTTCTGTGTGATCCAAAAAGCTCAAACTTCGATTTGTCTGTCCATAACACTTTTTTCCAATCTTCCTCTGTCCAATGTCTGTGTGCTTTTGCCCATATTAATCTTTTCCTTTTATTAGCCAGTCTCAGATATGGCTTTTTCTTTGCCACTCTGCCCTGAAAGCCAGCATCCTGGAGTCGCCTCTTCACTGTAGACGTTGACACTGGCGTTTTGCGGGTACTATTTAATGAAGCTGCCAGTTGAGGACCTGTGAGGCGTCTATTTCTCAAACTAGAGACTCTAATGTACTTGTCTTGTTGCTCAGTTGTGCAGCGGGGCCTCCCACTTCTCTTTCTACTCTGGTTAGAGCCTGTTTGTGCTGTCCTCTGCAGGGAGTAGTACACACCGTTGTAGGAAATCTTCAGTTTCTTGGCAATTTCTCACATGGAATAGCCTTCATTTCTAAGAACAAGAATAGACTGTCGAGTTTCACATGAAAGCTCTCTTTTTCTAGCCATTTTGAGAGTTTAATCGAACCCACAAATGTAATGCTCCAGATTCTCAACTAGCTCAAAGGAAAGTCAGTTTTATAGCTCCTCTAAACAGCAAAACTGTTTACAGCGGGGCTAACATAATTGCACAAGGGTTTTCAAGTGTTTTCTAATCATCCATTAGCCTTCTAACACAGTTAACAAACACAATGTACCATTAGAACACTGGAGTGATGGTTGCTGGAAATGGGCCTCTATACACCTATGTAGATATTGCATTAAAAACCAGACGTTTGCAGCTAGAATAGTCATTTAGCACATTAGCAATGTATAGAGTGTATTTCTGATTAATTTAATGTTATCTTCATTGAAAAAAACTGTGCTTTTCTTTGAAAAATAAGGACATTTCTAAGTGACCCTAAACTTTTGAATGGTAGTGTATATATATATATACAGAATACAGGGCAGCTGAATCTCAAAAAGTAAAAATAATTTTTAATATAAGCTAATTATGAAGCTGCACCAAACACTCTTTATTTAAAAAAAAAAACAAAAAAAAAACTCTTTCCAAGGTTTACATAGCCTTTCAATACTAATTTAAAATAAGTAATTTGCATTTATTCCTGTCCCCATTTTTAATTGTAATTACGACCTGCACAGGGATTTGGTCTCTATAGGTGCGGCAATGTTTGCAAACTAGGAAACAGAAAATGTACTAAAGTCATGAAAATAGCATTGGGGCATCAGGACACCCTGAAGCAAGCAGTAAGGATTGTTGTGGTCTGAAGCAGCTCCTGAAAGGGGCCTAATCTTTGTTTTTGCAATGCCCCCCACCCCCACCATCCTTTAGTTACACCACTGTGTGGATTCTACATTATCTACTACCATCTGTTATTTCTCTCTCCAATATATGTGTAATAAACTGTGCCATTGGTGATGCATTTACATGTAAGATAACTTGCATCCCAAGCCCTAGCACATTAAATACCAGCCATCTATATCTGCTTGGTGGCAGACCTTAGAAACCTTACGCATATTTACATCTTAATGATTTCCCACAGCCTTCATCTTCATACGCTTCTGTCCCTAAAGCATGTTCATTCTTTTTAACCTGATCTACATTTCCACAATAGAATTGTTAGTTTGAAGTAGAAAAAAATGTCACAGCTGTAAATCTGTGATGAAAAGTAGCAGTGAAAGGGAAAAATCTTAAAAGGAAGTAAGTACAAGTCCTGCTACTCTCAAGTATTCCTTCTTCCTTCTATAAGTTAAATATAGAAATAATAGGTTCATGAAATTATAATTATTGTCTGTAATGTTTGCCATGTAAGGATCAAATGCACATATTTTATATTATAAAGTCAAGTGTCAAGCTACTAACTAACTTAAAGGCGATGCACACTTTTAAAAACAATTTAAAAAAAAAAAAAAAAACAGTGCATAAGTGTGTTTGGTGTAACTTTGTAATCACTTTTTATTAATAATTATTTTTACTTAATCAGATACAGCTGTTTTGTATACTATATAGAGAGCAGCTGTACAGTGCGCTGAAACCTGTATCCGTCAGTTCAGTGATGTCTGAGGAGAGAAAAAAGTACACAGCGCCACATGGTGCAAGATAAACCTTGATAGGTATGGTAATCGATAACAAAGGTAAGTTGTTGCACTCACTGTAAGAGCTTGTACTGGCAGGTACAGCTTAGGGATGTAAGCAGTGTTGTGACAAGGTTGCAGCTTTCAGTATCCAGGTACCGGCAACAATGGTATTGCGCCGCGAGTGAATAGCAGTAAAAAAGAATATATATGTTTTCAAAAAAACATATATGTTAAAACTGGATATTTGAGAAAGCGCTACACAATTGGATTAGTAGAATGATGCATATGATAGTTTTATTGCATAAAAGGAAGGGCAACGCGTTTCAACGCAGAACATGCGTCTTCGTCAGGCCAATAATAGGTTAAAACAAGCTCCACCCTGTAGATAACGCCATACAGCCCCCTCTGTAGATAACGCCACACAGCCCCCCTGTAGATAACGCCATACACCCCCCCTGTAGATAACGCCATACAGCCCCCCCTGTAGATAACGCCATACAGCCCCCCTGTAGATAACGCCATACAGCCCCCTGTAGATAACACCATACACCCCCCCTGTAGGTAACGCCATACAGACCCCCCCTGTAGATAACACCATACAGCCCCCCCTGTAGGTAACGCCATACAGCTCCCCCTGTAGATAATGCCATACAGCCCCCCTGTAGGTAATGCCATACAGCCCACCCTGTAGGTAACGCCATATAGCCCCCCTGTAGGTAACGCCATACAGCCCCCCCTGTAGGTAACGCTATACAGCCCCCCTGTAGGTAACGCTATACAGCCCCCCTGTAGGTAACGCTATAGAGCCCCCCCTGTAGGTAACGCTATACAGCCCCCCCTCTAGGTAACGCCATACAACCCCCCATAGGTAACGCTATACAGACCCCCCTGTAGGTAACGCTATACAGCCCCTCCTGTAGGTAACGCCATACAGCCCCCCTGTAGGTAACGCTGTATAGCCGCAACCCCCCAAAAAAATCCGACCTACAGTGTGTCCTACAAAAGACATGTATCCCCTATCCACAGGATAGGGGATACATGTGTGATCGCTGGCACTGATAAGGAGAACGAAAGTCCCCCGAAGTTCTCCATGACTAACCTCTGACTTCCAGAGTCTGCGCAGCTCAATAAAGATGAAAGGAGCGCTGGTCATGCATGCGCACAAGCGCGACCGGCGCTCCATTCATTTCTACGGAGCTGCCGGCACAGACCCCGGAAGTCCGAGGTTTGTGATGGAGAACTTCAGGGGACTTTCGGTCCCCCGTTCTCCCTATCAATGCCAGCAAACACACATGTATCCCCTATCCTGTGGATAGGGGATACATGTCTTTTGTTTAATGGCAGAGCGGGGAGATACCTCCCTGCTCTGCCGTAGTGTTCAGTGGCGTCGCGCTGTAGCAGCCATAGCGGCTGCTAGCGGAGCCTCCGGCCATGGTGGGGGCCCGTGCCGGCAGGCGACACAGGCCCCCTCATGCCGCGGGCCCCGTAGCAGCCGCTACGGCTGCTACGGCGGTAGTTACGCCACTGGATAGCACATAGCAAGTTAAATGCGGTATTCTCATCAGATACATTTATGACATATCCACTTGTCCCATCTGTTACCCGCACCTATCTCTAGAACGGGGTCCCCTACACTCCGTTCTAGCTTTTTGTGCTCACTCTGCCTCCCGGACACTTACTCATTACATGGTCAGGAGTTACGGAAACAGCGTAACTTGCTGAGTTACGCTGTTTCTGTAACTCCCATAGAACTGAATAGTAGTTACGGAAAAAGCATAGCTCGCATGCTACGCTGTTTCCGTAACTGCCATTCACTACTATGGGAGTTACGGAAACAGCATAGCTCAGCAAGTTTTGCTGTTTCCGTAACTCCTGACCATGACCCGACCTTGTAATCAGGAAGTCGCCGGGAGTCAGCATGAACACAAAATGCTAGAACGGGGTTTAGGTGGATATGTCATAAATGTCCCTCATGGGAAAACCCCTTTAATATAGGTCATTGATTTATCATTAGTTGCCCACTAGTTGGTGGACTGTGCCAACTTGATAAAGTGAAAGTGGCTTTGAACCACCGAGTTTCACTGGAATGAAATCCATTCCATTTGATCACCAGGGAGGGTAGCTCGAGATAGGGGTATGGCTAGGAATGGAAAATGTTGTGTCTCTATTTTTTATCAAAGTTGGGGAGCAAAATCTTAAATCAATAACAAAACCCACTTACCATAGAGATCATGAATTTCATATAAAAAGAAATGTAAAACACTGTCTTCCTTGAAGCCTCAAAATTGTGGCACGCACTGTTCTTAGGGCAATGTTATAGGCAGCCTGTGAATGTGAATTCAATATGACTCTCTGCAGGCATGACGCTGTGTTCTCAGTGATCAGCCATGATCAAACATGATATAAAAGGATTATTTTTCAGACGACTTTTATTACTGTATTTCTTTTTTAGTGCTTCAATCATTCCAGGAATTGTAAATTAATTTCCTGTATTTAATCAGATAAATGTGCTTATTAAATTTGTAATACTCAGCCATGTATTGTACTTTGTGGAGAGAGATAATGAGTTTTACAAGGGCTGAATTTGGAAAAATTTTAAGGAGACAATACACTGTTAAAAACATTGATATTTTTTATTTAAGCAAGAAATAAAGAATGTTTATCTACAATATTTCCAAAATAGTGTCCACTTTTTTAGGCCTCATGCATACGACTATGGCACGGATGGCCCGAGGAGTGTAATCCTTGGGCCTTCCGCAATCATGGACCGTGCACACACAAAATGTGCATTGACTTCAAGAAGCCCGGACCGCAATTGGGACCATAAAATGACTGCGCTATTGATTCTGTAAAAAAAAAAAGAAACCTTACGGAACGGAGACAAACGGAAACCATTTGCAACGGAAGCATTACTATTGAAATCAATGGTAATGCAAATGGAAGCTATGGTTTCCGTTTGCTTTTCCGTTGATGGGTTCCTCCGATGGAAAGCTCTGACAGAACCCATCAACGGAAACCAAACGCTGATGTGAACACACCCTAAAGGTGGTATAAGGAAGAGAAAAGTTTGTAACTGGTCAAATGTCTAACAGGCGTTTATTATAGACGGTGGCACTGTGATAAATTTGGCATTAGCAAATCTGCCCCAATGTTTCTCACCCTGGAGGACCCAGCGGGTCCATACATTACATGGAGTATATTCATTTTAATGGAGACTGTGAAATGCTTAATTTACTCTGTGGAGGGGTTGCAGGGGAATTTAGTACTTAGGCCCTGTTCACACCACGGAGTTATTGACACAATATATTTTGATATTTTAAATCTAGACTATTTTATTTACTATTATTTTTAACTGAGATACATCGGAGCAAAAAAAGGAGGTGGATATACCGTTTATTTGCCACGACTCGCAGAACAGTATATTGTAGTTATACTGAAGTTCAGAGCTGCAAAAATGAAATTTCCACCCTTCTGTAAAAATGAATTTCACTATCCATGTTTTGGAACCATGTCCCATTGTAACCACTTCAAGCTCCATGTCCTAAATCAAACCGCTAGGTCAAGACTGAAAAAAGTAAATGTAGAGTTGCATAGTTCTAGAAATGAGCAAATCTTTAAAATATACCATTTCACTGATTCACCAGGAGTCAAATCAACCCTATTCATTGCGAATCTCAAACCTGACAAATCAATTCTCTCATCTCTCCCTATTACTTTTAATACTGTATGCCAGTGACATTCCTTGCATATGATCCGTTGATCATTCGGGAACTGAATTAAATCAAAGGAGCTGCATGCAATCTTTTCCAGTAATTATTTTAAAACCAAAAGTTATCCATCCGTGTGCAGTGTCTTATACAGACACAAATAAAAGATGAATACAGAACAGAGATTCAATCTTTTTACCACATTCACAATGTATTATATATGTCTGTCCACCATTGAACATCATTTTTTTTGTTATCTCAGTTTAATATTTAAATCCTGATTATTTTCTTAATCATTTCACCGTGTTTGACCTCTGTTTTTCTAAAACAGAGCTCCAAAAACCCTTCATACACATGGAGCTAAAAGAAAACATGCTGGATGCCTGCAGCTGCCACTAGAGGGAGCTCAGAAACTTACTGCATACTGTTATACATTGCGCTCACTTAGAGCACAGCATGCAGTAAGGTCTTAGGCTCCCTCTAGTGGTGGTGTCAGGCAGAAAGCATGTTTTGATTTACATCTGTGTCTATGCAGGGGATGTAGAGCTCTACATCCGAAAAACGGAACTTAAACTGCTATAAATATATCTTAAGAAATTAAACAACACAACATTTTGAGCCTAAAAACAGCATGGTATTAAAAGTTGAGCATTCACATTAAGATTAAGGGATCACTATTCCTAGTTTTTTATCTATAGGTTAACAATATGATATGTATAGATGGAGTATTTGCAATAATAGGCTCAATATAAAAGTGACAACATTTGAGTCAGTCACAATAAAGGTTACATTTCCCACAAGGAAATCAAAACTCACTTAGTTTATATTTTCTTACTAAAACCCTTAAGAGCTGGATTCCTAATAAAAAGTTGAACTGTCAGAAAGTTTGTCTTTGTAATTCTTATTTGTTATTGCATTGATTTAATAGCTGTGGTGGTTATAGTTCAGGGGCTGGCGTACCAATAACAAGTCTGCGAGTTGCAGATCAAAAACCATTGCAATTCTTTTTAAGTCAGCCTGACTTGTAGCTGCATTCTCAGTTAGATCATCTTTTTGGCAATTTTTTTTTAGTGAGTTTGTTAGTTCAGTTTACAAAGATTTATTCTAATAAGTGACCTAAAAAATACCAGTTATGGAGACCTCTATCTGAGCAAAGCTGGAGAACTCATCTGTAATAAGGAAATATTAATTCTTATTGTCAGAGTGAAAACGTCTCCTTCCTTCACCTCCTTGGCAGCACATATGATAATTTGGTGGCTCCGACCCTCTTTCAGAACCGTAAACTATAGCACAAACAAAAACAGACAATATAGCCAAACACAACATAGTGTACACTGTAAACTACAACTGTCCAGGTATACATTATGTCCTCCACGTCCTAGGCATAGGTGTTTCCAATCCTTAAGTAACATTCTGACTTTTCTTTCTTTCTTGCCTTCTCTCTTCTAGAGATGAGCGAACTGATTCAGCACAAATCCAATTTGGTCTAAATTTCACAAAAGTCTCGGATTCACCAAAATCTGCAACTTTTATGGTTCGCGGCACACATATTGTAATTTCGCTGATTATAGAAACAAAAAGGGGGTTAAAAGGAGATTAAAAACAAAACATAAACATACTCACCACCATTCCTGGTCTTCCGATGCATTACTTCCAGCAGGTGGGACGACTTAGCTGTCCCATGTGACCGCTGCAGCATGTGATTGGCTGCAGTGATCACATGGAATAGCTACGTAATTTCACCTCCCGACGCATCGCTTCAGGAGACCAGCGGAGGTGGTATGTTTTATTATTTTTGTGGAATCGCAAGTGCCCCGATTGCCTTGTTTGACTTTCTGATGTCTTCTTGTATCCAACTTGGATACAGTCCTAGAAGACGTCAGAGAGTCTGACACGGCTAACGGTTGACTTGCGATTTGTGGCAATTTTATTCAGAACAAATTTTGAGGCCGATTCGATGGAATCTGCCCCAAAACTAACTTCAGGAAATTCGTTCATCACTACTCTCTACCAGAGGGGTGTCTCTGGGTTTCGACCTCTCTGCTAGCATCACTTAATAAACATGGTTATGATGCGGATTGAGCTGATAGCAGCATCAGCGGCCATGTACTGCATCATAAGATCACCACGTTTTTCCCCGAATATGGCGATCTTGGTGGGCAGCTTGAAATTCCAGGCATCAGAACCTCAGATAAGAGGAGCGTTGAAGCTCCAGTCTCTCATGTGCTTTCAGCCTCATACAATTATTGTTACTGCCGTCTTGTGTTAGTTGTTAAGGCTGCCAGCATTGTTTTAAGTGGTGGAGCATTCTCTTCTGGTCATGAAATTTTCTATTTGGACTTTAGCCTGCGTTTAATAAACCAATGTGTTTCATTCGTTTTCTGGAGTCTGCTGGTGTTAGCTCAGCTAAATGGTTATATAAGTCTCTTTTGCCTGTTCTGTTGAGCACTATCCCGTTAACTAGGAGATGTATTAGTTATATGCTTTACCCTGCTAGTTGGTGGGTTTACTAGCATATATGCAGTGGGTGCACTAGCTTATGACTACATCTAAACAAGCAGTAAGTGTCTGGTTATGACATTATCTATTCAGCCATTACTGTTCTACTCAGGATTAGTTTGAACAAATAGTCAGGTGTACCAGTTTTTACGTATATTCACAAAAGTCTAGTGGTATTCTAGCATATGCATTATTATTAAATTCAGTTTGTTCAGCTGGTGGGTATACAAGCTTATGACATGTTTATTGCTAAGCTGGTAGGTATGTAGGGATTGTACAGACAGTGCCCCCTTGCTTTGGTAACTGTGCTGGTACTCACACCCCTGTGCTCACTGTTGTCTGTGTCTCCATTGTGTGTGTCCTCTTTGCCTCATCTTGTCTGTGTCATGGGTGCTGCCTACAAGGATTTATGTCCATCTGTGTTGCCTGCATTGTTGGTGCTGCTCAAGACCTGGCACTGCATCTCGAATTAGGTGTATGCTGGTGTCACGATCTGTGGGTATGTGGACCCACTGGGCCTTACCGCTGTAGCGGGATAGTAGCTGGCCAACAGGATACCAAGTCAATGTCTATAGTTCGAATAAGGGTACCTGTGGTAATTCAGAGAGTAGCGATGGTAGGCTCGGATGGGACCTTGGGAGCAGGCAGACACCAGGCGCGGTGTAACACAGAAGGCGTAGTATACGGCAAAACATGACTCCAACTCTCCATGACACAGGAACAAGGTAGCACTGGATACAGGATACAGGTAGCAGGTACGGAACACTGGGAACTGGAAAACACTAAGGGACCATTTGCGAAAACTAACACGGGTAAACACAACAACGCTCAGGCAATGAGGGAAGGGTCCTTCTTATAGTCCAGGGTGAGTATGGGCTAATTACATATTTACTTCATGTGCGCACTGGCCCTTTAAGGCCGGGCACGAGCTTGCGTACGCACCCTACGGAACACAGCAGAATGAGGCGGAAGTGAGCGCTGGCGTCTCCTGAGGAGGAGATGTGGGCCAGCGTTCACAGATCCATGGCTGTGGCCGTCGGGAGGTGAGTAATCCTGACAGCCTGTGGCCATGGGTGTTACTTCCGGGATGACATAAGCGGCATTTACCAGTTGGTAGATTATTTCTTCGAATGGTTGGAAGGGAATTAGGATGCTGAGCCCAGCGCTGACGTGCTAGTCATGTGATCCCACTGTCTGTCGGGATTGGTACCGCCAGTGGAGAGGGAGGAGCAAGAGAGTCCATGGTTTTAGGGGAAAAAACGAAACAGAGCAAGAGAAAGTTACCCTAGAGCCTGGAGAGAGGCCTTGCTGAGAGACAGTGCCAGCAAATATCTCCTGTGAAGAGGCCTACGCTCTGGTTTAGTCAACTAGGCATGGACAATCAAGATGACGTACCTAAAAAAGAATAGTTGAAGACGCTTCCAATTTTGAAACTTGCAGCTGATTTGTTATGTGACTTTCCTCTAGATTTGCTGTGTCTCTCTTCTCAGAGAATGGTCTTTTCAAACACCGCAAGAAGTGCAAAATACGTTTTGTCATTCTGGATTCCGGACTTTTTGCCCCAAGGACATGATCTAGAATTAAAAAAAACTCTATTTTGCAGATTTGTACTAAATTAGAATATAAATTACATGGTTCTAGCTCTGTTAACAAAGTTTCTTTAGAAAGAAGCCCTGGAATTTGTCCCAGATCAAAAAAAATTTCAAGGAATCCACTCAAAGTTCTTCCGGTACCCATGCCAGCAGGAAAATGGAGACTCATAACAGATTTAGGAATTCTAAATTACTTTGTCCTTAAAAAGAAATCTAACAATGGACACAATAAGATCATTCACGTCCATCATAAAAGAAGGAGATTTCATGGCGTCGCTAGATTTAGGACGCATTCTTCCACATTCCTATTAGAAAGGAAGACAAAAAGTTCCTGGACATGTTATCAAGTTTGGACAAGAAACATTAATAATCTCTGTTTGAGTTGCCTTGAGACCCCATACCAGGTGGAGTATGACTTGGTATCTGAAGCGCACAATCTCCTGAAGGGCTGGTCATTCTGTTTGAAAGATTAAGTCAGTTTGACACTGGATCGCTCATCCTCCATTTGGGGTGCTCATACTCTGAATAGTGGTATCAAGGTCGGGTGTAGATATAGTTTAAGATTGTCAATCTTCAGACAATTGAAAGCAATAATGTTGAATTTACACTTTTTAGAATTTGATTAAAGGTAAGAATGTCCTAATAAGAGGCGACAATCTTCCTGCAATTTATTATGTAAACAAGCAAGGGGAAACAAAGTGCCCTCTGGTAATATGAGAATGAAGAAAAATTATGGCCTGTGTGGAACAATGTTGCCAGTATAATGATGTTACTTGTAAAGGGAGACTCCAATGCAAAAGCAGATTACTCAGCAGAAGAACTTTAAGCCCTCTGGAATGGGAATTGAACCAGAAATGCTTCAACTTGATAATTAAAATGTAGGATCCCACAACCATCGATCTCATGGCCACCAAGAAGAATCCAAAACTCCAGAAGTTTTGTTCACTCCACAGGCAAGATCATCCTATGGCAGTGGACATATCATCTACTGGAACAGAGGTCTAGTATAAATTTTCTCTCCAGTCCCAATCCTTTTCTCAACATTGAAGAAAATCCGGGAAGAACGAATGTCAGCAGTTCTCATAGCCCCGTTTTGGTCAAGGCGAACATGGTTTCCAGAACTGTTAGATCTTTTAAAGGGAGATTATTGGGGACATCCAAAGTGCCCTGACCTTCTACTTCAAGAGAGGTTTTTATTGCTATCACCTCGACAGGCTACAGCTGACGGCCCAGAAACTGACCGCATAAACCTTCTAAATGCCGGTTTGGACAGAGAAGTTATTAATATCCCTCTGGCTTCCAGAAAACCTTCTACCAATAAAGCATAAAATAGATTTTGTACGTTTTTTTTTTTACTGTATTGGTGTGATAAGAAACGTCTGACTCAGCCATTAATTTCTGATATATTAGAGTTCTGCAAGAGGGCTTCAAGAAAGGTTTAAAGTTCAGCACTGTCAAAGTATTTTCGGCCATCAACGCCTTTTCAGAGCAAAATAATTCCAAAAAAACATCCTTTTATACCCAGATTTTTCAAATTGGTGCACAATCTTAGCTCTAGTATTAAAAGTTCATGTGCTACCTGGAATCTTGTATTTATTATGTAGTGTTTAATTAAATTTTCTTTTGAATCCTTGGGCTAGATTCACACGAGCGTTTCCGTTTTGCGTCCGCAAAAAAACAGACAAGTTTTTCATGCGTTGCAGTTTCGTGTGCCATCAGTGTTTGTTCTGTGTGGCATCCATTGTTAATGTCAGTGTTGGTGCACATTTCTCTATTTTTATTAATTTTTTCCTCTGCATTTCAAGGAACTGATGCGTGAATCACGGACAGCACACGGATTTACATCCGTGTGCTGTTCGTGATTTTCACGCACTCATTTAATTCAATGGGAGCGTGATCCGCCAAAAACGCACAAGATCAGGACATGTCGTGAGTTTCACGCAACGGAAACACACTGCACTGCATGTCTGAATGGCCCCATTGAATTGCAAAGGTTCGTGCGACAGCCATTGTTTTAATGGCCGTCACATGGACGTATTCAAAGTTCGTGTGAATAAGGCCTTAGAGTCAGTTAACCTAAATCATTTGTCTGATATAGTTCTGTTATTGGTAGAACTCACTTCTACAAAAATAACTTTTTTCTTTTTCTGCCAATGCAGTTGTATTAGGGCTTTTTTTTTGCGGGGCGACTTGTGGTTTTTATTGATACCATTTTGCGACTTTTTGATCACTTTCTATCACATATTTTTTTAATGCACGGAAAACAGCAAATAATGTAATAGCTTTATAGTTGGGGTCGTTACGGACGTGGCAATACCGAACATGTGTAACTTTTTTACTTTTTTTAAATTTTTTCATAACAAAGCATTTCGTAAGGGGAAAAAGTGTGTTTTTCATTTCTTTACATTTTTATTTATTTATTAGATCGTTTTATTAATTATTTTTTTTTATTAGTCCCACTAGGGGGCTTCACTATGCTATCACCTGATCGCTTTTATAATACACTGCCATACTTTTGTATTGCAGTGTATTTGTAACGTCCACAGCCGCTCAAACTTACTCCTCGACGGCTGCGGCCATGGACGAGTGGGTGCTGGGCAGCATCTCCCTCATGAGAGACGCCGTCACTCACTTCTCGCATCACTGTTCTGGTTCCCGAAGGGTATGCGTGCGCGCTCGTGCCCGGACATAAAGGGCCAGTATGCGCACATGTGTAAAATCTGTATTTAGCCCATGATCACCCTGGCCCATAAAAAATGCTCTGCCCTTTTACTGATTTCCTGAGCGTTGTTGCGTTTACCCATGTTAGTCTTAGCAAATGGTCCCTAAGGCTGGGATCACACGACCATGTTACGTCCGTAATGTACGGAACGTATTTCGGCCGGAAGACCCGGACCGAACACAGTGCAGGGAGCCGGGCTCCTAGCATCATAGTGATGTACGATGCTAGGAGTCCCTGCCTCTGCGTGGAACTACTGTCCCGTACTGTAATCATGATTACAGTACGGGACAGTTGTCCTGCAGCGAGGCAGGGACTCGTAGCATCGTACATCACTATGATGCTAGGAGCCCGGCTCCCTGCACTGTTTTCGGTCCGGGTCTTCCGGCCGAAATACGTTCCGTACATTACGGACGTAACATGGTCGTGTGAACCCAGCCTTAGTGTTATCCTGTTTCCGTTGTTCCCGCGCCATGATGCCTGTATCCTGTATCCCGTGCTATATTTGTTCCTGTGCCTTAGAGTGTTGGAGTCGTGTTGTGCCACCTGTCACGCCTGCTATTATACATCAAGTCTGGTGTCATCTGCCTGCAAGTTCTTCTGTCACTAGCCTCCGCTACTGTCTGGACTATCAAAGGTACCCTTGTACTAGGACTGTTGTTTGGCCAGCTGCTACTCCGCTACGGCATTGCAGCCTAGTGGGTCCACATACCCACGGATCGTGACCATAGCACTGTCTGTCAGTGGAAAATAGACAGGCATCTGCTAGGCCATGCCTCTGGCAGACCTGGGGGACTTTAATATGCCCCCGGCTGCCATAGAAACACCGGCACCCTGCGATCGCATTGCAGGATACAAGTGGGGTTAGAGATGGAGCGCTCTTCCTCCAAAACCACTCAGATGCGGCACTCGCTATTGAGCACTGCATATGAGGGGTTAAACGAGCGGGATCGATACTGATATCGATATACCTGTGGTAGCTGAGAGCAGGGAGATGTAACTGCTCCCGGCAGCGTTTATTTATTCTGGTGCAGAGACGTAAAAAGGCAATTGCATCGGAATAATGCCTGTTAGTCGCTGCTGTAAAAACACTAATGGGCGATCACTAACGGGTTAAATTACTTCATATATGACATATACATTTGAGAGCATCTGATATTTAAGTGTTATTACTACCATCATAAGTCTATTGCATTATTATTACTATTATTAATATTATTATTATATAGAATGTGATTTATAGAATCTATACATTTATAGAATAGAAGGCTATAGAAAATATAAATAAGCAACATTTCCTTTAAAGAGACTTCTCACCAGTGTATGCCGCCAATGCTAGTCATTGCCATCAAGCTTTATCCTGCCAATTATTAAAATACCCAACTGTTAATGGGGACAACGTGATACTGTCGAGACTTTTTTTGAAGTAAAGGCTGACAACCAACTCATTAATATTTGGACATACAGAATGCATCACTGCTTATATTAGCTCAGTGGAATAATATATGGATGAAGAGATTTCCTCATAGGGAAGATTTTATCACTAGATAATTCCGGATACATCAAGGTCAAAGACATATCTGCGATTACAATAATTTGGTGTGAATAAAGCAGCACTTTGAGAACAGATGTTGTAACATTTAATAAATTCCATCTCACGGTGGTTTCATCCTGGTGGTCCTTGAACTAACTTTATAATTGATACCACAGAAACCAAGTTGGGACTTGTGTTTTCTCCCAGCCGTGTCACCTTGCCCATCTGCTGTGTCAGACTTGACAGGAATTTGGATAATGACAAAAAGCTGTCAAATAGGATTGTGTTTTCAGCAGCGCTCGTTGCAGACAGCCTGTAATTAATATGGCATCTCGGATTAGGACAATTGTGTTTTGCCGAGGCAGTCATGAAATATTTACTAAATGTAATTTAGGCTTTTTTTTTTTACCTAGGTGACATTCTTATGTCTAAATTCTTGATTGCCTCTGAATAGCTGAAAAATGCTGTTAGAAAGCCATTAACTTGCTAAAAAAAAAAAAAAATAATACTCACAAAAACTATTCCCTATTAGGTTGTGTATATATGAAATGTAAAAAAAAACACCTACTGTCTTTTAGAGGAGTTGTTCTTTAGAGGCAGCCCCTAACATATTGCGGCTACCACGCCGATTACCACATTTTATCAGGATAGACTTTTTCTGGTCGTACAAATATAGTATTACATGGTGGACATTCAGATGAATGGCCGTTCATGTAATACATAGACGCCTGGAGTCTGTCAGGACAGGACCGCTCTTACAGTTCTGGCTCATAGTGGGGGATGTCGAGCAGGGGACTCCACTATGTGACGTCCATATGCATATGGACTCGGGTTGTCTTCATGTGACAACCTCTCTAAGCAGGCATTGCATTATATACAATCACAATACAGCTGTATAAGTCATAATATAAAAGAACTGCAAGATAATATAACATTTCCTAGGGTGAATGAATTTGTCCAGTTAGCCTTTTTAACAATTCACTGGTTCATAGGATACAAAATTGGAATTTGCTTATTATTTTCTTAACACATTATTAACTAGAGCATTTTTTTTAAATAAATTTATAGCAAATGCTGGTTTAATAGGTACATGTCTTTTTATTTGTTGGGGGTAGCAAAATAAATTTTTCAACTTTTTTTTTTTTCTTCACATACAAGGGCTGCATTTCTATAGAGATTTTTATCCCTAGGAGGTAAACAATGGGGTTTCTATAGAATGAGTAGTAGAGAACCTAAACCATGAGGAATTAATACGGAAAGAATACTGGGAAATTGTATATATTTTCATTCTACAACAAATAATTTGAGACAGTGTTGATTTCTATAGCAAAAGCAAATATAATTTTATTTATGAGTTTACTTTTGTGTAACATTTCATGCTGGCTACTACTTATATAATTAAAGTTGTTGAATACTTTTGTCTCATAACATTTCCTTAAAATATCTCTCTTACAAAACACATTAGACTTGCAGGTCTATAGTTATCCGGGGAAGGCAAAAAAAAATTTTTTTTTAAATACCGATGCTAATCCTTAATTCAAGTCCAATCTTGCCTTGCATAAGTATATTAGTGTCATATTAGGACCAACATATATGCCAGTAACTAAGTCAAGACTAATGGATACAGAGAGGTTCAACTCCTACTTGTCCCTTGGTTTATATTGGCATGAAAGGCTCCTCTGTTTAAGGCTTACTGGTAGAATGCATAGTGGGGGTCTGTCAGCTCCTATACCCCTTCCTGCCACATGACAAAAATGTACGTCAAGTGTGGTTGTCACTCGACATCAGCGGCAGGATCAGGGCTGTAATACACAGCTTCTGCTCCTGCCGCAAATACAGGGATCACAGTAAAATCTGATCCCATCATTTAACCTCTTCAGCGCTGAAATTAAATATGTTTATTGCGCTGTACAAGGGAGGGAACCCATTTGTAATGAAGATCGTCAGTCCTGGCAGCATAATCGCCAGCCCAGCGTCACTGTGGAGAAAGCCCAAGACCTGACAAAGATCCCTAGGTCTGTCTCATTTGTATGCCTGTTAGGGCATACTTGTAGTATGCCCTAATAGGTGCCTGTGCATATTGCTATGCACAGGCACAATATGTTAGTATGTAGAAATATGACAGTATATTGTTAACCAAAGTCAAACAAATACAATATAGAACTCTATTTTAGCCCCTTAACCAGAGCAGGTAAAAACAAGGCAAAGTCCAATATACCCTAATGAATGTCTTACTCAAAAATTAGTCGTTGTTGAATGGAATATGTTTATTATTAACCTGTATTGTTTGAATTTATTGTAAGTAACAGGCCCAGTTCATATGGAGCTCTTTCACAATGATTTTGATGCAGAAACAACGTCGGAATCAGCACCAAAAAATTCCCTAAATCTCCTCCTATTGATTTCAATTTTCCCAGGCGTTTTTTTTTCTCAAATCTTTGTTTTATAGAAGATGAACAGCAAAAGAACATCCTTACATAGATCATGAGGAACAGGAGGGGAAGCTTACAGCACGCAGGCCGAAGTTCCTCACAAGAATGATAATACAGGATGAGAAGCATTAGAATATAACAGTAGTAACCATATACAAGGTACCCTTGTCACAGTACGAGAAAATTAAATCAATAAGATAATGTATGAGAGAAATCTGATGAAATACATAGTTTGAGAGTAAGAAGAGTAATGTTAGGTTCTTCATATATGGAGGGAACCCGTGTAGTCATAAGGTTTTCAATCTTAGCTACCAACTAAAGATCATGAGGGTCAACCAAGGGTGGGGAGGGGATAGAGGCACGGAAAGTTAGCCATGGTGTTCACACCTTCAGATAGATAACATGCTTTCTGAGTTCCCAGCTCAAGAGCTCCTCCATCCTGCAAATGGAGTCCATCTTATCTAACCACTCACGGAAAGTTGGAGGTTCAGTCGATTTCCAGTGGAGCGGAATCAGTAGTTTGGTCACCGTAATCATTTGAGTTATCAGATCATTACGTTTCGGGCAGAAGTTTTGCGATGGAGCCCAGAGGAGGATAAGAGGAGCTCCAGGGGGGAGGGTTTGTTTCGTAACTCTCTGAATTGTGTCAGCCACTTTATACAAAAAGGGCTTGACCAAGGGGCAGTCCCACCAAATATGGGATATGTTACCAATGTCAGAATTACATCTCCAACACTTGTTGGATGGAATCAAATTAATTTTGTACAGAAAATCAGGAGTTCTGTACCACCTGGTTATGGTCTTAAAAGAGTTCTCTTGAATTTTAACACATCTAGAGAAGCCAAATATATGCTTCAAAAGAGGTACTGTATATTCCTTACTGAAGGTAACGTCTATTTCCTTCTCCCAGGCTAGTATAAAAGTAGGTTTGGCAGGAGCGCCATCTAAAATCAAGCCAGAGTATATCTTAGAGATTAGGCCTTTAGGAAGAGCAGGTAATAACAAATATGTCTCCAGCCAGGAGGGTTCTGAGATATACGGGAACATCTTCAGAAAGAGATTGCTTGTTTCTCTGAAACCCAGGGAGTGTAAGAAAGGGGGGGTCGAGTGTGTATCTTCATTTAAAGTGATTGTAAGGCGGGGATTTTACCATCTCCAAAAGTGTCAGCTACGGTATTGTATTTTAAAGAAGACCAGAAAGCATCAGGGTTAGCCTTGCAATTTGTGAGTATAGGGAGTAGGTGGAGAGGTGTAAATGGCACTATGGTACCTTTAATCATAGGGCTCATTGAGTTTGCAAGACCAGATTTTAGAGAGGGACACCAAAGTCGGGCTTGTAAACCTGGAGAAATTAAAGCTCTATTAGCTTCCAGGGTCGGGGACGAGTCTCTGATTCTATTCAAGGAAACCCACCTGCTAAGGTGTATAGCCTTATAGTAAGTCAAAATGTCTGGGAGGCCCATTCTGCCGGAGTGGGATTTGAGAATTAAGTGTCTGTGTGCTAGTCGCAGCTTTCTAGAGTTCCAGAGAAATCTAGAGAATAGATATTTGATGGAGTTAAAGAAAGTGTTGGGCAAATGAATGGGTATAGTTTGACGCACGTACAAGATCTGAGGGAGAATGTAAGTCTTCAGATAATTTTTTCTCCCCACCCAGTATAGAAAGGGAATCCGCAAGAAGTTTAATTGGGTTTTAATTTTGTTCAGTAAGCGGATGAAATTGGCAGCATAAAGTTGTGAGGATTTTTTAGTAAGCTTGACGCCCAGATATTTGATGTTATGTTGTGGCCATTGGAACGGGGCCAGATGTTGTATGTCACATATATACGCCAGTGGTGCAGGAACATTAAGAACTTCTGACTTGGAGTAAGTAATTTTGACGTTTGACACGTAACCAAAGGAATTAAAAGCTTGTAATATCAAGGGAAATGCCTGTTTAGGGTTTGTGATCAACAGCAGAAGATCATCTGCAAAAGCAGCTGTTTTGTGAGTGTGGTTCCCCAGTTGAATACCTGAGAAATTAGTAGTCTGTATAAGTTTCTGGATAAGTGTTTCTAAGGTGAGGATGAATAAGGCTGGGGAAAGGGGACAACCTTGTCGCGTACCATTTTTTATGTCAAAAGTAGGTGAGATTGTACCGTTTATGCGTAAGCTAGCCTTGGGTGTAGTGTATAGAGAGAAAACTGCAGATATAAACTTGTCAGGGAAACCACATTTTTGTAGAGTGGCAAGCATAAAGGACCACCGGACCCTGTCAAAAGCCTTCTCGGTGTCGGTCTCTAGTAAGACTAAAGGGATCCCCTTCTCTGTGGCATAATGTTAAGAAGTCTAGTGGTGTTATGCTTGCCTTCTCTCGAGGGTACAAACCCCACTTGTTCGTGGTTGATCAGGCGGGAGAGGAGAGGGGTGAGTCTGTTGGCCAGAGGTTTTGCCCACATTTGAGATCAGTGTTAGGAAGTGAGATGGGCCGATAGCTTCCACACTCTGCACCATCCTTACACTCTTTAGGTAGCAGTGTAATATGTGCTTCCAAAGTTTGTGGTGGCAGATTAGAACCATCCAAGAGATTATTGCATAAAACATGGAATTTGGGTAGTAATATCTGTTTACATTTTTTTATAGTAGCTAATGGGGAAGCCATCGGGCCCAGGACTTTTACCATTAGGTATTGATGAGAGAACTCTGGACAATTCGTCTAATGTAAAAGGCTGAGTGATAGTGTCTCTATCTTCGTCTGTGAGGGAGGGGAGATTTATATGTTGCAAAAATTGATCAGCGAGAGTGTGCGAGTCTGGAGGTTCAGGTAAGTTGTATAGCGATGTATTGTATTGCAAGAACTCATTTGTTATATCTCCAATATCGGAAGATAGAGAACCTGAGGGAGTCTTGATCTCCTTGATAAAGGATTGCTCTACATGTTTCTTAAGAAGTTTGGGCATGACTTTAGATCCTCTGTCCCCATGTGCATAAAATTTGAAAGAGCTACGCTGATAAAGTTTGGCTGACTTAATATTTAGTAAGTCCTTCAACTTCTTCCGCAAGTCACGCAATTTCCGTTGTATCTCAAGCGCTTTCGAGCGTTTACCAACTCTCTCCAGAGCAGCGATCTGTGAGAGGATGGAATTTAGCTTTTTCTCCCTTTGTTTTTTGCAATAGGCACCGAGTGCAATAAGTTCGCATCTGATGAAGCCTTTTGTGTTTCCCACACAACTGGTGTTGAGACATCAGGAGTTTATTTTCTTTGAAAGAAGTCGGCAAGGTGGACAGACATGGATGTTACATTGCGGGGATTGTCCAAGAGGGTTTCATTCAAAGACCAAGTCCATGCCTTGAGGGGTAGATTCTCCATATTGATGTTGAGGGAAAATTGGTCAGATAGGGTTATCAACCTATTCGAGGGACAGTCGCTATGGGCAGATGTCTACTGGAAATAATGAGATAATCTATCCTATGATGGGTCCCATGGACATGTGAATAAAAGGTGTAGTCTTTGGTTGTGGGGAAGTGAAGTCGCCAAACATCTGTCAGGTTTAGGTGTTGGAGGCAGCTCCTAATTCTTTTGAGGGAGGAATGTGCAGTAGTTGGTCTGGTGGAGGACATATCAAGCAGGGGATCTAGTGAAACATTAAAGTCTCCTCCCACCACTAAAAGTCCCTCTGCAAAATCTTTGAATAAATTTAACGTTTTGATTAACCACTGAAATTGTCCCTGGTTTGGAGCATATCAATTAGCAAAGGTGATAGGTGAGCGAGGAAGAGTTCCCTTAATGAAAAGGAATCTGCTGTTCAGGTCTGATTGAGATATTGATTGGATGTAGGGTATGTTTTTCTTAAAGGCTATGCTAACCCCCCTAGAGGAGGAGGAAGGATGAGTGCTATGAAACCATGTATTGTAATAATAATGTGAGAGAGTGGGTAGTTTGAGTGGTTTAAAGTGGGTTTCCTGTAAAAGAATGACATCAGCCCTCTCTTTTTTCAGGAGCGCTAAGATTTGACTCCTTTTCCTGGGGTCATTCAGGCCTCTGGTGTTGAGGGAGGTTAGACAAATATCAGAACTGGTCATAGATAAGTATAAGGGGTGAAGAAAGAGGAGTAGATCCACCAGGTGACCTGAAGGCAGAGAGGTGAGAGGAAAACAACTGGAGGACAGCCAGCAAAGACATCACATTAGTGTTTGAAGGCATCAGTTTCTCAGCGGGTACAAAAAACCATCTCAATAGATGTAAAACATAGGATTAAAACTGGTGTAATAAAACAAAATAGCCTGGAGGTAGGCAAAGTATGTACCATATGAACAGTACATCTCAGATCGACAAACCAAAATAGTAGTTTTACAAAACTCTATGCAATGGTACTATATAAAATTACAATAGAGGTAATTATGTAGTGGTCTAACATTGCAAAGCAACCAATAGGGGGTGTTAACCCGCAGAATGCATATAACGGAATTATAAAAAGGTAGTAAAGCGTAACTGCTTATACAAGTAAATAAAGAACCATAATATAAAAAAGGATATGGGGACCAGCGGGTGCCCGCTGAAGTCCAGTAGTTCAGGTAGCATCCATGGAGATTCTTCTAGGTGTCAATTTACCAGATCTTTTACGATTCTTGGCTATCTTGTGTGTATTGACATTCCCAGTCAGTTTTTAACCGCTCACAGAAAAAAAAAGAAGCATAACCTACCTTGGAGCGGTTTCCATCTTTGCACCTCCACTGAAATCAATGGGAGTCAATATACGCCTCAAAAAAGGCTGGCATTTCAAAATCTGACTAAAAAATCCTGTAGGAATGACAAAAAGCTCTGTAAACACTGCCTAATAAGGCCCTATGCACACAACCATGTGTAATTACGGGCACGGTCCAAACGGGTCCATAATTACGGACCGTAATAACAGTCAAAATCTACGGGTCGTGTGCATGGGGCCTAAAAGCTTTTTATCGAAAATTTGTGACGTGTTTACAAGCCAAACACTTGATCTAGATAAATAAACGTTCCCATGTGACAGTTATGACTCCATTATACATGATCAAATGCATAATTATTAAAATTTAATAGAAGTTAATGGCACTGATAATGGCACTTTATTCCCAATATTTAGAAAAATGTTGAGAAAAATATAGCAATAAAAATAGAATTGGCTAAAAAGGTCTTATAGGGATAATAACATTTTATATGTAATTTCTTAGAGGGAGCAGAAAGCCATATTAACTTTTCATCAAAATCTGACATCTCAGGTCCTCATCATCTTTATGGATCATATCTTGACTAAAAGGATATAGCCTTGTATTTTCCTTACCTTGGGCAGAACTATGAGCACTGCATGTTTTATCTATCCTAAGATTAAAATTCATTTATGTATTTTGCCTATTTACTTAACATATTAGCAAAAATAAATTCCCCCACTATATTTAGATTTCTACACACATCTTCTATTTAAAGGCATATTCCAGGCAAAACAAAATAAAGCTTCATTAACCCCTTAATGATTGGGCCTGTTTGTACCTTAATGACCAAGCCAGATTTGTCAAATCTGGTATGTCTGACTTTATCAGAGAATAACTCTGTGAAAGTTTTGAATATCCAAGTAATTCTGACCCTGTTTTTTCATCACATGTTGTACTTTATTTTAGTGGTAAAAGTAGACTGATACAATTTGCGGAAATTAATAAAAAAATAGAAAAATTGAAGAAATTTTGTAAAAATTAAAATTTTTCCTCATTTTTAACTGCAATATGTCACATATGTACACACATACTGTACAATTTTTTTAATTAAATCTATTTTTCCATCTCTTTACTCTATTTTGGCAGCACTTTTGAAAAAATAAAATACATTTTCAGCAATTTAGAGGACTTACAAATTGAATAATAATTGTAAAAATTTTGAAGTACATTTTGTTTTCCTGCACCAAGCCAGGTTTTCAGAGGCTCATAGGTCTCAGAGTGATGGAAACCCCCACAAATGACCCCATTTAGACCCCTTAAGGTATTTATCTAGGGGTATAGTAAGTATTTTGACCCCACGGTTTTTTGCTAAATTTAATACATAGCAAATGAAAAAAAAAAAATTCACTTTTTTTCATAAAAGTATCAGTTTGAAGACCGATTTATTTGTAAAGCGACCATGAGAATGAAGAAACACACCACAAAATCTATCACCCTGTTTCTCCTGTTTTCAAAAATACCCACATTGTGGCCCTAATGCGTTGTTTGGACACACGGCAGGGCCCCAAAGGAAGGGAGCACCCGGAGGCTTTCAGGACTCATATTTTGCTTGAAAATGTTTTAGGCCCCACTGTACATTTTTAGAGGCTTTGAGCTGCCAGAACGATAGAAACTCCCCATAAACGACCCCATTTAGAAAACTAGACCCCATAAGGTATTTATTTAGGCGTATAGTAAGTATTTTGACCCCACAGTTTTTTGCTAAATGTAATGCATAACAGGTGAAAAAAAAAAAATTTCACTTCTTTCATAAAAGTATCAGTTTGAAGACCGATTTCTTTGTAACGCGAACAATGAGAATGAAGAAACGCACCACAAAATCTGTTACCCTGTTTCTCCTGTTTTCAAAAATACCCACATTGTGGCCCTAATGCGTTGTTTGGACACACGGCAGGGCCCCAACTGAAGGGAGCACCCTGAGGCTTTCAGGACTCATATTTTGCTTGAAAATGTTTTAGGCCCCACTGTACATTTGGAGAGACTTTGAGCTGCCAGAACGATATAAACTCCCCATAACCGACCCCATTTAGAAAACTAGACCCCATAATGTAATTATTTAGGTGTAAAGTAGGTATTGTGACTACCACAGTTTTTTGCTAAATTTAATGCATTACAGGTGAAAAAAATAATAATTTCACTTTTTTTCATAAAAGTATTAGTTTGAAGACCGATTTCTTTGTAAAGCGAACATGAAAATGAAGAAACACACCCCAAAATCTATCACCCTCTTTCTTCTTTTTTCAAAAATACCCACATTGTCACCCTAATGCGTTGTTTGGACACACGGCAGGGCCCCAAAGGAAGGGAGCACCCGGAGGCTTTCAGGACTCATATTTTGCTTGAAAATGTTTTAGGCCCCACTGTACATTTGGAAAGGCTTTGAGCTGCCAGAACGATAGAAACTCCCCATAAACAACCCCATTTCGAAAACCAGACCCCTTAAGGTATTTATCTAGGGGTATAGTTAGCATTTTGACCACACAGGTTTTTCGCTAAATATATTGGAATTAGTCTGTAAAAATTAAAATGTACTTTTTTTCTGAAACAACATAGAAATTTGTAATATTTACAAGTAATATCGAAGAAAATGCACCACAATATTTGTAAAGCAATGTCTCCCGATTACGACAATACCCCATATGTGGTAATAAACTGCTGTTTGGACCCACAGCAGGGCTCAGAAGGGAAGGAGCGCCATTTGGATTTCTGATTTTGCTGGAATGGTTTTCGGTGCCATGTCGCATTTGCAATGCACTGGAGGGACCAAAACAGTGGAAACCCACCAAAAGTGACCCCATTTTGGAAAAACCTTCAAGGAATTTTTCTAGGGGTATAGTGAGCAGTTAAACCCCACAGGTCTTTTGCAGAGTTTATTAGAATTAGGGCGCGAAAATTAATATCAACATTTTTTCCACTAAAATGTTGCATTTTCTCATTTTCACAAGGGATAAAGGAGGAAAAAAACAACCATTTTTTATAAAGCAATTTCTCCCGAGAACGGAAATACCCCACATGTGGTCATACGTTTTTTCAATAGAAATGAATTAACCCTTTCAGGACTGATCCATTTTTTGCTTTCTTATTTTAGATTTTCACTCCCCGCCTTCCAAGAGCCATAACTGTTTTATTATTCCATCAATAGAGTGGTGTGAGGGCTTATTTCTTGTGGGAGGAGCTGCAGTTTTTGTTGGTAACATTTTTTGGTACATTAAAAGTGATTAAAAAGTTGTATTACATCTTTTTTTTAGAGCTAAGGTGACAAAAAAAATACAAAACAGCTATTTTGGTGGTTTCAATTATTACATTTTTTTAAGGTGTTCACTGTGCAAATTAAATAATGGTATATTGTAATAATTCAGACTTTTACGGACGTAGCGATACCAATTTTGTTCATTTTTTTTACATTACTTTAGAAGAAAAATGGTAAAAGGCGTTTTTGTTTTTTTTAACTTAAAAAAAAAAATTCTCACTACTAATAACTATAACTCTTCTACACATTTTATTAATCAATCCCCTTAGGGGCTTGATCCAGCGATCATTGGATCACTGGTACAATACACTGCAATACTAATGTATTGCAGTATATTGTTATTCTTATAGGCTTCTGTAACAGAGCGATCGCTGTACCTGTCCGTTAGTCCCGGGTGTCAGCTGTAATACACAGCTGACACCTGCAGCGTATGGAGCGGGCACAGCACGTGAGCGGGCTCCATACATCAACCGCCGCACCATGACGGGCAATTAAGTCATAGTGCGCAAAGGGGTTAATGCACAGCGGATGGTTCAAAGTGAAAATTGCAATTTTCCACTGATATGCCATTTTAGTGCATAATATGTTGTGCCCAGTTTGTGCCACAGAAGAAAAATACCTCATAAAACGTTAAGCGGGTTCTCTCGAGTATGGCGATGCCATATGTGTGGTTACAAACTGCTGCTTGGGCACGCTGCAGGGCTCAGAAGGGAGGGAACGCCATTTTGCTTTTGGAGCGCAGATTTTGCTTGGTAGTAGTTTTGTTTGGGGTTTTACTAGTATTTCAGTTTATAATGTGGGGGTATGTGTAATCTGTGCGGAGTACATCAGGGCATAATAAGAGGGTATAATAATGGGGTAAATAAATAATAATTCATAGATGTGTGGCCGGTGTCGCACTGAAAAATGGCGCCCCATCTTATCCGCTTTTGGAACACTGCACATTTTGCATCGCCGTATTCTGAAAGCCAGAACTTCTTTATTTTTTCACCACCGGAGCTGTGTGAGGACTTATTTGTTGCGGGACAATCCGTAGTTTTCATTTGTACCATTTTGGGGTACATGTGATTTTTTTTTATCACTTTTTATTCAATTTTGTTTGCAATCCTGACCAAAAAACAGGAATTCTGACACCGTTTTTTAGGTTTTCTTTTTGCGGCGCTCACCGTACGCTATAAATGACATTTTTACTTTATTTTGCGGGTTGGTACGATTACGGTGATAATATATGTATATAGGTTTGGTCCTTTTTTTTTTAGCGTTTGCACAATAAAATCACTTATTTATAAAAAAAAATAATTTTCTGTCACCATATTCTGAGAGCCATAATTTTTTTATTTTGTAGTCAAAAAAGCTGTGTAAGGGCTTGTTTATTGCGGGACGGATTGAAGTTTTTATTGGTACTATTTTTGGGTACATGCGACTTTTTGATCACTTTTTATTCTTTATTTAGAGAGCGGTGGTGACCAAAAAAATTGCGATTCTGTCGTCGTTTTTTATTGATTTTTTTTGGGGTGTTCATCTTGCGGGAAAAATAACATTACAGTTTTATAGTTGGGGTTGTTACGAACGCGGTGATACCAAATATGTGTACTTTTTTAACGTGTTCATTTTTTTCTATAATAAAAGTCTTATTATAGGAAAAAAAAGCATTTTGTGTTTATATAACTTCTAACTTTTATTTTGACACTTTTTTTTAAAATATTTTTATAACTTTTTTTACTTGTCCCACTAGGGACATTTTAGACTTGCAGCTTTGATCACTGCTAGAGTACATTACACTACCCACGTAGTGTAATGTACTCTGAGGGTATGTTCACACGCTAGCTGTCATTTACGGCTGAAATGACAGCCTGTTTTCAGAAGAAAACAGCTGCGTAGTTTCAGCCGTAAAAGCAGCTCCTCGTATTATGCGAGGCGTCTGTGACGCTCGTATATCTTGAGCTGCTCTTCATTGAGTTCAATGAAGAACGGCTCAAATTACGTGGCAAAGAAGTGCCCTGCACTTCTTTGCCGAGGCAGTCAATTTACGCGTCGTCGTTTGACAGCTGTCAAATGACGACGCGTAAATGACAGGTCGTCTGCACAGTACGTCGGCAAACCCATTCAAATGAATGGGCAGATGTTTGCCGACGTATTGTAGCCCTATTTTCAGGCGTAAAATGAGGCATAATACGCCTCGTTTACGCCTGAAAATAGGTAGTGTGAACCCAGCCTGACTGTCATTGTGACGTAACTGTCACTCTGACAGGAAGCCGAGGAGGACCGGCCGGAGTCTGTTCCTCCGAGGCTTCCATACATGGCAACCCGGAGGTCATTGTCTGACCTCCGATTGCCACGACAAGCATTGGTAGCCCCCACGATCACTTCGTGGGGGCTGCCGATGTGCTTCAAACCACTTAAATGCGGCGACGGCAATCCGTTGCCGCACTTAAGGGGTTAATTTCCGAAAGCAGCGGCGATGGTCCGCTGTCCGGCGAGACTGATGTGACAGCTGTCTAGGACAGCTTTCAGTGCGGGCCTGTCACTCTGTGTTCACACAGAGTCACAGTTTGAAATACTGACGAAAATGAACGTCATGGTGCGGGAACTAGCAGCCGACCATGACGTTCATTTTCGTCATTGGTCGTGAAAGGGTTAAGCAGTGTTAACCTACCTATCCTCTCTCATTTGCAGCATTTTCTCTGGTAGGCCATGCTAGTAATAATGGCCTATAGAGCTAAATGTGTCACGTCTATGACACAATTATCCCTGCCGATGTTATTTGGGTGTACTGGTCATGATTTACTCGCTAAATTCCCAAGCTCTGTAAATAATATTCTTACTTCCTCATCCCATGTGACAACTCTTTCCTTCTCCCCTGAAAGTAATGTTCCATCATTCAATCCTGAGGCAGTAAAAGTGGACAGCTTCTCTGACATGCAGGATCCATCTGTTACCATCACATCCTAATTCATAACTTAGATGGGATGGATAACAGGTGTATCCTGCATGTTAGAGACAAGTAGGAACCGCTGTCACTGAACCCGTCAGTCCCACGGACCTGACGGATTCAGGTCTTGGCGCACGATACAGCTGCTCTGTATACAAAATACAAAGCAGCTTTATCTCAAAAAGTAAAAATATTTTTTTTTTTAAAAACTAATCATAAAGTTGCACAAAACACACTGAAAGACCTTTTTATATTAAAAAGAAATTGCTTTCAAAGGTTTACATAGCCTTTAACAAAATTTGCAAAAAGGTAAGGGTGCGTAACATATGGAGACCTAAAAATGCTTTCAGTGACCACCAAGACCTTATACAAATATTTGCTACATTGATGGTGTTCTGCGCCTTTATGCACTATTGTGCTAGTTTTATGTGCTATTTTTGTTGTTGAGGTTGTATTTTTGTTCAATCAGCTACAGGTAGCACTTGTACATTGTTGATATCGGCCATTGTGGGTCAAAGATGGAATGAAATACTTTGCATTGGAGGGAAGGGTGTCTATCTGACAATGAAAATGTTGTGTGAAAATTGCATCGCTGGCGTTTCTTGACAATTGTAACCAGGTAGGACAAGATGCTTGGCTTGTTTACACATCTAAATTTACAGCATCGGGATGATGCCATTTTGGGCTGCATTCACTGCTCTGTAACATGGTGATGAAAGATGCAGGAGTGTGTGTATGTCATCATGCATTGGGTGGCACTTGGACTGTAAAAGAACAGGTAGTCCGCCAGTCCATGTTTAGAGCATGGAGGAAGTTGGTGTGACCTGAGTTGTGTACTGTGAATCAAGAGAGAGGTGCTGTTGCGAGAGTGGGAAGGTGTAAAAAATGCTGCGGATAGAGAAGGAGTGAGAGAGACCGATTACTTGGAGCTGGAACTGAAAAGCTTGAGAGAGACTGGTGAGGACTGACCTATTCAGTATCGATCATTAGGCATGGGATGGCGACAGGACATGAAGAGTGAGCAGGGGTGGTGTGTGAGGCCCCACTGTATGCATTGCTGGGCTGGGTGGTGAAGAGAACATAGAAGAAATGTGGCCCAAGACAATCATGAAGGCACACCTGTGGTGTGCCGGCAGTGGCCATCAGTAGTGCAAGATTAAGGGGAGAGTCTGTCTATGTGGAAGCATGTAAGACCCAAGTGCAGACCAGCCTGCAAGCACCAATTTGAAAATATTTTGCAAAATCCTGGCACATACATCATTTGTATGATCTGGAGACTTTTTTGTTTAACTTATAAAGTTGGTCTAATATGCGAGCAGTGATTTAAGAGATGTGATTAAAAAAGAGAATTTGTTCTACTGATATAACATATTAATGAGGTGGAAGAGGCTATTCACAGCATTTCATCTATAAAAAAATGCATTTGCTATTTATCCCACAGTTCAGCGACATTCTAAACTAGGCTTCATAATAAATGTTTTAATTTGCACCTTTATTATATATTTGTAATATGTCATCTGATATTTGGGTATAGTAAATCTTTCGGAGTGGAGGAATCATTTTTCACTGACTGTAGAATCATTCGTAATTAGATCTTGTCTGTGGCTTTTAAATGGTATCACACATCAACATGACACTGAGAATGCAGAAGTGATTTTTAGAGGAGTTATGAACACAAATCAGCGGATATTATACCCCTATCTGTATTTGAAGGCTTCTCAAGGTGGGATATGAAAGTCTTTGTGCCTACCTTGATAGCTT
This sequence comes from Rhinoderma darwinii, assembly GCF_050947455.1. Classification (NCBI taxonomy): domain Eukaryota; kingdom Metazoa; phylum Chordata; class Amphibia; order Anura; family Rhinodermatidae; genus Rhinoderma; species Rhinoderma darwinii. The sequence continues at coordinate 64,586,068 of NC_134690.1, forward strand.
TGATAATTGTCTATAACAAGTAGAGTAACTAAGTTGTGAAGTGCGGCACATTTTTGAAGCAAAATACTGGATTACATGTAAGACTATGAGGGGAATTTATTATGACTGGCATTTCATCCACCAGTCTTTATAGAAAGACAATTTGGAGTAAACTTTAACCCATTTATAAAGAGGCAAAAGCCATTCATAAATGTGTCGCATCTTTCAGCCGGCCCATGCGCCACAATTGTGGTGCAATGACCGCTGCCATGTGAAATCTATTCCACCCCTTCGCCCATAAAATAAAAAAAAAAACATATACTCACCTCAGCGCTCCCCTTCTCCCCTCTGGCTCCTTCAAACTTCTAGCAGGGCTTGTACAAGCTCCTGACGTCGAGCAGCATCAGGACCTTATATGCGGCGCATCACTTCAATGTCAACAGTGCTGTGTTGCATACAACGTCTTGATGCTGTCCGGTGTCAGGTTATTGTATAAGCAGATTTGAAGTGATGAGGCAGCTGGCGTAGATTTCCACCATAATTTACTCAAGTTTTCTGGCATCAATAATAATAAATTTGTTGCGCCTGGTTGGCTACACTCAATTTTGCCAAAGTCGCGCCCCCTTCCTACATAGTGGTAAGGGTGGCATAAAAGGCCGAAAGTTACAATTTGCACGTCAAATTGAGATGATTTTTTTTTGTCCCTTTTGCAACTTTCTACGCCAGCAAACTGGTGAAGAACTGTTGATAAATTACCCCCTATGTTCACAACGCATTTGATACAGCATGTACTGTTCTCAGATGCCCTATAGACCCAACGGATGCCTACAAAGTGTTACATAGTAAAATAGTTTGTAAGGCTCAAAAAAGTTCCATCCAGTTCAGCCTACAGCCTACATTTTTTTGTGATATTAAAAAAGTATACACACATGTACTTGGAAGTCGATAGGAACAGAATGTAATTGTATCCAGTTTCATCCTGTTCTAGCAGTATGTTTTTTTTTTTGCAGTATACAGTAACAAGTATCCCTTGACTTACATGCCTAGCAAATTGTACCAATATCATCAAGTCATGCAATTAGAACCCTTTTTCGGTGTAATGCATAATTTCCTCCATTACTGCCTGACCTGAAAGCTTAAAGGAAAACTCCACTCTTAAATGACATTTTATTAAATTGCCCAGTTTAAGGACCCTTTTGTATGGGTCAATTATTGTGATATTGAGCTTTCACAGAACTCTCATTCCCGATAATTGCCCTGTGTGGACAGGGCAACGATCAGCCGATGAATGAGCAAATGCTCAATCATTGGCTGATCTTATCGTTGATGCTGCCAAAAATATTATCGTTGTCGCCATCACATCTCCCTGTGTTAACAGGGAGATGTGCTGCCGACATGATAGAAATGTATGGGGACAAGCGATCATAGTAATGAACGCTCGTCCCCATACACAGCTCCTTCTGAAAGGAGCAGACGAGCGCCGATCAATGAGCTGTTTTGTTTAATTGGCACTCGTTGTTACGGCCAAACTGGGCCAGTGTAAAAAGACCCTAAGTCTACATCCAACATTTTGTAACTTTGAAAAACTTTGCTTTACTTATTTTGTGCCACTTACTTTAATCACTTGATGTTTTATTGGCTGTCTCCTGTTACCAGAGAGCAGTGACTTGTGGGAGATCAGGGGAGATTTGCACAGTTGGAACTATGATCACTTATCTGACAGCAGAATGGAATCAAACTACTGCATGAAAATCTGTACACAAAGAATATTTTTTTTTTTAAAGCAGGCAACTATGCATATGAATGGCAAATGGGGGATGGGTTTATTTACTTCTTATCATGAGATAAATCCATAATCATGTGAATGTATCCAAATTCATGGACAAAATAAAAGAAACAATTCTTCTAGTACTCATCACAACATTTTATATCTCACCAGGGAATTAAGAGAAGTATCCGTGTTCATTTATTAATTGCTATAATGAAATGTCATTTTCATGCTCACAGTGTTTTCTCCATTGACATGTTTATCTTACCAGAAACCTAAATAATGTAATTAAGACTTAAATATAAATCATCTGTTGAAAGAAGTTTATATTTCATCTTGAGTAATTTCACTTTATGTTCTTAAAATAAATATGGTTATTATACTCTATCTTAAGTCTCATCAGTTCAGCATATTTTATTAAAACATTGATAAATGTTTATTTAGAGCTTATTTTATATTTTAATATTATTATTATTATTATTATTATTATTATTAATAATAATAATAATAATACTACAATTTTTTTAGCACGTTTACATGGTTTCTTTTTATTTTATTTTTATTAACCATTGTTACATTATAAGCTAAACAAGCAACAACCCAAAAAATGTGTTGTAATAATAGTAATGGAAAATCCTACGTACTTTCCCCCATAATTACAACATATTAGAAGAGCAGCATGATAGTGGACTATATTCAGCTGGTCACTTGCTGAGACAAAAACAGAAGCAGAGAGTTAGAAATAACTACTGTAGGTGGGGATGTATAAATCTATTGCTCTGGCAGTTTGAGGCCAAATTGTCAGTAGAGATTTCTATTTTAATTATTGATTAATTATCTGTGCTAAAATAGTTACATGCGCTATTTCAGATAATGTACAGTATACAGTTTTATATTAGTACTGTATACTAGTGCATCAGTATTGTATATTATATGACAACAGAAGATGAAGAGCAAATTGGCCATGATTGCACCTTCAAATGATGTGTGATCTCAATGAACCCAATGGAAAAGTGCAATTTAATCAGCTGGCACCATGTTACCTTCTTCTTCGCTGCACTGCTCTAAATGCAAAGGTACAAGGCTATATTTTGGCTGAGCTCTAGTTTCAAAGTGTATGGGCCCATACTGCACATCTGTATACCTTAATTTTTATATTGAGGCATATAATTTTTTTCTTTCTCTTGACTGCCCTATTCCTATTATCTTATACTTTATGGGGTAAATGCAGTTTTGCAATTTTTATTTTACAGATTCGCTCATCTCTAATGACAATACCAGATTTCAAATGCATAAATTAATTTTAAGATGAGGGAAAATGGACTGTGGGCAGTGTGGTTTTACCTCAGTCTAATGACCCAACTGCACATAACTTCAGATATCTTGTTGCATTCATGCCACGATACATTTTGATAGTTCCAGAGGCAAAAGGAGCATTCATTTACTATGAGGTACATTTACTTAATAAATACAATATAAAAAACTTTCTATACATATCAATTAATGGAATGCTGATATGATCATGTTATTAACTGTGTCATAAAGGGGTTATGTGGGGAACGAAAAGTATTAGAAGTGTACTCATTGCAGTATGTGAGTACACTCGCTATTATACATTCCGGTCCCCCATCGCGCTGATTATCAGATTTTAATAGATTTTTATAGCGCTTGCAGGGGACCGGAAGTCTAGTTGCACAGTCTTCCTTCATGACAACATGACTTTTCGTCATGTGACCGACCCCGCTTTACTTGATGTACAAGCAGTAGCAGTAGTACAGCGATTACATAGAGTGCAGCGGGGCCCGTCACATGATGAAGATTCGTGTTGCCATGAAGTAAGACTGTGCTGCTAGACATCCGGTCCCCCGCTAGCGCTATAAAAATCTATTAAAATCTCATAATCCTCACGCCGGGCGTCCGGAATTTATATTAGCAAGTATACACATATACTGCAGTGAGTATACTGCTAATACTTTTTGGTCCACACAGAACCCCTTTAACCCCTTAATGACCAGGCCATTTTGCACGTTACTGACAAAGGATTGTTTTTTGTTTCCTCACGGACGCATTCCAAGAGTCATAACTTTTTTTTTGTTCCGTCGACATAGCCGTATAAGGGCCCAGTTGTATTTTTCAATTGTCCCATTTTTGGGTGCATATAATATATCGATTAACTTTTATTAACTTTATTTTAGGAGAGAATTGAAAATAAGCCGCTATTTCAGCACTGATGTTCACGTTATAAATTTACGCCGTTTAGTATGCAGCATAAACAACATGTTACCTTTATTCTATGGGTCGGGACGATTACGAGTATACCAATTATATAAAGGTTTTATATGTTTTCCTACGTTTACACAATAAAAACCCTTTTAGAAAAAAATGACTTGTTTTTGCATCACCGCATTCCAAGAGCCATACATTTTTTATTTTTCCGTCAATGTGGCCATATGTGGGCTTGATTTTTGTGCGCCAAGGTAGTTTTCATTAGTACTATTTTGGGGTACATGGGACTTATTGATTAACTTTTATTTTATTTTTTATTGGGGGAATGGGAGAAAAGAAAGAATTTTGTCGTTTTTTGCGGGGTTTTTTACGCCGTTCATCCGGCGGTTTAATTAATGTTAATTTTATTGTTCAAGTTGTTACGATCGTAGGGATACCATATATGTGTATGTGTTATTTGTTTTGACACTTTTACTAAATAAAACCACTTTTTAGGGGGGAAAAAAAGTGGTTTTATTTTAGTTTTACTGTAATCTTTTTTGATAAACTTTATTTAACTGTTTTACATTTTTTTCTACTCCCACCAGGGGACTTCACCATGCGATCTGCTGATCGCTTATATAATGCTTTGGTGTACTCAGTATACCAAAGCATTATTGCCTGTCAGAGAAAAACTGACAGGCAATCTATTAGGCCATACCTCTAGCATGGCTGAAGGCAGGCCTTTGTTAGGCCCCCAGCTGCCATGAAAATTCAATGGCGCCCCACGATTACAGCAGTTGCAGCAGGAGTTAGGCTGTGTATAACAGCCATGCTCCTGCCGCAGATCGCGTGGGTACAGTGGCAGTACCCACGCGATCAGAAGACAGATATATATCCGTCCTTAGGCATGAACTAACTCCTGCATAGGACGGATATATCCGTCCTTCGTCGTAAAGGGGTTAAATTAAAATCTATTATTTTTTTATTAATGTATTTTGTATTTTGTCGTAACTTTCAAATCGGCTTTTATTATTCTATTTTTGAGTTGTATCGTAAAAAGTAAAAAAATTATATATAATAAAAGTCAGTTTGAAAATTGCTTAAAAATACAAAATACATTCTTGCCTTTTTCTCCACTTCTCAGGCTCATTCCTCCTAATATAAAAATTAAAAAACATTCCTCCGCTCACCACTCATGAAGATCCGGCTACCACGTCAATTTTATATCGGTGCTTCAGACAAGGGTTCTACGTCGGAGATAGATGAGGATCCAAAATAGTAGAGAATGGTCCAGCACATGTTGCAGATAACATCAATGCTGCTTTGTTGTAACAAAATTGAAAACAAATAAGTACACATTTTCCAGGCGAAGAACGCTTACTCATAGCTATTTTATCTGCATCATGTGCTGGATCACTCTCTACTATTTTGGATCCTTTCCTCCTCCCGCTGTATTATTAACTGTTTACTCACTCTGAATTTACTCAAAGAATCCATAGAGCAGTGAGGCAGAGAGGATATGGTTACTAAGCTCCAATGAGAGATCAGGTTACAGCTGCCAATACAAGTCTATGGAGAGGGGAGGGGGAGAAAAAGCATGAGGGAGCTGCAAAGTGATAGAATGACACAGAAGTGCTGCAGCTTCTAATATGTGTTTTACTGTATCAACCCAGTTCTGGATTCTCAACTACAATGCTCTTTACTGCCATATAATGGATCTTGTCTGTATGTTGTGTGTAAGAGACTGAAGGGCTGGGTTTTCACGTCACAGTCAAAATGCATTGTTTGCCAAAAATCGTGACAAAACCAAAAATTTCTGCAAAACCTGCACCATTTGACCGCAACATTAAAATCCAACCTTAACATATCTCCTGCTTCCTCCTCCCCCTCTCCATAGATGTCTATGGACAGCTGAAACCTGATCTCTCAGAAAAGCTTATATAAATGAATTCTGAGTGAGGTAGAGTAAAGGCAAAAACTGAGGTAGAGTAAAGGAGCCTGACAAGGGAAGAAATATTCATTAATAAGATATACGGATGTAGCCATCTTTAGCTTGACCCTGTTGCAGCATGATATCACACAACAAAAGCCATTGAAAAGTCATTGAAAAAGTCAAGCTAAGAGATCTAGCCACTGTTTATTTAATGTGTTAAAAGTGAAGGTAAAGACGGCTACATCTGTATTCCGCAGTTTCTTATATTAGCTAGTACTATTGACTTATGGAAAGTTATTTTATAATTGGAGGTAGACTTTAATGCATACAATACGATAATTGTAGTTGGAGTAATTTTCCATTGACAAACCCTGACTGAGATGCCTTCTGATTCTGGGTTTTATATAAAGAATGGATGAAAATTGACAACTTTTCTAGCATGAACATAAAACTGAATACATAAATATTAAAATTTAGGATAAAACTGTCATACTGTTTTCCTGACAGAACATAGAAATATACATGTGTAGTATGAAAATGTGAAGAGGATTCACACTGTACCATATTGGAAAAAAATAAGCGTATACGTCTCTGAGTGTTAATCTTTTCTTTTCTTTTCTTTCTCTTTCTAATTCACTAGTTAAAACATACACTATATGAATTAGTCAGTCAGTCAATAGCGTCTAGATCAGGGGTTAGCAACCTATGGCACCGGTGCCACAGCCGGCACTTGGGGCATGGTTTGTTGGCACACTTCCCTCTCCTAGTGTCCAGAACCATTATGTGTTTGGCGGCACTGCACATTGGGAGAGAAAGCGAACCATTCATAAGGCGCTTGGCAGAGCTGATCACCAGGAGAAAGAGCAGTGCCTCATTGTGTTTGTCGCTACTGAACGCTTGGCAAGAACACAATGCAGCACTGCTCTCTCTCCTGGTGATCAGTGTCGCCAAGTGCATAATGAAGCGCAGCTCTCTTCTAGTTATAAATACTGCAAGGATGGCGTTCAGTACCCGCTGTGTAGATGAAAAAGTTAGCAAAAGTTGTTAGCTCTCTCTCCTATATACACCCCGGAAGCTGGTGTTCAGTAGCCGCAGTCTCTCTGGTGTGCAATTCCCCCTAGCTGGTGTTTGGTAGCCCCAGTCTCTCCTATGTGCAAACCCCACAGCTGGTGTTCAGTAGCCCTGGTCTCTCCTATGCGCGACCCCCCAGCTGGTGTTCAGTAGCCTAGTTTGCACTACAGATGGATCATCTTTGCAAAGAAAGTCATGGACACGGGTTACAGTGAAATGTAAGTTTAATTTTCTGATTAATTGTTTTATGTCACATGCATGGTAATAGTTTGTCTTATATGACTTTTATATTTGCATGGCACACTTAGTACTTCATCATTGATTTCTTTCTTTTTTTCAGCACGACATACAAAAACGTTTGACTACCCCTGGTCTAGATAATGACCCAAAAATTATTCCACTATGGACATATGATACAGGATACAAGGAGCATAGATTTAGCAATGTTAGGTATTTATCCCTTATAGTTTTATTTATTTCTTTATTTTTAAACCAAATACATTTTATTATTTTCACATCAGGATATTCCCGACAGTGTATAACAAATAATAACAACAATATCAGAAAAACACAACAAGATCCAGTTAGAACAGCATGATGTGGATACAGCGAAGCAGTAAATTAAATACAGACCGTATAATAAAATGTTTTCTCAGAAAGACAGAAACAGGAGAACCGAAGTAAGTACCTCCGGGTTTAGGAAATCATGGTGTATAATATAATGCTATAATGCATATCAATTAAAGCTTCTCACAACTTGATATTGACAAAGTGTCATAAACATATTTGATTATGACTGATAACTAAATAGAAATTAGAGTGATTGTACTGATTTCTTTTTTTTTTCTTAGAGTTTTAAAAAGCTGGTTGGATTGGTTCACCAACACTCAAATCTATACAGGACTTTTTTTTATTTGATCATTTAAAAGCCTATAAGAACAGAAAAATACAAAATACAAAATATCAGATGCGTTCTGACACGTTTTGAGTAGACATCATCATCCTCATGGCTATATTAATTCTATAATATGGTGCCTACAGCCTGGCACATTGAGGAACCATATTATAGAATTATATATGGTGCCTACAACCTGGCACATCTCTGTATTACAGAGATATTTCCCCCTAGAATAATTACTTCTAGATAGAATAAAGTGTCTAACAGAGGCACTATATGGCGGCATAAAAGATGTAAATGCAAGTTGTTAATTAATGGAACCACAACTTGTGAGTGGTGGTTTCATTACATGACAAACCCATAATATGTAGTTAGACATACTGAGTAAAGGTTTGTATGCAAAGACTTTGTATGGCATTTTAGACCGATAGGCACTCCGCGTACCTCTGTTTGTTTTCCTCTGTGATGCGCCATATTCTCCCCTAGAAGTTCTGCTTCTAGGGAAGAATAACTCTATATTACAGCATATTTTGGAGCGTGTTATGATTTTATATACTGTATGAATCTGGGAAAAGAAAACTATGAGGGGAATTTATTAATGGCTTTATTCCACTTTTGTAGCATTAAAAAGTTGCATCGGTTGGCATTTAGTGATCTGGTGCCTTCTGGCCATTACATGACTATTGGGATGCAGTCGTATTTCTGCAGTGTAAACATACGCTGCAAAAAACTTTACAAAATAATCCTATAGGAAAAATATTCCACAATGCAAACAATTAAGAAATATGTATGAATTATAGAATATTTTTCCCAAAGAATTACGTTGTACAGTTTTTTGCATCAGATTTTTACGCTGCAAAATTATGAGGGAAATACGCCACGTGTGACTGCCCCCTTAGCAGTTATCTTCATACAGAGGAATTTCGGCAGGACACAGATCAAGTACCCGGTCACAGGTTTTCATGGGAATGACCTGAACGCAGGAAGGAAGATATGCGCCTTGATCTGCCAGTAAAGAGGCTCATGTCTATTTAAGTCACTGCGACTTAAATAGCGAGATTGGCGACGTGAAAGGGTTAATACCTTTGACTAATTTTACTCCAGCAAAGCCTGAACTAAGACTGGCATATGTAACGACTCTGAATAAATGTGCCCTGTGTGTGTGTTTCTGTATGTAATTGGAGGCACACAGGTGTACAGTATAGGCCCATTCAGGTACAGGTATGGATCCAAGACACTCATGTGCATGAATCCGAAGGATTGACACCCAAAATGTGTCAGCAATAAGAATTTTCGGACTTTCATCGTTTTTCATTGTTTGAGTAAAGGAATGCTTTAATTGTCTTTTTACTTTGGCGAAAGTGGAATTGGTCTCCAGTCACTGAGCACCTGTATGGACACCCACATTGTTTGTGGGTAAGCTTATCTCAGTTTTTCTATTATACTGGTTGGATCACAGAGAATTGCATTAAAGAGGCTCTGTCACCACATTATAAGTGCCCTGTCTCCTATATAAGGAGATTGGCGCTGTAATGTAGGTGACAGTAATGCTTTTTATTTCGAAAAACTATCTATTTTAAACCACTTTATGAGCGATTTTCAGCTTTATGCTAATGAGTTTCTTAATGCCCAAGTGGGCGTGTTTTACTTTAGACCAAGTAGGCGTTGTACAGAGGAGTGTATGACGCTGACCAATCAGTGACCAATCAGCATCATACACTTCTCTCCATTCATTTACACTGCACTAGCGATATAGTTATATCGCTATGTGCAGCCACATACACAAACACTAACATTACTACAGTGTCCTGATAATGAATATACATCACTACCAGCCTGGACGTGATGTGTATTCAGAATACTGACACTTCTGAATCTTTTCTGTGAGATTCCAGCAAGGCAAGCGTAATTTCGCGAGATTACGATGTAACCTGTCATTTCAAACGAGATTACGCTTGCCTTGCTGGAATCTCACAGAAAAGATTCAGAAGTGTCAGGATTATGAATAAACATCACGTCCAGGCTGGTAGTGATGTATATTCATTATCAGGACACTGCAGTAATGTTAGTGTTTATGTATGTGGCTGCACATAGCGATATAACTATATCACTAGTGCTGTGTAAATGAATGGAGAGAAGTGCATGACGCTGATTGGTCACTGATTGGTCAGCGTCATACACTCCTCTTTACAATGCCCACTTGGTCTAAAGTAAAACATGCCCACTTGGGCATTAAGAAACTCATTAGCATAAAGCTAAAAATCGCTCAAAAAAGTGGTTTAAAATAGATCATTTTTCTAAATAAAAAGCATTACTGTCACCTACATTATAGCGCCGATCTTCTTATATAGGAGATAGGGTACTTATAATGTACATACAGTACCTAATATATTCAAGCAGGTAAATTGAAGACAAAATAATGATTTGGACTTTTTAACAATTGTTATTGCATTAATTGTGCATTATAGGGGCAAAAAGCAATTGAGAAAACATTACTTCGCATATGTGAGCAGCATACTGAATATGTTCACTTATATATTTCCGCTATATAACATTATAAGATATAGTCTGTTCCTGATAGAAGCTTTCTGTGTTTTATCTCCATGACTATAAGTAAAGTAAAAGCTTTAATCCACACAATCCAGCCCTTACACATTGTTTAGATCTGAGTGAATATGTTTGATAACACGGCTATGAGTGTGAAAAACAGCTCGGCCTTGCTTCCAGGACTTTATCTTTGATCTTTCTCTGTATACTAATAAACTAAGCATTTTTATATTCTTAAGAAAGAAAATGGAAATGTTTATAGTTACAGTATGTGAACTTTTTATGTATTATTTATAGATGAACAGCATTGCATGCATTGTAGTATTTTTTTGTATTAGTCAACATTATCGGAACCAATACTTCTTTTATAAAGAGCCAGGTATATTAATATGTAGTTAATTATTTTATTTATTATGGAGCATCAGTAATAGAAGTAATCAAAATAATAGCGGCTGCTGTCCCCACTCAGAGATGAGTCCATATGTAGAATACCTCCTATTGATTTGAATAGTACCCTTAGCCTGAGTTTACACGACCTATTTTCAGACGTAAACGAGGCGTATTATGCCTCGTTTTACGTCTGAAAATAGGGCTACAATACGCCGGCAAACATCTGCCCATTCATTTGACGACGACGCGTAAATTGACTGCCTCGGCAAAGAAGTGCAGGGCACTTCTTTGCAACGTAATTTGAGCCGTTCTTCATTGAAGTCAATGAAGAGCAGCTCAAGATTTACGAGCGTCACAGAAGCCTCGCATAATGCGAGGAGGAGCTTTTACGTCTGAAACGAGGCAGCTGTTTTCTCCTGAAAACAGTCTGTCTTTTCAGACGTAAAAGACAGTTCACGTGTGCACATACCCTAAGGCCTGATGCACACTGAAGATCCGAGTAAACGGAGGCTGTATGAAGGCACATGGTGTCTCCATACTAGTGAGCTGTTTTATTATTATTATTATTATTATTATTATTAATATTATTATTATTAATATTATTAATATTTATTTTAAAGGGCCATTAATTCCAGGGAGCAGTACATATGAAAAGGGCTTAACCCCTTAACGACCGCTTATTGTTTTTTGACGGCGGGCGGTGCATGTCCTTAATCTACAGCAACATCTTTTGGCATCGCTGTAGAAAAGACTTTTGAGCACTTAAGTGAACACTCATTCTCTAAGCAGGAGCTGTTACTAACTGAAAATTTACTTTGAGAAGACTAGTAAAGACAGCTGAGATTGGAGGCACCTCCAACCCCAGCTGCCTAACGCTTTGATTGTCGCGGTCCGTGACCATGCTATGATCAAAAGTGATTTGCTTCTTTGACAGCGTCACCGGAAACCCTCTGCAGTCAAGCCTGGGGACCAAGGACCAATGCTAATACATTATAATTAAAAAAATAAGGTTTTTAAAAAGTTTAGTAAAACAAAAAAGAAAAACTATATCAGAAATATAACCAGGCACTCTTGGGTCATTGAAAAATTATGAAAATTTATTTTATTATTAAAACTCCAATTATTTAGAAAATATAAATGTATTCACACAAATTAAAACATTTTTATCTCCTGGCCAGGAAAAGGTTACATACAGATACAAATAACCTCCTATACAAAATATATTACTGATAAGTAGAAAGCATAGATGTACACCTTGTTTTCCCCACAAATTGGGGTAAATAGCATAGATCCAAGAAAAATCGCTAGGTTGAATTCACACCTGCGTTTTTTTTTCCCTTGCACATACATATGTGTATTTCCTCCAAAAATGACAGCAGTTCTTGTCAAAGGAACGTGTAGTAGATTTATGAGGAAGGCCTTCCCATATATGAAAGAAGCATTCCCCTATAGAAATAAAGCTGTCATTCAGTGAGGGGATTGTATTTTCTATTGTGTGTGGCTCTCATTCCTCCCTTTCAAGGATCAATCTTGCCTCAGGGATCAGGGGTAATAGACCGTCTATTTCTTAGACCATTCCGGTCAAAATATATTCCTCCCGATCCTTATAATTATCACAGAGAGCTCCGTTCTTAATGATTTTATACGGCTTTTACCTTTAAACATCCGCAAAGAGACGTGGAAGAGCAGCAGGCACAATTTGAAGCTCCAATGCCTCCCACCAGGTGGTATTCAGGTGAGATTCCGCCCATAAGCTCATACCTTCCTTCAAGCCTTTAGGATTGAATTCTTCAATATAGGCTTTATTACGTCTCCGACATGCAAGGTTGCTCCACAGGAAACATATAGAGGTATTAGATCCAAAAGAGGGGTCCACACTTTCAAGAAGGTGATTTTCCAAACCATATAGTATCCATATAGTATCGTTTTTCGTGCGATGTTCCCAACACGGCCAGGGATTCACAAGGCAGAGTCTCGACGTCACTACCCGCCTTGCTTAATTAGGTCAGCTGACGCGTTTCATCCCTTATCGGGATTTCCTCAGAGCTGTCTTGGCAAGTCCAGCCAGATTCAGTGCATTTATAGTGTCCAACGTACTTTCATTGGTTCTATAGTTGGGAATGAAATATCCCGCATCGGAGATCTATGCTATTGCAAGATTACCCTCATATTCCTTCAACGAAGTGACAACAATAATTTTCTTTCTACATCAAAAAATATATTAAGGAAAGAACTGACAATCAATTAGTTCGATATTAATGAACATTTTAATCCCTATATAGATCGTGCATAATCAGTGGTGCCCCTCATACGCTAATATATATGTGAAACTCGGGTTTTGGAGAAAATTACTTCCTGCCTAAATGAAGTTAAATAGTATTACCCAAGTTGTACATTTCATATTTCACATATTTTTTGAAATATTAAATATAAATATTTTTCCTTTAATAAAAGAAAAAAGAGAAAAAGAAAAACTTTTCTTTCCCCATTTTTACATAGAGAGACATAGATACGAAGAGCTTTTACATATTAAATTTTTGTTTATTACATTTTTGTTTAGTCAAGATATTCAAGCCCGTTTTTTGGGAAAAAAAAACGCAGGTGTGAATTCAACCTAGCGATTTTTCTTGGATCTATGCTATTTACCCCGATTTGTGGGGAAAACAAGGTGTACATCTATGCTTTCTACTTATCAGTAATATATTTTGTATAGGAGGTTATTTGTATCTGTATGTAACCTTTTCCTGGCCAGGAGATAAAAATGTTTTAATTTGTGTGAATACATTTATATTTTCTAAATAATTGGAGTTTTAATAATAAAATAAATTTTCATAATTTTTCAATGACCCAAGAGTGCCTGGTTATATTTCTGATATAGTTTTTCTTTTTTGTTTTACATATATATCTTTCAGAATTGGCACCGTGTGATATTGATATCGCATTTATTGTTGGGTTTTCTATTGGGTATGGTTTTCTAAACCTAATCTTGTTTTAAAAAGTTAACCCTTCATGGGATAAAAAGAAATGCAACAAAACTAAATGCATAAACAAATGTCCCCAAAAAAATAAACATTATTTAGAATACATTACATAAAAACATGAAACCTACACATATTAGGTTTCTATACGACTGTAATAACCTGAATAATTAATTTAACAGGATATTTAGCATAAAACATGAACAGGATTCAAAATAAACAAAAAAAAAAAAAAACAATGCCGAAAATAGTTTTATTTCTATTTTCAAACCGCAAAACAAAATGACGTAATTTACACAACAAATTGTTTGTACCCCCCAATCTGCGCTGGAAAAAAAATGTCATTCAAAAACAAGGCCTTATGTGGCCATGTCAATGAAAAAATTAAAAAGTTAAAGCTGCTGAAATGTAAAAACAAATTGAGCTGGTTATTAAGGCCTTTTCATGTTTAAGGACAACATGAGACAATAAAAACAAGTATAATAAGAATGAGCTTAATGAGTGATAGACTGGTACAGAAGGAGAAAGAACAAGGGATAACCATCTAAAAAAGAATGGTGGATGAGACAGTAGGTGAGGGCAGGGTCGGATTAGCATTGGTGGTCCTTAGCACCTGCTCCGGGACCCAGTCTCTGATTGGCTCAGGTGGGCCCCAGGCATATTTTTTATATTTTTGCATCTTTACTTCAAGATTGCTGCAAATTTAGCATGATTTGTACATAACTGCATTGTCTCTAAAACGGTTCTACGAATTTACAAAAAAGAACCACTACCTAAATCACTGAGGAGGATAGTAAAGTGATAGAAGGTAGAGTCAAGGTCAGGTGACCTCAGAAAGGGGAGGGTCTTACTCCTAATGCATTTCTATGTAGGGAGAAAAGATACAAGGATGCTGCAGAGGGAGGTGGAAGGTAATAAGTGGTCTCAAAAGGTGATAGAGCAGTGTATGTGAGATGGGGGTACATGAAAAGCAGTGTATGTGAGGAGGGGGCTACATGGGAGCAGTGTGTGAGGAGGGGGGTACATGGGGAGCAGTGTGTGAGGAGGGGGTACATGGGAGCAGTGTGTGGGGAGGGGGGTACATGGGGAGCAGTCTGTGAGGAGGGGGTACATGGGAGCAGTGTGTGGGGAGGGGGGTACATGGGAGCAGTGTGTGAGGAGGGGGTGCATGCAAGCACTGTGTGAGGAGGGGGTACATGGAAGCAGTGTATGTGAGGAGAGGGTATACATGGGGAGCAGTGTGAGAGGAGGGGGTACATGGAAGCAGTGTATGTGAGGAGGGGGTATACATGGGGAGCAGTGTGGGAGGAGGGGGTACATGGGAGCAGTGTGAGAGGAGGGGGTGTACATGGGGAGCAGTGTGTGAGGAGGGGTGTACAGGGGAGCAGCGTGTGAGGAGGGGGTACATGGGAGCAGCGTATGTGAGGAGGGGGGTACATGGCAGCAGTGTGTGAGGAGGGGGAAAATGGGGAGCAGTGTGTGAGGAGGGGTGTACATGGGAGCAGTGTGTGAGGAGGGGGGTACATGGGAGCAGTGTATGTGAAGAGGGGGGTACATGGGAGCAGTGTATGTGAGGAGGGGTGTACATGGGAAGCAGTGTATGTGAGGAGGGGGGTATATGTAGAACAGTGTATGTGAAGAGGAGGTACATGGGGAGCAGTGTATGTGAGGAGGAGGGTAAATGGGAGCAGTGTGTGAGGAGGGGGGTACATGGAGAACAGTGTGTGAGGAGGGGGGTACATACGAGCAGTGTGTGAGGAGGGGGTACATACGAGCAGTGTGTGAGGAGGGGTTACATGGGGAGCAGTGTATGAGGAGGGGTTACATGGGGAGCAGTATGTGAGGAGGGGGTACATGGGGAGCAGTGTGTGAGGAGGGGGTACATGGGAGCAGTGTGTGAGGAGGGGGTACATGGGAGCAATGTATGTGAGGAGGGGGATACATGGGGAGCAGTGTGTGAGGAGGGGGGTACATGGGAGCAGTGTATGTGAGGAGGAGGGTACACAGGAGCAGTGTATTTGAGGAGGGGGGTACACGGGAGTAGTGTATGTGATTAGAGGGAACACGGGAGCAATGTATGAGAGAAGGGGGTACATGGGAGCAGTGTATGTGATGAGGGGGTACACGGGAGCAGTGTATGAGATTAGGGGGGTACATGGGAGCAGTGTATGTGAGGAGGGGGGTACATGGGAAGCAGTGGGATACTTGTTTAGTGATATGTTGTGATTAGTGTGTGTGTGTGTGTGTGTGTGTGTGTGTGTTTGTGTGTGTGTGTGTGTGTATGTGTGTATCTAGTGCTTATGTGGTAAAGTGTACCGTCTGTGTGTGAGACATGTGAGTGATAAATAGGGGGGTCTAATCTGAGGATCTAATATTTGATGTCTTTTTGCGGTGCTGAATTTATTTAGGGGACAGAATTCATTTTTTAAAGGGGACCTGGTGCAAGTCCTCTTTAAAGGGAACCTGTCACCAGAATTTCACCTATTGAACTTCACTTATCCCTCACTGGCCGCTGCTATCAAAAGTTCATTGCCATTATCCCCTCTCCTAAACT
This sequence comes from Rhinoderma darwinii, assembly GCF_050947455.1. Lineage (NCBI taxonomy): Eukaryota > Metazoa > Chordata > Amphibia > Anura > Rhinodermatidae > Rhinoderma > Rhinoderma darwinii. The sequence goes on from NC_134690.1 coordinate 64,602,394, forward strand.
CCTCCCCCGACTGTAAATAACGGTCTGCAAACATTTTGCGCTTTTTATCGTAATAATCCGGCGTCCCTTTGTGCGCACACACGAGAAGAGAACATCAATGCACAAGCGCGGGATTGTGTGTGCTGGGGGAAGGCGACAAGCTGTCAATCAAAAGTAAGGAGGCCGGGGAAACGCGGAAAGACTTGAGGAATGAAAATATGACTTTTTTCAAATGAAGATTTGACTCTTTTCAAGAGAAGATCTGGCTCTTTTCTGCTCATTAGCATACGGTGTGGGAACACTAAAACACTGAATACTAAAGCTACAGAGCCGACTAAGAAGACAATTATAGGTTAAAAAGAAATGATTTTTCACCCACCACCCCCTGGTATTGCTGGTTTAATAGGTGAAATGCTGGTGACAGGTTCCCTTTAAGTCTAGTCTGGGATTAAATTAGTGGTCCAGTCTTGGGGTCTGATTTAATTTTGAAATATGATCAGGGGTCAGAATAAATTTTGCAAAAGTGCTGGGTCAAAGATGTCTCGGCAGCAAACTCTGCAGTCATCAGGAGACGACGTCACAGCGGCCTGGACCAGATGAAGAAGAAGAGTAAAAAGAACGGCTCAGAACAAAACGTCACCTGTTAGTCACTGAATGTAATAGGTATGAATTCTGGTAATAGCAGGGAAAAAGGGAATGGGAGGAAACCTCCAGCTCACCAGCTTCACACTCCTGTGTTCAATATCGCCCGGATCAGCCGCGACGGCTCACGGCAGGTAACAGTAGCAAAAAAGAGAAATGATCCAGCGATCTGTAGTATAGGTGGGGGAAACTCCGTTCCCACTTTATTGGAAAAATAATCACACGGATAATGAAACAAAGTAACGGAAAACACCAGGAGGGTAACAAGGTGGTTGAAATGGCACCAAATGAAGCCTACGCGTTTCAAGCACTGGCTGTGCTCTTAATCATGGCTCAGACACTGTGTCTGAGCCATGATTAAGAGCACAGCCAGTGCTTGAAACGCGTAGGCTTCATTTTGTGCCATTTCAACCACCTTGTTACCCTCCTGGTGTTTTCCGTTACTTTGTTTCATTATCCGTGTGATTATTTTTCCAATAAAGTGGGAACGGAGTTTCCCCCACCTATACTACACATCGCTGGATCATTTCTCTTTTTTGCTAAGGTATGAATTCTGTCTGTGAGTGCAGTTTAGGGTTTGTTTTATGTCACACGGTTCTACACAGATCACCATAGAACTGATCAGACCGCATAAGGGGTTGTTCAGAATTGGGGAAAATTTGCCACTACCTGGCCACAACGGAATTCCGCAGCAAATCCGATAAGTCTGAACATGCCCTAAGAAGAAATCAGGAAAACCACCCCAAATTAAAAGTTATGGGAAAGGCTGCCCTGCATACCTCTGATGGGTTATCAATCTGTTAAGGATCTGCCAGGCACAGCTTCTGTGTCAACGCCCATAGGTAATCAGTCTGCACCTGCTTCTATGTCTGTGAGACTGACTCCATCTTCCACCACTCAGGATGGCAGGCTTAGGAGTGGGAGAGCCTATCACAGCCTGGCCAGATGGAGCTAGCTCCCACCCTGTGTCTATTTATACCTGCCTTTCCTGTTCCTCCTTGCTTGTGATTCTTCTCGTTTGGTTTCTTGGCCCTGCTGCAGCTTCTTGAACTATTTGACCCTGCTTCATATTGACACTGGCTTACTGACTACTCTCCTGCTCTGCGTTTGGTACCTCGTACACTCCTGGTTTGACTCGGCTTGTTCACTACTCTCCTGCTCTGCGTTTGGTACCTCGTACACTCCTGGTTTGACTCGGCTCGTTCACCACTCTTGTTGCTCACGGTGTTGCCGTGGGCAACTGCCCCTTTTCCCTTGCTTCTATGTACCCTTGTCTGTTTGTCTGTCGTGCACTTATTGAGCGTAGGGACCGTCGCCCAGTTGTACCCCGTCGCCTAGGGCGGGTCGTTGCAAGTAGGCAGGGACTGAGTGGCGTGTAGATTAGGGCTCACTTGTCTGTTTCCTTACCCCCATCATTACACAATCTATTTTTGATATAAAGTATACAGCACTTAGGCCGAGCAACAATACAATAGTGTGGAATACAGAAGATGTCAAGTGGAGTCAGAGGTCCAACTGTCTATAAATGAAGACCGCTGATAAATAAAATTATACTATATGAGGAAAATCTTTTTAGATTGAGGAGTTTGCAAGAGAAACCTTTGCATATGTGGGTTTATGGATAAACACTTCTCTCTCTGTGGCTATGGGTGGGTCACATGTCAGTGGGCTGAAGTTTAGTTCATATTTATACTTTATATTTGTACGTTTTTGAAAGCAATAATTAAAAAAAGTCAGGTACAGGACTACAACAGGAGATGGCTGTGCTGGCGGATGGGTCCTAAGAGAGAGAGTATAGTAACGTGTTGGACTGTGCGTGTAATTAAAAGAAGTCCGTAGTGTATTTTATGTTCTGTTAGGAGCACTGTATGGGGGTATTATTTACACATGGCATGGTGATATTATTTGGACTTTGTATGGAGGTATTATTTACACATGGCATGGTGATATTATTGCGACTGTATGGGGGTATTATTTACACTTGGCATGGTGATATTATTTGGACTTTGTATGGAGGTATTATTTACACATGGCATGGTGATATTATTTGGACTTTGTATGGGGGTATTATTTACACATGGCATGGTGATATTATTTGGACTTTGTATCGGGGTATTATTTACACATGGCATGGTGATATTATTTGGACTTTGTATGGGGGTATTATTTACACATGGCATCGTGATATTATTTGGACTTTGTATGGAGGTATTATTTACACATGGCATGGTGATATTATTTGGACTTTGTATGGGGGTATTATTTACACATGGCATGGTGATATTATTTGGACTTTGTATCGGGGTATTATTTACACATGACATGGTGATAATATTTCGACTGTATGGGGGTATTATTTACAAATGGCATGGTGATATTATTTGGACTTTGTATGGGGGTATTGTTTGAGTACTGTAGGTATTAGTTCAGCATCACTTGCTTTTAGACAGTATTATATAGATGCTGTATTACACTATTTTTAGGCATTGTATAGGTATTATTTGCACATTGAAAGTTATTATTATGTTTGTTTGTTATTATGTTGGTATAGTATGGGATTATTATTTCTATATAATGTAATAAAAATTGAGGAAAATTGTGTACATGTGGATGTATTCAGTCATAATGCTTTTGACAGTATTAGGCTCTGTTCACATATGCATTGGAGGCTGTTAGGAGCCTCCATAGCAGATCCGCCAGAGATTACTGAAAACAATATCACAGCATGCTGAGCTATTTTTTTCTGGTAAAACCACGGACACTCCTACAGAAAGCTGATGGAAACCATTAAAGTCAACCGGTTCCGTCGGCCGCCGGTGGTGTCCATGGTGCAATGGAACCGTTACTTGCGGTATTATTTTGTTCTGCTTCTCTGATGGAGCAGAACAACGGAATCACCCGACACAGGTGTGAACCCAACCAGAGATGTAAATATGGAAAGAAAACATAGGAAAATGTGGATATTTTCTCTGGCGCAGCCGGTATTGGTTTCGTTCATTGCACCCAGTCAAAAGACAAGGTGAGTAAAACAAATTTTTATTTCGTACAAGATACAACAATAAATTGTTTCGAGACCGGACTGGTTTCTTCCTCAGGTAGTGTACAAATGGTTAAAATTGACAGGATCCATGTTATATAACCGGGAGAGGAGTTGGCTAAAATAACGACTACCGGGTCATGGTTACATGTCATATTATCGGATAAAAACATATACATATATACAGATAAAAAGACATTTGGAAAAAGATATACAGTATTACATCATATATTATAATAACTCTTATGTCAAAGAATTCTTTTTTGAAAGTTAAAAAATAAATAAAATACGGTCTGTATTCACATTAAGAATCATGGATGTAAAAGTGTATATAAATATATCTGTGTTACAAAGCGTCACTGGTGATATACCGCTATATTTCTAATGGGTTTGTGTACCAGTATATATCTTTATCCTTATTCCCCTTATTATCCAAATCCATTTTTCTCTTATTTATGGTTCTCTTTTATTGTGACAATCGTTTTTACAAGATTTGGATAAAAACCCCATTAGAAATATAGCGGTATATCACCATGACAACCAGTGACGCTTTGTAATGAAAGCTTAATATTTACAGACGGTTTTCTCCAGATCTTATTCAATTTTAGCATTATTCTTACTTTATTATGATACACAATCAGACAGATATATTTATATACACTTTTACATCCATGATTTTTAATGTGAATACAGACCGTATTTTAATTATATTTTAACCCATTTAACTTTCAAAAAAGAATTCTTTGACATAAGAGTTATTATAATATATGATGTAATACTGTATATCTTTTTCCAAATGTCTTTTTATCTGTATATATGTATATGTTTTTATCCGATAATATGACCTGTAACCATGACCCGGTAGTCGTTATTTTAGCCAACTCCTCTCCCGGTTATATAACATGGATCCTGCCAATTTTAACCATTTGTAAACTACCTGAGGAAGAGACCAGTCCGGTCTCGAAACAATTTATTGCTGCATCTTGTACGAAATAAAAATTTGTTTTGCTCACCTTGTCTTTTGACTGGGTGCAACGGGCGAAACCAATACCGACTGTGCCAGAGAAAATATCCGCATTTTCCTATGCTTTCTTTCCACTGAAATATCGAGGCTGCTCCAGCTCTCGAATCAGATCATCGGCTGCACCCAGACCTAAATACTGAAGCACCTGAGGACCACTGAAGTATACGATTTTGGATGTTATGCTCCCAGCATAACTCCTCAAGGTTAGCATAACTTGAATTAATTTTATGCACTAGTTTCATGCACTATGTGCGCTTTGTCGTTTTTCTTTTATCTCGTCTAGAGATGTAAATATGTCCCTGCCTGGTAATAGTGATATTGTGCTGAAGGAAGATGCAAAGTATAGCAGGTAGGAGCCAGGTAGTTAATGGTGTTCTTATAGTGAAAAATTCTGGTGTAAGATAAGAGATATGCGTTTTAAGCTGCAGTATATATTGTCAAACATACAGCTTAAAATGTGTAAGTAACGTTATTATTTTTGTCTGGAGTTGGTGAAGGTCCCCAAATTAGTAGGGGGCCCCCATATAAATGTACTGCTCCATATCCAAGACACCCTTAATCTGGACCTGGTTGAGGGTAGATGCTGTACATCTGGTAAAGTAGTGGTAGTCGGGTTATTGCCAGTTGTAAGCTTTTCTGAGGAGGCTTTTCAGGTTGTTTTTGGAGGTTTGGATGGTGGGAGAGTCTAATGTGTTGGGGTAGGGAGTTACAGAGTATGGGGGATTCACGATAGAAATCTTGGAGATGATGATGTGAGGAGCAGAAAAGAGGAGAACAAAGCAGATGATCTTGTGAGATCCAGAGTTATGTGTGGGGAAATATCGGGAGATAAGGGCAGAGCTATATGGAGGGGTCAAGTTGTGGACAGCCTTGTATGTCATTGTTAATATTTTCAACTGAATTTGCGGGGCAATGGGCACATTGTGCCATGACTAAGGACAAGTGATCTGTCTGAAATGCGTAGGCTTATTGCTGATGCAACCACCCTTACTACCATCGGATTTTACCATTGTAAGAATAAAGTTGGAACATGGTTTCCTTTTAAATCATAAAGATCCAATACTCTAGTGGGAGGTGCTGTGATTTTCACATCTTTTTGAGGGAAGTGAGGTACGGTTCTTTGTAGTAAAAAAAACAAAACATAGCAATGTGAACATTTTCCTTTGCCCTGCTCATTTCTTTCATGTATACTAAACTGTGGTACCATTAAAAGTGACAGGGATATTAAAATTGTACAGTAATACAGGATTGTAATTGCCCTAGCTGGTCTTTTTTTGTATTCATATTAGCTGCCCTGGTAAAACCTTTCTTTTTAGTGACATTTAATAATCAGCTCTTACATTTGATAAGGTCTATAAAGTAAGACTTAAAAGTCACGTTCTAGTGTGTAATTAACGTTCTGTCCCACGAAAGTTGTGGCACTTGTAAAGTAGGAGTAGAAGTGGTTATAAATTCTGTGGGGTAACTGTCTAATTTTACTCAATACTGTATGTCACAACAACCTACAGATATTATTCTCAGGAAAAAGTATAAAATCAATCCATGGAACTAGATCGGATGGGTGACAACAAAGGCTGCTTCATCTGCAGGTCAGGTATTAAGTGCAAATTGATTTTAGTGCAATTTTTTCTGAAATATGAACTATCATAATGAATTATATCACATTTTTTGTTATCATTGTTTTAATTTTCTTATTGTAGAAAAAAACCGTAAGACCTAAATTCAATATTGCTACGTGCTTTGCAATGTAACTGTTGTGAATAAGAATTAATAGAATGGCATATGAATATGTGTAAATGCTCTGTCAATGGCTAGATTTGTACTACATGGGCTATATTGTTCCATATAACCTCTTAGCTTTGAACATTATTTCATTTTAAGTCCAAAATTCTCTACTGATTAACATTATACTATATCTTAATAGATTAGCTCTGTGTTCTTTAAGATAGAACGTTTCATATCCCCTAAATAGCCATAAACGTAAATTATACAATTAAAACTGCCTAAAGCGGGAGTCTTACTGCATACATTAAGAATGTAGCCATCTTATCTTGCTGCACTGTGATATCACACAACAAAAGCTTTTAAAAAGTCAATGAAAAAGTCAAGATAAAGGATCTTGCCATGGTGTATTTAATGCGTTAAAAGTCCAGATAAAGGCCGGCCACATCTGTACATTTAACTGAATAATTAATGTACAGATGTCTCCTTCCTTACCTTTTCCCCTTAATAGATGTGTGGCGTGAGATGTCAAGCTTTAAAAAAGAAAACAAAATGATTTTGTGATACTCTGTCACGAGATGTATTTGCTTTGTGTGTCTAATTGTGGCCACCCAGTGGTTGTGATATGGGTTGCAGCCTGTCAAGGGTTTTGTTAGATTGTTGCAATTGGAGTCCTTAACCAAGTTAAAGCAAAAGTAAGTGTGGGCACATCTGTGAATGCAGCATGGTCCTAAGCTACCCCTAGTGGTAGCTGCAGGCATGCATGTCATTTAATTGTTTAATGTTACCAAAATATGTGTTATTACTATTATTTACTAGCGGAGAAGTGGTGATTCAAGAGCTGATAAATCCATGGATACATATATACACTATATGGGCAATAATATTGGGACACACCTCTTAATCATCAAATTCAGGTGTTTCATTCAGTCCCATTGCCACAGGTGTATAAAATCCAGCACCTAGCCATGCAGTTGACTTTACAAATATTTGTGAAAGAATGGGTCGTTCTAAAGAGCTCACTGAATTCCAGTGTGGTCCTATAATAGGATGCCACCATTGCAACAAGTAAATTAGTGAAATGTCTTCCCTCCTGGATATTCCACGATTAACTGTCAGTGTTATTCTTGCAAAGTGTAAGAATTTAGGAACCACAGCATCTCAGACACGAAGAGGCAGACCACATAAAGTTACAGAGAGGGATCGCCGAGTGCTGAGGCACATAATGCATAAAAGTCGCCTACTCTGCTAACTCAATAACTGTGCAGTTCCAAACTGTGTGACGGGGGCTTCATGGTCAAGTAGCTGCATGCAAGCCTTACATCACCATGCACAACGCCAAGTGTCGGATGGAGTGGTGTAAAGCACGCCGCCACTGACAAAGTGACAAATCACGCTTCTCTATCTGGCAGTCTGAAGGACAAGTTTGGGTTTGGCGTATTTTAGGAGATTGTTACCTGCCTGACTGCATTGTGCCAACTGTAAGGTTTGGTGGAGGAGGGATAATGCTATGGAGTTGTTTTTCAGGGGTTGGTGTAGGCCCCTTAGCTCCAGTGAAGGGAAATCTTAATGCCTCAGCATACCAAGACACTTTGGACAATTGTAGCTTCCAACTTTGTGGTAACAGTTTGGGGTTCGTCCCTTTTCTGTTCCCGCATGACGGTGCCCCAGTGCACAAAACAAGGTCCATAAAGACATGGTTGGGTGAGTTCAATTTGTGGAAAAACTTGACTGGTCCGCTCAGAGCCCTGACCTCAACCCCATCCAACACCTTTGGGATTGAACAAAAATGGAGATTTCGAGCCAGGCCCTCTCGTCCAACATCATTGTCTGACCTCACAAATGTTTTTCTGGATAGTTTGGCAAAAATTCCCAGAAGAGTGGAAGCTGTTTTAACTGCAAAGAGGGAACCAACTCCATATTAATCCATTTGGATTTAGAAAGGGATGTGATATAAGCTCCTGTAGGTGTAATGTGTAGGAGTCCCAATACTTTTGTCCATATAGTGTACATATGTATATATACATTACAAAGTTTCAATCACATTATATCGGTTATTATCATCACTGACGTTGGCTTTGAACCATGATTCATTATTTATTGTGCATTAACAATGACTATTGTCATATAATTGCTCTATGAACAATTTATATTTGTATTAAATACATTTTAGAAGACAAGGTAGGCAATGCTTGAATGAACACTTAATTACAATGCAGGTTGTTATTTCATGCAGAATGATTGGGTAAATGAATGCTTGCAGTATTTTCAGCCATACATCTATGAAATTGAATATGAATATGATACATTCTATTTTGTTGATTCTTATTCTGATTTAAGATGGATGAATATTTTTAAAATTCACAAAGAAAAGTGTCGTGCATTGCTGCAAAAAGCTGTTGACAATGTGTTAACATGAATGCAGGTTCTAAACAGAGTAATTCATTTATGTCATGTTAATTTAATGACTTTGGGTGCAATTTGTAAAATGACGTACGACTGCTCCCTAGAACGTTCATGCTGATGCCTCCCCTGCAATGGGCCATAAACTGTGTAGAAGATCCTCCCCTTTTAAACTCATTGCTAATTTACAGTCCATTTATGGAAATTACATTTCAGGACATTTTATATTTAAAGTCCTTATCTGATTTAGCAGTCCATTTTCTAATACCTTATTAAAGAATTCTGATTTAATAAAAGGAGATCCCCATTCAGGACCCTCATCTATTAGCCAGAGTGGAGAGTGGCTACAAGAAGTGTCTCTAGCCCTGGAGGACCTTACACATACATGCATTAACAGACGCATATAGACTTCAATCAGTGCCATGCAATGCTCACTTTCTCCTTTGGTGGTGCTGAAGAAGAATTAAACACTTGTTGCTGTTTTCCCCAATAGATTACAGATGATTGTTTTGAGTCACAGCATCGGAAGACCCTGCCATCAGTTTATTGTCGGGGACACTTCTAACAAAAAGGGTTTGTCCAACAAAACCGTTAACAACCCAGATCTCAGAATTAAACTTGATGTTTTTGTTTATGGAAAATAATTTGTGCATGTCAATTGAAACACAATGATATCAATTAGATAGACGAGGAATGGAAGGCAGCCTGTTGATATCAGCCTGTTGGTACCCAAGCCTTAAAAGACCAGATACATTTCATACAAATATAGAACTCACTATATTTTTAGATGTGTGCTATAAACTGTTGTCTTGTGCCACAAATATCTTCATCAGTGATTATCCATTCATTGTCTCAGCTGACAAATAAAGATTAGTTATTAGCAAGTGACATCAAGGTGGTTTTCGATGACTATTTTTGAATCATAACACTATGAATAAGAACATCACACAGTGTTAATTCTCAGATGATGTAGCTTAATATAGATGTGCCGGATACTTCTATATATTTTACTGAAGAGTGTATATATATGATGGGTATTATCTGCAGGCCATATGGAGGCTATATTATGGCAGTATACACTCCCAGCCAATAGAATTGAAATTAGCATTCCCCAAAAAGTCATAATTTTGAATAGCTTTGCTGAAAAATTAGAAGATATTTAGAAATTTGAATGATGCTATATTGTCCAAAGCTGTGTGCATGGATCCTGAACAGCTACACATAAAGTCCCTACTGTTCCATATTGCGGAGTCACTATAGGTCCATATTACAGACCTTTAGGCACTCCATATGCCTCATTGACACATTATATTCTCCCCAAGAACTATTGCTTCGTTGGGACAAAAGCCATAATATACGTAGCATGTGATGCTATGTAAGCAATACATATTTTTCTCAGAGATTCTGTATGAATTTATGAAAACAATTGGAAGCACATAGAAGCACAGTATGGGCTCATGGCAGTCGGCATAAGCCTAATTGAAAGCGTATGTAACATTTTTTTTGTTGCTCCAATGCCTCTTAAAAAAAAGAAGAAAAATAGTAATTGGTCTTGGTTAAAAATCTCCTACGATTTTGTGGCTACAGACCTATGTGCCTCCAGCGTTACAGACTACAAACACTGTGCAGTTTGATCCTGCAGTCATGTGTTACCAAATTCCATCTGCCCCTATAACCTACAGACAGTAGAAGAGGGGTCAGATTGAAGAGAATAACACATGACTGTAGGATCAAACTACACCGGGCTGGTTTGTAGTCTGTAACCATGGAGACACATTGGTCTATATAGGATGTCACGACTGTGGGGTATGTGGACCCACTGGGCCGCTCTGCCGTAGCGGAGTAGCAGCTGGCCAAACAAGAGTCAAAGAAACTCTTTAGGAGAAGAGTACCTGGATAGAAGACTTGGCAGATACTTGGCTTGGCAGATGCTTGACTTGGCAGACGCTTGACTTGGGAGATGCTTGACTTGGCAGATGCTTGACAAGGCAGACGCTTGACTTGACCGACACTTGACTTGATGGACACTTGACACAGAAGTAGCGTAGTCGTCTTGGGCCCACGGGCCGGCACGTGCACCGGGCACATATGGTGCACTCGACTCCGACACTAGAATTTGCACTGGAACTTAAAAACAATTACTGGATACGGGATACAGTATACAGGAAAACAGGATACAGGATACAGCAAAGGAACCATTTGCAAAACAAACATGGGAAGACACAACAACGCTCAGGCAAGGAGGAAGAGGGCAGAGACCTTTTTATAGTCCAGGGTGCATTTAGGATTGGGTAGGGACAATTCCCTAGCAGAGAATTTTTTTACTATGTAACTATGTAACTATCAGCAGGACGGACAAAAATCTTTCCAGGAGGGATGTCCCTGAACTGTAGAGGGTTTATAGCAGAAGTCCTAAAAGGATCAATAATGTGTTGAGGACTTTCTTCAGTGTCGTCAGTCTCAAATGACCGGAACAGGGCATCGGCATTAATGTTTGTGTCCGCAGGGCAAAAATGAAGAAGGAATCGAAATCTGGTGAAGAACAGCCACCATCTGGCTTGACGAGGATTCAGTCGCTGTGCAGACTGCAAATATGTAAGATTTTTGTGATCTGTGAAGATGATGATGGGATGAGCAGCCCCCTCCAGCAGATGTCTCCACTCTTCCAAGGCCAACTTGACAGCGAGTAATTCTCGATCCCCAATGGAGTAGTTGCACTCAGCAGGAGAGTAGAGTTTGGAGAAAAATCCACATCATACTGCCTTACCCTTGGAATTCTTTTGAAACAGGAGTACTCCTGCACCAATGGAAGAGGCATCAACCTCCAAGGAAAACTGTAGAGTCAGAACAGGATGATAAAGAACAGAGGAGGAAGTGAAGGCGCTCTTAAGGCTGAAGAATGCAGATTCTGTCTCCGGGGTCCAGTCCTTAGCGTTCACTCCCTTCTTGGTAAGAGCTGAGATGGGAGTAGCGAGGGATGAGAAATTTGGGATGAACTGATGATAAAAATTAGCGAATCCAAGAAATCTCTCTATAGCTCGGAGACTTTGAGCATGCGGCCACTCCAAGACGGACTTCACTTTTTCCGGATCCACTTGATGAGATAATATAGCCCAGGAAGGCCAAGGATTTTATTTCAAATACGCACTTCTCGAGTTTAGCGTATAAGCTGTTCCCCCTTAACCGCAACAAGACTTAGCATACATGCTTCCGATGCATCATCAAATCAGTTAAGTAGATCAAGATCTCTTCCAGATAAACCACCACACAGACATACAGACAATCACTGAAGATGTCATTCACAAATTCTTGAAACACTGCTGGAGCATTATTACACAGTCCAAAGGGCATCAAGCGATACTCGTAGTGACCGTCTCGGGTGTTTTCCATTTGTCACCCTTGCGGATAGGGATCCGGTTATAGGCCCAGCGAAGATCCAGCTTAGTGAAAACCTTGGCTCCACAAGTCCTGTCGAAGAGCTCAGAGATAAGCGGCAAGGGGTACTTGTTTTTGACCGTGACTTGGTTTAACACACGGTAATCGATGCATTGTCGGAGTGACCCATCCTTTTTCTCCACGAAGAAGAATCCGGCTCCGGCCAGTGAAGTAGACTTCCCAATGAACCCCCTCTCCAGGTTTTTCTTGACATACTTCGACATGGCCTGGGTTACAGGCAAGAAAAGAGGATAGACCCATACACGAGGGGCTGAGGCTTCAGGGAGAAACTCAATAGGATCTCTGCCTGCTTCTTGCTGAAGACATCTGCGTAGCTAGCATACTGTGGAGGCAGTCCAGAGAGTGACTGAGGCAGTGGAGAAATAGCAGAATGAACCTGAGGCAGGGAACAGTGAAGACATCAGGACTCCCATTGAAGGAGCACTCAGGAATTCCGATCAATGACTGGCACATGCTTGCGAAGCCATGGCAATCCCAGGATGGGGTTAATAGCTTTGGATAGGACAAGCTATTAATTCAGAATGGAGGACTCCTATCTGTAGTCTCAGAGGTGATAGACAGGATAGGGTCCGGCAGAGGGTGTCCATCTACAGAAGCGACCACAGAGGTTTCTCCAGAGGAACTGTGGCCAAGTGGAGATGGTCTACTAAGTCGTGCTGGATAAAGTTTGCAGTCGCTCCAGAATCCAAATAAGCAGAAACAGAGTGTGATCCTTCACTAGTGAAGAATGACATAGGAATAGAAAGTCTGGTAGATAATTTAGTAGACGGCATCAATTCACCTAGGATTGTGTCTCCAATCAAGCCTAGGTGCTGGAGTTTCCTGGCTTTTGAGGGCATTGGCGCACGAAATGTCCCTTGTGACCACAGTATGGACACACCCCAGTTGAACATCTGCGCTGCCGCTCCTGGTCGGACAGTCTGAGTCTGTCTACTTGCATTGGCTCCTCCCAATGGTACAACTGGACAGGGCAGTAGAGGCCTTTGAAATGTGGACGCCAGTCGACAAGACCTCCCTGTGAACTTCCAGAGTGCGCCCTTGGATCCTCATATCGATTCTGGTTGCCAGGAGTTTTAAGGCATCCAAGGTAGATGGAAGCTCTCAAGCTGCCATTTTATCTTTTATATGAGAGGCAAGTCCCTGCCAGAAAGTTTCCACTAAGTTCTCATTATGCCAAGCTAGCTCCTCTGCCAACATATGGAAGTGGATGGCATACTCCCCTACAGTTGATTTCCCTTGGTTGAGAGTCAGCAGTGAGGCAGCTGCAGAAGATGTTTGGCCCGGTTCTTCGAACACTGTATAGAAAGTCTCTATTCTCTGTTCCAAGATTGGGTTTGCCCATGCCAAGTCTTTGCCAGAGAGGAGGGAGATAATAAAATCAACCTTGGCATCATCAGAGGGGATGAGATGGGTACGTAACTTAAAGTGGATCTTACACTGATTGACGAAGCCTCCACAGGTCTTAGCATCCCCATCGTAGTGAGGGGGTAGAGGCAACAAAATTACAGACCCAGAACAGGCAGGAGGGATAGCAGGTGGTGGAGTAGCAGAAGCAGCAAGAGGAGCTACAGAAGGAAGCTAGAGGAAGCGGAGTAGAGCTGCAGCCGTGTGTCCCGACGTCTCTGGGGAGGGAGACGTCAGCAAGCTCTGAGTGTCTTGTGGTCGTTGGTGAGTAGGACATACCAGCGGTCAGCGACTGCAGGCATAACATAGGAGCTGTAGACACAAAATAGTAGGAGATTTATTTTAATCAGAGCTTTGCAAAATTGTTGTTTGGTTTTTTTTTCGATTCATTGGAGCAACAATAAATTTAATCTTTAATTTGCTAAGTAGATTGAGCAACTAACACTTATAAATTTAAAAATCTTGTCACTCTTCACTGACATGATTTATAGCTTTATAATATATCAAAGTTTTCTTTAACTCCTCTATCAACTGAGGATATCCCAGAGGTCATAACTGGTTATGTTCACTGTAATAAATGTGTTTAGTTGGAAAGTGTTAGTGTTATACTCTGTTTATGAAATCAGCATGTAGTAGGGAAATTGTCACCGAGAAGTGCAGGAAAATAGACACCAGGGAGAAAATGAGAGATAACACAACCAGCTTTTACCACTAATATCAGTCCAAAAAAGGATTATTAGAAATAAAATGTTTACATTCCTCCTCAGTCATGTATTTCAGATGTGAACATACTGGTTAACATATCTGCAGAATAAAAGCTTCTTACACAAAATGTGATTTATTTCCTTAAAGCATTGATTCTCCTTAAGTATTTGGATAAAAAGATAAAGATCGTCATTAACATTTACAAGACTTCTCTGTGGAAAGATTATGCAGGTTCTGTTCTTTAAAAGTGATTTAGAAGGGATTATATTTGATCCAGGTACTGTATACTAATGTTATGCAGAGTCACACATCGCAGCAGGTTATCTTGCTTTGCCAGCTAAAAATACAATGCACTGATTCCCTAATGACATCAATAACTCGTTTAGTCTCTCTGGCAAGGTGACAATTATTTTTAATATTACATGATGCATACATCCATCACTAACATAGTGTAAATGTGTCCCAAATGTAATGTGGAAGGAATGAGTGATTTAAAAGGGAAGGCTGGTTTAAAAAAGGATGGTTTAAAAACATCCAAATTAGGCCAAGTTCACAAAGAACAGGGAAAGACATTGTTAAGAAATAGTCTGAATATCTGCACAAAAATCTGTGTCAAAATTCACGCTTGTTACAGGTAAATTTTATGTCGAATTTTGATGCTGATTTGGCCATGAATTTTCCCCTCTGGCATGCCATGGGTGAAATCCGCTACAAAATGAATTTGAAAGTCCGCAGCATCCCTAGGATTTATTCTGTTTGTAAAATGCCTTGTATAAAATGTTGATTCAATATATGCAATAAATATGTTATGTAATAACATAACCTTACGAATTTTAAAGCTACAAGAGCCATCTACAATCCTTTTAATATTGCCAACATGTCAATGAGATGACCACCTCCAAGACCTTAACAAACAACTGATATTGGTGGAGGAAGTTCTTGTAATCCGATTATTTCTCAGTGGTCATCGGAGAAGTAATATTATATTTCGTGGTGACCATTTGAATAAATGGCTACCCATCTAATACATAATCTGCCAGAGCATAGAGGGGGGTTTTGGCTCATAGAGAGGGGTGAGTGGGGAATCCTTCTCTATGACATCTATATTCCCTAATAAGGCATATGGAAAGGGGTTTTCTGAGGGAACAACCTCTTTAACATTGTATGTACTGTATTCAGGACCCTCAGCCTTTCACCTGAGATAAGACCGGCTAGGATGGGCACTGTGTAATGCTTTATTTCCCATGTGGGGGTATTGCAGGATCACCCTAAGATGATCGATAGGGGTCCCATCAGTGTGACAACCTGTGATTAGGGCATCTTTCTAACAAAAATGGACTGTCAAGAGCGAATAAACCTTTTAATGGTTGACATTATATTTGATTGAATTGTTTTACTAAAACGTGAAAAAGGTTCTTCATTTAATTTGTATATACGAAAATATGGACTTTCCTATCATAGGGAGAAATGTAATCTTGTAATTTTGTAGATTAATTAGTTATTTACTTCTTTTGTACAATTAATGTAATTTTAAATTGAGATTTAATTTGACATGCATGTATTAATTCCTTCCGCAGCCATTTTAGTTTTCTTCTGACTTTTTGTTCTATCCTCCCCAACTACCAAAAGCCTTAACTTTTGTTTATTTTAGAAATATTAGGGATTTTTTTTTACAGGGAAAATCTATTGTTTTTAAAGTACCATATAGTGTACTGGGAGATTTTTAAAAATAATTTTGTAGGGTGGAGTAGAAAAAAATAGAAATTCCTACGTTGTTTTTTTTTTTTCTCGTTTTTATGGCTTTTACCAAATGGTAAAAATGATTTGGCCAACAGAATAACTTTATATTTTGTGGGGTGTGCGATGCAATTGGCACCCCACGATTGCATCGCACGTGGGGGGATATAGAGGGCGTCACCTTTTAATGTACACCATTCCATTGTCCAAAATTCTGTGCCGATT
Source organism: Rhinoderma darwinii (assembly GCF_050947455.1). NCBI lineage: Eukaryota > Metazoa > Chordata > Amphibia > Anura > Rhinodermatidae > Rhinoderma > Rhinoderma darwinii. The sequence continues at coordinate 64,618,728 of NC_134690.1, forward strand.
CATTTCATAATACGGATGTAGCCATCTTTATCTTGACTCTGATAACTTGCTGCAGCGTGATATCACACAACAAAAGCCATTGAAGGTATATTGGTATCGGGAAGCTCTGATGTTCTGATTTGATAAATGTTATGGTATAAAAGAAATGTGTATGGTATAGAAATGTCAGAACTGTGTGATAATGTAATAAAAAATAAATAAGTGTGATGAATAGGGGTCAGTGCTGTGAATAGTACATGGGGTGTCGGTACTATGTGTAATACGTGGAGGGATAATGTGCCAGTCGTCAGTCATAGCATATCTTGCTGAGTCACAGCCTATTTGTAACGCCGCTACTATCAGCTAAGGCGGGCTGCTCTGCATGCCACAGTGGGAGTGGCTATCACTATTTAATGCACTCTCCTTCTGAAGCATTTTTGACCTGTCTGCGTCCTGTTGGGAACGGGTTTTCACCCACCCACTTAGTAAGTATGGCCTTTTTTGGGGTTTTGAAGTTATCTATGTCCCATTTTTTTTTTGCTTTTTCTGCCACTTAATCTGAGACACTAAAATGGCTAACTCGATTAATTTTAAAACAAAAATTAATCTTCCCCACTGACTGATTCAGGAGAACTTTTGGACCCTGGTATCTGTGTCAAGCAGAAGGAAGGCTGGTGGGTTTCCTTACCTGCTGGGCAATAGAGCGCTGTCATTCAGCCACCCCATTGTATATTTCCCTCCACAAATGGAGCTTATGGAAGGGGAATCTAAAACTGAAACATAATGTAAACCCTGGGCAACCCCTTTAAAAAGTATGATTCCCCTGAGCACAATTTAACAGTTTATATATTTATATAAGTTGCATAAAAATCTAAAAGACTTTGTAAGTACATTGCATTACTTATACTGACTCTGAGTCACATGCTGTATTAAGAGCTGCATTCACAGTTCTGCTCGTTGTCTTTCGAAACAGTCAACAAGCTTAGCAGAGATCTTACAATGCAGAAGGTTAGTTCTTCTTACATTAGATTATTAAACAGTGCCTGGTGTAACAACTACCCTCTTAAGAAAGTGAATTCTGTACAGACAATGAATGTTGGGAGTCAGAGACTACAGCTCTGAAGCCTGCAAAATAATAAATGCAGCTATAATTTTGTTATCTAGATCTAGGCTTGCCATAAAATCTAAAACCTCCCTGATAACTTATTAAAGGGGTTTTCCACTACTGACACCCGGACTCCGCACCGATCTCCCACTCCGGCTGCCTGCAGGCATCAGATGTTATTGCATACTATGCTGTGTATGGAGCCGGTAGCAGTTGGTTCCGTACATTGCATAGAGGCCGTGCTGTAGAAGTGCAGCTCTGTTCCTGTTAACTTGAATAGGAGCAGAGCTGCAATACTGTAGCTGGGCCGCTATTCCGTGACCGAAGCCAACTGCTTCCAGCGTGGGGCAACCCGAGCAGCAGATCGGTGCGGGGTCCGGGTGTCGGACCCTCACCGATTATATAATGATGACCTATCCGGTGAATAGGTTATCAGTTGTCTGGTAGTGGAAAACCCCTTATACATAAGAGCATTGTGTATGAAAGCTCATAGAATTAACTAAAAATATGAAGCATTTATTGGAATTGTAATATACTTTAGGAATGAGAAAGTAAATTTTCCATGTAACAGCTATGGATTGCTGCTCTTAAGACTTATACTTAAAGTATATTACAATTCCAATAAATGCTTCATATTTTTAGTTAATTCTATGAGCTTTCATACACAATGCTCTTATGTATAAGTAGACAGTTACCTCTTGTCTATACCTTTTAATATTAAAACTGAGCGTATATTTGCATTCCTGTATGTATACTCTGTAACAATGTAACTGTGTTACTTCTTGTTATACTTGAACTTTGTCATTTTTTTGTTCAATCATAGAGTGCAGCCATGCGGTGCTGCAACCGATAGAGTAGGGATCCACTTTGAAAGAGGTCACCGTGAAGTGGCAAGTGGGCTTAAGCAGTTTGATCAAAATGTTAACAAAGAACCTCATGTTTATAAATTATGCCTAGCGGCTCAGATCAACGTATACATTGTGGACTGTGCGGTCCATGTCTAGTTTCTCACAATGCTGATATTGTATATTCTATCCTCCTCAATTCTTTTGTTTTACTTGGCACCAGCACTCCACACATTTGAAAAAAAAAACAGCTGATTTTAATTCAGGAATGACCTCATAAGTGTTTCTGCTCTTGCTTGTGCTCTCCGTTGGCCACTGGGGGCACATAGTAAGGTGAGCTTATTCCATCTGTTCACATGTTGTGGTGCTGTGGGCTGGCATCTGTTGCTGTAGTGCTGCACTTGTGGGGGGACGTGGCCCAGAGCCAAGGAGGCTTGGCACAGTCTGATAGCATGGGTGCTTTTGGGCCTCTGGGTTGCTCCCTCTGCACGAGCGGTGCTGCGGTGGCAGTGGCCGCCATGCGGTGCTGCAACCAATAGAGTAGGGACCCACTTTGAAAGAGGTTGTCGTGAAGTGGCAAGTGGCATTATACAGTTTGATCAAAATGTTAACAAAGAACCTCATGTTCATGTTTATAAATTATGCCTAGCGGCTCAGATCAACATATATATTGTGGATTGTGCGTCCATCTCTAGTTTCTCATGCTGCTCTTATTTCTTGTTATACTTGAACGTTGTCATTTTTTTGTTCAGTCATAGAGCTTTGATTCTGTAATTACAATTTTTATATAAAACAATGTTCCCCAAAAAAAATTGCAGTAATTTTAGCTTTTTTTACTACATTTCCTGTCTAATTAAATGTTTTATTGCTTCTCCTAAATTTGCAACTGTAAAAATACATAAAGTAAAATATAACATGAAATATATGACTGCTGTTTAATATCAAAGCAAAAAGTCTTGTTACCTTAAATTGTCATAATTAGTCTCAATAAATTCTTACAAATTGCGCGCTCCATTCCATCATAAATTCCCTAGCGTTGAACCATCTTATTTGTCGATAATATATTGTATGACTATTACTCTTGTATAAAACTTAATTAGAATTTATTTTTGCTCATGTTTAGACTAATTAACCAATTATAGATACTAACAATTGTGTTGCAATATAAAACAATTCTATGGCATCCGGTAGAGAGGGAAAAATTGGCAGTGTGTTTAATGTAATAAAAGTAAATGGGTTTTAAAATATCAAGCTATGAAACTGAACTACAAATAAAACAAAACTAGAAATGTGATTAGAATTGACTTGTATGCTGGTACTATTGAAAATGAGAGAGTACAATATACCCTGAATTACAGATAATCTACAGAAAACATGGTTATTTCATGAAGATGACTGAAACAGTGGTTATTTAACTTGTAGAGGTTGTCCTACATTAAAACATATGGATGTCATAGAGGGGTCCACCTCTCAGGACCCCCCCTCTATGAGCTAGGGTGGAGAGCCACTAAGAAAGAGCAGCTTGGGCTCTGGCAGATCCAGCCCACTTATGTTTTACGGGGTCAGCCATTTATTTGAATAGATGGCATGAAATGCTACATTTTAGCTATAGTGGACGATGTAGGGGAAATGTAAGGCTGGCAGCAGCTTTCCCTGACATTAGCAACTGATCAAAAGGGAATTCGGAAGTCAGACTGGTGGCGATCAGTTGCTTATGAGGCCAGTTTCAAAGGGAATGCCTATGTTGTATACATTATTTTTAAAACTTTTGACTTATTCCAGCGCTGGGTCACTTACTTGGCAATGATCTGTAGTATTCATAAAATCACTCGTTACCTTCTGCAGCCCGTATTCATGAGCTGTGGCTAGTCCCACCCACCACTGACAGCTTTCTCCCCATACTGTGAATCAGTGGCAGGTGGGAGGGACTAGCCGTGGTTCATGAATCTGGGCTGCCGGAGATAAAGAGTGATTTTATGAAAACTACAGATCATTACCAAGTAAGTGACCCAGCGCTGGAATCAGGGTCACTGTCACTACTTTAGGCTGCCCTCAGATATGGCAATATCAAACTGGTGACAGACCTATTATTGAGCTCAGTGTTTGTCAGTATTTAGTGTTCTCTTAGGCTCCCTCTAGTAGTCGCTGCAGGAAGCCAGCATGCTATGTTTTAAATTTACGTTTATGCAGGTGATCAGAAAAATTTAGCTCTGACCGCCATAAAGAAATTATAAGAAATTATTCACCACAGAATTTTGAACCTATTTAGATAAAGAAAAAAATAATTTGATGATGAATTGCACGTTAAGGTAAAAAGGTTTCTTTTTGAATGAAAATTTGGCTAAACAGATACATTATAAATGGTTGTGTGGATTGTAGTCGTGCCTGTATGACTCAGTGACTACAGTAACAAATGTCATCGGACTTCTTACATAAGAATGTGGTACAAGACTATTTTAGGAAAGTCACATATTTACTTTCTAAGAGACTGCGACAGTTAATTTTACTCAGGAGCTCAGACTGCCCTCACACTCAACTTTAAGGAATATATAAGAAGAGACAGACCATCAAGAAGGAGTGTTTGTAGCCAGCTGATCCTCACACACAGTACCACCTCTCGAAGAGGCCAAGATGAGATGGGTAATAAAATAATAATGTTTAGTTGATGAGGTTAGCAGTTAATATTTTGAGAAAGCATGGTAATATATATTATATATGGAATATGAGTGTGCTGATATTATGGAAGGAAATTATCTTTAAAAGTTATGTACAACATTGACATCATTTTTTTTTTTTAAATAAAATTGTGCATCAGTATGATTAGTGCGACTTTCTAAATACATTTTATTCGAAATTATTTTTACTTTTTGAGATACAGCTGCTTTGTATCCTGTATACAGAGCATCTGTATCGTTCACTAAGACCTGAATCCGTCAGGTCCGCGGAACTGACGGATTCAGTGTCTGCGGGTCCTGCATGTCTCTGACACGCTTGATCCACCTGTTATCCATCACATCTAAGTTCATAACAGATGTGATCGATTACAGGTATATCCTGAGTGTCAGAGACATGTAGCTCCCACTGACATTAAACCCGTAGTCGACAGAAACCTTACAGAATGTAGACAAACGGAAACCATTTGCAACGGAAGCATTACCATTGAAATCAATGGTAGTGCAAACGGAAGCTATGCTTTCCATTTGCCTTTTTGTTCATGTGTTCCTCTGACGCAAAGCTGAAACGTAGCCCATGAACGGAAACCAACGCTAAGACACACTGGGGAAGATTTACAAACCAATGTGCACCAGATTTCACAAGAAAATGGCATATATGCTGTGCATCAAATTTATCATGTGTTTTCAGACATTTTTTACACCTCAACAGCTTGAAAAAGTGTTTAGAAAAAGGGGCATGGTTAAAAGGAGTTGTGAAAAGTGCCACATTTGTTAAAATTGTGCACCATTTATTTTTAGCCAAAAAATTGATGTACAAGTATAAGATGCTTAACAAGCTGGGGCATTTAGATATATTTGCACCATTATCATCTACTCCTAAATGCATGCATCCTATGACACTATCGATAAATCTCCCCCCATTGTTTTTAAGAAAGTCTTGTGCTCTGTTTAATAAGCTTTACACCGTGTTCCAAATTATTATGCACATTGGATTTAAGTGTCACAAATATTTAATTATTAGTTTTTCAATTAAACTCATGGATGGTATTGTGTCTTAGGGCTCTTTGGATCATTGTAATCAATCTCAGACACCTGTGATAATTAGTTTGCCAGGTGTGCCCAATCAAAGGAAAACTACTTAAGGGTATGTTCACACGATGAGAGGCATTTACGTGTGAAAAGACAGACTGTTAACAGCTGCCTCGTTTCACACGTAAATGCTCCTCCTCGCATTTTGCGAGCCGTCTGAGACGCTCGTAAATCTTGAGCTGTGCTTCATTGAGTTCAATGAAGAACAGCTCAAATTACGTGGCAAAGAAGTGCCCTGCACTTCTTTGCCGAGGCAGTCCATTTACGCGTCGTCGTTTGACAGCTGTCAAACGACGATGCGTAAATTACAGGTTGTCTGCACAGTACGTCGGCAAACCCATTCAAATGAATGGGCAGATGTTTGCCGACGTATTGCAGCCCTATTTTCAGACGTAAAATGAGGCATAATACGCCTCGTTTACGTCTGAAAATAGGTTGTGTGAACCCAGCCTCAGAAGGACGTTCCACATTATTAAGCAGGCTACAGGTTTCAAGCAATATGGGAAAGAAAAAGGATCTCTCTGCTGCCGAAAAGCGTGAAATAGTGCAATACCTTGGACAAGGTATGAAAACATTGGATATTTCAAGAAAACTTAAGCATGATCATCGTACTGTGAAAAGATTTGTGGCTGATTCAGAGCACAGACTGGTTCGTTCAGATAAAGGCATAATGAGGAAGGTTTCTGCCAGACAAATTAATAGGATTAGGAGAGCAGCTGCTAAAATGCCATTGCAAAGCAGCAAACAGGTATTTGAAGCTGCTGGTGCCTCTGGAGTCCCGCAAACCTCAAGGTGTAGGATCCTCCGGAGGTTTGCAAGTGTGCATAAAGCTATTATTCGGCCACCCCTAAACAATGCTCACCAGCAGAAATGGTTGCAGTGGGCTCAGAAATACATAAAGACTCATTTTCAAAGCGTGTTGTTTACTGATGAGTGCCGTGCAACCCTGGATGGTCCAGATGGATGGAGTAGTGGATGGATGCTGAATGGCCACCATGTCCCAACAAGGCTGCAACGTCAGCGAAGAGGTCGCGGAGTCATGTTTTGGGCTGGAATCATGGGGAGAGAGCTGGTAGGCCCCTTTAGGGTCCCTGACAGTGTGAAAATGACCTCTGCAAAGTACGAAGAGTTTATGACTGACCACTATCTTCCGTGGTACAAAAAGAAGAACCGTGCCTTCCGTAACAAAATTATCTTCATGCATGACAATGCACCATCTCATGCTGCAAAGAATACCTCTGTGTCATTGGCTGCTATGGGCATAAAAGGAGAGAAACTCATGGTGTGGCCCCCATGTTCCCCTGACCTCAACCCTATTGAGAACCTTTGGAGCATCCTCAAGCAAAATATCTATGAGGGTGGGAGGCAGTTCATAACAAAACAGAAGCTCTGGGAGGCTATTCTGACATCCTGCAAAGATATTCAAGCAGAAACTGTCCAAATACTCACAAATTCAATGGATGCAAGAATTGTGAAGGTGATATCAAAGAAGGGGTCCTATGTTAACATGTAACTTAGCCTGTTAAGTTTTTTTTGATTGAAAGAGCTTTTGATTTCTATAAATATGACCTCCTGATGCTGCAAATTCAACAAATTACCATTTTAGTTCTCTTTACAACCTTTAAAATGTTTTGATCTCTGTTGTGCATAATAATTTGAAACAGTGCATTTTGAGTTTTTTACTTCTAAAAAAAAATCTGTTATCATTAGGAGATTTGTTCAATAAAATTTGCATTATACTCCAACGGTTGATGGCTTGAAGATTATACTGACTGTCATTTGCATAGACTATTTAGGAAAATCAGCAAAAAATAACATTTGCATATTAATTTGGAATGCGGTGTAAATACAAACTCCTGGAGAACCCCTTTAATATAAAGCAAAGTTCAATTAGACATTTCTCCAGGTTATATTTTCTGATGTAAGAAATTAATAGGAACATGAATGTCTTCTGTTATAAAAAGTTAATTTCCTGCCAAATTCAATAATGTAACTTTTGCTAAAAAAACATGCTTTAGTTGTCAAGACATTTATATGTTTATACGTATTGCAAAGTATTTTTTACAGTACAAAAAAAAAAACTTTTTGGGGATAAACAAAGTGTTTTGCATTATTTTTCCTGCGATTTTTGCTTCCATTTTTTTTCTTCAAAAAACACTTTGCCCAGATTTTGCATTAAATCAATAGCAAATATGAACCGCACTGCAAACAGTGTGTTTTGTTTTAATTTTGTCTTGTGTTTTTAAGTAGTTGGCAGGTTGCTTTTTTTGCAATCACAGAATGGGTTTGGTTAAAATTAATAACATTTTAAACGCTACATTTAAATTTAAAATCATAGCATGTTTTACAAGCAAATGGAAAAAACAGCCCAAAAAGTGTGTATGAAGGAAGTCCTAATTCAACATATAGATCCGAAGGAGCATGTACATTCTAACATCTACAAAATAAATGCTTTCTTAATTCTCATTTGCATACAGTAAGTAACTAAGTCCAGCTGCCACTTTAGGGGAAATGTAGTATAAGGCCGGATTCACACGAGTCGGCAGTTACACACTTCAGGGAGCTGGGCTCCTAGCATCATAGTTATCTATGATTCTAGGAGTCCCTGCCTCGCCGCGGGAAAACTGTCCCGTATTGTAATCATGTTTTCAGTACGGGACAAACGTCCTGATTGGGTGCAGGTATTCATTAGATCTGCAATGGCTCATCTTCTCACACCTTTAGTTTAAATAAAAGACCCGTACCCTATATGTGACAATCAGGGAGCACATATCCTTTCTGATTGGTAGGAGTGGGTGATAACAGCAGTTCCCGTATCACCCACCTGAGGTCATTTGATGTTGCTCCCCAACTTATATTTCACCTCTGATCAAGATTTAAGCTCTAGCGTTTATATTCTAGTTGCAGCAATAGTTTAAATTCACAACATATAACATATGTCCTTGGCAGTAAAATTGTTAATTTTGCTACTCTCTCATATAATCTACAAACGTGCTAAAATTAGGAGAAAATAGCAACTGTCTCATGGGTGTTTTTGCATTCCTCTGGATCAACACGGTAGGATTATAGGTTGGACATCATAGACCTGTGCCTTTTTTAACATTTCTAACTATGTAACTATGTGTCGTTATATGTGTGTGAATGCCTAAGGGCCTTTTATACGTCAAGATAAATATGTAAAATGACTGTCAATCGATGACATACAGTACTGAGTCATTAACGATCAAAAGACATGCACTTATATGTAATAATAATCTTGGTGTTTTTCGTAATATCAATCGCTTGTCCTTGCTCCTTTGAGCATTCACCAGGCCTTGGCCAAAATATTCACACCTCTTGTCTGGTCTGCTAACAACTAGCAGATGCCTGATTACATAAGGGATGTATGGCCAGCAAACAATAATTTTTAGGTCATTATAAAAGATTTGATGACCAACAAATGAGCAATTTTTTCCTTCACATGTTTACACCGGCCAATGAAAATATTATATTAATGTTATTATGAAATTTTACAAGATAATCGCTCAATGTAAAATGTTATTATGGACTTTACAGGGGAAAAGTGCCCATCTTGGTGATACAGCACTGTCTAATATGGTGGGGTTATATAAATAATGGGAAATAATTAGTGGGTACGGTGTTAAAAAGGGATAACGTGAGATTTATCACAGCTAATACAAAAGAAAAATTGAGCAGCTGTCCATATGTGAGGGGTGCCCTGAAAATAAATGTGATAAGATTAATGTGTTATGTTGAAATGTTTTTTGTAGTTTGATGTTGTGTTTTGATACATGTGAGTGATACCTCTATGTTTAAAATTTGAGTTTTGCTGAGACACTGTGTTAGCATGTGGGGTCAGAGGTCAAGCAGTATTTTGATATTGTAGCAAAATAAATAAATAGAGACATGTTTTCGCACCACAGGAAGTGATGTTAGAGGGTAGAGTGAGGAGCAAAGAAGTGTGTGATGCCAAGAGAGAGGCCTGAAGGACTCTGACTCTTATGATCAGTGAATAAGACTGATGGCCTAGCCTGACAGGATGGAAACCGTGCATAGTGAAGAACAGCGCGAAAACGGAGTAACAAGCCAAGGGGACAGAAATCGTGCAACAAGCCAGACAGAGCGGAAACCGTAGAAACAAGCAGACCTGGCAAAAAAAAATAAGTTAGGCCCCATGCACACGACCGTAAAAAAACTCAGTTTTTGCGGACCGCAAAAACTGACCTATTCACTTCCATTGTACGCGGACAACTTTCCGTATCGATACGGATAAGTGTCCGTGCCGCAGAACTTTGCCGGGAATTATGGAGCATGTCCGTTCTTGGTCCGCAAATGCGGCACGGACTCCTCCATAGAAGTCTATGGGGAAGCCAAAATTGCGGATGGCTACAGAGGCGCGTCCGCAAATACGGATAGCTATCCGCAAATACAGAAGTGTTGCTATGCAACACAAAGGGGATTTCCCATTAACCAAGCCTCTTTTTTTTGCGGATCCGTATATATACTAATGGACTACGGACTGTATTTGCGCATACCATTCAGCAGAAATGGGTACGTTGCTGATGATTTGCTGATGACTATAAAGCAATATGGAACCGTATTTACGATCAGTATTTGCGGATACGGTCGTGTGCATGAGGCCTTAGGTAAGCGGGGTGAAAACTCCTGAAACAAACCGTACAGGGTGACATCTTTCACCAGGCAACGACATGTTGGCCAATAAGTAAAGATGTTCAATCAGAGACTAATCTTATTAAACTGCCACTGGGTTTTTGATATTTCTGTGTATCTTCAGTGGCAAGGAAGGCTCGGGAACCCTTGTGCAACAGACACTCACGCCAGGAACTTTATCCAGCATCCTAATCAGGAGATTTCATACCAATATATATCGGGAGAGGAGAAATAACACACAGACGCTGCTGGAATGCTCAAAATACTCCTCTGGAGGTTTATTGCCAAACTCAATTATAATAATATCATTCAAAAGGGGTGTTGACTTCACTTCCGCTTCACTCTGCGGTATGTAAAAAGTATGTAAAATTAACCCATGATCACCATGCACTATAAGAAGAGCCCTGCCCCTTCCTTCATTGCCTGAGCATTGTTGTGTTTACCTGTGTTAGTCTTTGCAAATGGTGCCTTAGTGTTTTCCAGTTTTCACTGTTCCCGTACCTGCTACATGTATCCTGTATCCCGTGCTACCTTGTTCCTGTGTCATAGAGAGTTGGGGTCGTGTTGTGCCATATACTACACCTGCTGTATTACACCACGCCTGGTGTTTGCTGCCATGGTCCCATCCAAGCCTAACGTTCGGTACTGTCTGAATTACCACAGGTACCCTTATTCGAACTATAGCCATTGACTTGGTATTCTGTTGGCCATCTGCTATACCACTACGGTGGTATGGCCCAGTGGGTCCACATACCCACAGATCGTGACAGTACGCTCAGGCCATGGACCCCGCTGGTCAATCCGAGACCATGACGACATCACAAACCATGCGAGCAGATATGCTAGTATGACAATTACGACAGGACCAACTCCTCCAGGCGGTGAACGCCATCACGTATCGGCTGGACGCACGAGCTGCAGCCATCTCAGCATCCGTTTCTGTTTCTTTGGATGTTCCTCCTGATACACCTCCTGGCAGTACCAGTGTTGATCTTCGATTCTCGCTGCCACTACCTCCTCGCTATGACGGAGATGCGAGTACCTGCAGGGGATTTCTGAACCAGTGCCAGATCAACTTCAGTCTCCACACTAGAGCATTTTCTACTGAGAGCGCAAGGATCGCATATATCATATTACTCCTTACTGGCAGGACCTGCCCTTCGGTCTCTATAACGCTCCCACAGTCTTCCAAGAATTAGTCAATGACATCTTCCGAGATCTCCTCTATGTTTGTGTTGTGGTCTATCTCGATGCCATTTTGATTTTTTCCCCCACGTTTCATCGGAGACATATCCGTCAAGTTCTGCTGTGACTAAGGGAGAATCACCTGTATGCCAAGCAGGAGAAGTGCGTATTTAAGAAGAATTCTCTACCCTTCCTGGGCTACATCATCTCAGATCAAGGCCTCAAGATGGACCCTGAGAAGGTAAAGGCTGTCCTGGAATGGCCACGTCCTCAGGGCTTGAGATTCATACAGCTTTTTTTGGGATTCACCAACTTTTACCGGCAGTTTATCGCACACTTCTCTTCACTGACAACTCCCATTTATACCCTCACCAAGATAGGTATGAACGCCGAGGTGTGGACTCCAAAGGCAGAAGCTGCATTTAATAGCCTTAACAGGGTCTTCACGTCAGCCTCAACCCTCCATCATCCTGATGTATCGCTACAGTGGACGCCTCCTCTGTTGGTGCAGGTGCACTTCTGTTCCAGAGAGGTTCTAAAGGGAAGGCAATGGTATGTGGCTATTATTTCAGACTTTTTTCATCCGCAGAACGCAAATACTCGATTGGAGATTGTGGGAATTACTGGCCATCAAGTTGGCACTGGAGGAGTGGAGACATCTATTAGAGGGCGCAGCTCACCCCATCCTGATATATACGGACCACAAGAATCTCACCTACCTCCAGTTGGCCCAATGACTGAACCCACGTCAAGCCAGGTGGTGGCTGTTCTTTGCTCGGTTGCAGTTTGTGCTCCACTACCGCCCTGCCGACAATGTGAGGGCCGATGCCTTGTCCAGATCATTTGAGACAGAGGATACCGTGGACTCGCCACAAAATATCATTGATCCGTCCTATATCATCTCTGGTAATCCTATGCAAGTTAGAGACATCCCTACGGGAAGCACTTTTGTACGTTTCGCAGACAGGAGGGGAGTCCTTCGCTGGGGACACAGCTCCAAACTTGCGGGGCACGTGGGTGCCCATAAGACCCAATATTTGATCGCTCGTCATTTCTGGTGGCCCACGCTGCCAAAAGACATTGTGGACTTTGTCTCGTCCTGCACAGTGTGCACTGCCAATAAAGTTGCTCACTCCAAGCCTGCCAGTCTGCTCCAACCTCTGCCTGTGCCCAACACTGCCTGGCAGCATATAGCAATGGACTTTGTCACAGACCTTTCGTCGTCTGCTGGACGCAATATGGTCTGGGTGGAGGTGGACCAGTTCTCAAAAATAGCTCACTTTGTTCCACTGACCGGCCTACCTTCTGCTTCTCGACTTGCCAACCTCTTCATCCAACACATCTTCCGCCTGCATGGCTTACCTCAGAATATCATGTTTACTTCAAAATTATGGAGAGCCCTCTGTGGACTCCTCGGCTCGGTGTGAGGTTGGACTTTTCCTCAGCCTACCATCCCCAGTCCAATTGTCAAGTCGAGAAAATAAATCAGATTATGGAGACCTATCTACGACACTTTATCTCCAGGCAGCATGATGACTGGGTGCAGCTGCTTCGTTGGGCTGAGTTCTCCTAGAACAACCACACTAGTGAGTCCACCGCCTCCAGCCCATTCTTCATTGTCTACGGCTAACACCAACGAATACCTCTCCCCGTTTCCACTATGTCCCAGGTACCTGCAGCTGACTCTACAGTCACGGACTTTCTACAAATCTGGCAGCAGGCCCAATCTTCTATTCTGCTGGCCGTCAACCGCATGAAAAGAAGGGCAGACACAAGAAGACGAGAGCCTCCCCAGTTTCTTCCAGGCACTAAGGTCTGGCTGTTCTCTAAGAATATCCGGCCATAAAATAGTTGTGTTCATGAAGCCTTAGAGTTCGTATGAAGTGGTTATCACAGGATATTACAATTAATATCTGGAGATATTAAATATTAGATTTCTCTGTTAGATCATGCAAAACAACAATTTTTCAGTTATAGTCATTTAATTAAAAAAAGGGTCTTGTGTATAGATATTGCTATTACATACTTGTTATGGCGGCCCCTGGTGTTCTTTTGAATCAGAATTTTTAACTAATGTGTTCAGTGCCAGTGATAAGATGCCATTTCTAGGGCTATGATTCTTATTAACTGCCTGCACAATAACAGGATTCACTCCACTGCTTATTTACAAGAGGATCCGGGCAGGGGGACTGACCTAGTGGGCATGCAAGTCCACTGGCAATGGACCCATTAGGTTGATGTTCTGAGAGGGAATCCAAAGAACACCAGGGTTGGCAAAACACAAAAGTAACTACAATATCTACACACAGGAGCATTTTTTAAATGATTGTAATTGAAAAATTGCTGTTTTGCGTGATCTAACAGAGAAATTTAATATCTGATCATGAAACAACAAGCACTTTAATAAGAACACAGCATGTTCCATGGCTGTGATCAGATTGTTTTATGTATAATGTAAGGTTATAAATTCTCAAGGTTCCCAAAGTGCTTTTCTGCAGTGTTTAAAGAATTCTGTGTTTCTTGGAAATCCGCCTTGACTTAGACTTTGTGACAGAAAATAAACAGGACTAATGCATGACACCAATTTAAATATTTCTTCTCATTTTAATTCTTTAACACCTTGATTCAGAGCGCTGCATTAACATCTGTGTAATAAATACCAATGTAAACATGATGATGGTCTAGGGAAAACACTTTAATGAAGCGAAAGCTTTTGTTACTTTTCTTTATTGACACGTTTTGTCTGCTGTCACTTCTAATTAATGATATTTCTGCTCAGTCTGCATCCGCCAAAGGGGATTTCAATCACGCAGAATTCTGTTTAACAAGTTTGGAAACATTCTTGCCTTTTACTCTGATGTTAATGTGTTGCTATGATGTGAGGATGACACGCTCAGTATTAGTGCATGGTTATTTAAAAAAAAATAAATGTCATTCACTATTTATGATACAAAAGAAAAATAAAGCAACATAATGAAATTTTGAAGTTTATCTAAGACTTCAAAAGGAATCTGTCAGTAGAGAGAAAGGCAGAGAAAATAATAATTATTTGTATTCAGTAGATGTAAGAGGATTTCTACCCCCCCCCCTCTTAAACTAGGGCTCCATTTTTTCTAATATAGTGCCAACATATTCTGCAGTTCTGTACGGAGATTGTTATCATTTACATCAGTCCCTTTCCCCCATTGAAACTCACAATCCAATTTTGGACAAAGATCTCAGACATATGCAACACACTAGGGCCAATTTAATTGGAATTTAATTAACCTGTTATTATTAGAATAACAATATGGGCGTCTCTCCACTTGATGCAACAATGTACAGGACGTCAAGTGCACACGCAAAAAAAATTATTGGATCCACAATAATCAAAAAGTATATTGAATTAGTGATAGCCGACTTAGTAGATGTTCTATATTTTGTGTCTATATTGTGTTTAAAAAGTTAGGACATGTGACATGCTTATAATACTCTTTATGAACAAAAGTTTTAGGACACGTTTCATTCCGCCCCTTTGCCACAGGTGTATAAAATCCAGCACCTAGTCATTCAGTCGCCTTTACAAACACTTGTGTAAGAATGGGTTGTTCTAGAGCTCACTGAATTCCAGCATGGTCCTGTAATAGGATGCCACCATTTTAACAAGTCAGTTTGTGAAATTTCTTACCTCCTAAATATATCACCATCAACTGTGAGTGGTATTATTACAAAGTGGAAGCATTCAGGAACCACAGCAATTCAGCTACGCAGTGGCAGACCACATAAAGAGATATAGCGGGATCGTCAAGTGCTGAGGCGCATAATGCATAAAAGTCGCCAATGCTCTGCTGACTCAATAACTGCAGAGTTCAAGCCTTTTCACGGGTTGGCTTAGGAACCTTAGCTCCAGTGAAGGGAAATCTTAATTCTTCAGCATACCAAGATATTTTGGACAATTGTAGCTTCCAACTTAGTGGGAACAGTTTGAGGTTTCGGCCCTGTTCTGTTCCAGCATGACTGTGCCCTAGTGCACAAAACAAGGTCCATAAAGACATGGTTGGGGGAGTTTGGTGTGGAAGAAATTCACTGGCCCGCACAGAGCCCTGACCTCAACCCCATTAAACACCTTTGGGATAAACTAGAACGGAGATTACGAGCCAGTCTCGTTTGTCCAACATCAGTGTCTGACTTCACAAATGCTCTTCTGGGTGAATGGGCAAAAATTCCCACAGACAAACTCCAAAATGTTGTAGAAATCCTTCCCGGAAGAGTGGAAGCTGTTTTAACGGCAAGGGGGGGGGGGGGACTATTACCATATTAATGCCTATGGATTTAGATGGGGATGTTATAAAAGCTATTGCAGAAGTAATGTGTAGGTGTCCTAAAACATTTTTGTTCATATATTGTATATTTGATAATAATGCAGACACACTATAATGTATTACAATAAAACAAAAATATTATAAAAATAACCCCCATAAGTGGGTTTCTTGTATGTCACCCAATATGTTATGATTATCATATCTATGTATCACTTACTTTACAATAAACAGAGTTTTAAAAAAAAAATAACCACCATGGTAGTACCTAGATCAAATAAAAATACATTTGATGTCTAAATAAATATATCAGTCTCTCCAGAGTTTTATAGTATGCTTAGAATTACTCATATTGAAATAATATAGCCACTGTTTTAATAGAAACATGAAAGCCATTTATTTTGGAAGAAAGCGTAAAAAATTTTTTAAAAAAAATAAAAGTTATGATATGTGAAAACTTTGTTTTTTTTTAAACAAAACAACCTATGACACTGTATTTCAGGTCCCTTAGGGTATGTTCACACGATGAGAGGCATTTACGTGTGAAAAGACAGATTGTTAACAGCTGCCTCGTTTCACTCGTAAATGCTCCTCCTCGCATTTTGCGAGGCGTCTGAGACGCTCGTAAATCTTGAGCTGTGCTTCATTGAGTTCAATGAAGAACAGCTCAAATTACGTGGCAAAGAAGTGCCCTGCACTTCTTTGCCGAGGCAGTCCATTTACGCGTCGTCGTTTGACAGCTGTCAAACGACGACGCGTAAATTACAGGTTGTCTGCACAGTACGTCGGCAAACCCATTCAAATGAATGGGCAGATGTTTGCCGACGTATTGTAGCCCTATTTTCAGGCGTAAAACGAGGCATAATACGCCTCGTTTACGCCTGAAAATAGGTCGTGTGAACCCAGCCTTACACATGGACTTGACAAGAACTGTATGTTATTCATTGGATTTGATTTTTTTTTTCCCCTCACAGTTAGCACATTTTAAACACAAGTCACTGGAGACTAATGATATCTACAGTAAATGACACGTCTGTATATATATTGACATTTTTCCAAATACTTGACAGTTTTATATACACTACTCTATGCATTAATAAAGTGTCAGATGTTCAGGAACCGACAGAGAGAACAGAGATGTCATTCACTGTAAAGATCAATGATAGCTATTTTCACAGTGTTTAAACTACAGAGATAACAGCTTGATGTGTCTACCGTCACTGTTATAGCATTGTGTTTGTGTAAGAGCCAGGGCAAGGGCTTCATACATTCTTACAAGCTCGACAGACAAAAGAATAGAAAAAATACTCTTCATCTACGGTAGATAGTATAATTCCAATAATCTGATACCCATGGACTGAGACTAGATTGCTTGGCTATATTTTTCAACTACTATTAAAGCGGCTCTGTCACCACATTATAAGTACCCTATCTCCTACATAATCTGATCGGTAATGTAATGTAATGTAATGTAGATAACAACAGTGGTTTTTATTTTGAAAAACAATCACTTTTTGAGCAAGTTATGAGCAATTTTAGATTTATGCTAATTCGCTTCTTAATGCCCAACTGGGCGTTTTTTAACTTTTGACCAAGTGGGCGTTGTACAGAGGAGTGTATGATGCTGACCAATGAGTGACCAATCAGCGTCATACACTTCTCTCCATTCATGTCCATTTGTATTCAGAACAGCGTGAACTCGCGAGATCACGCTGTGCTGTCACAAACACGCACATTAACTTTACTTAAGTGTCTTGAGACTGAATAGACATCACCTCCAGCCAGGACACAATGTCCATTCAGACACCCGACACTTTGGTAAAGTTTTTGTGGGACTTACTCACACAGCACAGCGTGATCTCGCGAGATCACGCTGTGCTGTGATTAAGTCCCACACAAACTTTACCGAAGTGTCGGAAGTGTGAATAGACATCGCGTCCTGGCCGGAGGTGATGTCTATTCACTCTCAAGACACTTCAGTAAAGTTAATGTGGGTGTATGTGACAGCACAGCGTGATCTCGCGATCTATTAAGTATTTGGAAAAATGTCAATATATATACAGACCTGTCATTTACTGTAGATATCATTAGTCTCTAGTGACTTGTGTTTAAAATGTGATAACTGTGAGGGAAAAAAAAAACAAATCCAATGAATAACATACAGTTCTTGTCAAGTCCATGTGTAAGGCACCTGAAATATAGTGTCATAGGTTGTTTTGTTTAAGAAAAAAACAAAAAACTTTTCACATATCATATATAAAAAAAACCTCAGTTCATAGATCCTCTTTAAGTTAGATACATAATTCAAGCATATTTCCAGGCCACATACATGGAACAGGCTGCCATCCTAAATTCTTAGTGCCCCTTAGAGTAAAGAGACTAGTGTCCCCTCTCATGTCGCCTGGCTTTCTAAGAAATTAGACCAACTCTTGTGTGTAATTCTAGTGTATTCTGTGCCACTCTACCCAACGTAACTAACACCTAATGAGAAATATGGCACAGCTACTTAACAACACTAGTAAGACATTACTAAACAGAAAAGTAGCAGAAAACTTTTGGAAATAGGTTCCACAGAGTGCAACTTGATAGCAATATCTACTTTTCCCAACACTGCGGTTCCTTTAAAGTTTCTCTTCTCATTGGCGCCCTCTGCCACCCGCTGTGCAGGTAACTACAGCACAGCCCTATTCACAGTGTGTAGCCGATATGCAGAATAACTGTCCACTTCCTTTTTATAGGAGTCAGAGATAAACTATTCTACACAGCTTAAAATCCTGTGTTTCCCTTAACTCAGGTAAATTATAAAATTCTGGCTGCCTGCAAGCTTCCTATGGGGAGCTCACTGCATACAGATTTATACAGCTTCCATTGATCTCAACACTTGCTATATAAATCCAAATGTAAGTAGCTCTCCCTAGTGGCAGGTACCGGCAGAAAGACGTTTGTAATTTCGGCACTTTATTTAATTGTACTAGAGACGTCCCAGTTCATGGGTGCAATAAGAGAAGTATCTTAATACATTTTTTGTAAATTCCAAATTCAAGCTGTTCCTAAACTTGGGGTTAGATTTATCTGACTAAGCAGCTCTGCAAACCCACAGACCATGCTTGCCAACTCTTTTAAAACGTTCAAGAGACTTCCGATAATAATGCATTGTCTCCTGCATTCCTACAAGAGAAGACAATTTTTCTAGGCGCTGCAAATACTCACCTTTCCCAGTTCCTGCACTACTCTGCACTTTGTTTGCAGTGCCTGGGAGTGCAGAGGAGGTACCATATTTTTTGGACTATAAGACGCACTGGACCATAAGACTCACCAATAATTTGTAGCAAAAAAAAAAAAGAAAAAAAGTTTTGCCTTTAACTGTATATTTTCTGGGTAATATTCAGACAATAGGGTACCACAGTGCCCCAATACAATAGCCACAGAAATACGAGATATTGGCAACTATAGTGCTCTCACCCTCCCCTGAACACAACAGACATCAGAGGTGTGGAGAGGCAGGTGTCAATAGTGATGACTCTGTCTCGCTGCTGCTCTGTACATAGGAGGGGGCGTGGCTAGAAGGTCCTTGCGGATCAGTACCTGCACAGATTTACTGCGCTGTGTGTACTAATGTCGGTGTTATTTGGTCACTGAACATTGAGATGACAGAAGTCTGTGTGTAAGATGTTACTATTAATTGAGCAGATAAGAGATTTTTTTTTACACATTTGAAACTCCTGCTCAGTTTCCCTGCTTCTTCATAAACTGTTAGTTCTCTGCCTTCAGGCTATAGGACGCAGCACAAGATTAGAACACATTTTCCACTAAAAAAATGCGTCCTATAGTCCGAAAAATACGGTAAGTATCTGTAAGTATCTGGTCTGGGGTCTGCATAGAGGATTGTCTGGTTGGGGTCTGTATAAGAGGATAGTCTGGTCTGGACTCTGTACAAGGGGATAGTAGTCTGGTCTGGGGCCTGTATACAGGGTAGTAGTCTGGTCTGGTGACTGTATATGAGATAATAATCCGCTCTGGGCCTGTATAAGGGGAAAGTATTCTGGACAGGGGTCTGTAAAATGGCATAGTCTAGTTTGGGGTCTGTATAGGGTATGGTATGGTCTGAGGTCTTTATGGGGATAGTCTGGTCTGGGGTCTGTATAAGCAGATATTCTGGTCTGGGATCTGTATAAGATATAGTCTGGTTTGGGGTCTGTATAGGGGATAGTCTGGTATGGGGTCTGTCTAAGCGGATAGTGTGGTCTGAGGTCTGTATGGGAATAGTCTGGACTGGGGTCTGTATAAGCGGATATTCTGGTCTGGTGTCTGTATAAGATATAGTCTGGTTTGGGGTCTGTATAGGGGATAGTCTGGTATGGGGTCAGTCTAATTGGATAGTCTGGTCTGAGGTCTGTATGGGGATAGTCTGGTCTGGGGTCTGAATAAGCGGATATTCTGGTCTGGGGTCTGTATAATGCATAGTCTGATCTTTATAGGGGATAGTTTGGTCTGTGGTCTGTATAGGGATAGTCTGATCTTGGGTCTGTATAAGCGGATAGTCTGGTCTGGGGTCTGTATATGGGATAGTCTGGTCTTAAATCTGTATAAGCGGATAGCCTGGTCTAAGGTCTGTATAAGGCATAGTCTGGTCTGGGGTCTGTATAGCGGATAGTAACTTTTTCTAGAACCCTCAGAAATACCAAGCAAATCTGGGATTACCTGATTCCTGGGCCAAAATTAAATATAACTCTTCATGTACCACATGCTACTAAATACTAATTCAGAATAGTGAGAAAAGTCCATTCATCCATGTGGTGTTTTGCTTCTTATCTGTTTTACAAAAAACTGAAGATAATTTCCTTATTTGCATAATTCCATAAGTAATCATTACGCACATGCATTGTTATTAGTTAATTAAAGATGGTAAAGAAAGACCTAATATAAGCTGGCAGCAATAGATAATTCACAGAGTGAGCATATAACTTGTTTTCTTATCTTTCTGTATTGAAGGAAATACTAAACTTAATATATATATTGTTTTAGAACAATTATTGCTTGCCTTCTAATTAATTTGAATAATTTTGTTAGAGCATGCTGGGAGTTGTAGTTTTGCATCAGTTGGAGAGACACAAGGTGGACACCACTGGTCTACATTATCGTGGTTAACAAAAATGTAGCGTAAATAATTTCAATATTAATTAATGTACTAGAAGGCAAGTCAGCAAATTGGAGATGGCACATGGCCGTGGAGTACTGTAGGATTTTAATTGTTTTTTTGCACTTATTTTATATTTTTACAAAAAAATGCCCTGCTACGACCTGTAAACCATTAAAAAGCTGCTGTTGTATGAGTTGTTATTCTTATTATGTGCCTCTAAGACTTTGGGGGCATAATGGTATTTTGTTGAAGGTCCAGCCTTAAAGAGGCTCTGTCACCAGAATAAAAATGCTCTATCTCCTACATCAGTTTATCGGCGCTGGAATGTAGTTACTAGCAATGTGTTTTTATTTTAAAAACGATGTTTTTTAACAAAGTTATGGCGTTTAGAACATTTATGCAAATTAGGTCCTTAATGCCCAACTGGGCGTTTTTTAATTTTCAACCAAGTGGGCGTATGACAAAGAGGTGTATGACGCTGGCCAATCCGCATCATACACCTCTCTGCCTTACACCCAAGCTAGATTCACTGAGCAGTGTGATATCGCGAAACCGCGCTGTGACGTCACTTCTTCCCACAGGTCCTTCACCCCTGCGTCTGAAGACAACATCTTTTGTCTCCCTCCAGGCTGCTGCTGCTGCTGCTACTACCGATCCGACGACTAGGACTTCTGATCGGTCTGGAGGGAGACGAAAGATGTTGTCTTCAGACGCAGGGATGAAGGACCTGTGGGCGGAAGTGACGTCACAGCGCGGTCTCGCGAGATCACACTGCTCAGTGAATCTAGCTTGGGTGTAAGGCAGAGAGGTGTATGATGCGGATTGGCCAGCATCATACACCTCTTTGTCATACGGCCACTTGGTTGAAAATGAAAAAACGCCCAGTTGGGCATTAAGGACCTCATTTGCATAAATGTTCTAAACGCCATAACTTTGTTAAAAAATATAGTATTTAAAATAAAAACACATTGCTAGTAACTACATTCCAGCGCCGATAAACTGATGTAGGAGATAGAGCATTTTTATTCTGGAGACAGAGCCTCTTTAAGTAGGGCCTGCATCCCTGCTCATCAATAATCTTCTGCGTCTTCCTGGAAACCATCAACAAGCTGCTGTTGACTTGTAGACTTGAATTTCTTGTTTAGTGCCTATATTAATTCTTTGAGGTCATACTGGTGTATTTTTGAAGGTCTGATTGGGTATTCCTATATAGGACATTTATGAAATATCAACAGTGTATGCAATAAATGTCCAATTGATACCGGTCCCATCTCTTGGACCCCCACCTATCTCTATAATGGGGCCCCTGACCCCCATCCTACCCTCTGTCACTGGGCTCCGGCCACTGACTGACGAGGTGGATGGGTTTTTCTGTAAACAGCCGAGTGCGTTTTTCTATGCTGTTTTCGAAACTCCCAAACAAGTAAATGGAAGAAAGGGGAAATAGTGTATCTCAGCGAGCTACGTAGTCTCCGAAACTTGGGAAGCATGGAAGCAGAGTAGCCTTCTGTGCTATGCTGTTACTGTAACTCCCATTCACTTCTATGGGAGTTACGGAAACAGAGTAGCAAAACTCACTCGGCTGTTTCTGGGAAAACCCGGCCATCTCGTCAGTCAGTGGTCAGAGCCCAGTGACAGTGGAAGAAGGTAGGACAGGGGTCCAGGGGCTCTGTTCTAGAGATAGGTGCGGTTCCTAGAGGTGGAACCCACATCTATCTGACATTTATGGCATACCCTGTGGAAATGCCATAAATGTGCAAAATGAGAAAATCCCTTTACTACCTTCTGTAGCTCTGCCTATGAAAAAACAAATAATCCATATAAAACTTAGGTATTCATATACTAACCAGACTACTTGGATGTTCGCACATTATTAAGCATCATGTGTTTATATGTTATTGATCTGTCTATAATATTCAGAAAAGCCAATTTTAGAATAAAAAATGTATAATAAAATTTCTCAATTGCGAATAGCATGCAAGTAGCAACAAGGTATTTAACCATTTTATATTATATAGATGATGAATTTTACATGACTTTACTGTACAGTACATCCAATGTTATTCTAAAGGCGAGTTACCATGAGGCTTTTTGTTTTCGTTTTTGCACAGCTTTCCTGACGTTTTCGCAGCATCTTTTAATTTTCCTTTTTTTTTTACTTTCATTTTAACAAAAAAACATGGTAAAACCATGCCAAAAACCGTGACAAAAATAGCATGTGTGGATCTACATTGTAATTCATAACATGATAAATAAGCACATATGGATAAACTTTTGAAAAGCTGTTTGTCATTTTGAACATATGACAGAGTATCAATAGAGGTTTTTTTCAAATGGGCAAAGGGAATCATGAAATGATAAATTAAGCCGTTCTATATCTGTATATACTGTGTCTAACATAAAGAGTATACAGTGAAAATATAGAGTAAGTCCCTAAATATTTTAATGCCTCCTTTTCAGTTTTGTCTTGCTATAACTCATGCTGGAGTGACAACTATTAATTGTAGTAATTGCATTGCCCAGAGGAGTTGTCACTCAGATTTCCACACATCCTAAATGTCATATAACTCTTCATTGCTGTCCAGAGTTAGGCTGGGTTCACTACACATTTGATGTCAACATTTGGCAGGACATTTTGAAAAGGCCCATCGAATGTATGCCCCAGATGCATGCAACTCTATGTCTACGTGTATGCGTGGTATGTATATATATATATATATATATGTATATATATATATATATATATATACCACGCATATAGAGAGTGTTACTTATTTCTATGCTAAACTCTTACCCCAAACATTGTGTAAACCTAGCCTTAATGATGTATTAGACATGAGTTGTCATTTGGCGCACTCATCGTAATATCAAAACTAATTACCTGTAGTTTTCCTAACGGGGTTTTCCTAGAGCACTGCATGCCCTTCTTGGTTTACCCAGGCACAGCACCGTCCATTTGGTACAGCTCACAGCAGCTCAGTCCCACTCAAGTGAGATGCAGTTCCAGGCGCAGCCACAACCAAACGTATGGCGCTGTGCTTGAGTAAACAATGAAGTGGACGGCCCCTTCATGAAGCTGATCTGTGGAGATGCTGGGGCCAGATTAGATATTTATGGCCACAGGATACAGATATTGAATATTATAGAACAGGATAACCCATTTAAGTCAGTTTTCATGGTCCACTAATGAAACAATTATGTGACCAGTTGAATACTGTAATACACTGTACCTGTTAAATTGATCTGAACATTGCTTCCCAGCCATATTTAGTATGGCTTCCTATTACACGGTGGATTTATTAAATAGATACCTATGTAAAGTTTCTTTTCTATGGATGTATAAGTAGACGACTTCTGCTCCTCAGCCATTAGACAAATGAGGGTCACTAACCAGTGATGAATTATAATGAAGCTTGCAGGGCTATTTCAGACTAGAAAGTGAGGACGAAGAGTAAAGATGAGGTAGCAGTGAATCATCTAAAGAAATTATACAATAAGTTCCCAAGGGCTACATAAATCACCCAGGACCAGGCTCTGCTGCTAAGAAATAAACAATTTTCAAAGGTCATTTGAGCATTCAGATGACAGAAAGTCCACAATGCGGAGTGTAGAATATACATCTTAGTACAACAAGTAGTAGCGAGAACAATCGTTTCTAATTGAGAACTTAATATCTCAGTAGGTGTGAGTTTTTTTTTAAGAATATCATAAAAAGTTATGTGGAATTTAGCAATTTTTTTTCATGTGAAATTCAGCAATTTTTTTTCAATTATATTTCAGAGTTGCAAAAATGAAAATTATATACTGAGCTTCTGTTACTGGAAAAGCTTCCTTTACACATGGGAGCAATCCAGGTAATTCTCAGCAGTTGCTCTCCCCGGTGGACCTGCAAAATACAGGCACTATGGAAATTGTTTTTTATTTGCTGGCTGTACATGAATACATTATATGCATTAGAAAATAATACATAACTGTAGGCATGTAATGCAACACCATGGACATATACTGTAGGAATAATTTGCATGTTTCCGCCCATTATCCCAGAATGAGAATAAATTTACTTATTGCATCGATATGTGATGGAAGTGAGCATGCAAATACATTCTGTTCAGAGAAGGCCTTGCTGTATTCCAAATTATTTGAGTCAGGGAGCTTTATGGTTCATTTTAGTCCTCCTCACCCCAACCTTGTTGGGTACCAAGTCATGTAATACGGTATTCAATCATTAAAGGAACCTCCTGGGGAAAATTGATTCACTGTGATATGCCTGGTGCAGAGTTTATGGAGTCAGAGCATGACATAGGGATTCCAAGAAAACCAAAGAAAAGTTATCCATGTCACGCACTGCCCCCATAGCTTGGCACTAGAAATAATACAGTGCATCAGTGGTCCTTTAAAAAGATACAACATATCCAAATTCATTGATCCAGAGTATTAGGAAGCTCCTGGTAGGATTCTACTATACTGTGACATACATAAAACATCAAGGAGTAAAATGGCTGCTAAAATTGTAAGTAATGTATTATATACTACCTACTGAGAGGGTGTGTAAGGTGATAATGAATCTATAATTTATAGGGTTTGTACTTCACCAAGTTTATATATTTGATTTACTTTGTAAAATCCGATTTCTACTATCGGTCATTTTTATTCAACTAGATTGTTAGGATTGGAAGTTTAGCTTCTTTTAGGAGTTTGCATGCATGAGCCATTAACTTTAATAGGCTAACTATGTGCCTCCTGTAAAAAAAAACAAGCGGAGCCGACAAGATCTGGAAGGGATTGGTGCTTTCCTCGAGCCGCTGCCACGTTGTTCTAGCAATTGTCAGGGGTCACTGCAGTGGGATCCTTACGATTCAGACATTCATTGATTGGATGGTGTTATGATAGGATGGTCCACATTTGTACAAAAGCTACACCTACTACAGGATTCTGCAATGTCTAGCAGACAGAGTACATGTAATAAGGTCACAACACCACAGTGTAGGTGCTGTCATAAACCGGAAGAAGTTCCGAGACCTCATCTGGTAAGATATTTAGGCATGGGAGATCGATCTAACTCAAAGCAAAAATTAAATTTTGATATTGTTCACTGGAATTCACTAAAAACATTGTAGCAGATGATTGGGTTGTACATATCACCAACAAATGATACGGGGGACATAAAAAGTAATGTATCATGTCATTGATACTCAAGAAATGTTTCATGGTGCAGCAGATATTTACAGCAGTCTCCGAGCATCTACGTCTTCTAAAACATGTTTTGACTTCTGATAATATCGTTGACATAGTTTTATTCTGTGTGACATGATAAATTACATTGAGCCCATAAATTCACGGTGAGGTGCAGGATAAGAAAGATATTACATCTGGGAAAAAAAACTTGTTCATCGGAACTGATATTGTTATTTATGATGGATAAATGGAAGATAAACAAAATCACTATAGACAGGACTATGGGATATCCTATTGCCGGTTATTTGCCAGTTGAGCTTTTGCTAAATGTTTGCTCTGGCACTGTTGGTTGGTACTTTTTCAATCCACAAATTTACATTTAGAATTTTGATAAAAAAAGTTTTAATCCGAACTACTTTAAATCAGGGGTGTCGCCAGGTGGTGGTCAGCGAGGCATTTCCGGCGGCAGGGGGGGGGACGGACAACAACAACAACAACAAGCTTCTCAGCCTTGGTCAGGGTATTTAGATAGAGGGCTAGGGAAAGAGACTGGATTTTTGCCCAGGGTAAAGGAAAGCCTAGATGTGCCTCTGACTGCTTTAAATAATCCCTTGAATTACATATGTATTATGGACAGTTGGAGCTAACATAATCCCAAATTTAGATGAAGCAGCCCACATTATTAAATCTGAAACCATATGCTAAACTGGAGAATTAAGCTGTAATGGTGAAATAAATACTTTTCAGATATTACACAATGTTTATCCAATGAGGATCAGGGAAAACTCAGCTTCTTTTTTGGGATGTCATAGGCTCCATGTGAGTCATAGAGTGAATTAGTAAAACTGGAATTGTAAATTTCTTAGAAAGTTGTTTGTTCTTTTTCCATACTGTCCTAGGCATTTACTTCTCTACGGAATGATTCGAAAGACATTGGGTTATCATGGATACTAAGCAATAGATCTTATTTACTTTTCCTTCTGGCTTTGTAGATACAATGTCTGTAAACTCTATTATTATAATAAATGTCATATGAATAATCATTATCATGACGGCAATGCTGTCAAAATGTGATACAGAAACTTGTCAAATGTGTCCAAATAGGCAAAATAAAAAAAGATGTCAAACTTCACAAGTGGTGCAGTAAATCTCTTCAACTAAAATAAAATGATATATGCCATTTAATATTATCTGTATGTAACACTATGAATAGCATATACAGGATAGATAGATAGATAGATAGATAGATAGATAGATAGATAGATAGATAGATAGATAGATAGATAGATAGATAGATAGATAGATAGATAGATAGATAGATATAGAAGCTCAGTTACTTAGTTTGTAATCTGCTGCAATTTGTTATTATAATGTATCTGTTCACACAAGTTACGGTTAACTGACAACAGTTTCAGCTCTGCTACATACCTTCACTTACTTTTGTTTATAATCATTTTTTATTCATGTAATTGACAATTATTGTTTCATAGTGTAATCAAAGGATTAATGACCAATATGACAGAATTAATAATACAGAAGCATGCACTTTCACATGGAGTATGACACAGTTGTTATGGTCTTTGCTTTGCTTTTTCTTTAGTATTAATCATGTTTTACTGTAACCCATCTGCCTATGTTACAAGCTTGGCTCCTGTGTATACTTTTTACCTCACATAAGCTGTATATCTCTGCACACAATCACTCTCTTTCTAGGAGGACACCAGCGCTAAAGGTTCATCCCTTGCATGAGTACAGATATAAAAAGCTGAGGGGATGGGGATGAAATGATAATTGTGGTGACTACAGTGATGATTCATGATAACATTTAATCCTATGAGCACTAGTCACTTAGCAGCACGTTACTTATCTCCACAAAGTATGTATGCAAATAAATCTTAATCATAGAATGGTTCAAAAACCTAGGACAGATCACGTTGGCAGCTCTGCGGGCACTGCCATGCAGATTTGGGATGAGGCACATGAATGTGTAGTACATATAAGAATATTGCACAGCTGCTGGTAGTAAACTCACTGGTGAAATGGATAAAGTGCATCACTGAATGATGATGATGATGATGATGATGATGATGAGTGATGACTCAATGTAGAAGCTTAGAAAGACCCAAACAGAAGACAGGACATTGTGGAGAAACACTATTTATAGGGTGCGCCAGGAGTCAACATTGACATGGCAACACTATCATAATAATAGTAATGGAAAAAGTACTTGCCCAACTTGGTACAAACAGGCTGACCGGGCGCTCTAGTTGGGGTAGAAGCTGCTTCCCCGCAGCATTCATTTCCCATGCAGATGAATTCCTGTATGAAGTGATCTCGTATCAGTCATTTATTCCAAATGCCAAGCGCTCGGAGGCGGCTGGGAAGAGTAGGCAAGTTATCGGGATAGAAACACCTTTTGTCTAAGCTAACTAATCCATCACAGGATAGGAGTGTGTATGGAACAGCAGCCGGTAGCAGCATCAGCAGCAGGGACTCTAAAGCGTTATCACATCCAGAGAGTTCCCCACTGCTCCCCCTCTCCCCTCCCTCCCTCTCAGTACAGCTCAGCCTCTTTCTCTTATTCTGGAGCTGCTCGCTGTCACTCAGTAACATGTTTCTCCACCTGCTGGCTTATAGGCACTTTATTCCGCTCTTATTCACTTACCCAGTGTGATTATTCAATTCCTATACTCATTTCCTTAAATACCTTGCAGTAGACCCATCATCGGGAAGCCCTGCATGCAGCGAAAGGGTTAAAAAGGAATTTCGATGCTCCAAACATTTCACTTATCGTCAAGCCTGAATGCGTCAGTGAGGGGAGAACAGGGTTTTTATTACTGATGGTTGCTGGGAATAGTTTTCAATATGATAGTCTCATGATTTATGTGATAAAAAAACAGGCACTGGGTTATTATCGGCACTGTCGGAGGATCTTCGCACTACTATCCACCCCATCTCTGTCTGAATTCACAGCAAACTGGGATAGGAGACTGCAATTGGGAATTGTGCTAGACAGCTCCTGCATTTTCGTAGTCATCTTAACACTTGTACTACAAGTATTTTATCACATAGAGGAGGCATCTGCGGAGGAGACACTATGGGGGAGATTTGGCGTTTTATACACCAGTCTTAATATACAGTTCGCTGGAGTAAGATGCGACACATGTTTCAAGAGGTGAACGCCAATTAATAAATGTGTTGCATCTTTCAACTGGCCTTGTCGTAACAATCGCGACCGCACAGCCGGGCCCCATTCCTCTCCCCCTTCCCCCTGATCGGACATAAAATAAAAAACATTTACTCACCTCACCAATCCACTTCTCCCCCCTGGATCCCTTCAGGCTTCCGCATCGAACACACAAGGTCCAGCGTCAGGACATTGTGGGCTGTGTCGAATATAAGGCCCTCACGCTGCCTGGTGCCAGGGCCTTGTATGCGCCGTGGCATTATGTGGGAGTCTGAAGGGATCCAAGGTGAAGAAGCAGATCGGTACGGTGAGTACATACTTTATTTTTATTTTATTGTCATTTACAATCATCGGGGAGGGCATTACGGGGCCTGGCACAAGGCTTGCCCCTACACTGTTATGCCCCAGGCTACACAATAAAATTGACACTAGTTTGGAGCTGGCGTGGATTTCTGCTATAATTTACGCCAGTATCTGGAGTAAATTATAATAAATTTGTCGGGCCACGGTTGGTGCCACCCCATCACTAAGCTTTTCCCACTTTTTATAAAAGGTGACGTAAGCCGCGTAAATGATGCAATAGTCAATTTTTTTTCCTGCACATTGCAACTTTTGGTTATTTGCTGATATTTCTTTGCCACAAACCTGGCATAGAAAAGTTGGTAAGTTACCCCCTCTATGTGTTCCTAGCTAAGGAATGAAAAAACTTTTAGGGCAAGTGGGGATGAGCATCTCGATAGCTCCTTCTAGAGCAGGCTAATAGGTATGATGACAAACTTTATAGTAATTTGTCGATGAGAATATAAACTTGTTTGGGCAAAATTGTCTTTACTTGCTGCTGTGAGTACGGTTTTAGATGATTTGCACTAAAGAGAATAAATGTTTTTGAGAATCTTATAGGAACATTCTATGCAAAATGTAGCACTGTGTTAAAGGGGTTATCTGGTGACATAAAATGAATGGTTTAGCCCCAGGATAAGGTAATCAATAGCTGATCGGTGGGGTTGTACTCTCAGCACCTCCGCCAATCAGCTGTTTGAAGGGGCCGCTGCGTTCCATTGAGTGCTGCTTCCCATTAATCATTTACAAAAGTCATACTGCACAACGATGTCACGTTCGTGTTTTTAAAAACGGCCGCCTAATAAAACGCCCGTTGGAACAGAATGCCGTTTTTCCCATTGAAATCAATGGGCAGATGTTTTCAGGCATTCTGCTTCTGATGTTCCGGCCGTTGTTTTGCCGTTTACGCCCCGAAAAATGGCAGAAAATAAGCCGTGTGAACATACCCTGAGATAAATATTAGCACCGTATAATACAAACCAGAACTATTAGTAAATGATGATCATAATCACCACACATGGTCACCTTTATTAAGGCTTATGTATCTGAAGTGTCACTTATACGGTACATTGATTTTGCTTTAAAATGTTTGTATTTACATCGTTCTCTCCCTCCAAGTGGTGCATATGACGTAGTGATAGCTGCAGGTGCATAGCTAAAGGCCCATGTGCCCCAATGCCAAAGTACTTCTTAGGCCCCCCCCCGCCCCCAAAACTTCTCATGGCCGACGGCTTGCAGCTTTCAGCTGCATCGCTGGGACTCCTAAGTGAACCAACGATGCAGCACTAGCAGCCAGGGGTGTCACTAAGGTCTTAAAACATAAGGGGAAATAGCCCCAATACATATGCCCCCCACTGCAAAAAAACGAGTGTGTGTGTGTGTGTGTGTGTGTGTGTGTATGGTATGTATATGTATGTATGTATGTATATATATATATATATATATATAGGAGACAGGATATCTATAGCATTACGACCCTATAGCTATAGATAGGATTAGATACAGTGGCTCAGCAGACAGTATCACATATGATGGGCTTAGATATAGGTCCCAGCTTGCTGACATTGCGGATCCAGCGCTGTACTAGGAAAGGTAAGAATAATGAATAATAATTGTTTTGCTTTTATATGTGTTACTAATTATTTTTGTGTGTTTGTGTTTTTTTATAGGTTCGTTGACCTACTTTGGATTCGAGGACTACTTCGATTACAGTGTTTTTTTTTTAATTTTCAATAAAATGGTTAATGAGGGATGTGTTTTTTTTTATTTCAATGAAATATTTTTGGTTTGTCCTTGTATTTTTTTAAACTTTATTACTACCGCCTTAGTAATGGCCACTGGCTGATTGGAAGCGTCCATTACTAAGGACTTAGTGTCAACTAGTGAAAAGGCTAACCCTAACCCCCATTATTACCCCGGTACCCACCGCCACCAGGGGTGCCGGGAAGAGCCTGGTACGATCTAGTTCCTGACCATCTGTAGGCTGGGGCAGCTGCAGGCTGGTATTATTAGGCTGGGAAGGGCCAAATACCTCCCTGCTCGGTTATAGCGTTCAACAGTATCTGCGTCCTTCGGACATGTGGTCATGGTAAGATGCTTAGATACAGGGCCCCAGCAGACAGTAATCTTATACAGTATAAGATGACTGTCGGCTCGGGCCCTGTATCTAAGCCTACTGTGTGGTAGGCTTAGATACAGGGCCCATCAGACAGTATCACACATGGGCCATTTATCTAAGCCTACCATGTGTTTGTCTTAGATACAGGGCCAGGCAGATAGGATCACACAATGTATGATCCTGTCTCTTGGGGCCCTATATCTAAGAATACCACATGGTAGGCTTAAAGGGGTTGTCCAGTCCCTAAACATTGATGGTCTGTCCTCAGGATAGGTCATCAATAGCTGATGGGTCCTGGGACCCCCGCCATTCAGCTGTTTTGAAGGGGGTCCAGCGCTCGTACGAGCGCTACTTCCCCTTCGTTTCCCTTACTTGCTCACACGTCTTTAGGCTCGTACGAGTGCTGCGGCCCCTTCAAAACAGCTGATCGGCGGGGATCCCAGGAGTCGGACCCCAACCTATCAGCTCCAGAAGACAGTGATATTAAAATTACCCTCCTCCAAAATATTGGTTACAAAGGGATCCTCCGGGCTTACCTGAGCTGGTAGGCTATGTCAATCATACGATATCTTTAGAAAAACGAATATATCTAAAGCGTGGGGCAATGCACAAGTATGACAAACAATGGGGCAAATGGGTGCAAAGTCATGGCTTGGTTGGATAGGAAGGGATTTCATAAGGTCTTTTAGTGAATGCATATGTTATGGAATATAAGGTGGCAAAATACTCGGCATGGAGTGACTGAGAGGGTACTAAGTACTGCGGTCGGGCAAAGTAGAGGGGTTGGTTGGTTTTGGGGGGTGGGGAAAGAGGTTCATGGAAAGATGTTTTGGCATTGTATACAGCTGTGGCGCATGGTTGAATCATTTTATGGTATAAGAACTGTGAGATGGTGTGGGGAACTGTGTTTTTGAAGGATTCCCAAATAAGAATTCATGGCCGGGATGGGTGGTGGTAGGGGTATAGAGTCTGTGTAATATGAAAGGGTTATGATATGTCATGAATGTATTATGTACTATTGGAAACAGTTATTCTTTACTGTATGCGACAGCTGTTGTTTTTGTGGTGTAATTCAATAAAACGTAGTTTGATTTAAAAAAAACTCCATCCAGCGTCGTGAAGTCATGCGCTGTGTCCAGCGTTGTGACATCAGGACCTCCGCTGAGCTACGGAATGAGGGTAAGTACTGACAGTTACTATAGTAACAGGGGCCTGTGTGGTTTATTACATAGGCCACAGTTACTATAGTAACTTTTTATAGATGTGGTGCAGGGGGCTGTGGGCCCCCCTGGCTTCGGGGCCCGGTCGAAATTGTGACCGCTGTGATCTCTATAGTTAAGCCACTGGGTAGCTGTATGAAGAAGAATAGCTGTGTCTAGTTGTGCTAAAGCAGATGTAACGTAGTAGAGAAAAACACACTATGGTCATCTATGGCAAAGTTATTTGAGTGTCACCTGTTGCACTAGAAGGAGACCGATGGGCCAACATGCTTCTCTAACTCTAATGTACTATATGTAATATTCAAGTATAACCAGGGGCGGACACAGTGTGCCCCTGTGCAAAAACAACGTGAGGACTCAAATCCGCCGACAAACTCAAAACTTAGATCTTCTGAAAAGAAGTAATGACTGAAAAATCTCTCTGGAAAATGGCCAGATAGTCTTAATTTCCCCTGCATCGATAATTCAAATATCTGGTGGTCTGGGCAAAGAATTGGTAAATAAGAGCATCTCAGATGGTCTAGGGCAGTAAAGCAGTTAATAATAACATTCCTAGTGGTTTGGAACAGTAAACGGGTTAACTCCCTGTGAAAGGGTTCACTTCTTGTACTAAAGGCTGAAAAATTTATTCCTCTTGCTTCTCCATCTTAGCAGCTCAGATCAAATTAAATCATGAGGCTCTGTGATTGACTGACTTAGATGACACAGCATCTGTGTGGTCTGTAAGAGACCTGTCTGGACTGTAAGGGATGGCATAAGGGGCATTTGCCCCTACCCCTCCCTCCCCTTAGGGACCTAAGATACCCCCCCCCCCCCCCCACTGCCAACCCTCACTACACAGGCTGGTTCTATCTAGCCTTTTTTAATTATGCCCTAAAACTCACTGTTATTATGGGGAGTGTATACACTACTCACCTCGGGGACACCACCTCTCAGAAAAACAAGGATTCCCTGATGACTGTTTGGTGATCCTATCTAGCCAAATAGGTGGAGATGCATGTGGCCATCTCTTTGAAGCCTAAAATAGTCACTGGCTCAGTTATCTCAATTTCTCCTATAGATTTCATTGGAAAGGGCCATTCACATGCCACTTTTCTATATGTGGCTGCTAGAAGGGGTCAGGTAGTCCGGGTTCCAGAAGTGGGATGGGGACATAGATCAAATTATTTGCCCAGGGTCCTGCACCAACCTTATTTCAGCCCTGACGGTGAGCAGGGGGAAGCGAGAGTAGCAGAATATTTGTTTTAAAACTCCTTGTGGCCAAAGCACCTCTTCACTCAGCTGTGAAGCTGAACAGGTTGCACAGGCTATATGTCCGCCACTGACAGGGGTGAACCTAGTCCGTCTGCCGCCTGAGGCGAACTATAAAAAGGCGCCCCCCCCCCCCCAAATCTATCGGAGTTTTCTCATTCCTAGCTCTACACATCAAACACGCAATATATACATTTTTTAAATAGGAAAGCATTTGATGTTTATTTGTTAGGCCCTGTTTACACAGAGTATTTTGACGAGTTTTTGGGCGCGGAAACCGCTCCGCAAAACTCGTCAAAAACCGGCCAAAAATGCCTCCCGAGAAAGAAGGGACATGCCCTATCTTCGCACGTTTACGCCTCTGACCTCCTATTGACATCAATGGGAGGCAGAGAAAGTGGTGGATTAATATGATCTTTAGCCCTGGGCTGTACACAAGTTATGGGCCCACATCCCACACGTATGTATCACCTACATGTCAAAGTACATCACATGCCACTCGGCAGACTGTCTCTTAGCCTGATCATCTGCTGCCACACTCACACTTCCCCACAGCCCCCACCACAGTAATTTACATAGATTGTAAGACCAACATTACAAATAATACCCCCATACTGTTACTGAATAATACATCCATACTGTTACTGAATAATACCTCCATACTGTTACTGAATAATACCCCCATACTGTTACTGAATAATACATCCATACTGTTACAGAATAATACATCCATACTGTTACTGAATAATACCTCCATACGTTTACTGAATAATACCCCCATACTGTTACTGAATAATACATCCATACTGTTACTGAATAATACCTCCATACTGTTACTGAATAATACCCCCATACTGTTACTGAATAATACATCCATACTGTTACTGAATAATATATCCATACTGTTACTGAATAATACCTCCATACTGTTACTGAATAATACCCCCATACTGTTACTGAATAATATCCCATACTGTTACTGAATAATACCCCCATACTGTTACTGAATAATACCTCCATACTGTTACTGAATAATACCTCCATACTGTTACTGAATAATACCCCCATACTGTTACTGAATAATACCTCCATACTGTTACTGAATAATACACCCATACTGTTACTGAATAATACCTCCATACTGTTACTGAATAATACCCCCATACTGTTACTGAATAATACCCCCATACTGTTACTGAATAATACCTCCATACTGTTACTGAATAATACCTCCATACGGTTACTGAATAAAACTACCAAACCATGATCACATATTACTACAACATTGTGTCAGAAAAAAACCACCATACTGTTAGTGAATAAATCACACTATGTATAGACCAATATTACCACCATATAGTGACCTTATAGAGGTAGATGCCAGTTATACACAAGATATCTGCAAACCATATAAGTGATTACGGTCTAGTTATATCGAGTGACTATTGTGGCAAATTTAAGTTTTTTAAATTTTTACACTGCGTTTTTTTGGTAGGTTCCGCTGGAGCGTTTGGACTCCATCATAGATTCATTGGACTACTCCGATGATGTACTTTTTAAAAAAAATAAATAAAATGCTGAAAGAGGGTTGCATGGGGGAGTTTAAATTTCAATAAAAGTTTTTCTTGTCTGTTTTTTTTAATACTTTATTATGGCCTTGGTAATGGCTGTTGTCTGATTGAGACCGTCCATTACTAAGAAGGGGCTTAGTGTTAGCCAGTAAAAAGGCTATCACTAACCCCTATAATTACCCCGGTTCTCACTGCCGCGAGGGGAGTACGATCCAGTACCCGACCATCTGAAGCGACGGTAAGGCAGCAAGGCGGTCACAGGCTGGTTTTACCAGGCTGGCAAGGGATAAAAAACGTGGCCCTTCCCACCCTGGTGATGCTAGGCTGCAGCTGCTTTATTGTATCTGGCTGGTTGTGAAAAATAACGGGAACCCCACGTCTTTTAAAAAAATTAAATAATAGAAAAAAAATTGCGTGAGATCCCCTCCATTTTTCATAACCAGCCAGAACCAATAAAGCAGCAGCAGCCTAGCATTACCAGGGTGGGAAGGGCCATGGTTTTTGGCCATTCCGAGCCTGATAGTACCAGCCTGCAGCCACGCCAGTACCTGCCCTTCTCTTCAGACAGTCGGGTGCTGGATCGTACCCAGCTCTTCCCGGTACTCCTGGTGGCGGTGGGTACCGGGGTAATAATAGGGGTTAGTGCTAGCCTTATTACTGGCTAACACTAAGCCCCTTCTTAGTAATGGACGCTCTCAATCAGACAGCAGCCATTACTAAGGCGGTAATGAAATATTAAAAAACAGAGACATAGAAATTTATTTTATTGAAATGACAACTCTTCCACACAATCCACTTTAACCATTTTATTAAAAAAAAAAAAAGAAATAAAGCTTAAATCAGCAAAGTAGTCCAACGAATCTACAACATATTCCAAATGGTCCAGCGGAACCTGCAAAACAAAAATTAGCAGTATGAAAAATAAAAATAAAGTTGGCTGCCCCCACAGACGTACAAACATATGAATAAATAGCTACCTTCGGAAACATATTAAAATAATTAGAAAAATTAGACCCATAAAATAAAACATATCAAATAAAAAATAAAAAAATTAGAACACCTTTCTTTTAAAGAGAACCTTTCATCTCCCCATACAGGTGCAGCTGAGTGCAGCATGTAATGGGGAGGGCTGCACAAACTCTGGGGCACTTTACATTTTTTTCTTAGCCTCCTTCGTTATTTAGATATCAGTGCTGTAATATTTAGCGCCCGATATTTAAATAACCCCATGAACTGTCAATGGGGAGGTAATTGGCAAGGGGGCGTGTAACATCGCTGTGACACTGTCCAATCAGCTACGGTCAGTGTTACAGCAAGAGCTGGAGACAGAGCGCGTGCGCGCAGCTCCGCCACCACTAAGGAACACAAGAGGAGAAGAAGAGTGTGAATTCTTTTTCTTCTGTTCCATGGCATCGGAGCTGTGCGCGCACGCACGCTCTCACTCTTTAGCTCTCGGCAGACAAGGATGACAAGACTGATCTCTCACCTGAGATCACAGTCTTGTACTTGCCTGCCGAGAGCTGAAGAGTGAGAGCGTGCGTGCGCGTATGATCTCCTCTCTCCAGCTCATGCTGTTGACATTGTCCGTAGCGGATTGTGTCACAGCGATGTTACATGTCCCCTTGCCAATTACCGCCCCATTGGCAGTTCATGGGGTTATTTAAATATCGGGCGCCAAATATTACAGCACCGATATCTAAGTAAGGAAAGAGGGTAGGAAAAAAAATATAAAGTGCCCCAGAGTTTGTGCAGCCCTCCCCATTACATGCTGCACTCAAATGCAAATCTGATGGCAGGTGAAAGATTCTCTTTAAAGTTTAACAACTTTTTAAAAAACTTTTGACATGTCAGAAGTTTTGATCAGTGGGGTCCGAGCACTGAGACCCTCCACTAGTCGCTAAAACGAAGCAGCAGAAGTGCTCGGGTGAGCGGTGTGCCGCTTCAATTCTATTTGGCTTTCCTTGGAGCAGTGTACGGGCTCAATAGAAAGTCTATGAGTCCGTACACCGCTCACTCGGCTGAAAGTCGATTATAAATGAAGCGGCACAGCGTTCACCCGAGCACTTCTGCTGCTTCGTTTTAGCGATCGGTGGGGGCCTCAGTATTCGGTCCCCCAGCAATGAAAACTTCTGACATGTCAGTATGATATATAAAGATATCTATTAATGAGATTGGTGCAAGTTTAAATTACTTTTTATTGAAAATGATTTGCACTTTTTGAGATACAGCTGCTTTGTATCCTGTATACAGAGCAGCTGTATATAGCGCTGAGACCTGAATCCATTAGGTCGCAAATTACCAATTGCATCTAAGTTATGAACATAGATGTGATCGGTAACAGCTCGATCCTGCAGAACTCGCTGACACTTAATCAGTCAGTCCCGCTGACCTGACGGATACAGGATACAGCGCTATATACATTATATAATATATTTATTTTAATTAGCGGGGGCAGGTTTATGGGGAAGGATTAGGGCCTGTTCACATCAGCCTTGGCTTTCCGTTCCTGGGTCTTTTGGAGGTTTCCGTCGGGTGAACCCCACAACGGAAAGTCAAACCGAAACCACAGCTTCCGTTTCAGTCACCATTTAAATGAATGGTGACGGAAACATTGCTAATGGTTTCCGTTCGTCACCATTCCGGCAGGTTTCCGTTTTTGTGACGGAATCAATAGCGCAGTCGACTGCGCTAATGGTAACCGAAACGGAAGCTGTGGTTTCAGTTTGACTTTCCGTTGCTGGGTTACCTCCGACGGAACCCCAGAACGGAAAGCCAACGCTGATGTGAACAGGCCCTAAGGCTTCTTTCACACTAGCATTAATATACGTTTACCTCTGTTCCATCAGAGGAAGAGAGGATCGATACGTTAAACGGAAAGCAACGGCTGCATTAGAATTACCATTGCTTTCAATGGTAATTCTTTTCTATCGGTTGCTTTCCGTTTGTCTCCGTTCGCTAAGTTTCCGTTTTTTTTAAAGGAAACAACAGTGCAGTCTGCAGAACTTTTATTTCCGTTCAAAAGAACGGAAACCTAGCGAACGGAGACAAACGGAAAGCAACTGATACAAAAGAATTACCATTGAAAGCAATGGTAATTCTAATGGAGCCGTTGCTTTTCGTTTAACGTATCGATCCTCTCTTCCTCTGACGGAAGAGAGGTAAACGTATATTAATGCTAGTGTGAACAAAGCCCAATACAAGTAAGATATTAATATAAAAAAATAAAACAAACCCCCAGCTGGGATTTGAACCAGCAACCTTCCATATGTAAGGCAGACAAGCTGATCACTACACTATAGAAACCATCATAGTCAACACCTGTGAAACTGTAGTAGTTGAGGGTTTATCAGTCTATCCTGTCTGTCTGCTGCGTGTGGGTGGTGACTGGTCAGAGACTCACAGTCAGACTGGCTGCCGCATGCAGTGTGCACTGGGAGTGACTGTGAGACTCACCGGTCACAGCCCCGCTTGTAATTTTCCCATGATAATTAAGCACAGGAAAGCCACAAATCCATTATTCTGCGCTCAGCTTCCTGCCCCTGCCAGGAGTATTGTAAAGGATCTGCCAGGCACAGCTTTGGGGTTAACGCCCATAGATAATCAGTCTGCACCTGCTTCTATGTCTGTGAGACTGACTCCATCTTCCACCACTCAGGGTGGCAGGCTTAGGAGTGGGAGAACCTATCACAGCCTGGCCAGACGGAGCTAGCTCCCGCCCTCTGTCTATTTATACCTGCCTTTCCTGTTCCTCCTTTGCTTGTGATTCCTCTCGTTGGGTTTCCTGGCCCTGCTGCAGCTTCTTGTACTATTGTCCTTGCTTCATATTGACCCCGGCTTGCTGACTAATCTCCTGCTCTGCGTTTGGTACCTCGTACACTCCAGGTTTGACTCGGATTGTTTACTACTCTTCTGCTCTGCGTTTGGCACCTCGTAATCTCCTGGTTTGACTCGGCTTGTTAACTTCTCTTGTTGCTCACGGTGTTGCCGTGGGCAACTGCCCCTTTCTCCCCCTAGCTCTGTGTACCCTTGTCTGTTTGTCTGTCGTGCACTTATTGAGCGTAGGGACTGTCGCCCAGTTGTACCCCGTCGCCTAGGGCGGGTCGTTGCAAGTAGGCAGTGACTGAGTGTCGGGTAGATTAGGGCTCACTTGTCTGTCTCCCCACCCCCGTCATTACAAGTATACTGCAAGGGGGGGGGTCTGGGCGTTTTACTGACAGCAGAGGGCTCTATAGGGGGGAATTTATCCCCCCACCATAGAGCCCTGACTAGTTACTATACTGAAAGGTTAGGGGGGGTCTGAGCATCTGACTGACTGCTCTAAAAGGGGAGGCAGAATCCCCCCCTATAGAGCTCTCTGCAGTAAGTCAGACAGATAGACGCTCCCCCACTAATCCTTCCATTATAGTGATGTGAGGGCTCTATGGGGTGGATTATTCCAGCCCCATAGAGCCCTTTGCTGTCGGTAAAATGCCCAGACCCCCCCCTTGCAGTATACTCACGTCACGGGTCCCGGTCCCAGCAAGGCAGGAATTTACCTCGTGCTGCTTGTCGCTCGTCGCTCCTCCTGCAGACTTGCTGCTCTCTGGCTGCATGTGCTGTGTACAGCGTCAGAGAGGAGGAGGAGTGTTACAGACGTTCGGCACGTCTGCTTTGTGCGTCTGCATGGCCCCTCCCCCCGGTCCAGTCCGTCCCGGTCTGAAAATTCCGCCCCCCCCCAAGTTTGGGTAGGTGGTGCCGCCTGAGGCTGTTGACTCACCTGGCCTTATGGCAGGTGCGGCACTGGCCACTGAGAATAACATATATCGTTTAAATACAATATTTGCCCATGTAACAGTACCATCCAATGAAAACTGAAAAATTACCATGTCCATGTAATAATATCATGATACATACATACATACATACATACAGACATACATACATACATACATAAATCAATAGCAATGCCAGCCTTAGCGCATATACTATCAGTCATAGTTAGTATATTTGATAGTGGCAAGCTAATTATAAATATAATGTTTAAGCTAGTGTGAATATACTGTATAATGGGACTATCCATAGTTTATATATAATTGTATTTTCCCTAGTAAACACATATTAGTGGCAGCTTAAGAGCATACCAGTCACAGTGAACATGTAGTAGCTTTAAAGAACACTTATGATCACTGTTCTCTCTAATATATGTGTAGTGTCCCAGCACACTCCCTACTTCCATAATAGGTGTAGTTGTCGTATGGTAGTAGGTTTGTCACAATGTAAGAGTACTGTGTGTCAGTATGCCTCTGTATATCATGTATTTCCTGTGCATACACTGTGTATATTATCATTTGCTGCCATCTATGGTTGACCCACTGTAAGTGCATGTGAGTGTAGATTTTAATCACTGCTGAGTCATAACCAGTTTCCCTTCCAGAAACTTCTAGTATTCTGTGGGTGGAGACATTAGCCCAGCCTACCTCTTAGCAGAGGGCAGGAAAAACCAGTGCAGACGAGTTCTGGGGAGTCTAGTGTGAGGTGCCAGAAACCCATGCTGTGCATGAGATGGCAGGGAATCTACAGCTACCTACCGGCCACGCCTAGGAGCTGCATGGTGAATCTCATGGCCCATGCAAAGTACAGATATTCCTAGGACCCTTCACCAGTCCATACAGAGGGGATAACATATACTGTACATTCCTAACGCCTCCGAGAAGGAGAGAATCTATCTGCCAGAAAGGAGCAGTTTCAAGAGGAGCCTTTCTGCAATCCTGGACCTTAAAGTAGGCCTCCGGTCCAGTGCTCCGTGGTTTCCA
Source organism: Rhinoderma darwinii (assembly GCF_050947455.1). Lineage (NCBI taxonomy): Eukaryota > Metazoa > Chordata > Amphibia > Anura > Rhinodermatidae > Rhinoderma > Rhinoderma darwinii. The sequence continues at coordinate 64,660,369 of NC_134690.1, forward strand.
AGCCACGTGTCTTAGGTCCACGTCCGGTTGTCAGATACCGCGGCCCAGTAACCGTGAGTAACTACATTTCCCTCAAGTTAGTCACCCGCCGGGAGCCAACCGGTGCAGATCCCTTCGGTAGCCATAATAAGGACTGTCTCCACCCCAAGACCATAAACTGCCTAATCTGAGGAAAGTACTGTGTCAGCATCATCCCTCACAAGCATATCCCTGCAAGTCAGCTAACAAGGGGTCCTCCTCATATGCACACTCCACTATACTAGTAATGAGAGCCTGCATTGCTGTGAGTTATTGCTGCACTTCATGGAATTTCTCCTCAGTAAAGAGACTTTTGGTTAGCAGAGAACTGTGTCTGATTTTGCTTTCCATTTTTGACAATTGACAATTGACTTGCTGCGTGTCCTAATAGAGGTGCCCAGGGTTGGACCCCACTGCAACGACCGTGACATCACCAATAAACCAGCCATTAGGGGGACTACTACCCCCATCAGGTCCTCTCATAACATCTGCATCCTCTGGGATACCACATATGCACTCTGGAAATAATATGGTTAAATGTTTTACTCCTTACGGACAGGTAGAGCGGTTATTGGGCTTGTTGAGCTCATTTTAACGCTTTCCTTTCCAGAGTGCACAGTTTAGAGGTAACATTGCTCATGTTGCTACATATAATATAACAGGTGATAGACAGTGCCCACATAGTTTCTATATAATACCATTAATATATAATATTAGTCATTGTATACCCATAATATCAGAAAAAGTTCCCATATACAGTTAAGTCCAGAATTATTTGGGCAGTGACATGCAATTGAAGTGTAGACTTTCAGGTTTAATTTAAGGTGTTGAACAAAAATATCCTGTGAAACGTTTAGGAATTTCAGCAATTTTTCTAAACAGCCGCCTCCTCAAGGGCTCAAAAGTAATTGGACAAATTAACATTACCATAAATAAAATGTTTTTTTTTAATACTTTGTGGAGAATCCTTTGCAGACAATGACTGCCTGAAGTCTGGAACCCATGGACATCACCAGACGCTGGGTTTTCTCCTTTGTGATGCTTTGCCCGGCCTTTACTGCGGGTGTCCTCAGTTGTTGCTTGTTTGTGGTTTTTTTTATTATATTGCTTTATATAATATTAACAAAAAATTTATTTAATTGTGCTCTCATTTTTTACTTTTTAATGTATTCTTTCTTTTACTTCTCTATGGGGGCTGCCATTTTTTTTCATCTCTGTATGTGTCGATTAACGACACATACAGAGATGCTATACGGCACATACAACCTCATAGAGAATGCGAACGGGAGCCGTTCCATTCTCAGTTGCGTGCGCCGTCTGTGTGGGAACGGCACATGCGACGCTCCGACACAGACCAAAACTAAGCTCGTTCGTAGAGCGAAATCCGGCGCCATTTTCATGTGGACCGGATGCCGCTGCCGGACAGTAAGATGATGTCTTCTGGCCGCGGCTTCCGGCCATATGTTCAACGAAGTGAAGGCGCAAGGAAGAGGAGCGTTGACCAGCGGAGGCGGCGGCAGGAGCAGGTAATTTATGTTCATGTATGATGTGTGTATTATGTTCGTGTATGTTCGTGTTATACTGTCTGCTGAGCCCTGTATCTTATCCTCCTAGCAATGTGCAGTCGCTCAGAAAATGGCAGCACACAGTGTAGGAGGTTTGAAGACATTCAAACCCTTCCTTCTCCTGGCACTAGCCAGAAGAAGGGAGGGTTTATTGTGTGAGGACACTAGAGGAGAGTGTGTCCACCCCAAATTTGCAGCATAAACCAATGAGGTTGCTTACCACAGTGACCATGCTGCAATTTTGGGAACTGCTCCCTCTAGTGACCAGCACATGGAAATTTTATAAATTAGAATGTAATTTATAATAATTCCTGACTTGTGAAAAAAAAAAAAAATTAAGACAATGTGTAATCACTTAAATACTAATTGTTTAACTGAAAAAAAATAATAATACTTTCTAGCATCACATTCCCTTTAAGCAAGTGAAATGCAGCTTGATCGGATTGTGATCTGGTGATTGACTTGAGCATTGAAGAATATTCCACTTCTTTGCCTTAAAAAACTCCTGGGTTGCTTTCGCAGTATGTTTTGGTTCATTGTCCATCTGTACTGTGAAGCAACGTCCAATCAACCTTGCTGCATTTGGATGAATCTGAGCAGAAAGTATAACCCTGAACACTTCAGAATTAATCCGGCTACTTCTGACTTCAGTCACATAATCAATAAACGTTAGTGACCCAGTGCCTTTGGCAGCCATGCATGCCTATGCTATCACACTGCCTCCACCATGTTTTACAGAGGATGTGGTGTGCTTTGGATCATGAGCCGTTCCAAGCCTTCTCCATACTTTCTTCCTCCCATCATTCTGGTACAGGTTCTTAGTTTCATGCTGTTCCAGAACTGGGCGGCTTCTTTACATGTTGTTTGGCAAAGTCTAATCTGGCCTTTCTATTTTTGAGGCTGATTAATAGTTTTCACCTTGTGGTGAACCCTCTGTATTTGCTCTCATGAAGTCTTCCCTTTATGGTAGACTTATATACTGATACACCTACTTCCAGGAGAATGTTCTTCACTTGGGTAGACGTTGTGAAGGGGTTTTGCTTCACCATGGAAAGGATTCTGCGATCATCCACCACTGTTGTCTTCCGTGGACGTCCAGGCCTTTTGGAGTTCACGAGATCATCAGTGCTCTATTTTTTTTTCAAGAATATACCAAAGTGTTGATTTAGCCACTCATAACATTTGTGCTCTCTTTCTCTGATGGATTTCTTGATTTTTTTCAGCCTAACGATGGTCTGTTTAACTTGCATTGAGAGCTCCTTTGACCTCATGTTGTGGGTTCACAGTAACAGCTTCCAAATGCAAATGCCCCACCTGTAATCAACGACAGCCCTTTTACCTGCTTAATTGCTGATGGATTAACGAGGGAATAGCTCATGCAGCCCATTAATTAGCTTTTGAGATAATTTTCCAATTACCTTTGGTCCCTTGAAAAGGAGGCAGCTACACATCAAAGAGCTGTAATTCCTAAACCCTTCCTCAAATTAGGATGTGAATACCCTCAAAATTAAAGCTGAGAGTCTGCATTTTAAGCCCATATTGATTATATAACTGTATATTCAATATGTTTTCATATACAGCTAAAATGACAAAACTTATGTCACTGTCCAAATAATTCTGAACCTAACTGTATTATCAAACATGGTGGATATATAAAGCCACACTTAGTGAACATATAATGCCAGCCATAATGCACACATAATATAAATTATAGTGCCCATAAAATGTCAGCTATCGTTAGCCATAAAATGTCACGCTAACATAAAGTAAAAAACAGAACGCTTACCCTCTGCAGCGCCTGCATTTCTCCCAATACTCTTCTCAAGTCTCCACTGATTGACAGGAAGTTACATGCTCACAGCCAGTGACTGGTGACTCTAATGTTATTTCTTCCTGTGCCCAACTCTATCTTCAGAAACCAGGACAGGAATAAAATTATACTGTCTGTCAGGAGTTGCCTTTACGGACTTAATTGGCGTACAGACTATAATTAAAGGCTCTGTAAACCTTTGAAGGGCATTTTTATTTTTTTTATTTTTAAATAAAAAGGTTTGTGGATTTAATGCAACTTTATAAATAGTTTTCATTAAAATTTTATTTTCACTTTTTTGATACAGCTGCTCTATATCGTTTGCTATGACCTGAATACGTCAGTCGTGCGGACCTGACGAGTTCAGTGTTGACGGGTCCTGCATGTCTTTGACACGCAGGAGAAACGCAGTACCCGTTTTCACTGTATCCGTCAGTCCCGCGGACCTGACGGAAACTGGATTTAGGAAACGATAAAGCTGCTATGTATAGGTGATTCAGAGCAGCTGTATCTCAAAAAGTAAATATATTTTTAATAAAAACGAATTATAACATTTCACTTATCACACTGACTGTCTTGTTTATTTTAAAAAATGTAATAGGTTTACATAGCCTTTAAGAAGTCAGTAACAAGTGTAAACAGGTTGCAGAAAGTAATAGTGCGCATATAAACCCACTAGGGCACATTTATAAAAAGTGGCATTTTAGCAAGTATTATTCTGTGTAGCGTGAATTGCGGTGCTCAAATTTCAATTTACTTCCACCTAATGCGCCTGATCACAAATACTGCAATCTATGTAAAATAGCATATCGATAAATAATAGTCATACAGTGACCAGAAAATACCACTATATAAGAATAAAAAATACCACAAGAGCTTAATATAACCTTTAAACCAAGATCAAATGTTACCACCTCATAGTGATTCCATTTTTGTTATTATACATTAGATTGATTAATTTACAGTAATAGGCATGTACTGCAATGTTAGACAAATGCTTTATCTTGCTGGTTTTCTTGTGCGACTTTCATTAAGGCATTTTATTTTTATCAGACGCAGTTGTTTATTTTCGTTGTCCTTAGATGTGACACATTTCTTGCTGTGCTCTGCATAGGATATAGTTGTATCAGGAGAGCAATTTTTACTATATCCCATGACAATGAAAATCCACAACAGCAGCTAATGATAAAAAAGCATAAAAGGAGACAATAAAGTTGCATGGAGAGAATGCAGAGATTGGTCAAAGTCTTTGAATTATTGTTTTCTCAAGCACAGAAGCATTGGAAATCTGGCACGCTGGACTCCCGACTAGCGACAGAGACATGCAAAGCTACTGGCACATGTTAGTAGCAACAGAGACATGTCCCATTTACACTATGCGTCACATCTTTTCTGTGACTGTGTGTATGCCAACACTGTATGATCGGGCTAGGGTGGATTATGACACCATTAATGTAAATAACATGACCGACAACTAATTAGAATTTTAAACGTGGGTTGACACGAGGGTCGGACACAGCTTTATTAATATTTATTTATTTGTATAATTAACTATACAAATTTGTTTACCATTATTATCAGAATGCCAGCGCGCCTAAGGAAGGGCATGTGGGTCATACCTTTTACCAGACAATACCGCCTGCTGTGACATAAATTTCTTAAACAAAATCTTTACTTTATGACACGAAAAACCACAGCCAAATGGCTACATTTTCATACATCAATTAACAACAATGCCTCTAAAAGAAGCATATAAAAAACTTTTGTAAGTGCTTTTGGTTTTTTTTTTTTTTTTTTTTGGTCTAATGTCTTGGGGGAGTCTAGTCTGGGGACCTTTATTTAGGGGGAGTCCAGTCTGTGTTCTGTAATTATTTAGGGGATTTCTATTTTTTTTAGTGGGTCTGGTCTGTGGTCTTTATTTAGGGGGTCTGATCTGGTGTGTGTAATAGAAAAAGTGCAGCAGTTGCCCATAGCAACAATCAGATTTTCCCTAATACAGCCCTGTGATCTAATTGATTGCTATAGGCAATTGCCTAATGTTTTTTCTGCGCTTATTCTTATAAATAAGAAAATACAGGGCACATTATTCATATTGAACTGCAGTAATATTAAACATGAAAATGCAGAATAGCTTGCCTTGTAAAGGAGTTTGGCCACCAAAAAGAGGCATAGTCTTCAAAAAGGGGCATGACTTACAAATAAAAAAACATTTCTGTGCTGGTATCTCCCTAAAGGCCATTTCTAAAAGTTGGCAAGTATGCTAATAGAGGTAACCCCTTGGCGACATGTCACGTACTATTACGTTGCTGTCGCCAATGTCTTAAGGCAAAGCAACGTAATAGTATGTGATTCTGATGGTGCGGGCTCAGAAGCAAGTGTTGACTGTATATTACAGCTGACACCAGTGGCGTAACTACCGCGGTAGCAGCCGTTGCAGCTGCTACGGGGCCCGCGGCTTGAGGGCCAGCCAACACGCCTCCCATATACCCGGTGGTGTCGCTAGCAGCCGTTATGGCTGCTACAACGGTAGCGCCGATAATATGTGGCCCGCGCCGCCGAGCCTCCAACAAGTATGGGCCAGGCGTCACAGGCCCTCTCATGCCTGTAGGCGTCGATAGCACTGGAGGGGGCCCCGGTGCTAGCGACAGCCAAATACCTGCATTAGCACTGAATGCCCGACCATTTCAGCGCCTTACAATGACGCTGATTGGCTAGCGGCGCAATGACGTCATCGCGCCGCTTCTATGCTTGGAGGGCGCTGATTGACGGGGCAAGTCATTATGCCCCACCAATCAGCGTCATTGGACGACGCTCTTTCAGCTCCTGCAGACCCACTCAGAAGAGATCAGATCTGCATCGCCAGCGAACAGGAACGGGATCATGTGAGTATGTAATTTTTAGTTTTTTTTCTCATAAAACTGTGAGTGGCATTATATATAGTGGGGGCTCTATCTACAGGGGGGTCGTCTATATGTGGGCCACTATATACAGGGGGGTCTATATGTGGGGATGTGGGGCACTAGCTACAGGGATGGTCTGTATGTGGGGCACAATCTACAGGGGGGTCTATATGTGTGGATGTGGGCCACTATATACAGGGGGGTCTATATAGGGATGTGGGCCACAATTTACAGGGGGTCTATATGTGGGGATGTGGGCCACTATATACAGGGGGGGTCTATATGTGAGGATGTGGGCCACTATCTACAGGGGGGTCTAAATCTGAGGATGTGGGCCACTATCTACAGGGGGGTCTATATGTGGGGCACTATATACAGGGGGAGCTATATGTGAGACACTATACAGGGGTGTTCTATATTTAGAGTACTATATATAGGGAGCTATTTTTAGGGCACTTTCTATAGGGGTGGGCTATATGTAGGACACTATATACAGGGGTGAGTTACCTGTGGGGCAGTAGCAACAGGGTGGCTATATGTAGGGCACTGTCTACAGGGGTGGGCTATATGTGAGACACTATATACAGGGGGAGCTATATGTGAGGCGATCTACAGAGGTGGCTCAGTGGTTGGCAGTATTGTCTTGCAGCTCTGGAGTCCATATGTGGGCACTATCTACAGAGGGCTGTATGTGGGACACTATCTACAGGGGCTTCTATGTAGGTCACTATCTACAGGGGGGCTATGGGGGCACTATGTACAGGGGGCACGGTGTGTGCGTGTGGGACACAGTGTATGGTACTATTATAATCAGGGACACAGTCTATGGCGCTATTATAGTTAGAGGTGCAGTGTATGGTGCTTTATTATATTTAGAGGTGTTGAGAATTTTAACTTCGTTAATAGGTGCAGAAATGTTTTAATAGTGAGAAGCTGAAGACATCTGAGTGGAAAACTGCAGAAATGGGTCATGGCCGGTAGAAATCCATCATAGATGCCTGGACCGGAGGGAGAAGAAAATAACTACAATCTGAGACATCACCGGTGAGTCACTTAATGTAAATGTTTATTCTGCCTCTAATCAGTACTGTGGTCACTGTATGATCTGCAGCGAGATGATGGGTGGTGTGATTATGATATGAATTTTTTGTGTGAAACAGCATCTCCCAGCATATCTTCACAATTGTTCGGGCCATGTTGGGATCTGTAGTTTTACGCCGTACAAACCTATACGGCAGGGGTTGCACTAAATTGAGCTGTATTTGTTCTGGTGTTGTATACAGTGAAGGAAATAAGTATTTGATCCCTTGCTGATTTTGTAAGTTTGCCCACTGTCAAAGACATGAACAGTCTAGAATTTTTAGGCTAGGTTAATTTTACCAGTGAGAGATAGATTATTTAAAAAAAGAAAAAAGAAAATCACATTGTCAAAATTATATATATTTATTTGCATTGTGCACAGAAAAATAAGTATTTGATCCCTTTGGCAAACAAGACTTAATACTTGGTGGCAAAACCCTTGTTGGCAAGCACAGCAGTCAGACGTTTTTGGTAGTTGATGATGAGGTTTGCACACATGTTAGATGGAGCCCACTCCTCTTTGCAGATCACCTGTAAATCATTAAGATTTCGAGGCTGTCGCTTGGCAACTCGGATCTTCAGCTCCCTCCATAAGTTTTCGATGGGATTAAGGTCTGGAGACTGGCTAGGCCACTCCATGACCTTAATGTGCTTCTTTTTGAGCCACTGTGTGGCACTATACACAAGGGAGGGGGGCTGTGTGTACTATATACAGTGGGAGCTGTATAGTGGGGGCTTTATGGCGATATCTACAGGGGGACTGTATGGCACTATCTACAGGGGGGCTGTATGGCACTATCTACAAGGGAGAGGTGGGGGCGCTATCTACAAATGGGGTGTGACACTGTCTATAGGTGGGGCTATATTGCACTGTCTACAGGGGGCTGCATGGCACATTCTACAGGGGGCACTATTTATAAGGGTGGCACCTGGGGGGGGGGGCCTGGTCAAAAGTTTGCTATGGGGCCCAGTCTTTCCTAGTTACGCCCCTGACTGACACCCTGCTGCATGGCCATTACCGGAGCTAACCTCCGATCCATCCGATTAACCCCTCAAATGTGGCGCTCAAAAGTGAGCGCTGCATCTATGGGGTTTTACCAGCAGATCGGAACCCAACGATGTAATCTCAGGGTTCCGATAGCTGTTTTGGCAGACCGTAGGCCTAACAATGAACTCCTGTCTGCCAAGTACGGAAGCCTGTGTGGAGCGAGGCCCTGAAAGGCTTCCGTCCCCAGAAACAAGATGGAGCAGGCTCAGAAGCTGAGCCTGTGACATCAGCCGCCGGTATCAGCTGTATGTTACAGCTGACACCGTTCTGTAATGGCAGGGCATGGAGCTAGCCCTGATCCCTGCCATTAATCCCTTAGATGCCATGATTAAATGCGATCGCGGCATCTAAGTGGTTTGAAGCCGTTCGGCATCGCTGCGATGTGATCGAAGGGTTGACCATTGTTGCTATGGCAACCGGAGGCCTAACAATGGCCTCCTGGTCTGCCACGTATGAAAGACCTTTAGGCCCCGCCTCAGTGAATAACTGACAGCTCTAATGCATTATACTTCGTGGGTAATGCCATGTATTAGAGTAAAGATCAGAAGTGCAGGCGTTCAAGTCTCCTAGTGAGACAAAAAAAAGTTAATAAAAATGTTGAATAAATGCGTAAAAATAAAAGTTTCAAGATAAAAATGCCAGAATCGCTATTTTTTGGTCACCACCACTCACAAAACATAAAATAAAAAGTGATCAAAAAGTCACATGTACCCGAAAGCAGTACCAATAAAATCTACAACCCATCCCGCAAAAAGCTTACACAGCTTTTTTGATGAAAAATAAAGAAATTATGGCTCTCATAATATCGTGACACAAAAAAAACAAAAATTAATTATTTAAATTTTTTTTTTTTATTGTGCAAACGCTGTAAAATATTAAAAAAACGATATACATATGGTATCGCCATAATCATATCGACCCGCAGAATAGAGTAAAATATCATTAATAGCACACGGTGAAAATTGTAAAAAAAAAAAAGAATAAAAAACATTGTCAGAATTGATGATTTTTGGTCACCTTGCTTGCCAAAAAATGGAATAAAAAGTGAGTAAAAAAAAAAATCAAATAACACAGCTCCGATGGAGAAAAAATAAAAAAAGTTCTGGCTCTCAGAATATGGCAACACAAAATATCCAGAGTGTTCAAAAAGCGGATAAGATCGGGCACCATTTATCAGTGCGACACTGGCCACATATCTGTGGATTATTATTTATTTACCGCATTATTATATCCTCTTATTATGCCATGATGTGCTCTGCCCATACTTCATACGCCCCCAAATTATAAACTGAAATACCAGCAAAACCCCAAGCAAAATCTGCGCTACAAAAGCCAAATGGCGCTCCCTTCCTTCTGAGCCCTACAGCGTGCCCAAACAGCAGTTTAACTCCACATATATGGCATCGCCATACCCGGGTGAAACCGCTTAACATTTTATGAGGTATTTGTCTTCAGTGGCACAAACTGGGCACAACATAATTTATACTAAAATGGCACATCAGTGGAAAATTGCAATTTTTATTTTGCACCATCCACTACGCATTCATTTCTAAGGAAAAAACACGTGGGGTCAAAATGCTCACTACACCCCTTAATATGCCCTACGGGATGTAGTTTCAAAAATAGAAGTCACTACTCGGGGGTTTGTTTTACTATTTGACCACAGAGCCCTGCAATTGTGGATCAATGCTGTGAAAACCACCAAATTAGGCATCAAATGCGCATGGTGCTCTTTTCAATTCTGAGCTCTGTCATTTGTCCAGGCAAATGATAAATGCCTTGGGGGGTGTAGTTTCTAAAATAGGGTCACTTCTTGGGGGCTTCCTCTGTACTCTGGTACCTCAGGGTTTTGCAAATGCGGCATGGCGCCCAAAAATCAATTCAGCAAGATCTGCATGCCAAATAGCGCTCCTGCCTTTCTGAACCCTGCCGTGTGTCCAAACAGCAGTTTATGACCACATGTGGAGTATTGCCGTACCCGGGAGAAATCACTTCACAGATTTTGGTTTTACTCAGTTATCCCATGTGGAAATTAAAAAATGCAACATTTTAGTGTAAAAAATGTTGATATTCATTTTTACGACCAAATTCCACTAAATTCAGCAAAAAAACCTATGGGGTCGAAATGCTTACTATACCACTAGATAAATTCCTTGAGGGCTTTAGTTTCCAAAATGTGGTCACTTTTGGGGGGTTTCTACTTGTTTGGTCCCTCAGGGGCTTTAAAAATGTGACATGACACCCAAAAACTATTCCAGCAAAACTTGAGCTTCAACGTCGCTCCTTCCCTCGTGAGCCCTGCCGCGTGTCCAACAGTAGTTTATTACCACAAATGGGGTATTGCCGTAATCGGAAGAAATTTATTTTCAAATGTTGGGGTGTGTTAAAGGGGGTGGGGTAATAGCGGGATTCACTGGTTAGTGGCACCCACTATTACTACCGCCTTTATAATCAGGGTCACTAGGGTAAAGCCTAGTTCCCCTACTTTTTCCTTATACTAACGTTGATCTAATTGCTTTAGCCGCTACTCAAGGGAATAAGACCGTATAGTGAATAAAGGTAATATTTATTAACATACAGTAATCACACTCATATGTATAATACAGTAACTAATCACAGTACAGTATAAACACGGCATCACAATATTATACCGCCACCCACTTACCTAAACATACACAGAATATAGTTACGTTACAACACAATACACATAAGTTACTTGTGATTCTCACATGCTCTCTATCTCTATCCCACTCCCTCCTAATATAACTTTCCCTATACACTAAGGGTTAATACGGGATAAGGAGGAACAAGGGGAATGGGTTACTGTGTAAAATAGACAGCAAGGGTTAACTCAGGGACTCTGGGACAGCAAGGGTTAACTCAGGGACTCTGGGACAGCAAGGGTTAACTTAGGGAGAACAAGGTGTTAACTTACTCAGGGAGAGCAAGGGGTTAACTCAGGGACAGTAGGGACTCATGGAGAGCAAGGGGTTAACTCAGGGAAGCAAGGGTTAACTCAGGGACAGTAGGGACAGTAATTCAGGGAAGCAAGGGTTAACTCAGGGAAGCAAGGGTTAACTCAGGGAAGCAAGGGTTAACTCTGGGACAGTAGGGACTCAGGGAGCGCAAGGGGTTAACTCAGGGACAGTAGGGACAGTATCAAGGGGTTAACTCAGGGAAGCAAGGGTTAACTCTGGGACAGTAGGGACTCAGCGAGAGCAAGGGGTTAACTCAGGGAAACAAGGGTTACAGCAGGAGGAGACAGGGAGAGACAGGGTTAAGTGTAGCTCCTGCTACACTTGATACTTAGCGTGACTTTGTGGAGCAGCAGAGGCAGCAGCAGGAACCCAGGTCTTTGGAGGAGAGAGAGATAGAGGTGAGCCGTCTGATCTTCTTCATCTAGCTTCGGCTCCTGAGCTCGGCTCCTGAGCGTACCGATGCAGGGCTATTTAACCCTGTCGGTACGCTCGCAGCGGGGAGTGTGGCACTTGCCCCAGGCTAGCATGGGTCAGCATGGTGATAATGTATCACCAGCCGACTCATGAGAGCCCGCACGAGACAGTCCGTGCGCGCGGGAGACTTGAAATGGAGACAGGGGATAACTATCCCTTGTCTCCATGGTTTCCTAAGAAAGCAGGGACATGCTAATTGTCCTGCTCTGCTTCCAACCGTATTCATGACCAGGGCTGTTGTTGTTACAGCCCTGGCTCATGATACATTATATGAACTATACATACACATATATATTATATATATGTGTATATATATATATATATATATATATATATATATACACATACACTGTATACATACATACTATATATATATATATATATATATATATATATATATATATATATATATATGTATATATATATATATATATATATATATATACATATATATGGACACTTCCCTTTACAATCCCCCTGTTGTCGGGGACTCGACAATGCAATTTGGGGAAGTGTTTGTGGGGTTCTATTTACCCTCTCAACCTCCCCGGTTACTGGTAATGGTCTGAGATGGAAGGAAGTATACTATTAGACCTAGATATTCGACATCAGCTATCTCCTCAAGGACACCTTCCCGCCAGTCCTCTGACTCTGGAGTCTAGTGTCCAAAGAAACGAAACCTCAAAGTTCACAGAATGAAGATGAAATTAAATCTCCTAGTTCATAGAACGAAGTTGAGATAAAACTCACAGTCCATAGAACGAAGCCTCGAAGCTCATCAGACGAAGTTGAAATGAAACCTTCATAGTCCATAGAACGAAGAAACCTTCATAGTCCATAGAACGAAGAAACCTTTATAGTCCATAGAACGGGGTTGAAATAAACTCACAGTCCATAGAACGAAGCCTCAAAGCTCATCAAACGAACAAAGCTCATTTGAAAACCTCAAAGTCCATGAACCGCAGATTTCTTGTTCTTTCTTGCTTGGAGTTTCTTCCTCTCAAGTGGTGTCAGCAGGTCTTTCCAGTGGCCGATCCAAGTTTAGCATGCCGACCCGTGTAAGGCTACTTGTGCCCTCATATGGTCAGCCTTGTAATGGCTTAGCCCGCCTTTCAACAACCTTTTGTACGTGATCCATTACTTTTCCAACTTTTCCCAGCATCTTGATTGAAGACGAAACAATCTTTGTGGGCCGATATCCAGGTCTTCATCATGGCAGGTTATCATCCCCGAGGAGGAGGTGAGGTCTTGGTACCCAGGAATCTACTGTGGGGTGGAGCATCGCTTTCCATTTCCCCTCTGACGTTCAATCCATCATCATATTGACCATACCAGTTCTCAGGTTGAGGTGGCAAATACCTACAAGGGTGTGCGAATACCTTACCTGTCCCTAAGGGTTCCTACACACTACCCAGTCATACAAACAAAGTGAAAAATAACCAAACATACAAAAATATTCCCCCACCAACCATAGGTATATGTACATATAGAGATTCATGCTCAAACAGCATCTCACACTACTCCTCCATAAACACGTGCAAGGTACACATGCAAATGGGGTGACTACAGGCTGTAAATATATGCCCGCCTCCATGTACATACTCACTCGCTGTGGGACGGGCACGTCCTCACTGAGTATGCCTATGTACACCTTGAAAATTTTGTACGACCCGTTGATTAAGATTTACACTTTACAAATATATATACACATACAATAATAAACAATTCTGGGTCGCAGGACTGTATCACTATGTCCTTAGACCCCGTCTACGAATGTATTCGTGGCTTTCTGCTTGACCTCGTTGTATTTGGTCAACCAGTCCTTTCATTTGTCGGTACACGCAGAACAGTCCAACGTACATAATCGCCACAAGAGTGAGAAGCATTATCACTGGGTGGATGAGCAAGTTGAAGAAGGAAGTGGCCTTGGGACTATATCCGAACAAGCTCTCCCACCAAGACACTTCCGCGTCCGCGTCAAGGTTGTTCACAATTCCTGTGATGTTTTTAGTGTCATGTTCCAACTGAATAGTGGAATCTTTCAGTTTCTCCACAACATCCTTCCTCATTGAAGTCTAGCAGGAGATTTCTTAGTTCGATGCCAAACCCAAGAGGAATCGTCTGTAGTCTCACAGGGGTGTCTGGACGGATGTCGAGCCTTTTTTAAGGTGTCACCGTAGTTCTTCCCTTTTGATCCGCCACATCAACGCCTAATACGGGATTAAGGGTACAGTATGCTCCGGGGAGGAGTATGCCTCTTTCAGAGCAGTTAGTCGCGTGGCATTCTGCATTAGATACCAGCACCAATATCCTTGACCCATGTCTTGAGGAGGGCATTGGATTAGCCTTCATATCACAGGACCCCTCGGTATCCCAACACTGGTGTAGGTCAGGATATCCGAGGGGAGCTGTGGATGAAGCACTGTTTTTGTGGTTCCTCACAATTCTCAGGTTTGTAGAACTATATCCCTGTCTTACCAAACCCATTATCTTAAAATCAAGATATGGGTGTGATGCCAGGGTAACCTCCCCCTGTCCAAAATTTCCTTACTCCAGTTAAACACAAAAGAATCAGCCATACTATTATTAGCTGTATTTAATTGCACTCGCATTAGGCCTCAGATGAAGTTGTGTTACCTGTCTGAACCCCCCCAGGTCTAGGTGCACAGAATAACATAAAACACTACACCGTGAACTTATGTTACCTGTTCGCACCGCCCAACCTGAGTTCACAGTATAATAACAACTTCAATGTTATCCTAATAGAGAGCAATTAAAACATTGTGCGCAAATACACCACTATCCAATGGTTGATCCTCCAGTTGTTTTCCTGGAGTGGTTTTCTAATTATGCATTATAAATACAGGCAACACCCATATAGTATAAATACATATTACTGATAACCAGGGATATACCACAATAGAATATGTGAAAGAACCACAAAATAAAAACACAAATGAAAACAAACGGACAACTGGGGACAAACACAACAGACCATAAACAACCATTACAGACGTAACACCAGACTGAACATGCAATTTATGGCCAACTTCCTAAACTCCTCCCCAGTTGTGGCTGGTCATTTAGATCCTTGAACACGTGGTGGAGCACATAAGGCTGTAAGGAGACTCTTATGCAGCCATTTTGTCTAAACCCACGTTTTGTTCTGACGTGGCCATTTTCTAGTGCCATTTCACTGGGCTTTCCGTGGTTGTTTATGCCGTGGCAGTTCCTTGCAATATGTCCCATCTGACCACATTTAAAGCATTTAACAGGACCACATTGCTTGGTACTCAAAGACTTGCAGTACTTAGCAATATGGCCTGATCCGGCACATGCAAAACATTTAACAGTACATGCTCTGCTGGGCTTAGGGCAGTCACCAGTGCATGACCTCTTAAAGTTCTGCATGGCTAGGACGCACTTCTAAATATTGTACGCTTACATCTGCGTAACACTTTCGTAACAATGTTACCTTCAGGATTCCGGATGGGATCACGATTTGTGACATCTGATCCATCACTCTTACTACTCCCCCCTTTTTGCCAGGGTGCATTTTCTCGTTTATTCCTTGTAAAAATTGAAAATGTCCACGTTTTATCAGAAAATATTTAATTTTCAATTTCACAGCATAATTACACAAAATTATGCAGAAAAACAGTGGGGTCAAAATGCTCACTATACAACTCAATAAATTCCTTCAGGGGTTCAGTTTCCCAAATAGAGTCACTTTTGGGGGGTTTCCACTGATTTGGTCCCGCAGGGGCTTTGCAAATGTGACGTGGCGCCGCCGCAAACCATTGCAGCAAAAGATGAGCTCCAAAAGCCAAATAACGCTCCTTCCCTTCTAAGCCCTGCCATGGGTAAGAACAGCAATTTATTCCACATATAGGGTATTGCCGTGCTCAGTAGAAATTGTTTTACAAATATTAGGGTGATTATTTCCTTTAGCCTTTGTGAAAATGAAAAAATCTAAGCTAAAACTACATTTTATGGGAAAAATGTAGATTTAAATTTTCACATTCTAGTTTCCAATTAATTCTGCAAAAAAAACTGTGGGGTCAAAATGCTCACCATACCCCTAGATAATTTCCATAAGGGGTGTAATTTCCAAAATGGGGTCACTTTTCCACTGCTTTTGTCCCTCAGGGGCTTTGCAAATACGACATGGCACCGAAAACCATTCCAGCAAAATTTGAGTTCCAAAAGCCAAATGGTGCTCCTTCCCTTCTGAGGACTGCCGTGTGTTCAAACATAAGTTTATGACCACATGTGGGGTATTTCCGTAATCAAGTGAAATTGCTTTACAAATGATGGGGTACTTTTTCTTCCTTATCCCTTGTTAAAATGAAAACATTGTATGTTTCAGAATTCTTCACTTGATACATTGCGCAAAGTTAACATCTCTGCTGATGGATGGCCTTTCTATCGACCGATGCTGAAAAAGGTTTTGATCGGGTTAATTGGCTTTTTATGAAAGCAGCTCTGATAAAATTTGGAATCCCGAACCTAGCTATAGCACACATCATGGCTTTATATACCTGCCCTTCAGCACAAGTTGGGGTACTCTGTCTCCCTATTTCGATATCTCCAATGGGACCAGACAGGGATGTCCCTTGTCCCCCCTGTTATGTGTCCTCACTATTGAAACATTAATTCAACATATTAGAAAAAACCCATTCATGCAAGGCATAAAGGTAAGGGATCGTACACATTCCACTGCTGCTTTTGCAGATGATCTACTTATAATCACTGCGAACCCTGACAAGTCCTTTCCTATATTATCAGATATGTTTACCCTTTATCACAAACTATCCAATTTTTGGATTAATCCAACTAAATCTAAAGCGCTTAACATCGCATGTCCTCGTCAAATGATACTTAAAGCCCAATCAGTGTCTCAGTTTTCTTGGTCTACCACCTCTATTAAATATTTAGGTTTACAAATTTCTGCTGCCCTGGACTCTTGGTTTGCACTCAACTATGCTCCCTTATTGGCACAGATATCAGTGACTTTAAAATCATGGAGCCTCCCATATGTTTCCTGGATAGGAAGAAGCACTCTTCTTAAGATGCTTATCATAACTAAATTGACATATTTAATGCAAACTATGCCTATCCAGCTACCCTAAAGTTTTTTCCGCAAATTGCACAATCAATTGTTTAATTATTTATGGAATGGTAAAGAACATCGCCTGTCTTTGCATACTTTAACTAGACTGAAACATCTGGGGAGAATCAACTTCACCGACGTGCAGACTTATTACCATGCCATTTAACTGGGCAGAACTATAGATGGCACAATCATTCTACCCCTAAGATGTATATATCGATGGAAGAGGAAGTATTGGGATCCTCCTTAACGCAAGCATTGCTTCACTCTAATTTGTTGGGTAGTAGATCTAGAGCCCATTTAATAACAAGGGCACCCCTAAATGTATGGAGATAAATTGCTGACACCATGAAATTAAGTCCTAACCCTTCTCCGTTGATAAAAGTTGGGGAAAAAGGTCCGTAAACAATGGTTCTCCTTACAAATTCCTATGAAGGGAAAGGTAATTGGAGACGTTCTGCAGGATGGGTGTCTCCCCTCATTAGAACAGTTAAAACTCCCATATCCTACGGCTTCCCTTACCCACCTACATTATTTGCAAATATTACTGAACTTTGAGGAGCTTGTGAAACCGGACTCTTTCCTAAGAGATCTCACATGGTTTGAACAACTGCTCTCAGTGACACAACCTGTCCCTAAACTTACGTCAAAATTGTACAAAAACCTTTGTTGCACTAAGAAATGTAGGCAAATATAAAATAACCTGGTCTGCTTGGCACTCCTTCCTTCAAGATCCACAACTCTTTGGCAGGCTCTCCTCTGCTTGATTTCTATTTCTCTTTTTTTCCCCCCACATATATACATACTAATTCCCGTTTACACCTTATATTATCCAGTGTTGAGAACTGCAACAAACCTTCTATTATTCCTTTATTGTGAGTTCAGCCCAATATTGAGACGCTCCTACCTTCACACGGGACAATATCCTATTTATACAATTCAGTTGAGGTATGCATGTACAATAATAGTGTTCCCTTGTTTTGAAATGTTTTTTGTTGCTTTTGATGTGACATATTCAATATGATTATATCTGTACGTGGTGGTGTGCATTTATTGACATACTAACACTTTAACCCGTTAGTGACCTCCAATACACCTTTTAACGGCGGCCACTAACGGGCTTTATTCTGATACATACGCCTTTTCACGGCACTGCATCAGAATAAAATTGCGGCGCCGTGAAAGGAGATAGCTCCCTGCTCTCAGCTACCGGAGGTAGCTGAGGGCTTGGAGCATACTCTGGGGACCGTTGTTTGCGGTCCCCAAACCGGCGATCGCCGGTATTGAACGAATACCGGCGACCGCCGTTACAATTAGTGCAGCGGTGGAAAATCGACATTTTTATCTCCTCTCACCATGAATGTTTGGTGAGAGGAGGTAAGAAACTAACCTGAAGGGCCTCCGATGCCCGCGATCGTGCCCCCCTTCTCTTCTCCTCCCGCAGCTGCCGGGAAGAGAAAAAAAATGGCACCCGCGCATGCGCACACAATCTAATTAAGATTGCGGCGCCGTGCAGAGTGATAGCTCCCTGCCCTCAGCTACCAGAGGTAGCTGAGGGCTTGGAGCACAGTCTGGGGACCGTTGTTTGCGGTCCCAAAACCGGCGATCACCGGTATTCAACGAATACCTGCGATCGCCGTTACAATTAATGCAGCATTGTAAATCTAACTTTTTATCTCCTCTCACCATGAATGTTTGGTGAGAGGAGATAAAAAACTACTTGTTAGGCCTCCGATCGTGCCCCCCCCCCTCCCCCCAACCGCCGGGGGAAAAAAAAAAAAATGGCGCACGCATGCGCTGTCAGTTGAAAGGCAGCTATTCTGCCTGTAAATGGAAACTGATCAGGGACTGTTATAATTGGTCCCTGATCAGATGGTCACTGTGATATACCTATCACAGTGACCATAGTCCCATATTTTCAAAATACAGCACAAGATTTGTGCTCTTTCCCTCCCTCCTCTCACTGTAGTTGATCTGTGAGAGGAGAGAGAGAAATACTATACAAATCTTGTGCTGTATTATACTGTAAAATACACCACATACTTACTCGCCAGTGTTCCGATATTATCCGAATATTGTCCGTAATTTACCCCAGATTACCCGTAATCACCCCAGATTACCGTAATCACCCCAGATTACCCGTAATTACCCCAGATTACCCGTAATTACCCCAGATTACCCGTAATTAACCCAGATTACCCGTAATTACCACAGATTACTAGTAATCACCCCAGATTACACGTAATCACCCCCGTTTTTTTGTTTGTCTTCTAAAAAAAAAAAATATTAGTGTGGTAAACATGAACCACAGGAGCCGCAGAATGTTCTCTGCAGAGCAGGCATACGCCATGCTATGCTCTAGCGGTTCCGGCAGTGATACGGACACTGCGTCAGAAGCAGAACTTGGCTCAGAAAGCGACACAAGTTCTGCTTCTGCCACTGGACCCCCCAGCCCTATGGTGGTGGACGCAGCGGTCACCGGTGAAGCGTCAGGAGACGGGCCTAGTACTGCAGTCCCTTCCGCAATTTGGGATCCTGCAATTGCTTTCTCCCCCCAAGTTTTGCCATTTACAGCGACTCCAGGCATCAATGCAGATGTCTCAAATTTTAGTCCCTATAATTGTTTTCATTTGTTTATAGGCGATCAGGTCCTGGAACTAATCGTCCAGCAGACGAATTTATACGCCAGGCAATTTGGCACCCAAAATCCCAGGTCTTGCTATGCCAGAGGATGGATCCCCACAACAGTTTCTGAAATAAAAATTTTTGGGGGAATTACCCTAAACATGGGGATAGTAAAAAAAAAACTCTATCCGCTCCTATTGGGCTACCAGCGCTATCCATAGCACGCCTGTATTTGCAGCCGTTATGGCCCGAACGCGCTATGAGACTCTAATGCGTTTCATGCATTTTTCTGACAATACACAAATCCCCCAAGAAGTGACCCAGCCTATGATCGCCTCAACAAACTGAGACCCCTAATCTCCCTCCTAAGTGACTCATTTTTCAATTTATACACCCCAGGCCAAAAACTAGCGGTAGATGAGTCCCTTATGTCCTTCAAGGGCCGTCTATCGTTTCGACAATACATCCCAAAAGAGCCCGATACGGAGTGAAACTCTATAAGGTGTGCGAGAGCACAACGGGCTACACCTGTGGCTTTTTCATTTATGAGGGCAGGGACCGCCACCTTAATCCCCCAGGATGCCCAGAGGATATTGGCATTAGTGGGAAAATTGTCTGGGAACTCATGGTGCCATTCCTACAAAAAGGGTACCATGTGTACACCGACAATTACTACACCAGTGTCCCCCTGTATAAGTCCCTCCATGCTGCGAATACAGGGGCCTGTGGGACGGTACGAAAAAATAGAGTCGGCTTCCCTCAACTACTGGTGTCCAGGCGACTAGTAAGGGGTGCGTCACTCTCATTTGCAAGTGACCAGTTGCTCGCTGTCAAATGGAGTGACAAAAAGGACGTGTACATGCTCTCCACCGTGCACGAGGACACCACAGTGGCAGTAAGAGAGAGGGGCGCTACCTCTGATAAGAGGAAACCGGTCTGCGTGGTGGACTATAACAAGTTCATGGGGGGAGTCGATCTATCTGACCAGGTCCTACAACCGTACCTGGTCAAGCGCAAAACTAGGGCCTGGTATAAAAAGGTAGCGATCTACCTTATCCAGATGGCCACTTACAACAGCTATGTGCTGTACAAGACCCAGGGAACGCTCAGTTTCCTCCAGTATCAGGAGAAAATTATAGAGCACCTCCTGTTTGACTCCCCCGCACCTAGAGACTCCTTCGAGTCAGAGGATGTCAAAAGGCTCACTGAGCGCCACTTCCTTCACCCCGTCCCTGCCTCTGTGAACCAAAGATACCCCCAAAAGAGATGCCGGGTGTGCAGTAAACAGTAAGGAGGAGCGATTCCCGGTTTTACTGCCCCATGTGCCCTTCAAATCCAGGCCTGTGCAACTACCCCTGTTTTGAGACCTACCACACCGTTTCTAATTATTAATTTTATCTATAATTTAGGGAAAACCAAAAAGGGTGAGGTGGGGGGGATTCTTTTTAGGGAGTCAATTTCATTTATGCATATTTTTTTGTTTAGTTTCTGGGCTTTCCAAGGGAGGGAGGGATTCTCATGGGGAGGTTTATTTATTTCAGACTGTAAAACTAAATTTCCCCTTTATGATTTTTTTTTATACAATTCTTGGACAATTAAATCCAGGACTTGATCACTCACAAATGAATACAGTTTATTGTGCAGGAGCCCACATCTGTCTATTCAGAACATGGACCCCACAAGTGTTCTTGAAATAAAAAATAAATGTGGGCATTGCATTTATTAGTAGATAAATCCAACACCTGCGGCCCGTGCCGCCCCTGAATTTGTGGAAGTCGTGCATTTTAGCAATGGTTACAAGAATAAATTGGGGATGTATTTCCTTTTTCTTATGACTATGTCCTGCCACATACAGCGGTTACATTCCTAATTCTGTACCGTGATACGGGCATGATATTTTTTTTTTGGAGGATCTCTAATAATCGAGCTGTTCCTTATCAATACACCATGGGCTTTGTTACGGTTCTTCTGGAAATACTGACATAATTTTTGGGATTAGTGATCCTTTACTGTTCCTATAGATGGTTTTGGACACTGTCCCTTTATATATTCTGTAGGTGATTGGTTGTTTTGTGCACATAGCGGTTCCTACCTTGCCGGGCAGGGGCCTGTTATGGTGTACCGCGTCACTTGGCACATTCGTCCCTCATAAGGATTGATGGAGCTAAAGAGACGTTGTACAACCAGTCACTGAAAAAAAAAATCCTTGTCATGACAGCCCTGCAGGTGTTCTTCTATCTAGTGAACAGACTCGAGTTTGCAACATAGTTGGATACATTTTCCTCCATTTGTTTGAAGATATTGCCCGTCACTCCAGTACAGTTTATTTTTTCCTCTCTGACTGATTTTATATTAGGACAGAATTCTGTCCACAATGACATCATAA
The DNA here is from genome assembly GCF_050947455.1 of Rhinoderma darwinii. NCBI lineage: Eukaryota > Metazoa > Chordata > Amphibia > Anura > Rhinodermatidae > Rhinoderma > Rhinoderma darwinii. The sequence continues at coordinate 64,682,366 of NC_134690.1, forward strand.
TGGCACCAACTGCTTCTTCAGCAAGACATAGTCATAAGTACAGGCAAATACGTCTATAGCAACATGTATCCATTATGAATACACGGCTTCACTTCTCTTCTGTGCCGCACAAATTTATTAATGTGGCATATTTCTAACAAAATAACCTTCTACCACGTCTCCTCTATTTCATGTGGAAACGTAATAAGAGTTTGAAGAAAACATTATATACCCATAGTGTCTGAAATGATACCCATTATTTCCTCCTTTAAAAAATTTTTGGTCCGCATGCTCACTACACCACTAGATGAATACCTTTAGGGGTTTCGTTTTTAAAATGGGGTCATTTCTGCGTGTTTTTTTTTTTTTTGTTCAGGCAGCTCAATGCCTCTAAATGCATGATATGGGGCCTAGAATTTATTCAATTGTGCCCTGAAAGCCAAAGGGTGCTCCCTCTCTTTTTGGCCCAGCCACACGTCTAATAAGCAGATTGGGGCAACAATGAGAGTATTTTTGAAAACAGGAGAAACCGGGTGATAGATTTTGGGGTGTGTTTCTTCATTTTCATGTTCGCTTTACAAAGAAATCGGTCTTCAAAGTGATACTTTTATGAAAAAAGTGAAGTTTAATTTTTTTTCACCTTTGGGGCCCTGCTGTGTGTCCAGGCAATGCATTAGAGTCACAATGGGGGCATTTTTGAAAACAGGAGAAACAGGGTGATAGATTTTGGGGTGTGTTTCTTCATTCTTATGGTCGCTTTACACAGAAATCGGTCTTCAAAGTGATATTTTTATGGAAAAAGTGATTTTTTATTTTTTTTCACCTGCTATGCATTAAATTTAGCAAAAAACTGTGGGGTCAAAATACTCAGTACACCCCTAGATAAATACCTTAAGGGGTCTAGTTTTCTAAATGGGGTCGTTTATGGGGAGTTTCTATCGTTCTGGTAGCTCAAAACCTCTCTAAATATACAGTGGGGCCTAAAACATTTTCAAGCAAAATATGAGACCTGAAAGTCTCCGGGTGTTCCCTTCCTTTCGGGCCCTGCCGTGTGTCCAGGCAATGCATTAGAGTCACAATGGGGGCATTTTTGAAAACAGGAGAAACAGGGTGATAGATTTTGGGGTGTGTTTCTTCATTCTCATGGTCACTTTACAAAGAAATCGGTCTTCAAAGTTATACTTTTATGAAAAAAGTGAGATTATATTTTTTTACGCCTGCTTTGCATGAATTCTTACAAAAAAACTGTAATACTTACTTACAACACCCCTTAACAAATACCTTAAGGGGTGTAGTTTGCTAAATGGGGTCACTTGTGGGGGTTTCCACCATTCTGACACCTATGAGCCTCTGAAAACCTGGCTTGGTGCAGGAAAACCAAATGTACTTCAAAATGTATAAAATTATTACTAAACTTGTAAGTCTTCTAAATTGCTCCAAAAAAAATTTTTTTTTTCAAAAGTGCTGCCAAAATAGAGTAAAGAGATGAAAATATATATTTAATTAAAAAAAATTGCACAGTATGTGTGTACATATGTGACATATTGCCGTTAAAAATAGGGAAAAATGATAATTTTTACAAAATTTCTTCATTTTTTCTATTTTTTTATTAATTTCCGTAAATCGTATCAGTCTACTTTTACCACTAAAATAAAGTACAACATGTGACGAAAAAACAATGTCAGAATTACTTGGATATTCAAAACTTTCGCTGAGTTATTCTCTGATAAAGTCACACATACCAGATTTAACAAATCTGGCTTGGTCATTAAGGCCCAAACAGGCCCGGTCATTAAGGGGTTAAAGATTTTGTGGTAAATGTAATTATTTTTATTTTATGTGTTATCAAACAAGAAAAAACAATAAAAACATATTTGAAAGAAAACATTGCATGTTTTATTTGAAAAAAATTAGATTTTAATTTTTATGGCTTAATTCAAAAGAAATTTAGCAAAAAAAAATGTGGGCTCAAAATGCTCACTATACCCCTAGATTAATTCCTTGGGGGATGTAGTTTCCAAAATGGTTTCTATTTGAGGGCTTTCCCTATATTTTTTCACCACAAGACCTTTTCAAACCTGAGATGGTGCCTAAAATATTTTTTAATAGAAAGGAGGCCTGAAAATCCACTAGGTGCTCCTTTGTTTCGGAGGCCTGTGTTTCTGTCTATTTGCACATTAATAAATATGTGTGATATTTCTAAAAACTGCAGAATCTGGGGAATAATATTGAGTTGTGTTTCTCTCGTAAAACCTTCTGTGTTACAGGAAAAAATGTATTACTAATGAATTTCGGCAATAAAATAATAATTTGTAAATTTCCCCCCTACATTGCTTTAATTCCTGTGAAACGCCTAAAGGGTAAAGACACTTTATAAATGCTGTTTTGAATACTTTGAGGGGTGCAGTTTTTAAAATGGGGTGATATGGGGACTTTATAATATATAAGGCCCTCAAGGCCACTTCAGAACTGAACTGATTCCTGAAAAAATAGCCTTTTGAAATTTTCTTGAAAATGTGAGAAAAGCCTTGTACCGTCCTAGAAAAATAAAAGGACTCTAAAAAACAATGCAAACATAAAGTAGACATATGAGAAATGTAAGCTAGTACCTATTTTGTGTGGTATTACTATCTGTCTTACAAGCAGATGCATTTAAAATTTTCTCAAAGTATGGGTGTTTTTCACAAATAAATATTGAATTTATCGCTTAAATTGTTTCACTAACATAAAGTACAATATGTCATGAGAAAACAATCTCAATTGCACTTGGATAAATAAAAGCATCCCCAAGTTATTACCAGATAAAGTGACACATGTCAGATTTGAAAAAATAGGCTGTGTCCACAAGGCTAGAACGGGCTGTGTCTCCAAGGGGTTAAAGAGGAGAAAGCAGAAACACAATTTCCCATCTATAAAAACACTACCTGATTGTCTATCCGGCCTCCTGTCTCCTTCTGATCAGACACCATCTTGAATTTTAGATTTGACCCCACTCTCACTTCCTCTGTACTATTCTTTTAATCCCATGATTCCTCAGGATAACATCACATGAGCCGCTAGAGCCGGTACCTGTCCTGCCTGCTGGGGAGGACAGTGTGAATGTCCTTCTCTCAATTCTCTCCAGCAAGGGAGCCTGAACTGTGATCTTCTTCATGTTAACAGTGTGACAGGAGATTGTCTAATCATCAGCATCAGTAAATGTGATAGGAGTTTGTGTTCTTCTTGGGAAGAGACTTTGTGAAACAGCTCATGTAATTTTATCATCCAGGAATCTCTAGTGCCTCTATAAGTGACACAGGCTTATCCTAATGGACTAAAGTAGAACAAGCGTGTCTCTGAAGTCTGATTCATGCTGTAGCTATGTAATGGTCCCAGTGGGATACTTTGTGAGAGATACAGCAAAAGGAAGAACAGGTAAGAGACTGACTCATGGAATGTCTTAATGGAACACATGGCACACTTCAATTTTGGTTGGAGTTTCCCTTTAAATGATCCAATTCTTTCTGAATCGACAAATATGAGGAGCTCCTTAAATACAGTTTTAAAGAACTATTACTAAGTTCATTGGAAACTGTATAAAGTCACATGCAGTGAGTTCTCCCTAGTGGGTTTTGCAAGCAGCCAAAATTTAGCTTCATAGCTATGGGAAGGAAAGCATTGGATTTGTTTATCTGCTCTGTAAAAGAGAATTAGAGCTCAAGCCACAGTAAAAGATATATTATGTAACTTATCAGCTAAGAATTTTGGAACTGTCTAGATTACTGTATATACACATGAGCCCTTTTCTGCCCTAGACCACTGCAGATAATACCATTAACACCATTATACAGCATCAGAAATATTACAGTACATAGTTACATAGTTACATAGTTAGTACGGCTGAAAAAAGACACATGTCCATCAAGTTCAACCAAGGGAAGGGAAAAGGGAAGGAAAAATTTCTACACATAGGAGCTAATATTTTTTTGTTCTAGGAAATTATCTAACCCTTTTTTAAAGCCATCTACTGTCCCTGCTGTGACCAGCTCCTGCGGTAGGCTATTCCATAGATTCACAGTTCTCACGGTAAAGAAGCCTTGTCGCCTCTGCAGCTTGAACCTTTTTTTCTCCAGACGGAGGGAGTGCCCCCTTGTTTTTTGAGGGGGTTTTACAAGGAACAGGATTTCACCATATTTTTTGTATGTGCCATTAATATATTTATATAAGTTAATCATGTCCCCCCTTAGTCGTCTTTTTTCAAGGCTAAATAGGTTTAATTCTTTCAATCTTTCCTCATAACTTAAATTCTCCATGCCCCTAATTAGCTTCGTTGCTCTTCTTTGTATTTTTTCCAACTCCAGGGCATCCTTTCTATGAACTGGAGCCCAGAACTGAACTGCATATTCTAGATGAGGCCTCACTAATGCTTTGTAAAGTGGTAATATTACATCCCTGTCCCGCGAGTCCATGCCTCTTTTAATACACGACAATATCCTGCTGGCCTTTGAAGCAGCTGATTGACACTGCATGCTGTTATTGAGTTTATGATTTACAAGTACACCCAGATCCTTCTTAACAAGTGAATCCGCCAGTGTAGCTCCCCCTAGGGCATATGATGCATGCAGGTTGTTGGTACCCAGATGCATAACTTTACATTTATCTACATTAAACTTCATCTGCCAAGTGGACGCCCAAACACTTAGTTTGTTTAAATCTACATGCAATTCATGAACATCTTCCATAGACTGAACTATATTACATAGCTTGGTGTCATCTGCAAAAATAGAAATAGTGCTATTAATCCCATCCTCTATATCATTAATAAATAAGTTGAATAATAGTGGTCCCAGCACTGAACCCTGGGGTACACCACTTATAACCGGTGACCATTCAGAGAAGGAATCATTGACCACAACTCTCTGGATACGGTCCTTGAGCCAATTCTCAATCCAATTACAAACTATATTTTCTAAACTTATAGTCCTTAATTTACCCATGGGGGACAGTGTCAAATGCTTTTGCAAAGTCCAAAAACACTAAATCCACAGCGGCCCCTCTGTAGACTTCTGCTCACCTCTTCATAAAAACAGATTAGGTTAGTTTGACAACTTCTGTCCTTAGTAAAACCGTGCTGGCTGTCACTTATAATGCTATTTATTGTCACATAATCCTGTATATAGTCCCTCAATAGCCCCTCAAACATTTTCCCCACGATGGATGTTAAGCTTACTGGTCTATAATTACCTGGGGAAGACCTAATGCCCTTTTTGAAAATAGGCACCACATTTGCGCTGCGCCAGTCCCTTGGCACTATACCAATCACTAGAGATTTTCTGAATATTATGAAAAGGGGGACAGAAATAACTGAACTAAGCTCTTTAAGAATTTTTAGGGTGTAACCCATCTGGTCCCGGGGCCTTGTGCACATTTATTTTATTTAATTTAGCTTGGACCATCTCTACATTCATCCAATTCAGTATATCAACTGATATATTAACAGCACTGGCAGCGGCTACATCAGCTGATCTTTCTTCAGTTGTATATACAGAGCTAAAGAACCCATTTAGTAACTCTGCCTTCTCTTGATCCCCTGTGATCAACTCCCCATTACCATTATCTATGGGTCCTACATGTTCAGACCTTGGCTTTTTAGCATTTATATACTTGAAGAATTTTTTGGGATTTGTTTTACTATCCTTGGCCACCTGCCTTTCATTTTGTATTTTTGCTAATTTTATTACATTTTTACAGATTTTATTAAGCTCTTTATATTTTACAAAGGCTACAGCTGTACCCTCAGATTTGTATTTTTTAAATGCCCTTTTTTTGTCACAGAAGGTGTAAGCCATGTGGGGTTTAATTTGAGTCGTTTATACTTGTTACCTATAGGAATAAATTTTGCACTATAATAACTCAAAGTAGATTTGAAAATCTCCCATTTATCATTTGTTCCATTATTTGACATTAGTTCTTCCCAGTCCATATCCTGAATTGCAGCCCTCATCCTGGGGAAATTGGCTTTCTTAAAATTAAATGTTTTTGCCCTCCCAGCCTGCGTTTGTTTTTTACAGTATAGGTAAAATGTAACTATATTATGATCACTGTTACCGAGGTTTTCACAAACATTGACATTCCCAACAAGATCTGCATTATTAGAAATGACCAGATCCAACAGAGCTTCACCTCTAGTCGGGTCTTCCACAAACTGGCCCATAAAATTTTCCTGCAACAGGTTGAGGAAATGTCTCCCCTTTGCAGTTGAAGCCGAACCATGACACCAATTAATATCCCGGAAATTAAAATCTCCCATTATCACTACAGTACCCGCCTGTGCAGCCCGCTCCATCTGTTTATATAGCTGAACATCCATCTCCTCAGTTATATTGGGGGGGTCTATAGATTACACCAAAAGTAATTTTTTCAGTGTTTACCTCCCTTTCTAATTCCACCCACAAGGTTTCAACCTCCTCACAGTCTTCACCCACTATTGTCTCTTTCACACTCGCCTTCATATCATTTCTCACATACAGACATACACCACCACCTTTCCTATTTGTCCTGTCTTTCCGAAAAAGTGTAAAACCCTGTAGATTTACAGCCCAGTCATGTGAAGAGTCCAGCCATGTTTCAGCAACACCAACTATATCTATATTTTCTTCCAGTATCAAGGCCTCCAGCTCCCCCATTTTGCTTGCTAGACTTCTGGCATTTGTGAACATACACTTTAACTTGCCTGTCAGTTTTTCACTTTTATTATCAGAAATGTGATTTGACATTAAATCGGGCCTTTTTATTTACACTGATGTTTTGTAACGAAAGGATCTCCTTATCTTGTTGTCTAGTCCTCTCCCCACATTCTGTTTCTCCCCCCACCAATATAGTCTGACCCCTCTCTAACCTGGCTACCCCTTTTTTTTCTACATTGACCTCCCTCCTCGGCCCTAGTTTAAATACTCTGCCACCCCAGCTAGAATTCTCTCCCCCAGCACAGCGGACCCCCTTCCATTTAGGTGCAAATCATCTGCAGAATACAGTTTGTACCCCAATGAAAAGTCAGCCCAGTGCTCTAGGAACCCAAATCCTTCTCCTCTACACCAAGACTTCAGCCATGCATTTAACTCCCTGAGCTCCCGCTGTCTTTCCTGTGATGCGCATGGCACAGGCAGTATTCCTGAGAATACTACTTTGGAAGTCCTTCCCTTCAGCTTGTAGCCTAGTTCTTTAAAATTATTCTTAAGGCTCCTCCACCTACCATTTATTCTGTCGTTGGTACCGACATGGACCACGACAGCTGGATCATCACCAGCCCCTCCCAGCAATTTGTCCACCCGTTCCACCACATGCCGAACCCTGGCACCAGGGAGACAGCAAACCATTTGGTTGAGGTGGTCTTGGCGACAAATTATTCTATCCGTCTTCCTGATTATAGAATCCCCTACGACTATCAATTGTCTTGGCTTACCTGCATTACCATCCCGCCGACTACTAGCTGGGCTGTTCTCCCGGCTCTTAGGGAGATCAGTATCCACTAGGGCTGCCATTTCTGAGACTAACACCCTCGCATCATCACCCAACTTGGCAATTTTGCCTGGAATGTCAGAAACCGGATCGGCCTTCCTTTTCTTTGACCCCTTTCTACTGCCCCTAACTACATTAACCCAGCTACTTACCTGATCCTGCTCACCCATGTCTTCACCCTCCAGTTGTAACCCACTAACTGCATGCTCCGTGAGCAGCAAGCTCAGCTCAAGATTGTCTATCCTCCTCAGTGTTGCATTCTGCTCCTCCAGATCTCTAATACGAGCTTCCAGTTGAACAACATGCTCACATCTGCCACAGAGATATTCACCCTGGAACTCCGGCTCCAGTCGTGCATACATATGGCAAACTGTGCACTGAAGAAAACCTCCAATCTTGCTATCCATTATCCAAGTTACAAAAAAAACAGCGAACAGGTGTTAATCAAAAAGAAAAAGAAGTAGAAGAGTACTTACTGGGACATTAACTCCTCTTTTCAACTCCGGGTTTTGGAACTCCACTTGATCTACAAACCACTTGTTGTTTCAAGCCACAGAGCAGGCTCTACAGAGTACTGAGGACTGATTTATAGCACCTGGTACCAGCTAACCCCTCCCCCTTACTCAGCTACTCAGGAAGGAAACTGCAAGGGAAAAATGGTTTTAAATAATGTCACTTTTGCAAACTTTGTAACAAGCAAGCAATCAATACATATATCACATACAATGGCCCCCCACTTTGTCACACACAACACAGTAAATCAATCCGGTTTTTGGAACTCCACTTGATCTACAAACCACTTGTTGTTTCAAGCCACAGAGCAGGCTCTACAGAGTACTGAGGCCTGATTTATAGCACATGGTACCAGCTAACCCCTCCCCCTTACTCAGCTACTCAGGAAGGAAACTGCAAGGGAAAAATGGTTTTAAATAATGTCACTTTTGCAAACTTTGTAGCAAGCAAGCAATCAATACATATATCACATACAATGGCCCCCCACTTTGTCACACACAACACAGTAAATGAATCCGGTTTTTGGAACTCCACTTGATCTACAAACCACTTGTTGTTTCAAGCCACAGAGCAGGCTCTACAGAGTACTGAGGACTGATTTATAGCACCTGGTACCAGCTAACCCCTCCCCCTTACTCAGCTACTCAGGAAGGAAACTGCAAGGGAAAAATGGTTTTAAATAATGTCACTTTTGCAAACTTTGTAACAAGCAAGCAATCAATACATATATCACATACAATGGCCCCCCACTTTGTCACACACAACACAGTAAATCAATCCGGTTTTTGGAACTCCACTTGATCTACAAACCACTTGTTGTTTCAAGCCACAGAGCAGGCTCTACAGAGTACTGAGGCCTGATTTATAGCACATGGTACCAGCTAACCCCTCCCCCTTACTCAGCTACTCAGGAAGGAAACTGCAAGGGAAAAATGGTTTTAAATAATGTCACTTTTGCAAACTTTGTAGCAAGCAAGCAATCAATACATATATCACATACAATGGCCCCCCACTTTGTCACACACAACACAGTAAATGAATCCGGTTTTTGGAACTCCACTTGATCTACAAACCACTTGTTGTTTCAAGCCACAGAGCAGGCTCTACAGAGTACTGGGGCCTGATTTATAGCACCTGGTACCAGCTAACCCCCTCCCCCTTACTCAGCTACTCATGTTAATCTCTATCTCACCGTAGACCTCCAGGAATAATAATTATGTGTTGTTTTATATTGCATGTGATGGTCTATGTATGTTTTTAAATATTTTCCAAATAAAGATATTTTTTTGATATTGGTTAGTGCTTTACTAGTTCTATGGTTTTTTACACTTGTAGTATTGTTGTCTATATATGTCTTCATAGGTATTCTATATCCAGTATTGACGTATATGGATGTTATTGCTGAAACAGGTTTTCTGTTTGGCCTGGACTTTATAGGTATTGCTAATAATTAAAATGGACCCATAACCACCATAGAGCACCACAGAGATTATTTGTGAACCCCTTCAGGTATTAGCTACTTAACGACTTTAGATTACTAGGTAGTAAGGACAGAAATACTACCACTAATCACCGTATGCGAAGGAAAAGAATGCAGGACATGAAGCGTGGAACAAATAATTTTGGATACCCCCTTTAACCCCTTCCCGACATTTGACGTACAGTTACGTCATAGCCGTAAGGGAAGTATGGAGTTTGTTCCCATGCTGAGCCCGCTCCATGTTCAGTGGGTGCCGGCTGTATGGGGATTAGAGACAACTCCGATCCCGGACGTTTAACCACTCAGATGGTCAATAGTGACCGCCGCATCTCAGCCGTTAGAAAGAAGGGGCACCCCCTTAATCAGACCATCGACCAAACCGCCACTTGATCATGTGCTGCCCATGGGTGTCATGGCAGTCTGGGGCAGGGCTCAATAGAAGCCTGTAAAAAACACAATACACTGCAAAACACAGATATTGCAGTATAAAGTGCAAGTGATCCAATAACAGATTGTTCAAGTTGCATAGGGTAACTAATAAAAAAAGTAAAAAAACTGTTATATAAAGTGTTTTTAATATGTAAAAAATTGGAAAGTTTAAAGAGGCTCTGTCACCAGATTATAAGTGTCCTATCTCCTACATAATCTGATATGCACTGTAATGTAGATAACAACAGTGGTTTTTAATTTGAAAAACAATCATTTTTGAGCAAGTTATGAACAATTTTAGACTTATGCTAATTAGTTCTTAATGTGGGCGTTGTAAAGAGAAGTGTATGACGCTGACCAATCAGCATCATACACTTCTCTTCATTCATGCCCAGCTTGTTTCACTGCACAGCGTGATCTCCCCACAGGTTCTTCGCCATGGATGACTGAACAGACATCTCCTCCAGCCGCTGCAGATTCGGATCAACGTCCTGGCATGGCTGGAGGCGATGTCTGTTGACTCTTTCATCGCTCCGTTGTGCAGTGAAACAAGCTGGGCTGGAATGAAGAGAAGTGTATGACGCTGATTGGTTAGGGTCATACACTTCTCTTTACAACGCCCACTTGGTAAAAAGCTAAAAAAAAAGCCCAGTTCGTCATTAACCCCTTCAGGACTGAGCCTATTTTGGCCTTGTGGACGCAGCCAATTTTTTCAAATCTGACATGTGTCACTTTATGTGGTAATAACTTGGAATTGCTTTTACCTATCCAAGTGATTCTGAGATTGTTTTCTCGTGACATATTGTACTGTATGTTAGTGGAAAAATGTGATCAATAAATTCAATATTTGTTTGTGAAAATCACCAAACTTTAGAGAAAATTTGCAAAAATTTGCATTTTTCTAAATGTTAATGTGTCTGGTTGTAAGACAGATAGTAATACCACACACAATAGTTACGAATTAACATCCCCCATATGTCTACTTTATGTTGGCATCGTTTTTTGAACATCCTTTTATTTTTCTAGGATGTTACAAGGCTTAGAACTTTATCAGCAGTTTCTCACATTTTCAAGAAAATTTCCAAAACCTATTTTTATAGGTACCAGTTCCGTTCTGAAGAGGCTTTGAGGGCCTTATATATTAGAAACCCCCATATGTCACCAAATTTAAAAAAATGCACCCCTCAATGTATTACATACAGCATTTAGAACGTTTCTTAACCCTTTAGGTGAGTCACAGGAATTAAAGCAAATAGAGGGGAAATTTACAAATTACTTTTTTTTGTTGGAAAATCCATTTTAATAAAAAAAATTCTGTAAGGGTATGTTCACACGTAGTCAACAAAAACGTCTGAAAATCCAGAGCTGTTTTCAAGGGAAAACAGACCCTGCTTTTCAGACGTTTTTTTACCAACTCGCTTTTTTCGCGGCGTTTTCACGCCGTTTTCGTGGCGTTTTTTACGTCCGTTTTTGGAGCTTTTTCATTGGAGTCTATGAGAAAACAGCTCCAAAAACGTCCAAAGAAGTGTCCTGCACTTCTTTTGACGAGGCTGTATTTTTACGCGTCGTCGTTTGACAGCTGTCAAACGACGACGCGTAAATAACAGGTCGTCTGCACAGTACGTCGGCAAACCCATTCAAATGAATGGGCAGATGTTTGCCGACGTATTGTAGCCCTATTTTCAGACGTAAAACGAGGCATAATACGCCTCGTTTACGTCTGAAATTTGGCCGTGTGAACATACCCTTACACAAAAGGTTTTACCAGAGAAACGCAACTCAATATTTATTGCCCAGATTCTGCAGTTTTTAGAAATATCCAACATGTGGCCCTAGTGTGGTAATGGACGGAAGCACCGGCCTCCGAAGCAAAGAAGCACCTAGTGGATTTTGGGGCCTCCATTTTATTAGAATATATTTTAGGCACCATGTCAGGTTTCAAGAGGTCTTGTTGTGCCAAAACAGTGGAAACATTCCCAAAAGACACCATTTGGCAACCTACACCCTTAAGGAATTTATCAAGGGGTATAGTGAGCATTTTAACCCCACAGGTTTTTTTGCTGAATTTAGTGGAATTAGTCCGTAAAAATTAAAATTAAATTTTTTTCCAATAAAACTTAGAAATTATCCATTTTTACAAGGAATAAGGAAGAAAAAGCACCCCAATATTTGTAAAGCAATTTCTCCTGATTACGGCAATGTGCCATATGTGGTAATAAACGGCTGTTTGGACACACAGCGGGGCTCAGAAGGGAGATAGCGCTATTTGGCTTTTGGAGCTCAAGTTTACTCAATTGGTTTTCGGGTGTCATGTCGCATTTGCAAAGCCCCTGAGGGACCAAAACAGTGGACAACCCCCAGAAGTGACCCCCATTTTCAAAACTACAGCCCTAAAAATAATTTATGTAGGGGTATAGTGAGCATTTGGATCCCATAGGTTTTTTGCTAAATTTAGTTTAATTAGGCCGTCAAAACTTTTATTGTTTTTTATTATTTTTTTTACGGCATTCACCGTGCGCTATAAATTACATATTTAATTTATTATGCGGGTCGATGCGATTACGGCGATACCATATGTATATAGGTTTTTAATGTTTTACGGTGTTTGCACGATAAAATCACGGTTTTAAAAAAATTATTTTGTTTTTTGAGTCGTCATATTCTAAGAGCCACAACTATTTTTCTATCAGGAAAGCAGTGTGAGGGCTTGTTTTTTGCGGAAACAAACTGTATTTTTTATTGGTACAATTTTTGGGTACATGCGACTTTTTGATCCCTATTTATGAAATTATTTGGGAGCTGAAGTGACTAAAAATACAGATTCTGGTATCGTTTTTTTATGATTTTTTTTTTTATGGCGGTCACCGTGTGGGATAAATTACATTATATTTTTATAGTTCCGGTCGTTACGGATGTGGCGATACCAATTATGCATAGTTTATTTATTTTATTTTTTTTCTAATAATAAAGGACGTTATAAGGGAAAAAGGGTGATTTTTAAATTTTATTATTTTGACATTTTACTTTTGTACATTTTTTTTAACTTTTTTTAACTTTTTTTCTTTAATCGCACTAGCGACTTGAAGATCCAATTGTTAGATCGTTATTATAATACCCTGCAATACTTATGTATTGCAGGGTATTATACCTGTCAGTTTCACACTGACAGGAGGCATATAAGGTCCTGCCTCTGGCAGGACGTAATTGCCTTCAATAGATGGCAGACCGGGAGCCTTTATTAGGCTTCCGGTTGCCAAAGCAATCGCCCCCCGCAACAATGAGCCCCCGCAATCGCGTAGCGGGGTGCCGATGTTGCTATAACAACTTAAACGCAGCAGTCGCTGTGATCCGACCCGATGTTTTCCCCCAGTACTTAGGCTGCTAGTAGCAGCCTGTACTTGGAGATGCCGGGCTGCGGGGAGCACCTGTGTGCTCTGTTAGGAGCACACGTAGATTAACGGGCTGCAGGCACAAGGACCAGCTCTGCAGCCTGTTAATCTACGTGGAGTCCTGCAAAAAACAAGCCTCATATGGCTATATTGAAGTATAACAAAAAGTTATGGCTTTCGGAATACACCGAGGAAAAAATAAAAATAAAAAAAATGGAAAATGGCTGGGAGGCAAGGGCTAAAAAAAGGGCTAAAAAAAATTCTGAGCATCATGGGGAACAAACATTGATATGATTATCTGTTGGCTTGCACTATTATTTGAGTGCTCATTTGTGCTCAAGATTCGATATGTCAAGATCTGATCTAAAACTTCTATCCATTCTTTGGTAGCTGTTGATGTTAAAGTAACTACTGTATTTTTCGGCTATAAGACGTAGTTTTTAGCAAGAATAAATCTTGCTAAAAAGTTCCTGCGTCTTATAGTCGGCAGTCAAGGGATCCGGCAGCGCCGGACCCCCTGACCACTTCTTACTTGACCCCTTCCCGACCCATGAGGTGCCGGCTCATCATGGAGCGGGGAGGGGATGATAGTTGGAGTGGAGCAGGCTCACACGCTGAGCCCGCTCCATACACTGCAGGTGTTAGTTGTGTTTTACAGCTAACACGCTGCTCTAACGGCCAGGAACAGCGGTTGCGCTGTTCCTGGCTGTTTAACTAGTTAAATACCGGGGTCAATAGCGACCGTGTATTGTGAGCATACTCATCCATAATAATCGTATAGATTGCATAATGGGATAAGAATTTCGTTATATACTATCCACCAAGGATTGGTTCTTACATATGCTTTTCAGATATCTACAGTGTATTGTTATCTGAATTCAAGCTCCATTAGTATTCCTCTCAGTTCATACACAGTATGATTCTATTCCAATATCTGCTTTGTGATTTACTTGCTGTAAAAATAAATGACAATAGGACTATAGAGAAAGTGAAAATGTGACCAGTAGTCAAAAAGAAGCCATGCCATTAAAAATATGATTTGCTTTCAATGTAATAAGCGAGGCATTCATGAAGGGTTTGTGGATTTTGTTGTCATGTAAACTACAATTTTCCCAAGATGAAATACTACAGTCATTCTGTGCTTCATGACTATTTAAATATACTATAAGGTTATCATTTTTAGATGTGTTTCTTACGGGGAGGGCGATCAAAAAAATTTAAATGAAGGCAGATACATGTAGCGAACAGTTGCAAGAGAAATTTTGCAGCACAAAATCTTTACCAGAATAATGTTGGTAAAACTGGAATACTGAGGGAGATTTACAAAGCCAAATTTGTCGGAATTCCACATCAAATTGTGCAAAAAAAAAAAAACGGGTGCACATACCATGCACCAAATTTTTGTGTTTTAAACACTTTATACATCTCACTCGACAGTGCCTAGAAAAAAAGGATGCGTCTCAGGTGAGTTGTAAAACGCGCCAGATTTATGGCATGCACCATTCTTTTGGCTCAAACTATTGGTGTAAAGTACATCAGCCATGAGTTAGTGTAAGGAAGAAAAAGTGTCTAACGTGTCTAGCAAGATGCACTCAATTTATCATACAACGTCCCTCCACCATGATTGATTTAGCACAGTTTCTCCCTGTCTGGTCTGGTTTTATACTGTCTAACTTTAAGACAGTATTAATAAATCTCCCCCACTGTGTTATGCCTAGTGCAGGGCCTGAGAGGGTTAAGCAAGACATGGGGATTCAAGGAAAACCAAATAAAGAAACCCTGTGTTATGCAGAGACAGTGCCGTGGGGCCTTTGGTGAGAGGAGGGCCCAACATTTAACTGTTCCACTTTTTAATTGATTTTATTTAGTTTACTAGTAGTTGTATGAGTTCATATGAGCTAAGCCAGAGGCGTAGCTAGGTTCTCCAGCACCCAGGGCAAAGATTCAGTTTGGCGCCCACCCCCCCCCCCCCCCAACCTCTTTCCCGACATCTCCTTCCCCCTCGCCGTGTTTGTTTTCTTTACCAATCGACGTGTCATTTCTTTTTATGTAACTCGAGCATAAAAATATTTCACAAGCAATATGGTTCTATACACAACACCAGAACCAAGCTCAGTACATATATACAGCCCCAGAAGCAAGCTCACTACATATATACAACACCAGCACAAATACAGCTCAATTTAGTGCAACCCCTGCCGTATAGGTGTGTACGGCGTAAAACTACAGCTCCCAGCATGGCCCGAACAATGGTAAGGATATGCTGGGAGATGCCGTTTCACAAAAAATAAATCCTATCATAATCATACCACCCATCACATTAAGTGACTCACCGGTGACGTCTCAGATTCTTCAGCTTCTCACTTTTCCAACATTTCTACACCTATAAATAAAGATAAAGTTATCATTATACCACACACTACACCCCTAAATATAATAGCGCCATCCACTGCACCTCTAATTATAATAGCACCATACACCGTGTCACACACACACACACACACACACACACACACACACACACACACACACACACACACACACACTGTGCCCCCTGTAGATAGTGCCTGCCATAGTGCCCCCTGTACATAGTGCCCCCATATAGACCACCCCTGTATATAGTGTCCCACAAATAACTCCCCCTATAGTGCTCTACAGATAGCCCACCCCTGTATATAGCCCCCTGTAGATATAGCCCACCACTGTATATAGAGCTCTACAGATAGCCCAACCATGTATGTAGCCCCCCTGTAGATATAGCCCACCCCTGTATATAGTGCTCCACATATAGTCCACCCCTGTATATAGCCCCCCCTGTAGATATAGCCCACCCCTGTATATAGTGCTCCACATATAGTCCACCCCTGTATATAGTGTTTCACAGATAGCCCACCCCTGTATATAGCCCCCTGTAGATATAGCCCAACCCTGTATATAGAGCTCTACAGATAGCCCAACCATGTATGTAGCCACCCTGTAGATATAGCCCACCCCTGTATATAGTGCTCCACATATAGTCCACCCCTGTATATAGTTTCACAGATAGCCCACCCCTTTATATAGCCCCCCTTGTACATATAGTCCACCCCTGTATATAGTGCTCCACTAGATGGTCCACCCTTGTATATAGTGCTCTACAGATAGCCCACCCCTGTATATACTATATACAAGGGTGGGCTATCTGTGGATCACTATATACAGGGGTGTACTATATGTACAAGGGGGCTATATACAGGGGTGGGCTTTCTGTGGAGCACTATAGTGGGAGCTATTTGTGGGATACTATATACAGGGGTGGGATATATCTACAGGGGGACTATATACAGGGGTGGGCTATATCTACAGGGGGACTATATCTACAGGGGGACTATATAAACAGGGGTCGGCTATCTACAGGGGTGGGCTATACACAGGGGGGCTATATCTACAGGGGTGGGCTATACACAGGGGGGCTATATCTACAGGGCTGGGATATACACAGGGGGGCTATATCTACAGGGGTGTGCTATACACAGGGGGGCAATATCTACAGAGGGGAGCTATATACAGGGGTGGGCTATACACAGGGGGCTATATCTACAGAGGGGGGCTATATACAGGGGTGGGCTATATATAGGGGGAATATATCTACAGGGGGGCTATATCTACAGGGGGCTATATCTACAGGGGGGGCTATATACTGGGGTGGGCTATCTATGGAGCACCATATACAGGGGTGGGCTATATCTACAGGGGGCTATATACTATATAGCCCCCCCTGTAGCTATAGCCCACCCCTGTATATGGTGCTCTATAGACAGCGCACTCCAGTATATAGCCCCCTGTAGATATAGTCCCCTGTATATAGCCCAGCCCTGTAGATATAGTCCCCCTGTAGATAGACACCCCCCGTAGATAAAGTCCCCCTTGTAGATAAAGGCCCCCCCATGTAGACAAAGTCCCCCCCCCCGCAGATACAGCCACACACTTCTATTACAATTAAAAAAAAAAAAATATTCAAACTCACCTTATTCCCGCTCCCACGCCGTCCGGCAGCCATGGAGACCTGCTCTCTTCTGCGCAGGTCTCCAGGGGGTTGAACACAGCGTCTATGAAAGGCGCTGATTGGCTGGGCAGGATGACTTTCCCTGTCAGTCAGTCAGTCAGCGCCTTTCATCGACGGAAGCTTCACTGGTACAAAAGGTACCAGTTGCTTCATTCGTGGAAAGGCGCTGAATGGCCGGGCCCTGTCACTCATTGCTTCTAATTGTACCTGTGTCCTTGCGACACACGTACAATTATAGTGCAGGAGGAGGTGGCGCTGGTGCCCCCCTCTAAACTGTGCCCGGGGCACAAGCCCCGCCTGCCCCCCCATAGCTACGCCCCTGGCTGAGCTTCCACTAGTGCAGGGGTCTCAAGCATGTGGCCTCTGAGGCTGTCATCTGCGGCCCGCGGGACACAGAGCCGCTAGTATAGGCTCTGCTCTGGGACTCTGTGTAATTCCCTGACATTGCTGTCCATATATGAACAGTGTTGTCAGGATCTTACCCAGAAGCGGAGTCCCGGGCAGAGCACTAGCATAGGCTCTGCTCCGGGACTTTGTGGAATCCCCTGACATCGCTGACCATGAATGTACACGCAATGTCTGGGGCTTCCCCAGAGCATTCATCACGGGCAGAGCGCTAGCATAGGCTCTGCTCCGGGACTCTGTCGAATCCCCTGACATCGCTGTCCATGAATGGACAAGCGATGTCTGGGGCTTCCCAAGAGCCTGTGTCCCGGGCAGAGTGCTAATATAGGCTCTGCTCCATGGACAGCGATGTCTAGGGCTTCCCCAGAGCTGGACAGTGATGTCAGGAGCACAGCTGGAGTCCCAGTAGTACTCCAGCTCTGGGGTTGCCCCTGACATTCTGTCCATATATGAACAGTGATGTCAGGAGCAGAGCTGGAATCCCAGGCAGGGAGCTAGAAGCGGCTCTGCTCCGGGACTCCAGCTCTGGGCAAGCCCCTGACATCGCTGTCCATATATGGACACTGATGTCAGTGGCTTCCCCAGAGTTCCGGAGCAGAGCCTATAAAAGTGCTCTGCTCTGGAACACTGCCTCTAGGGTTGCCCCTGACATCACATTCTGGTCCAGGAGGATCCCCTGACTTGTGGCTTGAAACAACAAGTGGTTTGGATATCAAGTGGAGTTCCAAAAACCGGATTGATTTACTGTGTTGTGTGTGACAAAGTGGGGGGCCATTGTATGTGATATATGTATTGATTGCTTGCTTGCTACAAAGTTTGCAAAAGTGACATTATTTAAAACCATTTTTCCCTTGCAGTTTCCTTCCTGAGTAGCTGAGTAAGGGGGAGGGGTTAGCTGCTACCAGGTGCTATAAATCAGGCCTCACTACTCTGTAGAGCCTGCTCTGTGGCTTGAAACAACAAGTGGTTTGGATATCAAGTGGAGTTCCAAAAACCGGATTGATTTACTGTGTTGTGTGTGACAAAGTGGGGGGCCATTGTATGTGATATATGTATTGATTGCTTGCTTGCTACAAAGTTTGCAAAAGTGACATTATTTAAAACCATTTTTCCCTTGCAGTTTCCTTCCTGAGTAGCTGAGTAAGGGGGAGGGGTTAGCTGCTACCAGGTGCTATAAATCAGGCCTCACTACTCTGTAGAGCCTGCTCTGTGGCTTGAAACAACAAGTGGTTTGGATATCAAGTGGAGTTCCAAAAACCGGATTGATTTACTGTGTTGTGTGTGACAAAGTGGGGGGCCATTGTATGTGATATATGTATTGATTGCTTGCTTGCTACAAAGTTTGCAAAAGTGACATTATTTAAAACCATTTTTCCCTTGCAGTTTCCTTCCTGAGTAGCTGAGTAAGGGGGAGGGGTTAGCTGCTACCAGGTGCTATAAATCAGGCCTCACTACTCTGTAGAGCCTGCTCTGTGGCTTGAAACAACAAGTGGTTTGGATATCAAGTGGAGTTCCAAAAACCGGAGTTCAAAAGAGGAGTTAAAGTCCCAGTAAGTAATCTTCTACTTCTTTTTCTTTTTGATTATCACCTGTTCGCTGTTTTTTTTGTAACTTGGATAATGGATAGCAAGATTGGAGGTTTTCTTCAGTGCACAGTTTGCCATATGTATGCACGACTGGAGCCGGAGTTCCAGGGTGAATATCTCTGTGGCAGATGTGAGCATGTTGTTCACCTGGAAGCTCGTATTAGAGATCTGGAGGAGCAGAATGCAACACTGAGGAGGATAGACAATTTTGAGCGGAGCTTGCTGCTCACAGAGCATGCAGTTAGTGGGTTTGAACTGGAGGGTGAAGACATGGGTGAGCAGGATCAGGTAAGTAGCTGGGTTAATGTAGTTAGGGGCAGTAGAAAGGGGTCAAAGAAAAGGAAGGCCATTCCGGTTTCTGACATTCCAGGCAAAATTGCCAAGTTGGGTGATGATGCGAGGGTGTCGGTCTCAGAAATGGCAGCCCTAGTGGATACTGATCTCCCTAACAGCCGGGAGAACAGCCCAGCTAGTAGTCGGCGGGATGGTAATGCAGGTAAACCAAGACAATTGATAGTCGTAGGGGATTCTATAATCAGGAAGACGGATAGAATAATTTGTCGCCAAGACCACCTCAACCGAATGGTTTGCTGTCTCCCTGGTGCCAGGGTTCGGCATGTGGTGGAACGGGTGGACAAATTGCTGGGAGGGGCTGGTGATGATCCAGCTGTCGTGGTCCATGTCGGTACCAACGACAGAATAAATGGTAGGTGGAGGAGCCTTAAGAATAATTTTAAAGAACTAGGCTACAAACTGAAGGGAAGGACCTCCAAAGTAGTATTCTCAGGAATACTGCCTGTGCCATGCGCATCACAGGAAAGACAGCGGGAGCTCAGGGAGTTAAATGCATGGCTGAAGTCTTGGTGTAGAGGAGAAGGATTTGGGTTCCTAGAGCACTGGGCTGACTTTTCATTGGGGTACAAACTGTATTCTGCAGATGATTTGCACCTAAATGGAAGGGGGTCCGCTGTGCTGGGGGAGAGAATTCTAGCTGGGGTGGCGGAGTATTTAAACTAGGGCTGAGGAGGGAGGTCAATGTAGAAAAAAAAGGGGTAGCCAGGTTAGAGAGGGGTCAGACTATATTGGTGGGGGGAGAAACAGAATGTGGGGAGAGGACTAGACAACAAGATAAGAAGATCCTTTCGTTACAAAACATCAGTGTAAATAAAAAGGCCCGATTAATGTCAAATCACATTTCTGATAATAAAAGTGAAAAACTGACAGGCAAGTTAAAGTGTATGTTCACAAATGCCAGAAGTCTAGCAAGCAAAATGGGGGAGCTGGAGGCCTTGATACTGGAAGAAAATATAGATATAGTTGGTGTTGCTGAAACATGGCTGGACTCTTCACATGACTGGGCTGTAAATCTACAGGGTTTTTGTAATGGTGGGGGGGGTAGGGAAACGGACAAGTGAGCCCTAATCTACCCGCCACTCTGTCCCTGCCTACTTGCAACGACCCGCCCTAGACGACGGGGTACAACTGGGCGGCGGTCCCTGCGCTCAGTAAGTGCATGACAAACACGACAAACAAACAAGGGAATACAAGCAAGGGAAATGGGCAGTTGCTCGCGGAAACACCGTGAGCAACAGAGTAGTGAACGAGCCGAGTCAAGCCAGGAGAGTGCGAGGTACAAAGCGAAAAGCAGAAGAGTAGTCGGTAAGCCGGGGTCTGTATGGAGCAGGATCAAAAAGTAGCAGGAGCTGTAGCTGGGCCAGGAAACCTCAAGGAAAGAATTCACAAGCACAGATGGACAGGAAGAGCAGGCTTAAATAGACCGAGGGCGGGAGCTAGCTGAGTCTGGCCAGGTTGCGATAGGCTCTCCCACTCCTAAGCCTGCCAGCCTGAGTGGAGGAAGCTGGTGTCTGTCTCAGGGATGTACACTCAGGTGTTGACTGATTAATTCTGGGAGTTAACCCTGAAGCAGTGCCTGGCAGATCCTTTACAGTACCCCCCCTTTTATGAGGGGCCACCGGACCCTTTCTAAGTGGACCTGGCTTACTGGGGAAACGCAGGTGGAACCTCCTGACCAATACCCCAGCGTGAACATCCCGGGCGGGTACCCAAGTCCTCTCCTCGGGCCCGTATCCTCTCCAATGGACCAGGTACTGGAGGGAGCCTTGGACCATCTTGCTGTCCACGATCCTGGCCACCTCAAATTCCACCCCCTCAGGGGTGAGGACGGGAACAGGAGGTTTCCTCGAGGGGGCCAAGGACGGGGAGCAGCGTTTCAGGAGGGAGGCATGAAACACGTTGTGTATACGAAAAGACGGGGGTAACTCCAGCCGGAAAGAGACAGGACTGAGGACCTCAATGACCTTATACGGCCCAATAAACCGGGGAGCAAACTTTTTGGACGGAACCTTGAGACGCAAGTTCCTGGATGACAACCACACCAGATCCCCGACCACAAACAGGGGGTTAGCAGAACGTCTTCTATCGGCCTGAGCCTTCTGTATGCTCTGGGACGCCTCTAGGTTCTTCTGAACCTGGGCCCAGACTGTGCACAGATCCCGATGAACGACCTCCACCTCGGGATTGTTGGAACAACCAGGTGAAACGGAGGAGAACCGTGGATTAAACCCAAAATTACAGAAAAAGGGAGAGACCCCTGACGAGTTACTGACCCGGTTATTAAGGGAAAATTCGGCGAGGGGAATGAAAGAAACCCAATCAAATTGACAGTCAGAGACAAAACATCTTAAGTATTGTTCTAGAGACTGATTAGTCCTCTCCGTTTGGCCATTGGTTTCAGGATGGAAGGCAGAGGAGAAGGACAGATCAATCCCCAACTTATTACAGAAGGCTCTCCAAAACAATGAAACAAATTGTACCCCTCTGTCAGAAACAATATTGACGGGGACCCCATGGAGACGCAGGATGTGTTTGATAAACAAGGTAGCCAACGTCTTGGCGTTGGGTAGTTTCTTGAGGGGCACAAAGTGGCACATTTTACTGAAGCGGTCTACCACCACCCACACCACCGACTTGCCTTGGGATGGAGGCAAATCGGTGATAAAATCCATGGAGATATGTGTCCAAGGTCTCTGGGGAATGGGCAACGAACGCAGTAAGCCCGCTGGTCGGGACCTGGGAGTCTTGGACCTGGCACAAACCTCACAGGCGGCGACGTAGGCCTTAACGTCTTTAGGCAAACCAGGCCACCAATAATTTCTGGTAATGAGGTGTTTGGTACCCAGGATGCCTGGATGGCCAGATAGTGCGGAGTCGTGATTTTCCCTAAGTACCCTTAGCCGGAATTGCAGGGAAACAAACAGCTTGTTCTCAGGAAGGTTCCCAGGAGCTGAACCTTGATCAGCAGCAATTTCAGAGACTAAATCGGACTCGATAGAGGAAATGACTATACCTGGAGGCAAAATACAAACAGGATCTTCCTCCGAAGGAGGGCTGGCCATGAAGCTACGCGACAGTGCATCCGCCTTAATATTTTTAGACCCGGCCCTATAGGTAACCAAAAAATTGAATCTGGTAAAAAACAACGCCCATCGAGCTTGTCTCGGGTTTAGCCTCCGGGCAGATTCTAGGAAAACCAGATTCTTGTGGTCGGTAAGGACCGTTACCTGGTGCCTAGCCCCCTCCAGGAAGTGGCGCCACTCTTCAAATGCCCATTTAATGGCTAAAAGTTCGCGGTTGCCAATATCATAGTTACACTCCGTGGGCGAAAACTTCCTAGAAAAGTAAGCACAGGGGCGGAGATGGGTGAGGGAGCTGGTACCCTGGGACAAGACGGCCCCCACTCCCACCTCGGACGCGTCAACCTCCACAATAAATGGCTCCCTTTGGTTGGGCTGAACCAGCACGGGGGCCGAGATAAAGCACTTCTTGAGGGTCTCAAAAGCCTGGACGGCCTCAGGGGGCCAATGGAGGACATCAGCACCCTTGCGAGTGAGGTCCGTAAGAGGCTTAGCGACGACCGAGAAGTTAGCAATAAATCTCCTGTAATAGTTAGCGAACCCCAAAAAACACTGTAGCGCTTTCAGGGAGGCAGGTTGGACCCATTCAGCCACAGCCTGAACCTTGGCAGGGTCCATGCGGAATTCATGAGGAGTGAGGATTTGACCTAAAAATGGTATCTCCTGTACCCCAAATACACATTTTTCGATTTTGGCAAACAGTTTGTTTTCTCGAAGGACCTGGAGCACTTTCCTGACATGCTCTATGTGGGAGGACCAGTCCCTGGAAAACACCAATATGTCATCAAGGTACACTACAAGAAATATCCCCAGGTAATTTCTCAAAATCTCATTTATGAAGTTCTGGAAGACCGCAGGGGCATTGCACAACCCAAAGGGCATGACGAGGTATTCGAAATGGCCTTCGGGCGTGTTAAACGCAGTCTTCCACTCATCCCCCTCTTTGATGCGAATAAGGTTATACGCCCCCCGTAGATCCAATTTAGAGAACCATTGGGCCCCCTGAACCTGATTAAAGAGATCAGGAATCAAAGGAAGGGGATACTGGTTCCTTACCGTGACCTTATTCAGGCCACGGTAGTCAATGCATGGCCTAAGACCCCCATCCTTCTTCCCTACGAAGAAGAAGCCAGCACCTACCGGAGAAGAAGAGGGACGAATGTAACCCTTGGCCAGGGATTCCTGGATATACTCCCTCATGGCTTCACGTTCGGGACAAGAAAGGTTAAATATCCTACCCTTAGGAAGCTTAGCTCCTGGTACCAATTCGATAGCGCAATCGTATTCTCTATGAGGCGGTAATACTTCGGAGGCCTCTTTAGAGAAAACATCAGCGAAGTCCTGAACAAACTCGGGTAGCGTATTCACCTCCTTAGGGGGAGAAATAGAATTAACAGAAAAACATGACGTACAACATTCATTACCCCATTTGGTTAGCTCCCCAGTATTCCAGTCAAACGTAGGATTATGCAACTGCAACCAGGGAAGACCTAGAACCAAATCGTACGATAATCCCTGCATCAATAGTACAGAGCATTGCTCCAAATGCATGGAGCCAACAAGGAGTTCAAAAACAGGGGTATGCTGTGTAAAATAACCATTAGCAAGAGGAGTGGAGTCGATACCCACTACCGGAACAGGTTTAGGCAAATCAATCAGAGGCATAGCGAGAGACATAGCAAATTCCACAGACATGATATTAGTAGAGGACCCTGAATCCACGAAGGCACTGCCGGTAGCAGACCTACCACCAAAAGAGACCTGAAAGGGAAGCAATATCTTAGTACGTTTCATATTTACGGGAAATACCTGTGCGCCCAAGTGACCTCCCCGATGATCACTTAGACGCGGGAGCTCTCTGGCAGCATTCTTACGCTTGGGACAGTTGTTTACTTGATGCTTGACATCCCCACAGTAGAAGCAGAGACCATTCTTCCTGCGGAATTCTCTACGTTGTTGAGGGGACACGGAGGCCCCGAGTTGCATAGGTATTTCTGAGTCTTTAGGGGAGAAACGAAGCAACGGGACTTCGGGAGGCATCATGGGGGAGTCGGAGGAAAAAACACATAAACGTTCACGTTGTCGTTCCCTGAGACGTCGGTCAAGTCGTACCACTAAAGCCATAACCTGGTCTAAGGAGTCAGAAGAGGGATAACTAACTAGCAGGTCTTTCAGGGCGTTCGACAGACCCAACCTAAACTGGCACCTTAAGGCAGGGTCATTCCACCGAGAAGCTACGCACCACTTCCGAAAGTCAGAGCAATACTCCTCAACAGGTCTCTTACCCTGACGTAAGGTCACCAGCTGACTCTCGGCAAAGGCAGTTCTGTCAGTCTCGTCATAAATAAGTCCGAGGGCAGAAAAGAAACAATCAACGGAGGAAAGTTCAGGGGCGCCAGGAGCCAAGGAGAAGGCCCACTCTTGGGGCCCTTCCTGGAGCCGGGACATAATTATACCCACCCGCTGGCTCTCAGAACCTGAGGAGTGAGGCTTTAAGCGAAAGTAAAGCTTACAACTCTCCCGAAAGGAGAGAAAAGCCCTCCGGTCACCTGAGAACCGGTCGGGCAACTTGAGGTGGGGTTCAAGGGGTGCGGTGAGGGGAACTACCAAGGTAGCATCAGGCTGGTTGACCCTCTGAGCCAGGGCCTGGACCTGTAGGGAGAGACCCTGCATTTGCTGAGCCAGGGTTTCACGGGGTTCCATAATGGTGTCAGGGACCAGGGTAGACTAGGTATAGGGCTTGTGAATTTGTACTGGTGGGGGGGGTAGGGAAACGGACAAGTGAGCCCTAATCTACCCGCCACTCTGTCCCTGCCTACTTGCAACGACCCGCCCTAGACGACGGGGTACAACTGGGCGGCGGTCCCTGCGCTCAGTAAGTGCATGACAAACACGACAAACAAACAAGGGAATACAAGCAAGGGAAATGGGCAGTTGCTCGCGGAAACACCGTGAGCAACAGAGTAGTGAACGAGCCGAGTCAAGCCAGGAGAGTGCGAGGTACAAAGCGAAAAGCAGAAGAGTAGTCGGTAAGCCGGGGTCTGTATGGAGCAGGATCAAAAAGTAGCAGGAGCTGTAGCTGGGCCAGGAAACCTCAAGGAAAGAATTCACAAGCACAGATGGACAGGAAGAGCAGGCTTAAATAGACCGAGGGCGGGAGCTAGCTGAGTCTGGCCAGGTTGCGATAGGCTCTCCCACTCCTAAGCCTGCCAGCCTGAGTGGAGGAAGCTGGTGTCTGTCTCAGGGATGTACACTCAGGTGTTGACTGATTAATTCTGGGAGTTAACCCTGAAGCAGTGCCTGGCAGATCCTTTACAGTTTTACACTTTTTCGGAAAGACAGGACAAATAGGAAAGGTGGTGGTGTATGTCTGTATGTGAGAAATGATATGAAGGCGAGTGTGAAAGAGACAATAGTGGGTGAATACTGTGAGGAGGTTGAAACCTTGTGGGTGGAACTAGAAAGGGAGGTAAACACTGAAAAAATTACTTTTGGTGTAATCTATAGACCCCCCAATATAACTGAGGAGATGGAAGTTCAGCTATATAAACAGATGGAGCAGGCTGCACAGGCGGGTACTGTAGTGATAATGGGAGATTTTAATTTCAGGGATATTAATTGGTGTCATGGTTCGGCTTCAACTGCAAAGGGGAGACATTTCCTCAACCTGTTGCAGGAAAATTTTATGGGCCAGTTTGTGGAAGACCCGACTAGAGGTGAAGCTCTGTTGGATCTGGTCATTTCTAATAATGCAGATCTTGTTGGGAATGTCAATGTTCGTGAAAACCTCGGTAACAGTGATCATAATATAGTTACATTTTACCTATACTGTAAAAAACAAACGCAGGCTGGGAGGGCAAAAACATTTAATTTTAAGAAAGCCAATTTCCCCAGGATGAGGGTGGCAATTCAGGATATAGACTGGGAAGAACTAATGTCAAATAATGGAACAAATGATAAATTGGAGATTTTCAAATCTACTTTGAGTTATTATAGTGCAAAATGTATTCCTATAGGTAACAAGTATAAACGACTCAAATTAAACCCCACATGGCTTACACCTTCTGTGAAAGGGGCAATACATGACAAAAAAAGGGCATTTAAAAAATACAAATCTGAGGGTACATCTGCAGCCTTTGTAAAATATAAAGAGCTTAATAAAATCTGTAAAAATGTAATAAAATTAGCAAAAATACAAAATGAAAGGCAGGTGGCCAAGGATAGTAAAACAAATCCTAAAAAATTCTTTAAGCATATAAATGCAAAAAAGCCCAGGTCTGAACATGTAGGACCCCTAGATAATGGTAATGGGGAGTTGATCACAGGGGATCAAGAGAAGGCAGAGTTACTAAATGGGTTCTTTAGCTCTGTATATACAACTGAAGAAGTCGCAGCTGATGTAGCCGGTGCCAGTTCTGTTAATATATCAGTTGATATACTGAATTGGATGAATGTAGAGATGGTCCAAGCTATATTAAATGAAATAAATGTGCACAAGGCCCCGGGACCAGATGGGTTACACCCTAGAATTCTTAAAGAGCTTAGTTCAGTTATTTCTGTCCCCCTTTTCATAATATTCAGAGAATCTCTAGTGACTGGTATAGTGCCAAGGGACTGGCGCAGGGCAAATGTGGTGCCTATTTTCAAAAAGGGCTCTAGGTCTTCCCCAGGTAATTATAGACCAGTAAGCTTAACATCCATCGTGGGGAAAATGTTTGAGGGGCTATTGGGACTATATACAGGATTATGTGACAATAAATAGCATTATAAGTCACAGCCAGCACGGTTTTACTAAGGACAGAAGTTGTCAAACTAACCTAATCTGTTTTTATGAAGAGGTGAGCAGAAGTCTAGACAGAGGGGCCGCTGTGGATTTAGTGTTTTTGGACTTTGCAAAGGCATTTGACACTGTCCCCCATAGACGCCTAATGGGTAAATTAAGGACTATAGGTTTAGAAAATATAGTTTGTAATTGGATTGAGAATTGGCTCAAGGACCGTATCCAGAGAGTTGTGGTCAATGATTCCTACTCTGAATGGTCACTGGTTATAAGTGGTGTACCCCAGGGTTCAGTGCTGGGACCACTATTATTCAACTTATTTATTAATGATATAGAGGATGGGATTAATAGCACTATTTCTATTTTTGCAGATGACACCAAGCTATGTAATATAGTTCAGTCTATGGAAGATGTTCATGAATTGCAGGCAGATTTAAACAAACTAAGTGTTTGGGCGTCCACTTGGCAGATGAAGTTTAATGTAGATAAATGTAAAGTTATGCATCTGGGTACCAACAACCTGCATGCATCATATGTCCTAGGGGGAGCTACACTGGCGGATTCACTTGTTGAGAAGGATCTGGGTGTACTTGTAAATCATAAACTCAATAAAAGCATGCAGTGTCAATCAGCTGCTTCAAAGGCCAGCAGGATATTGTCGTGTATTAAAAGAGGCATGGACTCGCGGGACAGTGATGTAATATTACCACTTTACAAAGCATTAGTGAGGCCTCATCTAGAATATGCAGTTCAGTTCTGGGCTCCAGTTCATAGAAAGGATGCCCTGGAGTTGGAAAAAATACAAAGAAGAGCAACGAAGCTAATTAGGGGCATGGAGAATTTAAGTTATGAGGAAAAAAGGTTCAAGCTGCAGAGGCGACAAGGCTTCTTTACAGTGAGAACTGTGAATCTATGGAGCTGGTCACAGCAGGGACAGTAGATGGCTTTAAAAAAGGGTTAGATAATTTCCTAGAACAAAAAAATATTAGCTCCTATGTGTAGAAATTTTTCCTTCCCTTTTCCCTTCCCTTGGTTGAACTTTATGGACATGTGTCTTTTTTCAGCCGTACTAACTATGTAACTATGTAACTATGTATGTAACTATGTATGGACAGTCGGCAACGCTCTGGCTGTGTATTCCACTCCTAGAGTGAGCCTAAATGGAGCTATCTACTGGGGGTGTCTGTGGCACTATCTACAAGGGGTGTGTGTGGCATTGTCTGCAGAGAGCACTGTGGCAGAATCTACAGAGGGCACTGTGGCAGCGTCTACAGAGGGCACTGTGGAATTATCTACAGAGGGCACTGTGGAATTATCTCCAGAGTGCAGTGTGGAATTATCTACAGAGGGCACCGTGGCATTATCTACAGAGGGCACTGTGGCATTATCTACAGAGGGCACTGTAGCAGCATCTACAGAGGGCACTGTGGCAGCCTATACAGAGGGCACTGTGACAGCAGCTACAGAGGGCACTGTGGCAGCATCTACATAGGGCACTGTGGCATTATCTACAGAGGGCACTGTGGCATTATCTACAGAGGGCACTGTGGCATTATTTACAGAGGCCACTGTGAAATTATCTACAGAGGACACTGTGGCATTATTTACAGAGGCCACTGTGGAATTATCTACAGAGGGCACTGTGGCAGCATCTATAGAGGCTACTGTGGAATTATCTACAGAGAGCACTGCGGAATTATTTGCAGTGGGCACTGTGGAATTATCTACAGAGGGCACTGTGGCATTATCTACAGAGGGCACTGTGGCAGCATCTACAGAGGGCACTGTGGCAGCATCTACAGAGGGCACTGCGGCAGCCTATACAGAGGGCACTGTGGCAGCATCTACAGAGGGCACTGTGGCAGCATCTACAGAGGCTACTGTGGAATTATCTACAGAGAGCACTGTGGAATTTCTTTGCAGAGGGCACTGTGGCATTATCTACAGAGGGCACTGTGGAATTATCTACAGAGTGCACTGTGGCATTATCTACATAGGGCACTGTGGCAGCATCTACAGAGGGCACTGTGGCAGCCTATACAGAGGGCACTGTGGCAGCATCTACAGAGGGCACTGTGGCAGCATCTATAGAGGCTACTGTGGAATTATCTACAAATAGCACTGCAGAATTATTTGCAGAGGGCACTGTGGAATTATCTACAGAGGGCACTGTGACATTATCTACAAAGGGCACTGTGGCAGCCTATACAGAGGGCACTGTGGCAGCATCTACAGAGGGCACTGTGGCAGCATCTACAGAGGCTACTGTGGAATTATCTACAGAGAGCACTGTGGAATTATTAGCAGAGGGCACTGTGGAATTATCTACAGAGAGCACTGTGGCATTATCTACAGAGGGCACTGTGGCATTATCTACAGAGGGCACAGCAACATTATCTACAGAGGGCAATGTGGCATTATCTACATAGGGAAATGTGGCACGATCTACAGAGGGCACTGTGGCACGATCTACAGAGGGCACTGTGGCACGATCTAAAAAGGGGCTGCCTAAGCATGACATTTGTGCGTCTGCGAAACGCTTCCAACTGCCGGACTGCATTTAGCGACACTTAAACTGTAAAACTGGATTGTTGAAATAAGCACTTGGAGAAAGTTTAAACCTAGCGCTACTATTATAGCAATGTAGTATTACTATAGTAATGCAGTATTATTATAGTAATGTAGTATTGTTGTAGTAATGTAGTATTATTATAGTATTTCAAATAACTAATTGATTAGCAATCATTTTGTAATGTATCATATTTGAAAGTAATGCGGCCCGTCAACTTCACATTTTTTTCTATATGTGGCCCACTTACCCGGCCGAGTTTGAGACCCCTGCACTAGTGGTGGAAAAAGGCAGCCAGAGTTATATTGTGTACTCAGTCAATGGAAGCAGATTTGGAGCTGAATACGGCAGATTTATCAATATATTTCAGTATATTTATACCCAGGCTCGTACTGGCCAACTAGGGACTGAGTTGGTGAACCCCCCGATGGGCCCTTGTTCCCTGCAGCAAAAAGCTGTTCTCTATCTAACAGCGATCACGATGTCTAAGCCATTAGAAAGAGGAGATGGCCCACCCTGACGTCCCATTACCACCCCAGTGATACGATCGCGGTGTGCCGATGGATGTTATGGCAACCTATGTCTGCCATCTTTGTTCTCCTATTAGGACCTGCCAGAGGCAGGGCGTAATAGGAGCCTGTCAAAACCACAATATTCTGCAATACATTAGTATTACAGTATATTGTGCAAGTGATCTAACGATCGCTGGTACAAACCCCTAGGAGGACTAATGAGAAAAAGTAAAATGCAGTTACATAAAATTTATTTAATACATATAAAAAAAAGAAAATTGGTAATGCATTGATAACCTATATATAGAATCCATTTAAATAATGGTAAAGGTCTAGAGAGTGGCTTTCATTTTAAAAAAAAGGGAGTCTAAGAAAATATAAATGCTGCAGGGGGTACCAACACCACAATTTTTAATGTATAACAATAATATTTGTATGCAAAGGAGCTTAAGGTCTAGGAAAAAGAATGACTGATGAGCATGTCTGCTTATTCAGATATCAAAGCACACTTATGTCACTTACAAACAGCATAGAGCTATGTCACTGTGCCACTCAGCTTCCAAATATCAGACATTAGATCTTGATGTAAAGCCCATTTACACGGGTCAATGATCGGGTAAACGAGCAATCATAGTTACCTAGTTACATAGTTAGTACAGTTGAAAAAAGACACATGTCCACCAAGTTCAACCAAGGAATGGGAAAAGGGATGGGAAAAATTTCTACACATTGACATAGGAGCTGATATTTTTTCGTTCTAGTAAATTATCTAAGCCTTTTTTTGCAGCCATCTCCTGTCCCTGCTGTGACCAGCTCCTGCGGTGACTATTCCATAGATTCACAGTTCTCACAGTAAAGACGGCTTGTCGCCTCTGCAGGTTGAAGCATTTTTCTCCAGACGGAGGGAGTGCCCCCTTGTTTTTGGGGGTTTTACATGGAACAGGATTTCACCATATTGTTTGTATGGGCCATTAATATATTTATATAAGTTAATCATGTCCCCCCTTAATCGTCTCTATTTAAGGCTAAATAGATTTAATTATTTTAATCTTTCCTCATAACTTAGATTCTCCATGCCCCTTATTAGTTTGGTTGCTCTTCTTTGTATTTTTCCCAACTCCAGGGCATCCTGTCTATGAACTGGAGGCCAGAATTCTAGACAATCATTCCCAATCACTGCCATGTGTAATCATCAGCTCAAGAACGAGCAAACACTGTAGTTGGAAGCAGAATCAGTAATACAAGTTATCTAAAAAACTAATTATTGTGCACACTCCTGAAGTATACCATATTTTTCGGACTATAAGACGCAGTTTTTAGCAAGAATAAATCTTGCTAAAAAGTCCCTGAATCTTATAGTCGGCAGTCAAGGGACCCGGCCCCTTATTTAACCCCTTCCCAACCCATGATGTGCCGGCACATCATAGAGCGGGGAGGGGATGATGTTTGGAGCAGAGCGGGCTCATGCGCTGAGCCCGCTCGATACACTGCAGGTGTCAGCTGTGTTTTACAGCTGACACGCTGCTCTAATGGCAAGGAACAGCGATGGCGCTGTTCCTGGTCGTTTAACTATTTAAATGCCGCAGTCAATAGTGACCGTGGTATTTATAAGGGTCTTTCCATGAAGGACATTTGTGACATATCCATAGGATATGTCATAAATGTCAGATAGATGCGGGTCCCACCTCTGGGACCCGCACCTATCTCTAGAACGGGGTCCCCTAAACCCCGTTCTAGCTTACTCGGCATGGGAGTTACGGAAACAGCGTAGCACCGAGAGCTCGGTAGCTACAAAAACAGAGTACATGGTCGAGTTACGGAAACAACGTAGCATGCTACGCTGCTTCTGTAACTGACATTCACTACTATGGGAGTTATGGAACCACTGTAGCTCAGCGAGTTACGCTGTTTTTGTAACTCATCCATGTATTGCAGTGTATTGTACCAGCGATCTAATAATCGCTGGTTCAAGTCCATGAGGGGAACTAATAAAATGTTTAAATAAAAAAAGTTAAATACATTTTCAGGAGAGTAAAAAAAATATTAAAAGTTAAAAAAAAAACCTTTTCGCATTTTTCACCAAGTACATTGTAAAAAAAAATAAAGAAAAAAATTGGTATTGCTGCGTCTGTAAAAGTCATAACTCTCATAACTCTTATAATATAGCATTATTTGACTCGCACGGTGAACGGCGTAAAAAAAAATGTAAATCCCAAATTCGCAGTTTTTTGGTCTTTAGCGTGAAAAAGAATTGAATAGAAAGTGATGAAAAAATGTATGTACCAAAATATGGTGCCAATAAAAACTACAGCTCGTCCTGAAAAACATAAGCCCTCACACCGCTCAAACTATGAAAAAATATAAAAGTTATGGCTCTCCGAATGTGGTGAAACAGAACAAATTACGTTTTTTCTTTGTAAAAGTAGTAAAATATGAAATTTTTTCCTATTTTCTGTTGTCTGAAACCTGGGTGCGTCTTATAGTCAGGTGCGTCTTGTAGTCTGAAAAATACGGTAGTTGTTTTTCTGTGAAAGTGGAGGAAAGGTGTCATGAAGTTTTTTATTTTATTATTTTATTTGTTTTTATCCATTTAAATATTATAACTAATTATTTTTTCCGTCTCCTAAATATTTTTTTTTATTAATACTTATTCACGTCCTAGTGGACTGCCATTTTTATTAGCATTTGTGTATGTGTCTATTCACGACACATACACAAATGCTATACGGCACATGCAGGGAATAGGAGTGTAGGGACGGGGGCTGACCCTATCTCTTAGGCCTTATTCACACGAACGTAGTTCACGGCTGTGATACGCGCGTGAAAATCACACGCGTCGTACGGACCTATGTAACTCAATGGGGTCGTTCAGACAGTCCGTGATTTTCACGCAGTGTGCGTAAAACTCACGACATGCCCTATACTTGGGCATTTTTCACGCATCACGCACCCATTGAAGTCAATCAAAGAAAATCACACGGACGCACTTCCGTGTGCTGCGCGTGATTCGCGCAACAGTTGTTAAAGAAATGAAGGGACAAATAAAACCACCTCCTTCATTTCTGTTTATTAACATAAAAACAGAGTGTCATAACGATGTCATATGTGCGAAAATCACGCAGCCACGGCACCAACTACTGATGACACACGGCACTGCAATGCACAAAAAACGCGGCGTTCTTTGCGCACGCAAAACGCACAGATTCATGTGAATCCGGCCTTATACTGTTGCCATTTTAACTGTGAACTGCACATACTCGGTGGCATGCTCAGTTCACAGCGACACAGCCACAGCGAAAGCCAGCGCGATTTTCAGATCAGAAGCTGCTGCCGGACACTATTATGATGACTTTCGAGCAGGGGAGCAACTGAAGAAGAGAAGCGGAGGTGGCAGGAACACATCAGGTAAGTTGTTGGCGTGGCTCGTGGGTGAGGCGCTACATTTTTGTGGGGGGGGTGTGATGGGTTTGGGTAGCGGATGCATGTCTTGGGCAGTGTTTGGGGGGTTTGTGTGAGGGAGTTTGGGGAGCGGATGCATGTTTGAGATGTGTGCTTGTGTGTGGGAGTTTGGGGAGTGGCTGCATGTTTGAGATGCGTGTTTGTAAGTGGGGGGTTTTGGTGAGCAGAAGCATGCTTTGGGGGGTTTGTGTGTGTAAGAGTTTGTGTGGCAGCTGCATGTTTGGTGGGGTTTGTGGGGGGGGGGGTTTGTGTAGAGGCTCCATGCTAGGGGGGTTTGAGTGTGGGGGGTTTTGTTTAACGGCTGCATGTGCCATTCATATATTTATATAAGCTAATCAGGTCCCCCCTTAGTTGTCTCTTTTCAAGGCTAAATAGGTTTAATTATTTTAATCTTTCCCCATAACTTAGATTCTCCATGCCCCTTATTACTTTAGTGGCTCTTCTTTGTATTTTTTCCAGCCATATGTTTTAGGGTTTTGTGTGTGTGGGAGTTTGGGTGGCGGCTGCATGTTTGGTGGGTTTATGGGGGGGGGGAGGGTTTATGTAGCGGCTCCATGCTAGGGGGGTTTGTGTGTTGGGGGTTTGTGTAGCAGCTGCATGTGTGAAGGCGTTTGTTAGGAGGGGTGTCAGGTGGGTGGGTTTAATAAGTAGCGGAGGATCCGTTGTACCGTTGTGACTACGTCGTTGATTTGTTGGACTACTTCGATGATCTATGTCTTTTTAATTATTATTTAATTGTTTTAAATAAAATGTTGATTAAGGGTTGTGTGGGGGGAGTTTTTATTTCAATTAGAAAATATTTTCCTATGTTTCTGTGTTTTAATCCTTTTTTAGCGCCTTAGTAATGGCAGTTGTCTGTTTGGCATTGTCCATTACTAAGGTGAGGCTCAGTGTTAGCCACTAAAAAGGCTATCAACTGAAAAGTCATTCACCACAGTGTCTTTCCTCTTGACATTCATCATTCTCATCCTTTGGTGTGTCCTGTAGCAGCTTTCTGCCGTGATCAGCATGTCCTACCATTGAATAATCACCCAAAAAAATGCAGCTGCACAGTGGTAGGCAATCTGAAGACTCCTCTTCTTGGCTTGTAGCCAAAAATAGGGAGGGGGTGAGTGTTGTCACTAGTAGGGAGAGTGTTCCTCCCACATTTACAGCAACTGTAAGTCAGGTTGCTTTGCCTGATTCACCTTGCTGTAATTATGGAAAGTGCACCCTCTGGTGGCCAGGAGCATCGCTAGCACTGGACCTTTAGCCTGGTGCCCCGGATCCCCGGCGACTGGCACATTCGGGTCGCAGCGGACGCAATTGCGACTGGGCCACGTCAGCTTCTATAAAAGTTACTATAGTAACTAGGGCCTATGTAATCAAATACACAGGCCCCTGTTACATACTTACCCATCTTCCTTCCTGAGCGCAGCGGAAGTCCTGACGACTTCTCGCATCATGACGTCACGACGCTGTGCGCCGCGGATGACATCACAACGCTAGATGGTGTCGGGACATCCACTGCACCCGGAGCTGAAGAGGGGTCCTGCTGGGGTCCTGTATCTAAGCCTGCCTTGTGGTAGGCTTAGATACAGGGTCTAACAGACAGTATCACACATGGACCCTGTATCTAAGCCTACCACATAATAGGATTAGATACAGGGCCCCAGCAGACAGAAATCTTATACAGTATAAGATTACTGTCTGCTCGGGTCCTGTATCTAAGCCTACATTGTAGTAGGCTTAGATACAGGGTCTAACAGACCATGTCACACATGGACCCTGTATCTAAGCCTACCACATGATTTTCTTAGATACATGGCCCATATCTGATCTTGTCTGATGGGCCCTATATCTAAGCTCACCACATAGTAGGCTTAGATACAGGGCCCCAGCAGACCGTAATCCTATACAGTATAAGATTACTGTCACTGGGGCCCTGTATCTAAGCCTACCTTGTGGTAGGCTTAGAATCACGGTCTAACAGGCAGTATCACACATGGGCTCTGTATCTAAGCTTACTCCATGTGTTACTAATGTGTTTTTTTTGTGTTTGTGTTTTTTTACAGGTTCAGTTGTTGGACTACGTTGGATTTGAGTACTACTTCCATGACGGGTTTATTTTCCATAAAATGGTTAATGAGGGTTGTGTGTTTTTTTTTTTTTATTTCAAGAAAATATTTCTTCTATGTCTTTGTATTTTCTTTTAAACTTTATTACAGCCACTTTAGTAATGGCAGCTGGCTGTTTTTGAGCGTCCATTGCTAAGACGGGGCTTAGTATTAGCCGGTGCAGAGGCTAACGCTAACCCCCATTATTACCCCGGTACCCACCACCACCAGGGCTGCTGGGAAGAGCCAGGTATGATCCAGTACCTGACCATCTGTAGTGATGGGCACTGGGGCGGCTGCAGGCTGGTAAGCTGGGAAAGGCCAGAAACAGTAACCGTTCCCACCCTGGTAATGCTAGCCTGCTGCTATGCTATATCTGGCTGGTTATTAAAAATATGGGGGACCCCATGTCTTTATTTTTTATCTATTTATTTATTTTTTAAATAATTGGAAAAAACGAAATGCCCCCCCCCCCCCCATTTTTCATAACTAGTCAGATACAGCATAGTATCAGCAGGCTAGTATTACCAGGGTGGGAAGGGCCACTGTTTTTGGCCTTTCCCAGCCTAACACTAGCCTGCGGCCCGACCATCCCTACAAATGATCGGGTACTGGATCGTACTCAGCTCTCCCCAGCACCCCTGGTGGTAGAGGGTACCAGGGTAATAATGGGGGTTAGTGTTAGACTCTGCACTGGCTAACACTAAGCCCTGCCTTAGTAATGGATGCTGTCAATCAGTAGTCCTCGAATACGACATAGTCCGACATCCAAACCTATAAAAAAAAACACAAACACACAAAAAAAAGTAGTAACACATAAAAAAAAATAAAAATTTTTTATACTTACCTTTCCTGGGTCCAGCGCTGGAGCCGCAATGTCAGCGAGCTGGGCCCTATATCTAATCCTATCATGTGTGATACTGCCTGCTGAGTCACTGTATCTAATCCTATGATGTGTAATGATGTCTGCTGAGCCACCGTATCTAATCCGATCCATAGCTATAGGGTCAGAGTGCTACAGATATGCTGTCTCATATATATATATATATATATATACATGCTGGGGCCTGTATCTAAGGCTACATTCACACGTGCGTGACAGATTTATGTGTAAATCTGGTCGTGTGCATTTCGCGTTTTGCATCAGTGTGCTTTGCGTATGGCATGTGTTTTTCACACACTTGCAAGCACTTTTTTTTTTCAATGTAATTGATACGTGAAACATGGACAGCACACGGATGTCATCCGCGTGCTGTCCGTGGTTTTCACACACCCATTGACTTCAATGGGTGACTAGTTGCGTGAAATACACTAATATAGGACATGCAGTGAGTTTCACGCAACAGACACACGCTGCGTGAAAACTCACGCATGTGTGAATATCCCCATTGAAATCAATAGGTTCATGTGCTGTGCGTTGTTTTAACGCACAGCCATCGGACGAGATTCACGCTCGTCTGAATGAGCCCTAAGTCTATCATGTGTGATACTGTCTGCTGGGGCCATGTATCTAAGCCTATCATGTGTGATACTGTCTGTTGGGGCCAGGTATCTAAGTCTATCATGTGTGATACTGTCTGCTGGGGCCATGTATGTAAGCCTATCATGTGTGATACTGTCTGCTGGGGCCATGTACCTTGTGGAAGAAAGAAAAATACACCAAAAACACAAAAAATATATATTAAAAATAATTAAGCTCCTAAAAAAATGTTTTTAATTCATGACACATTCTATTTACCTCATCATCTAATCTATGGTTCTGCAACATGTGACTTTCCTCAACAGATGTAGAATCACAGATTGGAGATCACTGATCTAAGCTTTAAAAATCACTTTTTGGCCTTTTATAATTCCATGTTCCACAATGAATTACCAGCCTCCCACTATTTTGATATACATCATACAAGCACAATGAGTTACCTTGCATTAATAGAAGATCTAGAACTTAGGGTTAAATTAAAGTTGGAAAAATAAATGTTTTCAATTCTATGTCCTGTAGTTCAGAAATTACTTCAATGTATTTCCCGAAAATTAGTTGAAGAGGCGCAGGAGTGAGATATTAATTGAAAATCTAGTTCCATGAATATAATTATATTAAAAATGCATAGACTCTCTCATCTATATTGGAGGGCTGTAGTGCAATACACAGCTGCATACTTTCGAAAATTCCGAACCTCTTGCCAAGAACACAACATGGAATTTTAAGGAAACTCTTCAGCTTTTGCTCTTTTTGGTAAAAACAGAATGGCCATGATTTAACACTCCGGGATGGAAGCAGTCCTTACTGTTTTAAAAGTCCTTGAGTTAGTGTTATTTTGTGTTTCAGTCTGTCTTTTACAACTTTACTACTGCAGTCTCTTCTTATAATGATCCTCGTAAATTTCACACCTTTTGCTAGAAGTGTTGACTGACTTGAAACTGCATTGTATATCATGCAGGCCTGCCACAATAGCAAATATAATTCTCCTTCCTCCATTCCTTCCCTTGCAATTAGCAGCAAAGTCTCTTTCACAACCTTTTTTTGTGAGCACCACTTCTCTCTAACTTCATCACTTCTCTTGTCACCAGAGACATAAACTATATTGCAAAGACTAGAATATAGGAATAAGAAATAATAAAAAACAAATAAAGTTAACATTTTTGGGCTATAAATTCTAATTCCCCCACAAAAGATATCCCTTCCACATCTAATAAACACATTGATACCTTTTTTCTACAAATCTGCATTCCATCCTCTAGTTCAAGCATGCATTCTTGTAAGTTATCCCAGAATTGGGGGCATCTTCCATAGCTACAAATTACTTCTCGAGCGGAGCCTCCCTGCCCTGTTATTTGCCTATTTCAATTATTGTCTGTGATCCCGGTGTGGATCCCCAAAAATGTTTTTCTTCCCTGGAATATAGGAATAAAAAGTAATAACAAAAAAAAATTGTTACAATTTTTGGGCTATAAAGACAGATTCCCCCACAGAAATGTCCCTTCCACATCTAATAAACACATTAAAGAGGCTCTGTCACCAGATTATAAGTGCCTTATCTACTACATAATCTGATCGGCTCTGTAACGTAGATAACAACAGTGGTTTTATGCTAAGTAGTTCTTAATGACCAACTGGGCGTTTTTCTACTTTTTACCATGTGGACGTTGTAAAGAGAAGTGTATGACGCTGACCAATCAGCATCATACACTTCTCTTCATTCATGCCCAGCTTGTTTCACTGCACAGCGTGACCTCGCGAGATTACGCCGTGACAGGACTTCCTCCCACAGGACCTTCACCAGAGCGTTGGAAATGTCAACAGACTTCGCCTCCAGCCGTGCCAGGACGTTTATCCAAACCTGCAGCAGCTGGAGGCGATGTCTGTTGACTCTTCCATCGCTCCGGTGAAGGACCTGTGGGAGGAAGTCTCGCCACAGCATGATCTCGCGAGATCACGCTGTGCAGTGAGACAAGCTGGGCTGGAATGAAGAGAAGGTTATGATGCTCATTGGTCACTGATTGGTCAGCGTCATACACTTCTCTTTACAACACCCACTTGGTAAAAAGTTAAAAAACGCCCAGTTGGTCATTAAGAACTAATTAGCATAGATCTAAAATTGTTCATAACTTGCTCAAAAATGATAGTTTTTCAAAATAAAAACCACTGTTGTTATCTACATTACAGCACCAATCAGATTATGTAGGAGATAGGGCATTTATAATCCGGTGACAGAGCCTCTTTAATTCCTTTTTTCTACAAATCTGCATTCCATCCTCTAATTCAAGCATGCGTTCTTGTAAGTTGTCCCAGGATTGGGGCATCTTCCATAGCTGCAAATAACTTCACAAGGGGAGCCTCCCTGCCCTCTTATTTCCCTATTTCAATTATATTCTGTGACACTGTAGTTATGCCTCCTCTGTGTGGATCCTAAAAAATTTTTTTCTTCCCTGGAGTCCATATTTAATCAATTGATCTGGATTAAAAGAAAACAAATACGAATTAAATATTCTCTGCTATGCCTCTGTCACGATTTGTGGGTATGTGGACCCACTGGGCCGTAGCGCCGTAGCGGGATAGCAGCTGGCCAAACACTATACCAAGTCAATGTATATATAGTTCACGCATAAGGGTACCTATAGTAGTTTAGACAGTAGCAACGGTTAGGCTCAGATGGGACCTTGGCAGCAGACACCAGGTGTGGTGTAACACAGCGGGCGTGACCGGTGGCACAACATGACTCCAACTTTCTAAGGCACAGGAACAAAGGTAGCATGGGATACAGGATACAGGTAGCAGGTATGGGAACACTGGGAACAGGATACAGCTAAGGGACCATTTGCAAGACTAAGGCTGGGTTCACACGAGCACATTAACGTCCGTAATGGACGGACGTATTTCGGCCGGAAGTCCCGGACCGAACTCCGTGCAGGGAGCCGGGCTCCTAGCATCATAGTTATGTACGATGCTAGGAGTCCCTGCCTCTCTGCAGGACAACTGTCCCGTACTGTAATCATGTTTTCAGTACGGGACAGTTGTCCTGCAGAGAGGCAGGGACTCCTAGCATCGTACATAACTACGATTTTAGGAGCCCGGCTCCCTGCACTGAGTTCGGTCTGGGACTTCCGGCCGAAATACGTCCGTCCATTACGGACATTAATGTGCTCGTGTGAACCCAGCCTAACAGAGGAATACAAACAAGACTCAGGCAATGAGCAAAAGGGCAAGGATCTACTTAAGTCCAGGGTGATCATGGGCTAATTAGTGATGTTTCACATGTGCGGCCGGGCGCGAGCGTGGGCACGCCCCCTACAGGACACAGCAGAGTAGAGCGGAAGTGAGCACTGGCATCTCCTGGGATAGAGATAAGTCTATGGCTGCGGGTGTCGGGGGGTGAGTAGTCCTGAAGGTCCACGGCCGTGGATGTTACCGCCTCCCCGTATCTAAAGGCGGATTTGAACTTCCCAACTTTTATGTATATTTCTTGGATTCTCAATTACAACAGCTAATAGACTGGGAACTCTTGCCGCCAATAGATCACAGAATAGGCAGGCAGGTCTTGGAGAGACAAGGTACATGATACAGCTTTTAGAATTAGGATATTTGTCGATTGTACCTTCTAGGTTCTCGGTTCTTCGGCTATATCATGCGCTTGGGAGAGGTTAAGCAAATTATGGGACATGCTGTCCTTTTGCTGAATTCTCCTTTGTGGTGCAACGTTTCTATCTCACAACTTAGAGGTTTGCAAGCAGGTCCTTTTTGTCCAAGTCACGACTGTGGGGTTTGTGGACCACTGGGTCGCTCCGCCATAGCGGAGTAGCAGCTAGCCAGACAAGAGTCAAAGATAGTCTATAGGACAAGAGTACCTGGATAAGAAGACTTGGCAGACACTTGGTT
The DNA here is from genome assembly GCF_050947455.1 of Rhinoderma darwinii. Classification (NCBI taxonomy): domain Eukaryota; kingdom Metazoa; phylum Chordata; class Amphibia; order Anura; family Rhinodermatidae; genus Rhinoderma; species Rhinoderma darwinii. The sequence goes on from NC_134690.1 coordinate 64,723,913, forward strand.
TGGCAGACACTTGGCTTGACACAGACACTTGACACAGATGTAGTGTAGTCATTTGGACACTCGGGCCGGCATGGGCACCGGGCATAGATGGTGTACTCGACTCAGTCACTAGACTTTGCATTGGAACTAAAGAAAATTACTGGATATGGGAAACGAAATATAGGATACAGGATATAGGAAGACAGGATACAGCTAAGGAAACATTTTCAGAACAAACATGGGAAGACACAACAACGCTCAGGCAAGGGGGAAGTGGGCAGAGTACTTTTTAAAGTCCAGGGTGAGATGGGATTGGGCAGGGACAATTTTAGTGGTGCACGCGCTGACTCTTTAATATCGGGTACGAGCAGCGTGCACACCCTAGGGGAAGCAGTGAAAAGATGCAGTCGCTTGTGCCGGGGTGTCCGGGGAGGGATACGCCGGCAAACTCTGAGTGTTCTGCGTTCGTGACTGCTGCTAAGAAGGGGATTACTGTCAAGCAGGGGTATTGCAATGGTGGCTCATGTCTTTAAAACTGGTGAGCTTAAAAGTTTCCACACTTTATTTTATTTTCAACTTACACATGATTAGGGTGGATGATAAATGGAGGTTTATAATTAGGCCCATCTGGAATGCTGATCTGCCGTTATACAGCAAAAAAAAGAAGGGAACAATTTCAAAATTATATACGTTTATTCTAGTTAATGGGTATTTTGGAGACACTATTAAATCTCAATTAAAATGGACGCGGGAGGTGGGATCGATGTGAACCTTCACTATATATATATATATATATATATATATATATATATATATATATATACAGGGGAATTGATTACACTGAATTATAATCATAGATTCTACCAATTTATGTTTGTTAATCAAGCTTATTTTTAAACTAAATCTCTTTGTTATGGGATGTCGTGCCTCTTCCTTGTGTTTGAGGTTCAATCCCCTAAAACGGACCTTGTGCACTAGACTAGGCGCTTCTGGAAAATACGCCTTTACTGAACTCAAGTTTTTACTTTTTTAATTCCACATTTGGGTTGAATTTAAGCTGTCCCCTGACCCTTCTTGGTGATTATTCACAGGGGGTTCAGTTTCATGCCAAACCTTTTTTGGTTTTGCTTCTGCAATTACTGTTTATTGCCAGATTGGAAATATTCTGATTTTGGCTATCACTGCGGTAGGGTGGAATGGCCAGGTGTAGAAGACCATTTACTTCAAAAGTCATATTTTACTATATACGAAGGTCTGACTAAGTTCCTTGGAAAATGGAAGTGGTGAATTGATACCCTTGATCCTAGCTATAGAAATATTGTATTACAAAGCAATTAAAACATAATATTTTTTTTTCCTCCCTCTCTCCTTTCTGTTTGGCGTTCGAGAACTTGCGCGCCTCTCTTCCAAGTCTACCTCTCCAAGAGTAAGGAGTGAGTAAGGGGATTATGCTATATTTAATGTTTCTCTTCTGCAATTTTTTTACTCTATTAAACATTACAAAAATTTTTTATTGTTATGTATATTAAGCGACTGGACTGAACCAAAAAGTGATGTCATTAGATTGAAAAAAAATCATATGGGAGGACATTAACTGGAGCAGTAGGGAGCATCACGCAGAAAAAGTACTGCAATCATGTAACATGGCATGTTGTATGTGTTACATAAGTAAATTATTGTTTTGACTCTGAACTTAGGCTTTAAGCTTGTTATAGGGGTGTTAAAATGGTAACTGTACCAATCCCACCCGGCTAATGGCACTAGTGAATTTGCACACAAATGCCCTTTGAAGAGGAGCTGACAGGTCTCCTGAGATGCCTGTTTTAGAAAATACTTGTATTCACTATGCAATAACAATGTCTCCTTAGAGATTGTGCATTTCACCGATTCTCTGCTACTCCTCCTGGAACTGTATTATTAAACTGACAATTGGGTGTTTCCTTTCTCCTTGTCAACAGGGCTGGCCTTACTTTGGAAGATGCCCTCTGTGGTACCATCTGTTGGGGCCCCCATATCATTTACTGTCATACAGTGCACAAATAACTATAGCAAACAGTCCCCAAATAACAGTTCCATAGATTTGTCTAAATAACAATACTATACGGTACATCTAACAAACATACACTGCACAAATAATAACTCGTTCAATGCCTAAATATCAGTGCCACACAAAGCCTAAGTATATACCACTATACAATGATCAAATAACAGTTCCATACATGAATAAATCTAATAACAATGCTATACAATGTCTAAATAATACTGCTTCACAATTAATATTAGGATTTATGGTGATCAAAAGCCTCGGGCGGCAGATCATCTAAGGAAGTCCCCAGGCAAAGGTCTCACACACCTAAGGCCGGCCCTGCTTTTTAACATATCAGCACTAATTGGACAGTGTCAGACTGTGTAGGAGCGTGTTCCTATTGAGAATGGAGAATTGCATACATTTCCAGGAGGAATAACAGAGCAAAAGCACAACACAAAGGCTCTAAGAAAAGATGCTCCAGAATTATTTCATGGGGAATGTAAATATTTACTAAAACAGGAATGTCAGGTGCGCTGACAGGTCTGCTTTAGCTTGGGAAAGTGAAACAATTATGGGTAAAGTTACATACACATGAATTCCAGAGGTTAAGAACTTCTAGGGTAAAATAGATAAATTTATGAAGCAGTTTAGTTTCTCATTTCTTGATTTATGACAGCGTTACAACTGCAAATGTGAAGTAAGCTTCCTTGCGGCAGTGTTAATGTACAGGCCTCAGGAGAGAGAACTGGTTTCCCACACAATGCCAAGTGATTGCATTGCAAATGTGTCCATTATCTCCCCTCTTCCTGCTTTTCTATATTCTCCGAGTGTAGCTTTAGCCTGGGCTTGTCAGAAGAATTAATTACTGACTGGCAAGAAAATAATACAGTAAATGTAAAAAATGACTTTTAAGTTGTTGGTGAAATAAGAATGCATGTGACAAGAAGCCAGTCCATCTGTTACATCAGCATCACCCAACAGGATCAGATCAGCAAAATTACGGCAAAGTCCAACTCTGTACATTACTGATGCTGCTGAGGGAGTCGGTGCTCAGCTGCCTGACATCTCAGGTAATGACGCTGTAATTGGGATTCACTCTCTCTTTGGTTGTGATTCACAGCTTCTATGCCGTCTACAGACAAGGTAGGAGGCTACCAGTTTATTTGAGTAGAAATAATAAATGTGTTCTGAAACTGATGGAAAACAAGTCATTAATTGATGTAATTTTTGCCAATTATGAGAATGTGCAATATTGGTAATTTAATCCCATTTTATAGATATGATACAATATTTATAATGCAATAATAAAATATTTAGACGATGTTACTGTGAACTAATGATTGGGGGAGCTGGAAAAATACCTTTGTGGATAAATTTAACGCATAATGGCCTGAATATAAGCAGTAGGTAATGGCTGCACTAACAGTGTGTGTGGGTGTATGTATGCATACATATATATATATATATATATATATATATATATATATATATATATATATATATATATATATATATATATATATATATATATATATATACACACACACAACGCATGTTTATATCTGTGAGATAAATAAATGTATATATACAATATGTATATATATATATATATATATATATATATATATCTCAGAGATATATATAAAAAATGAATCCAGTGACCAAGTGTGGAAAATAATGTCAGAGAAGAATTGCCAGGGCTGGATTAGAATATATTCACATGTGGCAGATTTGTTGCAGAAATTTCTGCAACTGAAAATCAGTTCCATTCATCTGAATGGAAGTTGCAAAAATCTATACAGCTGTTGCAGAAACAAACCCATTTAGATGAATGGAACTGATTTTCAGTTGCAGAAATTTCTACAACAAATCTGCTGCTTATCCCAGACATTGGGAACAAGTTTGGATACCCCCCATACACATTAGATTTTTGCCAGATTATGTTAACATTGGTGGAATCTGCTGGAAAGTATCCAATGTGTATGCCTATCTTAAATTAATCAGTCATTATATGAAACTTGGCGCCTCTACAAGAATGCTTGCCCTTGAACCTTCACTAACCTTGATCCGACGCTGATGGCCAGACAGGTTTGAGCAAACAGAACGGTGACACTATATTGCAAATAACCATATGTTATAGCAGGGGTATGTAGAACAACATCTTTGAATAAACAAAAAGTAAAATTCTAAAGTAAATTGTCTACAGAAGAAGACCACGCCAGGTTCCACTCATATCTTTCTGTTTGGGTGACTACCACTGTAGCACATGTAGTGACATGTACAGAAGTGGTCATAAGAAGTTCTACCTGCTATGCAATACACTGCCTTTTCTTACTTCTCAGACTTGTTTTAGGCAACAGGAAATTTAGGAATACGGCACAAGAAATAATGCAGCTTTATGATAAAACTATGCATTACCAGCACATAACAAGAGAGGTAAACATTTTTTTTGGTAAATTATTTAAAAAAAAATACTTTCTATATATGTAAGGGTATAAGGTATTTTATTCCATGGCATGGAATTATTTATTGCCAAAGAACACCCTCACCTCAATACAGTGAAACCTCTTTGAGGTGGCCACCCAAAATTGCATGGTCTTCTGGTAGGACGGTTCTCTAAAAAAAGACGAGCAGTATACATAGTTTAAAGAGGCTCTGTCACCAGATTTTGAAACCCCTATCTGCTATTGCAGCAGATCGGCGCTGCAATGTAGATTACAGTAACGTTTTTATTTTTAAAAAACGAGCATTTTTGGCCAAGTTATGACCATTTTTGTATTTATGCAAATGAGGCTTGCAAAAGTCCAAGTGGGCGTGTTTAAAGTAAAAGTCCAACTGGGCGTGTATTATGTGCGTACATCGGGGCGTTTTTACTACTTTTACTAGCTGGGCGTTCTGACGAGAAGTATCATCCACTTCTCTTCAGAACGCCCAGCTTCTGGCAGTGCAGACACAGAGTGTGTTCTCGAGAGATCACGCTGTGACGTCACTCACTTCCTGCCACAGGTCCTGCATCGTGTCGGACGAGCGAGGACACATCGGCACCAGAGGCTACAGTTGATTCTGCAGCAGCATCAGCGTTTGCAGGTAAGTCGATGTAGCTACTTACCTGCAAACGCTGATGCTGCTGCAGAATCAACTGTAGCCGATGTGGCCGACACGATGCAGGACCTGGGGCAGGAAGTGAGTGACGTCACAGCGTGATCTCTCGAGAACATGGCTGTGTCTGCACTGCCAGAAGCTGGGCGTTCTGAAGAGAAGTGGATGATACTTCTCGTCAGAACGCCCAGCTAGTAAAAGTAGTAAACACGCCCCGATGTACGCACATAATACACGCCCAGTTGGACTTTTACTTTAAACACGCCCACTTGGACTTTTGCAAGCCTCATTTGCATAAATACAAAAATGGTCATAACTTGGCCAAAAATGCTTGTTTTTTAAAAATAAAAACGTTACTATAATCTACATTGCAGCGCCGATCTGCTGCAATAGCAGATAGGGGTTGCAAAATCTGGTGACAGAGCCTCTTTAAGATAGAACTGAAAATCTGTCACAGAAAATTTGGTCTGGATAAAGGGGTGGTCTTCTCAAACAGGTGGTCTTTATGTGAGGTTTCAGTGTTACAGTTTAGACATGAATGCAATCAGCATCCTTGTACAAATATAGTGATTTAAAGTTCTCCGTAACGTATCAATTGTAATTTTGCACTTATGCACGTTTTGTACTGTATCACATGCTGATAAAATGTAACTATTACTGTCCTTTTTAACTATTTATTTCACTACGATGTATAACATATTCACTTGATTATTTGTAATTATGTAAATGATGTGATTTATCACGGACACACTATTTATAGAGTGTATGTACACACTTCATTGCTTGATAATGCCTTCATTGAGAAGGTGAAACCTCGCCTGCTGCATTGGGTGAATAAACACCTTTAGTTTGTACTTATGCTTGTCTGCTGCCTCTTTTTCTTTTGGATACTGACACATGACTGTGTCTGGTGGGATCCATGGTCCAGATCCTTGAGGTTCAGCACCCATTATTCCTCTTGCTGTGCAGCTCCTACCTTGCTCTATTTTGACCTTGTACAAATATAGTGTTAGGGACATTTGATGTATTGGCACAAATTTGCTACATAATTTATCTAAATATGGGCAATTCGCTACATAATTTTACCTTTTAAGAGAACCATATCCATTTTTATTATGTGAGGGACAGTAACAACCACTTTAACTGATTTATAAATTAGTTGTAACTAACAGCGCCAGACCAGTCCATAAGTGGTGTCTGGTGTCCGGTATTTCAGCACAACCCCATTCAAGTGCATGACGCTGAACTGCAATTAAAGACACAAACCATGAACTGACGTGAAGCTGTTTTTTAAAAAAAAAAACAATAAAAAAATATTCTGTTTCTGAACAATTTCTTTACTCCCCTTGGTCATTACCACAAAAAAAGAGGAAGGTGCAGGATTTAGGATTCAGATCATGTACAATTAAATTAGATAGTGCATGTACCCACTTTAAAGAATGCAAAAATAAGAAATGCACCTGAATTCTCCATCATGATCCATTCTTCAGCATATCAAAGCATAAAATATTTAAGAGATGGTACATTTAGGCAATTACTACAAGACCCAATTAAAAGGAAACATCAAATATAAAATTCTGTGCGATGAAAGCCGACTTCAGGAAGAAAAGGACAGGCTTTAATGAAAATTGTACAAAGAATGAAATAGGGTGATGTTCTTGTATGGAAAACATACAGAAGATTAATGGGCATTATTTCAATTATAATTGGATGAGTACTTGTGTTTGTGAACATCATCCTGTGATAGATGTACACTACAAGGATTATAGGTAAAGAAATAAGGATTAGGAATCAGGGAGGAAAGTAATAAAAAAGCTGACACTTGGAATCTTTAATTTAGAAAGGACAAGAGTGTCATTTCAGAATAGCAGAGAATGCAGCTATACATGTAGGGTAAGGGGATAAAAGGTAAAATCTTGTCCATATGCAATAATAAATTAGCGGTGAGATAGCTTCAGAGCAATGCAGCCCTCTTCTATTATAAGATCGTCTGGGAAATGATCAGGGATAAGGAAAGCAGATGCATTTAAACAAGTCATTAGTTTGAATGTACCCAAGAAGAGCTGTATACAAAACTGTTACAGCAATCTTAACATCATTAACTAATTGGCGATCACAGCAGGAAGAGCACTTGTGACTAAAAACAAACACAGTAAGGAAAACAATTGACAGTGCAGAAACATGTGGGGGTCCGAGGCTGTTATGACATATCAGGGAATATTAGGTTACATTTTTACAGATTACTAAAGGGGTTGGGAATTGCAAGTGCCACTATGGGAGCTACTTAACTAATACCACAATATAATCCAGAATTCTTATCATACAAGGAACATCTGTCACTAAAATGCTTGTTTTTCTATGTTTTTAGACATATATATATATATATATATATATATATATATATATATATATATATACTCAAAATACTTCAAAATATGACACAGCACTAAAAAATAGTGAAAGACAGTAGATTTATCCACATGTGATCAGATTCATAAAAGGGATTAGGTAGCGAAGGTCTTGATGCTAGCACAATGTGTCAGGAAATGAAGGCGAGTGAGCATCAGCAGCTAATCTAGATACCCAACTAAACTCTCACAGGTTTATATGAGCGGCTCATAGAGCTACAGGATTACAATGGAGATAAAAATAGTGTAGTAGACTCTTATGAAACTTAGGATAGTACGAAATTCCCCTGTTCAGCGGTTTTGCTGGCCCGATTTCGGTATCAAGCCTAGGGGAGCCATAATGTGGTAAATTTATTGTGGGTTCTGGTTTCCCAGCTAGCCAATTCCTCCATACAATAATCCGGTCAAATATGTCATGCCATGATTCAATTGATGGGAGAACATTACTAAGCCAGTTTTGTGGTATGAGTAGTTTGGCCGCCTGTGCCAGGTGGGTAATTAATTTTTTTGGGCCTGAGCCCACGTAGGGTTAGGGAGCTGCGAGAGGACCATCTCAGGACTCAGAGATACATTGGGGACAAATATGGATAGGATAGCCTTCCCCACTTCAAAACAAACAAATTCCGGGGCAGGACCAGAAAATATAGAAAAGGAGCTTCCATCCATTCCACAACGCCAGCATTTGTCCAAGTCCGTCAGACCCCTTTGTTTCAGGGAGGAAGGGGATTTGTACTACCTAGTTACTATTTTATAAGAATTTTCCTGGATACAGATAGATCTCCAAAACCCATGGGATTGGGAATGGATGGAGGCGATTTCAGGAGCTAAGAATGTTATCACCAGATCTTTTTCCAAATGTCTAATATACTAAGGTACCACTTGTGCATTCAGAGTCAACAAACAGTTATACAATAAGGAGGTACATTTTACTAGAGTTTATCTCCCTGTAGCATTTTCTCTCAGTGAGGTCTCTTTACATGTGGATATATATTATCGATCTCCTGGAGGAATTTGAGAGGCGTTAAAATAATAGAGGAGGGGATTAAAGGGGGGTCCACGGTATCTACCTCCCTGAGAAAGGAATCAATAGGTATGTCGACAATTATCCAAACTCAATTGTGTATGCGATTGGGATAGTCTCTGTATTGTTATAGAAGACTAGCAGGCATTAGGCCTCATTCACACGGCAGGGTTTCCCGGCCGGGTGCCGGCCGTTCATAAATCGGCCGGCACCCGGCTGCATTAGGAATAATAGACCCCTAATGGGGCTATTCACACGACCGATTTTTTGACGGCCGGGAAAACGGCCGTCAAAAAATAGGACATGCTCTATCTTCGCCCGGGTACCCGGCCGCCCGTCTCCCATAGAAGTCTATGGGGCCGGGTAATACACGGCCATCACCCGGATGTATCCTGAGTGATGGCCGGGTTTCCCGGCGCTTGCGCTCTATCTCCTCCTCCTCACAGCGCAGAGTGCATGTGAGGAGGAGGAGTTGATGCCATTCTGACGAATGGTATCGCTGTACACTGTGTGGCAGGGCCGGGGTGTACAGCAGGTGGAAGGGAGCGCTGCGCTGGCTCCCTTCCCCTGCTTGTTTTAAAAGCACCCTGGCCCGGCGACACCTTCGATGGCGCCGCTAGCAGCTGCTGCTGCTGCTACTGTAGCGACGCCACTATAGCAGAGCGGGGAGGTATCTCCCCGCTCTGCTATGTGCTAGCCGCACTTTAGCTCCTTGAAGGAGCGGAATCCCCGTGTTTTCGGGGATTCCGCTCCTGGACAGAGCGCTTGATGTCTCTGTCCATATCTGGGCAGTGACATCAGGGGAAACTCCTGAAGCGGAATCCCCGAACACATGGGGATTCCCCTTCAGGAGTTGCCGCTGATGTCACTGTCCGGATCTGCCCGGCCCGGCACGGATGCAAAACTTAATGCAAACCGGCCGGGCAAAATGGCCGATTTTACCGGCCGACACTCGGGCTCGGGAACGACCCGGTCGTGTGAATCCCGCCTTAGGGGAGACGGCTTGGAAATCAATCCATATTTAACATTCGAGTCCTGAACAATTTTAATTGCACCTCGGGAAATACAATTAGGAATTCCGCTTGGCTTCTTAAACTGGTTTTCCAGTCCTAAGAAACTAATGGCCTATTCTCAGGCCATCATTATCTGATTGGTGGAGGTCCAAATGCCGACCCCCCTACTGATCAGCTGTTTTGAAGGGGCTGTGGCACTCGTACAGTGCTGCTTCACCATCATTAACCCCTTCCCGCACCTGGACGTAACTGTACGTCCAGGTGAGCAGTAACTTCGCGCACCTGGGCGTACAGTTACGTCCGCGCTTTAACAGTTAACCGCCGCGCGGCGCTACACCGCAGCGGCGGTTAACTGTGCAGGGTGTCAGCCCTGCTCTCCCCGTTGCCGATCAGCGGCCTGTCGCCGCTGAAATCGGCAATTAACCCCTTCGATGCGGTGGTCGTTTGCGATCACCACATCGAAGAGGTTTACAGCGGATCGGCAGCCCCCCACATGTATTTGCGGGGGCTGCCGATCCTTATCATGGCAACCAGAGGCCAGACAATGACCTCCGGGTTGCCATGTACGGAAGCCTCGGAAGATCAGCCTCCGGCCGTTCCTCCTCTGCTTCCTGTCAGTGTGACGGTTACGTCACAATGACAGTTAGAACACATTACACTACGTGTGTAGTGTAATGTATTCTAGCAGCGATCAGAGCTGCCAGTCTAAGTGTCCCCTAGTGGGACAAGTAAAAAAAAGTAAAAAAAAGATAATAAAAATGTTTTTAAAAAGTGTAAAAATAAAAGTTATAAGGGACATAAACAAAGAATGCTTTTTTTCCTATAATAAGTCTTTTATTATAGGAAAAAAATTAACACGTTAAAAAAGTACACATATTTGGTATCGCCGCGTTCGTAACGACCCCAACTATAAAACTGTAATATTATTTTTCCCGCACGGTGAACACCGCAAAAAAAATAAACAAAAAACAGTGCCCGAATCACAATTTTTTGGTTACCAACCCTCCCAAAATATACAATAAAAAGTGATCAAAAAGTCGCACGTATGCCAAAATGGTACCAATACAAACTACATCCCGTCCCGCAAAAAACAAGCCCTTACAGCGCTTTTTTGACTGAAAAATAAAAACGTTATCGCTCTCAGAATATGGTGACACAAAAATGTATTTATTTTATAAATAAGTGATTCTATTGCACAAACGCTGCAAAACATAAAAAAATTATATACATCTGGTATCGCTGTAATCGTATCGACCCGCAGAATAAAGTATAATGGTCATTTATAGCCCAGGGTGAAGGCCATAAAAAAACGAATAAAAAACATTGTCAGAATTGATTGTTTTTGGTCACCTTGCTTGCCAAAAAATGGAATAAAACGTGATCCAAAAAATTTCTGGTACCCCAAAATGGTACCAATGAAAACCTACAGATTGTCCCGCAAAGAATAAACCCTCACACAGCTCCGGTGGAGAAAAAATAAAAAAGTTCTGGCTCCAAGAATATGGCGATGCAAAATGTGCAGAGTGTTCCAAAAGCAGATAAGATCGGGCGCCATTTATCAGTGCGACACCGGCCACACATCTGCGGATTATTATTTATTTACTGCATTATTATACCCTCTTATTATACCCTGATGTACCCCGCACAGATAACATATACCCTGATGTACTCCGCACAGATTACATGTACCCTGATGTACTCCGCACAGATAACATATGCCCCCACATTACAAACTGAAACACCAGTAAAACCCCAAACAGAACAACTACCAAGCTACATCTGCGCCCCAAAAGCCAAATGGCGTCCCTCCCTTCTGAGCTCTGCAGCGTGCCCAAACACCAGTTTACGTCTACAGATATGGCCTCGCCATACCCGGGAGAACCTGGTTAATATTTTATGAGGTATTTGTCTTCAGTGGCACAAACTGGGCATAACATGTAGTGCACTAAAATGACATATGAGTGGAAAATTGTAATTTTCACTCCGCACCATGCGCTGCGCATTATCCCCTTCACGCACCACAACATAGCATGTCTTAGTGTGGGGGGTGATGTATGGAGCGTCTCACGTGAAAAATAAAGAATTTAAAACGACAAAATCGCTGTTTTTTTGGTCACCTTGGCTCTAGCTAAAAATGTAATAAAAACTGCTCAAAAAGTTGTATGTACCAAAAAATGGTACCAATAAAAACGACCGTTTGTCCCTCAATAAATAAGCCCTCACACCGCTCTATTGACTGAAAAATAAAAAAGTTGTGGCTCTTGGAACGCGGGGAGGAAAAAACTAAAAAGGAAAATAAAAAAATGGATCAGTCCAGAAAGGGTTAATTACTTTCTAATGAAAAACCATTTATGACCACACGTGGGGTATTGCCGTACTCAGGAGAAATTGCTTTACAAATGTTGGGCAGCTTTTACCCCCTTTATCCTTTGTAAAATTGAAAAAAATGCAACATTTTAGTGGAAGAAATGTTGATATTCATTTTCATGGCCCAATTCTAATAAATCCTGCAAAAGACTTGTGGGGTCTAAATGCCCACTATATCCCTAGATAGATTCTTTAAGTGGTGTAATTTCCACTTTTGGGGGGTTTCCACTGTTTTGGCCTCTCAGGGGCTTTGCAAATGCGACATGGCACCCAAAAACCATTTCAGCTAAATTTGAGCTCCAAAAGCCAAATAGCGCTCCTTGCCTTCTAAGCCCCGCTGTGGGTCCAAACAGCACTTTATTACCACATATGGCGTATTTACGTAATCGGGAGAAATGGTTTTACAAATGTTGGGGTGCTTTTTCGCCTTTATTCCTTGTAAAAATTAAAAATGGCTACCTTTTTTCAGAAAAAAAGTTGATTTTTACCTTTACAGAATAATTCCAATGAATTCAGAAAAACAACCGTGGGGTCAAAATGCTAACTTTACCCCTAGAAAAATTCCTTGATGAGTGTAGTTTCCAAAATGGGGTCACTTTCCGGGGGATTCCACTATTTTGTTCCCTCCAGTGCAATTCAAACGCGACATGGCACTGAAAACTATACCAGCAAAATCAGAATTTCAAAATCCAAATGGTGCTCCTTCCCTTCTGAGTCCTGCTGTGGGTCCAAACAGCAGTTTGTTACCACATATGGGGTATTACTATAATCAGGAGAAATTGCTTTACATATGTTGAGGTGTTTTTTCTCTTTTATTCCTTGAAAAAATTACAAATTTCTACGTTTTTTTCAGAAAAAAAGTAGATTTTCACCTTCACAAACTAATTCAAATTCCCTGAGGGGTGTAGTTTCCAAAATGAGGTAACTTTTGGGGGTCTTTATTGTTTTGGCACCACAAGACCTCTTCAAACCTGACATGGTACCTAAAATATATGCTAAAAAAAGGAGGCCCCAAAATCCACTAGGTGCTCCTTTGCTTCTGAGGCCTGTGTTTCAGTCCATGACCGCACTAGGGCCACATGTGGGGTATTTCTAAAAACTGCAGAATCTGGGCAATAAATAATAAGTTACATTTCTTGGGTAAAACCTTCTGTGGTATAGAAAAAAATGTATTACAAATGAATTTTGTAAAAAAAAAATGAAATTTGTAACTTTCACCTCTACTTTGCTTTAATTCCTGTGAAACGCCTAAAGTGTTAATACACTTTCTGAATGCTGTTTTGAATACTTTGAGGGGTGCAGTTTTCAAAATGGGGTGATTTATGGGGACTTTCTAATATATAAGGCCCTCAAAGCCACTTCAGATCTGAATTGGTCCTTGTAAAAATCGCCTTTTGAAATTTTCTTGAAAATATGAGAAATCGCTGCTAAAGTTCTAAGTCTTGTAGCGTCCTAGAAAAATAAAAGAATGTTCAAAAAACGACGCCAACATAAAGTAGACATATGGGTGATGTTAACTAGTAACTATTTTGTGTGGTATTACTATCTGTTTTACAAGCAGATACATTTAAATTGAGAAAAATGCTAATTTTTGCAAATTTTCTCCAAATCTTGGTGTTTTTTACAAATAAATATTGCATTTATCAACCAAATTTTTTCACTAACATAAAGTACAATATGTCACGAGAAAAAATCTCAGAATCGCTTGGATAGGTAAAAGCATTCCGGAGTTATTACCACATAAAGTGACACATGTCAGATTTGAAAAATCGGCTTCGTCCTGAAGGCCAAAACAGGCTCAGTCCTGAAGGGGTTAATGTCACTGCTGATATTGTGAATCACCAACACAATTGTAGCGGCGGTTCACAATATTACAGCCTTCTTCCATTCAGTTGAATGGGAGAAGGCTGTAATACCGTGAACTGCTGCCACAAGTGTGTCGGTGATTCACAGCACAAGCAGATAAGGATTAAAGGGGAAGCATGGAAAAAAAAAGGACACGGTCTCAAATATGTCAAGGTCTAAGATACACGGAAAGGCCCGTGATGGGATAGTAATCATAATGAGCAAGTATGAATTGTGTCTGCAATGCGGAGGTCATCTATGAAGAGATATTCTCTAATCGCCTGGAGTAGGGTATTACCAGGATGAAAAGACTAGGGGATTAAGGGCAACCTTGTCTGGTACCATTTTGTATATTGAAGGAAGCAGACAAGGTTCCATTGACTCTAATCTTCGCACTGGGGTTATTATAGAGGGTCAAGATTGAAGAGATAAATTGGACAGGAAAGCCAAATCTGTGGAGTATCTCTTCCATATAAAACCAATTGATCCTATCAAATGCCTTTTCAGCATCTGTGCTGAGAAGTACTACTGGGAGTTTACGCTCCACAGCATAATGGATAGCATGAATGACTTTGCAGGAGTTGTATTTCCTTACTCTTCCCTGAACGAACCCTGTTTGTTCAGGGTTATTCAGTTTAGGGAGAAGCTTTTTTAGTCTAGTAGCCTATAATTTAGCTCAGATTTTGATGTCTACATTTAGTAGAGAGATGGGATGATAGTTTCCACATCTTTCTAAGTCTGTCCCTTCTTTTGGGAGAATTGTGATTGTAGCTTCTAAAGCCTGTTTCGGGAGTGGTATACCACTTGACAGTGCAGAGCACCATCGTGTGAGATACGGAAGAAGAAAAGAGAGAAACCTCTTGTAATAACCAACGAGAAATCCATCAGGTCCAGGGCTTTTTCCCAAGGACATAGTTTTAATAACAGCTGAAATCTCTTCACTAGAGATCGGACCAATAGTGTGTCACAGTCTTCAGAAGAGACACTAAGTAGATTTAAAGCATTTAAGGAGTCAATTTAATCAATCGAACTTAGGAAATTCAGATGCTATCTTTTCTGTAGTGACGACTCGCTCTCTGAAATTAAAGAATTAATAAAATAGCTTTCCCATTTATTTTTGTTCAGTAGGTGGGTCTTAAGCATATTCCCCTGGTCCCCATTGGCATAGTAATTTTGTGTATTGAAATTATTTGGCTGACCTGACATTCAGGTGATCTTGGAGTTTTTGCCTAAGGTCATTCAACTCCCCTATAAATCTCAAGAAGGTTGTCCTCTTTTGAACCGTTCCTAGGGCAGTAATTTTGGCAAGTAGGGAGTTTAGGTTCTGAAATCTCTCTTTTTTCTTCCTTGTCCCTAATGAGATAAACTCCCCCCTCATGTGTCTTCCACACGATTGTGAGTGACATGTCCTCCAGATCATTCATCTGGAAGAAGGAGCACCACTATGTTGTCATCTAAGAGTGTCCCATTCCACCTTCACAACGACACCTTAGGTGGTAAATTGTGAAAACATAGAGATGTTGATATAGGTGAATGGTCAGAAATAGTAATGAGTCCAATATTTACTTGGTGGAACATATCTAAATGATTAAACATTACAAATAGATAATCAATTCCATTATAGGAATGATGCTCCAAAGAGAAATGTGTATAATATTTTGAAAAGGAGTAAATTAAGCTCCACGTGTCTATAAGATGGGCTGATTGCAATGATGAGTTTTATGTAATGCAACTTATGATTGAGCAGAAGTGCCCATATAGGCATCAATAAGCAGGTTAAGTGCAATGTTCAAGTCACCCCCCACTATACAAATTCCCTCCACAAAATCATTACATTTTTTGAGTGTCTCTCTCAGCCAAATGCATTGCCTATTATCACGAGCGTAAAGGTTCGCTAGTGAAACCAAAATCGCACCAATCTTGCCCTTAATGAACAAAAATTGTCCCTCAGGATCAGATTAGGTAACAAGATGTTCAAAAAGGGTTTGTTTACAAATAGCAATACTATCTCCTCTGGAAGAGGAATGGAATTATTTACTGTGGAACCAAAGCTTAAAATAAGATTTAGGCATAGTGGGAGTTCACCCCGTTTAAAAGCGAGTTTCCTGAAGGTAATATATGGCCGTCTTATTTTTCCTTAACAGGGAAATATGCTCGTGTGAATCCAGCAGCCTCACACAAAAGTTTTGTATTTTTTTAAGCTGGTTCACAGAAAAAAATAATTGCAAATTCTACTGGACCAATTGCCTATTTAGAGACAGGCAGCAGCTCCAGGAGCGCATCATAAGGGTAGGAACACACTAGGCGCAAATAGTGGCGCAGGTTTCGTGAGGCATGTCCGCTGCGGGAATCCTGCAGGGAAAAAAAAGTTTAGACTTGCCCCGGCCGTAGTTTAGGCGACGCGTCTCTCTCTTCTGAACGTAGCCACGCCTCCTGCGATGACGCTGTAGACCATGTGACCACTGCAGCAGTCACATGGGATGAAACGTCATGACAGGAGGCCGGGCTGCGCTAAGAATAGAGGATTGCGTCACCAGGACTACGGCCGGGGTAAGTCTAAACTTTTTTATAAATTAAAAAAAATACCTTTTTTTTTTCTCATTTGTGATTTTTGCGGCAGAAGCGCAGCATTTCCGCAACAGAGGAGCAGCGATTCTGCAGCATAAATTGACATGCTGCAGCTTAAAAAAACACACTGCAGGTAAAAAAAAATAGCAGCGACTGTAATACGCTGCGGATTTTCCGCAATAAAACGTGTTGCATAAAATCCGCAGCGTTCATGCCTAGTGTGTTCCTACCCTAACAATAAGGCCCAGTTCACAGAGTTTTTGGGCCTTGATACTGACTCGGACACTGCGTCGGAATCAGGGCCAAAAACATCCAAAACCGCCTCCCATTGATTTAATCTGAAATCAATGGGAGCCAGTCGCGGAAAAAATAAAAAGCAGCATGTCCTTTCTTGCCGCGGTTCCGCCTCTGCATTTTTTGTCTGCTGTCCTCAATTGCCGCAGACAAAAAACGCAACAAAAAACGCGGCAAGATAGTGTGGGCAGGTCAAAATCCGCCTCAAAATTCTTTAAGGAATATTGAGGCAGATTTTTTCTGCCTGCAAAATACACTGTGTGAACAGGGCCATACATAATCAGCACTTTGAGACACTTTACTCACTGTGTCAGAAGAGCTGCTGGCTCCCACTCCAGTCCTCGTTGTCAGGCGATGTCTTCCAGGCGATGTCTTCGGTCCAGACGTCCAGTCCTTCACCTCCAGCGAGGCTCCAGAAAATGGCGGGGATCGTAGAACGCCTGCCGCCGCGCTACATTTGGACTCCTCCCCCTCTCCTTACGCAGCTACGCGGAGGCGGAGGAGGAGGACGAGGTGGAGGAGGAGGAGAAGGAGGAGGAGGACGAGGCTTAGGAGGAGGACGAGGCGGAGGAGGACGAAGCGGAGGAGGATGAGGCTTAGGAGGCGGAGGAGGACGAGGCTTAGGAGGCGGAAGAGGAGGAGGCTTAGGAGGAGGAGGACGAGGCTTAGGAGGCGGAGGGGGACGAGGCTTGGGAGGACGAGGCTTAGGAGGACGAGGCGGAGGAGGACGAGGTGGAGGAGGAGGCAGAGGAGGAGGACGAGGCTTAAGAGGCGGAGGAGGAGGAGGCAGAGGAGGACGAGGCGGTGGAGGAGGAGAAGGAGGAGGAGGAGGCAGAGGAGGAGGTGGAGGAGGATGAGGCTTAGGAGGCGAAGGACGAGGCTTAGGAGGACGAGGCGGGGGAGGACGAGGCTTAGGAGGCGGAGGAGGACGAGGCTTAGGAGGTGGTGGCGGACGAGGCTTAGGAGGCGGAGGAGGACGAGGCTTAGGAGGAGAAGGAGGCGGTGGAGGACGAGGCTTAGGAGGCGGAGCAGGACGAGGCTTAGGAGGAGGAGGCGGTGGAGGACGAGGCTTAGGAGGCGGAGGAGGACAAGGCTTAGGAGGAGGAGGAGGCGGTGGAGGAGAAGGCGGTGGAGGACGAGGCTTAGGAGGAGGAGGAGGACGAGGCTTAGGAGGAGGACGAGGCTTAGGAGGCAGAGGAGGACGAGGAGGAGGACGAGAGAGGACGAGGCTTAGGAGGCGGAGGAGGACGAGAGAGGACGAGGCTTAGGAGGAGGAGGACGACGAGGCGTAGGATGAGGCTTAGGAGGAGGAGGAGGACGACTCTGAGGCTTAGGAGGCGGAGGAGGAGGCGGAGGAGGAGGCTTAGGAGGCGGAGGAGGAGGAGGCTTAGGAGGTGGTGGAGGACGAGGCTTAGGAGGCGGAGGAGGACGTGGCTTTGGAGGAGGAGGAGGAGGCGGTGGAGGACGAGGCTTAGGAGGCGGAGGAGGATGAGGCTTAGGAGGAGTTGGAGGCGTGGAGGAGGAGGCGGTGGAGGACGAGGCTTAGGAGGAGGAGGAGGACGAGGCTTAGGAGGCGGAGGAGGAGGAGGACGAGAGAGGACGAGGCTTAGGAGGAGGAGGAGGACGACGACGAGGCTTAGGAGGAGGAGGAGGTGGACGACGACTCTGAGGCTTAGGAGGCGGAGGAGGTGGAGGAGGAGGCGGCCCAGGTAAGATGTCTCTGCGTCGCTGTCCTTGTGTGCCCGTCCGTGCGTCTCGCTCGCGGGTGTGCGCTCCGGCGCAAGCGAGCAGTGTTTGACGGCCCCCATGACGAGAGGGGGGGCCCGCAGCTCACGACATTACTTTGGTGAAAAGAACAGGCCCCATTGCAGGGGCCTGTTTTTTCTACCAAATGCAAGTCGTGGCAGTTGCCGGGCCCTTCTTTCAATTAGGTTTGGCCGGGCCCCTTACAGAAGTACCCCTAATATCCCCCTGATGGCGGCCCTGGATACGCTGCATAAAAGCACATAGCGTATACGCCCCGGGCGCCGCAGGGAATTCCGACCGAAGAACCGCACTAAATTGTGTTAAGCAGTTTTTTTGCCATAATGACCGATGCGGAAAACTGCAGAAAAAAAAGTTTGCTTACGTAGCTTACGTAGCCATGACGACACATCCCTCTTCTCCCCTGCAGGTTGGCCTCCTGGGATGACATTTCGTCCCATTTGACTGCTCCAGTCTGTGATTGGCTGCAGCGGTCACATGGGTTGAAACATCATCCTAGGATGTCGGGTGGGACGAAGAAGCACATAAATCTGGGTAAGTATTTAATGTCGTTTTTTTTTCTGAATTGCGTTTTTTTGCAGGGAATCACTGCGAATTTGGCGCAATTTGTTGTGGGTTTTAACTCCCCATTAAATTCAATGGGGAAAACCTGCAACAAATGAGCTGCGATTACACAAATGCAATTGACATGCTGCGGATTAAAAAAACGCACCACAGGTCAATTTCTGAGCGTTTTTTTCCACTCAGCATTGTGGATGAGATTTCTTAAAATCTGATCCACTTGCTGGTACTGTATTATGTTACGGATTTTTCGCAACTAAATCCGTTGTGGAAAAGCCACAGTATTTACGCTACGTGTGAAATAATTGTGCCAAATTGCACCCAAAAAGCGCCAAAGATCTGGCAAAAAAATTCTATCTTACATTAAGCCAAATAAAAATTGAAACAAGGGGGAGAAAAGTAGAACTCTATTTAGATGCATCAAATTTATCATAAGGCATGCACCACTGTGATAAATTTGGTGCATTTTCGGACTGCCTGTTCTAAAACTTAGTAAATCTGCCCCATTGTGTCTAGAGAAGAATATCTTCATGAGGGTATGTGCAAACGATAACTGCATTTACGTCTGAAATTACTGAGCTGTTTTCAGGAGAAAACAGCTCCTGAATTTCAGACGTAATTGCTCGTACTCACGTTTTGCGGGGCGTCCATTACGGACGTAATTTGGAGCTGTTCTTCATTGAATTCAATGAAAAACGGCTCCAATTACGTCCCAAGAAGTGTCCTGCACTTCTTTGACGAGGCTGTTATATTACGTGCCGTTTTTTGACAGCGACGCGTAAAATTACAGGTCGTCGGCACAGTACGTCGGCAAACCCATTGAAATGAATGGGGAGATGTTTGCCGACGTATTGGAGCCGTGTTTTCAGGCGTAATTCGAGGCGTAAAACGCCTACATTATGCCTGAAAATAGGTTGTGTGAACCCAGCCTAATACTGTGCCCTACAGAAGCACAATATGTTGGTACACAGAGTGCCGAGGCTTCATAGTACGGTGCTGTAGTGACTCCGTGTGCCGCCGTACTGGCTCCATGCCTACAGCTCTGCGAGAGTGAATATTTCATTTTTGATCCAAATAAAAGCTGAAAAAAATCATGTCATCTTTGTATGCCACCTAAAAAGAATGGATATACAGTAATTTGAAGAAAAAAAATAGAGATTGAGATAATGTAGATAGGATTCCAGTGTATTCCATTTAAAGTTACACAAATGCAATGTATTTCTTTCGATTATTAGAAAATTGGATCTATTATGTTTTTTATTTTGCACTGTTCATTTCTCTCTCTAATTGGATATTGTGTTTTACTGTTTACTGTGTGTGATCTCAGTTGATATCAAAGCATTTCTTTTAAATGATTGCCTCTATTATGCAGCAAAAAAGATGATTTTCCCTTTTTGGCAGGGGTTCCTTGCTTATCATAGCTTTTGTGCTTGGAGCTACTTCTTTACAAATGTATCTTTGACTTATGTCAAAATGAACAAAACATGGAGTTGGCTTACTGCCTGTTAATAGCAAAGTGGGTTTTGAAGGCCAGATCCTTAAATAGCAAGAACCACTATAATGGATTTAATGTGCTATACAGAGCTCAGCCGAGGAAAGAAAAAGCTTCATCCATTTTAAACAGTTTTACTTTGTCACATAGAAAGCAGTAACATACCACTGTGGCTTTTGTATTGGAGAAAGACTCACTGATTTGTGCAACCATTGCTTTAATAGTGGTTCCCCATATCACTTATTGTAACTCTATAGTGAATTTACAACTAAATTTCATTGTCCTCATATGTGGCTAAAGGAAGAGTTTCTGGTAATGTAAGGTTTTCTAGGGATTGTAGTGCTCCCAGTAGTTATAATGTGTATATATGTATGTATGTATGTATGTATGTGTGTGTATATATGCATGTCTATGTGTAATGTGTATATATGTATGTGTTTGTGGGTAATGAATATGTGTGTAATGTGTGTATATATGTATGTGTTTAATGTGTATATACATATGTATGCTTATGTGTGTAATGTGTATATATGTGTTATGTGTATCAGTTGTTAATGTGGGCAAAAGCTTTGTTGTAACAACTTAAATGTGGTGGTCGCTATTGACTGCCGCATTTAAGGGGTTAATCGGTTCGGATCACCGCTGTGATCTGACCCGATGTTTTCCCCCCAGTACTAAGGCTGCTAGTAGCAACCCGGCATCTCCCAGTACGGGCTGCTACTAGCAGCCTTAGTACTGGGGGGAAAACATCGGGTCAGATCACAGCGGTGATCCGAACCGATTAACCCCTTAAATGCGGCAGTCAATAGCGATCACCGCATTTAAGTTGTTACAACAATATCGGCACCCCCTCCGCGATTGCGGGGGCCGATTGATGCTATGGCAACCGGAAGCCTAACAAAGGCTTCTGGTCTGCCATCTATGGAAGGCGATTAGGTCCTGCCAGAGGCAGGACTTAATATGCCCCCTGTCAGTGTGAAACTGACATGTATAATACCCTGCAATACATAAGTATTGCAGAGTATTATAAAAATGATCCCACAATTTAGTGGGACTAAAATAAAATAAAAGTTCCAAAAAAATTTAAAAGTGTAAAAAAGTAACATTTCAAAATAATAACATTTAAAAAATCGCCCTTTTTCCCTTAAAAAGTCCTTTATTATTAGAAAAAAATGAAAAAAAGAAATAAACTATGCATAATTGCTATCGCCACATACGTAACATCCTGAACTATAAAAATATAATGTCATTTATTCTGCACGGTGAAAGGCATAAAAAAATATAGAAAAATGATAACAGAATTGCTATTTTTTGCTCCCATAAAATTTAATAAATAGGGTTCAAAAAGTCTCATGCACTCAAAAATGGAACCAATAAAAACTACAGTTTGTTCCACAAAAAACAAGCCCTCACAAAGCTTTCTTGATGGAAAAATAAAAAAGTTGTGGCTCTTAGAATATGGCGACACAAAAACGAAATTATTTTTTTAAAACCGTGATTGTATAGTACAAACATCGTAAAATATAAAAAAAACTAT
Source organism: Rhinoderma darwinii (assembly GCF_050947455.1). NCBI lineage: Eukaryota > Metazoa > Chordata > Amphibia > Anura > Rhinodermatidae > Rhinoderma > Rhinoderma darwinii. The sequence continues at coordinate 64,745,890 of NC_134690.1, forward strand.
ATACATATGGTATCACCGCAATCACATCGACCCGCAGAATATATTAAATATGTAATTTATAGCGCACAGTGAATATCTAAAAAAAAAAAAAAAGAATAGAAAGCAATAGAAGTTTTCACTAAATTCAGCAAAAAAACCTATGGGATCAAAATGCTCACTATACCCCTAGATAAGATATATTTTTAGGGCTGTAGTTTCCCAAATGGGGTCACTTCTGGGGGATGTCCACTGATTTGGTCCAACAGGGGCTTTGCAAATGCGACATGACACCCAAAAACCAGTCCAGCAAACTTGAGCTCCAAAAGCCAAATAGCGCTCCTTCGCTTCTGAGCCCTGCCGTGTGTCCAAACAGCCATTTATTAACACATGTGGGGTATTGCCGTAATCAGGAGAAATTGCTTTACAAATCTTGGGGTGCTTTTTCTTCTTTATTCCTTTTAAAAATTGAGAATTTCAAATTAAATTTGAAAAAAAATTTGATTTTCATTTTTATGGACTAATTCCACTAAATTCAGCAAAAAACCTGTGGGGTTAAAATGCTCTATACCCCTTGATAAATTCCTTGAGCGGTGTAGTTTGCCAAATGGTGTCTTTTTGGGAGCGTTTCCACTATTTTGGCCCCACAAGACCTCTTCAAACCTGACATGGTGCTTAAAATATATTCTAATAAAAAGGAGGGCCTAAAATCCTCTAGGTGCTCCTTTGCTTCTGAGGCCAGTGCTTAAGTCCATTAGCACAATAAGATCACAGTGCTATATTGTGCATTATCACTGCTAATGTTAACCTATGGGGTGTTCATGACTTTACATGTGTACGTTTTGTTTGATGGGTCTCACCCATGGGCTAACATTAGTGGGAATAAGGCACAATATGGCACTGCAATCTATCATGTTAGCAAAGTGTTATGATTGCTTTTTGTAAAATCGCCTGGCTCTGGACAGTTGGGATATGTTCCACAGGGAACAGAGAACAGCAGATAGGTGTAAGCACATGCAAATGTCTGCACTTCGTAATACGTAATGATCGGCGATGCACTTTAGTGGGTGTCCTATATCGCACTGTAGGCTCGGGCATACGCCCGCTTTATAACCACCTTGACACTGCGTCTCCTTCAAATTGTAAACAATTTTTTGTACCAATAAAAGTGGGAACAGAGTATCCCTTTTACCCTCAAACAGCGCTGGATCATCTTTCTTTCTACTTCTGCAAATTGCATTGTATTGTAGTGTTGTGGATTTTAAATGCTACGCTTGCAAATGTGACATGTGCGAATAAAACCTTACGGAGTTGCTGCTTTTGCATTTTACTGTTTGATTCAGGCAGTTGAAAGGCTAAGTGCACCCCTGGCCAAACATAGCGTTTCCCATAATGGCCAAAAAGTTAATTTTAACCCAAAATGGTATTGTTATTAACTAACGACATCTATTCCCCGTTTTCTGCATTAGTTACGGTAACTGCGTTATCTGCATTTTTCAGTTTGGTGGCCATCTTTAAAGCATCTACTCCCTCTCCTGCTCTCAGAGGAAGCACTCCTTCATGGGGCCGCTCTGCTGCGACGTGACGTGGGTTGGGGCATACAGTGGGGAGACCGGTGACAAACAGAAGCATGCACACAACTTGAAAATGGTGACAGGGGATCGCAACCAACGGACAGGATGAAAACATGGAATTTACCGCTGAAAAGAAAGAGGAATACAAAGGCCATTTGGTATATTACTACAATAGGTGTCTAATGATTAAAACTAAATAAGTACCAGAGTGCTTCTTTAACCCCTTCCCGACATTTGACGTACATGTACGTCATGGAAAGCATTGACTTCCCGCAAAATGCCGTACATGTACGTCAAATGTTTGGCACCGGCTCAGAAACTGAGTCGGTGCCATCATCACCGGATCTCAGCTGTATCTTACAGCTGACATCCGACTGTAACGGCGAGGACCGAAATTAGCTTCGATCCCCGCCATTAACCCCTTAAGTGCAGCGCTCAAACGCGATCGCTGCACTTAAGGTGTTTGCAGCTCATCGGAGCCCCAGCAATGAAATTGCCGGGGTTCCGGTGGCTGCAATGGCAACCGGAGGCCTAATACTGGCCTCCCGGTCTGCCTAGCACCGAAGTAGGTCAAGATCCGCCCTGCGGCGGAGCCTGATCGGCTTCCGTAGCTGCCGGCAAGATGGCGCCGGGTCAGGAGCTGATCCGGCGTCATCAGCGGTGGATGTCAGCTGTACTGTACAGCTGACATCCACCTGTAACGGCAGGAACCGGAGCTAGCTCCGATCCCTGCCATTAACCCCTTCGATGCAGCAATCGAAAGCGATTGCTGCATCGTAGCGGTTACTAGCAGATCGCCAGCCCTGACAGGCAATCGGGACTGGCGACTGCTGTTATGGCAACAGGAGACACAATGGTCTCCTGCTCTGCCATTACGGAAGCCTACTAGGCCCCGCCGGGAGGCGAAGCCTAATCGGCTTGCTGTCAGTGAATGACAGACAGATCTAATACATTGCACTACATAGGTAGTGCAATGTATTAGAAAAAAAAAAATCTGACCGTTGGACCTTCAAGTCCCCTAGTGGGACTTGAAGAAAAGTGTAAAAAAAAGTGCAAAAAATAAAAGTTTGAAAACAATAAAAGTTTCAAGTAATCAAATAAAACACAATCCCCCTTTTACTCTTATCAAGTCCTTTATTATTGAAAAATAATAATAAACCATATGTATTTGGTATCGCCACGACCGTAACGACCTGAGGTATCAAAATATTGTATTATTTATTGCACGCGGTGAACAGCGTAAAAAAAAAACGTAAAAACCGTTACCAGAGTTTCTGTTTTTTAGTCACTTTGCCCTACAAATATTAGAATAAAAAGTGATCAAAAAGTCGCACGTATCCAAAAATGGTACCTATAAAAACTATAGCTCGTCCCGCAAAAAACAAGCCCTCATACACCTCCGTCGACAAAAAAATTAAAACGTTATGGTTCTCACAACTTTGCGACAGAAAAAAAATACATTCTTTTTACAAAAGTAATTTTATTGTGAAAAAAGTTGTAAAACATAAAAAAATGCTATAAATTAGGTATCGCCGGAATCGTACTGACCCGCAGAATAAAGTTAACATGTAGTTTATAACGCATGGTGAACGCTGTATAAAAAAAAACGAAAAAAGCTGTGCCAGAATTGCATTTTTTTGTTTACCTGGCATCCCAAAAAATAGGATAAAAGGTGATCAAAAAGTCACATGTACCCAAAAATGGTACCAATAATAACTACAGCTCGTCCCGCAACAAACCAGCCCTCATACCGCTACGTCTATGAAAAATAAAATTAGTTATGGCTCCAATAAGTCAGGAAATAAAAAAATATGCAGTTGTGCCGGCCCGAGGGGAACATTTCTTCTGTTTGAAGAGGCGATTTATCAAGGATCTAAAATGAGGGAACCAGGAAAGGGAGAGCCCAAACATATCCGCTGGAAGCGACGGTGCCCGTATTATACCAGGACAACACTTCCCAGCAAAATTCCTCAAACTACAAAGGTGTGGAGTGTGGACCAAAAGGGGGATAAGAAATTACACCATTTATCAGTGCGACACTGGCCTGTGCGGAAAGGATTGCTTCACAGCGTAACACACATCTATGGATTATTAATTTTTTTTCATACCACCTGACTATGCCCCTTATATATTCCGCCCCGCTTACATGTACCCCCACATTATAAAACACCAGCAATACTCAAACAAATTTAGTACCAAGCAAAATCCGCTCTCCAAAAGCCAAATGGTGCTCCCTCGGCTCTGAACCCTACAGCGTGCCCAAACAGCAGTTTCCTTCAACATATATGGTATCGTCATACCCGGGAGAACCCTTTTAACAATTTTTGGGGTGTGTGTCTCCAGTGTCATAAGCTTGGCATGACATATTTGCCACTGAATGGCATATCTAGGGAAAAATATAAATTTTTAATTTGCACCATCCGCAGTGCATTCATTTATGGAAAAGACCTGTTGGGTGAAAATCCTCACTACACCTCTTAATAAATGCCTTGAGGGGTGCAGTTTCCATAATGGGGTCACTTCTCAGGGGTTTCTTTTTATTATTTCACATCTGAGCCTCTGCAGTTGTGAACCAATACTTTGTAAATCGCCAAATTAGGCCTCCACTCCGCATGGTACTCTTCACTCCTGAGCCCTGTCATATGTCCAGGCAAAAGATTAGGGCCACATGTAGGGTGTTTCTAAAACCGGGAAACACCGCATAATAATTAGAGGGCTGTCTTGTTATGGTGGCACAAGCCGGACACCACATATTGGCATATCTATGGAAGAAAATTCCATTTTCACTCTGCAACATCGAGTGAACACTAATTTCTACAAAACACCTGCAGGGTTAAAATGCTTACTACACCCCTTGGTAAATGCATTGAGGGGTGTCGTTTCCAAAATGGGGTCACTTCTGGGGGGTTTCCACTGTTTTGGGCCCACAGGCGCCCAGAAACCAATCCAGCAACATCTGCACTCCAAATGGCGGTCCTTTCCTTCTGAGCCCTGCCGTTTGCCCAAACAGCAGTTTATGACCACATATGGGGTATTGCCGTACTCGGGAGAAATTGCTTTACAAATTTTGGGTTCTTTTTTTTCTTTATTTGTTCAGAAAATGAAAAAATTTGCGCTAAAGCTATGTCTTATTGAAGAAAAAGGACTGTTTTTATTTTCACTGCCTAATTCTAATAAATTCTATGAAACGTCTGTGGGGTCAAAATGCTTACTACACCCCTAGATGAATTCCTCAAGAGGTGTAGTTTCCTAAATGGAGTCCCTTTTTGGGCGTTTTCATTGTTTTGTCCCCTCAGGGGCTTTGCAAATGTGACATGGCCTCCGCAAACCATTCCTGCTAAATGTGATCTCAAAAAGTCAAATAGTGCTGTTTCCCTTCTAAGCCCTGCCGTGTGTCCAAACAGCTGTTTATTACCACATGTGGGGTATTGTTTTACTCGGGAGAAATTGCTTTACAAATTTTGTGGTGCTTTTTCTCCTTCAGTCTTTCTGGAAATGAGAAAAAATTAGCTAAACCTAGATTTTTTTTGAAAAAATGTAGATTATTATTTTCAGGGCCTACTTCCAATATTTTCTGCAAAAAACTGTGGGGTCAAGTCGCTCACTATACCCCTAGATAATTTCCTCAATGGGTGTAGTCTCCAAAATGGGGTCACTTGTGGGGGGTTTCCACTGTTTTGTCCCCTCAGGGGCTTCGTAAATGTGACATGGCCTCCGCAAACCATTCCTGCTAAATGTGGACTCCAAAAGCCAAATGGCGCTCTTTCCCTTCTAAGCCCTGCCGTGTGTCCAAACAACCGTTTATTACCACATGTGGGGTATTGTTTTACTCGGGAGAAATTGCTTTACAAATTTTACGGTGCTTTTTCTCCTTCAGTCCTTGTGGAAATGAGAATAAATTAGCTAAACCTACATTTTCTTTGAAAAAATTTAGATTATTATTTTCACAGCCTACTTCCAATAATTTATGCAAAAAAACTGTGGGGTCAAAACGCTCACTATACCCCTAGATAATTTCCTCAATGGGTGTAGTTTCCGAAATGGGGTCACTTGTGGGGGGTTTCCACTGTTTTGTCCCCTCAGGGGCTTTGTAAATGTGACATCGCCTCTCAAACCATTCCTGCTAAATTTGAGCTCCAAAAGCCAAACGGCGCTCTTTCCCTTCTAAGCCCTGCCGTGTGTCCAAATATCCATTTATTACCACATGTGGGGTAGTGTTTTACTCGGCAGAAATTGCTTTACAAATTTTGCGATGCTTTTTCTCCTTTAGTCCTTGTGGAAATGAGAAAAAAAATCGCTAAACCTACATTTTCTTTGAAGAAATGTTGATTTTAATTTTCACGGCCTACTTCCAATAATTTCTGTAAAAAACCTGTGCGGTCAAAATGCTCACTACACCCCTAGATAATTTCCTTGAGGTGTCTAGTTTCCCAGATGGGGTCACTTTTGGGGGATTTTCACTGTTTTGGCACCGCAAGAGCCCTTCAAACCTGACATGGTGCCTAAAATATATTCTAACAAAAATAAGGCCCCAAAATCCACTAGGTGCTCCTTTGCTTCTGAGGCCGATGCTTCAGTCCAGTAGCACGCTACGGCCACATGTGGGATATTTCCTAAAACTGCAGAAACTGGGCAACAAATATTGAGTTGCATTTCTCTGGTAAAACCTTCTGTGTTATAAAAAAAATTGTATTAAAAATTTATTTCTGCAAAAAAATATGAAATTTGTAAATTTCACCTCTACTTTGCTTTAATTCCTGTGAAATGTGTAAAGGGTTAAGACATTTTCTAAATGCTGTTTTGAATACTTTGAGGGGTGAAGTTTTTAAAATGGGGTGACTTTTGGGGGGTTTCTAATATATAAGGCCCTCAAAACCACTTCACAACTGAACTGGCCCCTGTAAAAATAGCCTTTTGAAATTTTCTTGAAAATGTGAGAAATTGCTGCTAAAGTTCTAAGCCTTGTGATGTCATAGAAAAATAAAAGGATGTTCAAAAAACGATGCCAATCTAAAGTAGACACATGGGGGATGTTAATTAGCAACAATTTTGTGTGGTATTACTGCCTGTCTTACAAGCAGATACATTTAAATTGAGAAAAATGCTAATTTTTGCAATTTTTCACTATATTTTCGTGTTTTTCACAATTAAATACTGAATGTATCGACCAAATTTTACCACTATCTTAAAGTCCAATGTGTCACGAGAAAACAATCTCAGAATCGCCCGGATAGGTGAAAGCGTTCCGGAGTTATTACCACATAAAGTGAAACATGTCAGATTTGAAAAATGAGGCTCTGTCAGGAAGGTCAAAAGTGGCTAAAGAGGGAAGGGGTTAAAGGAACAGTGTCATCACAAATTATTTTTTTATATGTTAAAGATGTTAGTGCTTTATTAAAAACGTTTATATTCATTTGTGTGTTTGTGTTTTACTTTTTCTTATTTTTACACTTTTTCTTCCCTATGGGGGCTGCAATTTTTTTTCCATTTCTGTCTGTGTCGATTAACGACACATACAGACATGGAATACGGCAGCCACAGTCCCATAGGGACTGCGAACGGCTCCCGTCCCATTGACTTCCGTGTACGGCGTCTGTGTGGGAACTGCGCATGCGCCGCTCCCACACAGTCCAATTCGAAATTGGCGCCGTCCGGCGCCATTTTCCTGTGGACCGGAAGTCGCGGCCGGACAGTAATATTACTACTTCCGGTCGCGGCTTCCGGATTTGTGCACTTGGACCAGCGGCAGCAAACGGAGCGGACGGGCCGGAGGGAGCCGTGGCGGCAGGAGCAGGTAAGAGATTTCAATGTATGTCAGTGTTTGTGTGTGTTTACTACTGTATGTAAACCTACTACACTGTGTGTTAGCTCAAAAAATGGCGACACACAGTGTAGGAGGTTACACCGTTCAAACCCCTCGTTTATCCCGGCACTAGCCAGGATAAAGGAGGGGGGATGCTGAGAGCTCACTAGAGCGAGGGCTTTTAACCCTATGTTGCACTGCTGCAATTTTGGGAATAGCTCCATCTAGTGACCAAAAATGGGTAGTATTATAAATTTAGAATTAATTTATAATATTTCCTGACTCGTGAAAAAAATAAAAAAAATTTGAACAATGTTTAATCACCCACACACTAAATGTTTAATTTTTTTTAAAAAAACATGTTTTTCTGGCAACACATTCCCTTTAAGAGAGTCATAAGCAGCCAGGTGCTTCTAATCAAATGCACACGAATAGTTAATCATCAAAGCAGAACTTTTGGTAGATTAGTGTTGAGTATTGTTCAGGCAAGTGTCTACATCATGTCCAGAAGAAAGGACATCAGCCATTACTTTATAGAAACAATTCATGGTACTCATCAATCTGGGAAGGGTAATAAGATCGACTATTCTGTCTCATTCTCAGGCTTTCTACTTCCTGACTACTAACCCGTCGACAACCCCTGGCTACGTTCCAGACTCCACTACAGCACAACTGCTACTAATCGGTAACTATTCTGAAAAACCGTGACGAGGTAATCCGACCGGGAAAGTCCATACCCCCTTGCGAGAATTAAGGTGCACAAATGGGAAGATTCCTTAAATACTGCACCCCAGACTAGCCGGTACCAAACCGATCGCGGCTTAGTAAATCAACTTCTCTGGTGAGAAACGTAACAAAGCAGCAGCTATTAACTTGGAGTTTCCAAAGTAATACAAAAAATTCAAATAATGTTACTACAGATGTACCCGTCTTTATCGTGACTTTTAACCCATTAAGTACGCAGTTGCAAGAAACTTTAACTTTACTTTTTCAATGACTTTTCAATGGCTTTTGTTGTGTGATGTCACGCTGCAGCAAGTTATCAGCATCAAGATAAACTTGGCTACATCTGTATATGCAGACTAATATTTTAGTTCAAGCATGGATTAAGAATAAAAAGTAATGCTTGTGCCACATTCTATTTCTAGAGCTGTAGTCATAAGGATTTAGCACATAACGTATGGGGAAACTGAAGCTGCTGCTGCAGGCAAAGCTCAGACATAATGTTCTGAGGAAAGGAGAGGCTGGACACAGTTTGGGATAAATCTGTACGATTGCATTTGCAATATGAGGATATAGAAAATAATGAAACTCCCGGGAAATGAAAAATGCTAAACTGAAATATACATATCATGCGCAACATATGTTTTTGTAGCTGTTTTATACATTTGTAAAATAATATAAAAGTAAATGAGACATCAGAATTTGAAATTGTCAAACTAGGAAAAACCCAGAACGAGCATGAAGAAATATTATAATGATTTTACATCATTAGGACAAACATAAAAATTTCTGAAGGGGACAGTATACTGAATGGCATCCTTCAATAAACAAAAGTGTTGTATCTATACTATTCCACAGTCAGTATATTACATTGTACAGGAGGAAGACAGCAAAATACTTGAAATCTGAAAATACTTTAATACCTGCAAGCACGACCTGCTCCCTGCGTGCTTCTGCATTTGGGCGATTGCTAGGAAACCCCTGAGGTGATACCCAAGGCATAGCCTGCTGCATTCCATTGCTGGACTGTTTTTAAAAAGGAGCGGAGTGAGGCCTCTGTATGCATGTGTGCTGCATAAATTTGCTCGATTGCTATAACACCAGAACCATATATTGAAGAACATAATCATTAGTCAGGACACACATGGAATATTGTGTACAATTATGGGCAATTGTGTATTAGAAGGACATGACTGAACTAGAATGGGTGCAAAGAAGGGCGACCAAGGTAATTAAGGGAATGGGTGGATTGCAGTACCAAGAAAGGTTATCAAACTTGGGGTTATTCAGTTTAGAAAAAAGGCGGCTTAGCAGTGACCTAATTACAATGTACAAATATATGAGTGGACAGTACAGTTCTTTCTAATGATTTTTTTTACACCTGACTTGTAAATCATGACGAGGGGGCATACAATTTGTCTAGAGAAAATGAAGTTTTACCATCATCATAGCTGGGGATTCTTTACTGTAAGAGCAGTGTGACTTTGGAACTCTTGGTTGGTTCATTGAGCAGGTTCAAGGAGGGCCTAGATGCCTTTCTTTAAAAATATAATATTACAAGTTATGGGCGTAACGTGCATCGGAGTTGTGGACCCACTAGGCCACTCTGCCGTAACTGAGTAGCAGCTGGACAAACAAATATAGGACAGTCACTGGTCAAATGTACCTGGGTGGCAGGCTAGTGCCCGATAGCTGGGAGCTGGCTTGTGTTGGATTATCGGAAGCTGGCTTGTGCTGGATTATCGGAAGCTGGCTGGTGCTGTATTATCGGAAGCTGGCTGGTGCTGTATTGTCGGAAACTGTCTTGTGCTGGATTATCGGAAACTGGCGTGTGCTGGATTATCGGAAGCTGGCTTGTTCTGGATTATGGTAAACAGAACTGGTCTCAGACACTGGACTCGTTACGGACACTGGACTCATCTGGGACACTGGACATGGATACCGGACTCCTCACGGACACTGGACATGGATACTGAAGTCATTACGGACACTGGACTTGACACAGACACTGGACTTGACACGGACAGTGGACGCAGATTCTAAAGTCACAGACACAGGTTTCAGGAACAGGCTACGGAACCTTCGCAGACTAACACTGGGTAATGCAACAACATTGCTCAGATACTGGGCTAGTGGGCAGGGTTCCTTAAATAGTCTAGGGTGTCCAGGGATATGCTGGGGACACTTTTATTGGTGTGCACTGGCCCGTTGTGAACATGCACAAGCGCGTGCACACCCTACGGGCACAGTCCTGGGGAGGAGGAGGCGCCGGCGGAGATTCACAGTCCTGCGCTCGTGGCTGCCGTTAAGAGTGGAATGACGGCGGTCAGCGACCACGGGCACACAATTGGTACTAAAGTCTGAAGATGGAACGTTGATCCAGGGATTTATTCTGATTTTGAATTTTTCCCCTAATGAGGCAATTGGCACCCACCTTGTGGAGGTTTTGCCTTCCTCTGGATATACACGGTAGGATTATAAATTGGACCTGATGGTCCTTTGTATTTTTATAACCTTATTTACTACGCAACTATGTAACTATCTAACAGAAAATATTTATTATTTTTTTAATCCATGGAAAAGGCATAAATTTAATCCCCTGGGCCCCAACATATAGTCTGTAACAGGGCCCCCCTCCTATCATAGGGAAAAGAAATGGAAACAAAAGGGAGGATCCTATAGGGCGCTGCTGCGTGGTTGTGAGAAATGATCAATGATGATAAATATAAAGATATATAGATATTTATTGAAACAATAAGGTTACGCGTTTCGACGCTGTACTAGCGTCTTCCTCAGGCCGTCGCTAGTACAGCGTCGAAACGCGTAGCCTTATTGTTTCAATAAATATCTATTTATATATCTTTATATTTATCATCATTGATCATTTCTCACAACCACGCAGCAGCGCCCTATAGGATCCTCCCTTTTGTTTTCATTTCTTTTCCCTATGTTTTAACTAGCGGTAACCACCCGGTTTACCGGTTTGGATCCTGGCAGCAGCACTAAGTGGATTGATCTACTGCTTTTATCATACATCAATGTGGTGAGCATAATAGACTACGTTCACGATTCTTTTTATCCCATTGACCTGCACCATGTGGTGCCGTGCTTTTTGCTCCCCTCCTATCATGTGCCCTTTATAATATTGGTGTATTCTTATGTTGCAAAGAGGCCTTTATGGCCCTCAAGCACAGTGTCCTGGGTGCGACTGTTACCAATGCACCTCTCTATGGAGCCAATGAAATGAAGGGCTAATTTTATCAATGTACAAAAATGATTTAGCAAAGCTATTATTGGTACAAAATAAAATTGAAGGTTTAGCTTTCTGTTTGCAAATGTTTCATTATTGAAGATTTATTATCTTTCCTTTGATGTCAACAACATATACTGAGCGGGAATATCTGTAAATAATGTTTAATAATGTAGAGTCTTCACCTAAAAACCTTAAAGCCTTTTAGACTTATCTGTAGCCCTTAGTAACCAAACTAATGTGAAAAACCACCAGCTCATTAAAAACAGCTCACGGGCCTTCAGTAACAGGGCCTCCATCCACCATCAGAATCTCTAAAACCTGGCTATGAAAATATACATCTGTAAGCCGTCTAGCTCCCTAAGTGCTGATCATGATAAGAAGGCATCAAGTTGAAATATTTTTTTTTTGCCTCTAATCATGAAAAACATACTGAAAATACTAAAAAAAATTATTTTTGTCATTGGGCGCTCCCTGCTGTCTCCAATAAACCATGAGTGCATCTGAGGCAGATGTAGATTTTATCCAGAGAGAAAATATTTTGATTCAACAAAGATATGATTTATCTTTGCTTACTTAAGGGTTGGTTCTGTGCTTCTGAAAGGTTTGAACAAATTACTTTTGTGTAGTGATCAGATGCTCGAGTAAACAAAAAGTTCAAATATAAAACAGACAAATTTTTTACACTTGTCATTGTTGTGCTCTTAGGCCCAGACTCCCTATATCTGAAATTACATTGCACTGCTATGCTATACTCCTGAGTTATTATTGCCTTAGAGTCAGTGGTGAGATATAATAGGAATTCATCTATAATTCCGAAACTCCTAAACCACGTAAATTTATGTGTTTTGCAGGTGGTAGAATTGTAGCGTGATATTATTTTCTTTAGTTGTTACAAATGTACTTCATGCATTTCGTGGATGTTTTCTGACTTCACAGGGTCAATGGATCATCTGTCAGCTGTCATAAACAGTCACACAATAAATTCCTAGTATTTATAGTTTTCACCGCACATTAATGTTGACAGGATGGTACATCCATTACTTGCCGCAGGCATAGTTAGAGGATTGCAGTGATCACATTTTATTATTGATATGCTAGAAATGTTAGTTCTGATGGTTTTTGCTCACACTGATCCTGATTATTTGTGAAGTAAAAATTTGTTACAGTTTAAATTATTCTGCACGAAACTTTCAAAATCTCGCAGGTCCTTACCTTCCTAGGAGATGTTAACCTTGTAGCGCTAAAAGTGATTTAACACTTTAATGCTTAACTTGACTCTTTTGGAGCAGGGAGACTTTCATTTCAAAATAACGACAAGATAAATTAAATTTATTTTTGTCAGCGATATCCTCTATATCCTTGGTCTGCTAGTTTTACTTTTCCCATGAGATTTTATTTTTTCATTTTATTTACGCGAAAGATGTTGCAGCCATTTAGTAACCCTAAAGCAAATGTTATTAGAAACATTAACTGCAGAATATAAATAATATATTTTCCATGTTTAAAATTCTACTTATCAACTGAAGTTGTCGTTTTTCTTTACATTGAAAAACTAAAAATATTTAATTTAATTTATATAAAATGTTACTTTACATAATTATTTATTTTTTTTTTTTACAGAGTATTACACAATTGGATAAAATAATAATATTTCTGATATATATATTTATAACAAATACCACAGAATATCACAGCATATCCTGCTAATTTTATACCTTTTCTACTATGTTATATACTACTTATAAGGGGGAAATGCAAGATTTTTACTGTTGTGTCATAATCAGGTTCCTCTTCTTTTTAGACTAGGGCTCATGGCAACACAGTATCGCCCAAAAGATATGGTACAATCTGAGAATTACTGCGACCACAGCCTTAATGGTCAGATATGTTGCAATGGTTGCAAGGTCACTTTAATTTGCAGCACAGTTGCGGTAATCCCGTAATCATGGATGCCTCCATGACCAGGCCTACATTTAACGTTTTGACATACATTCTTTTACACAGTCATGACTTTTGCACTACATACTTTGGTTAACTTAACAATTGGTTATTGTAGTGTCTAAAAATTGAATAGATGTATCCGATTGTACCAATGTGGACGGTATATCCACATCTATATTATTTACAAATTTACGGAATGTATCAAGTATTTTAGCAGTGCCTAGCCAAATGAAGAATGTATTGTCCATGTATCTCCACCACCTCAGAACATGTCTGAAGTGGTGGGGTACATAGATCGACTCCCCTTCCGTTGTTGCCATGTATATAATGGCAGAGGTCGGTGCCACATTTGCACCCATAATGGTCCCTCTCTGCTGTATATAGAACTGGTCCTGAAACATACAGTAATTCTGGCTCAAGACTACCTTCAATAATGAGAGTTAGGCCTTTTTCTCATGGCGTGTTTTAGACGCATGCTTTAAGCTTCCCATTGACATAAATTGCAAAACGCAATATAGTGCAGCATATGATGCGGTTATTTTACACTTATTCTCTTCGATTATTTTTTTATTAGGCACATATGGGGGCATTATACTGTGTATAGGAGGGGGGGCTGATATAGTGGCAGCTATAGGAGCATTATACTATGTGGGGGCATTATACTGTACGAGGGCATTATACTCTATGCGGCAGCTATGGGGGCATTATACTGTGGGGGCAACTATGGGGGCATTATACTATGGGGGAATTATACTGTGTGGAGGACAGTTATGGGGGGCATTATGCTGTGTGGAGGGCAGTTATGGGGCATTATGCTGTGTGGGGAAGCTATGGGGAGCATTATACTGCAGGGGCATTATACTGTATGGGGGCATTATACTGTGTGTGGGCAGCTATGGGGATCATTATACTGTATGGGGCAGTTATGGGAGCATTAAACTGTGTGGGGGCATTATACTGTGGGGGCAGCTATGAGGGGCATTATACTGTGGGGGCAGCTATGGGGGCATTATACTGTGTGGGGCAGTAATGGGAGCATTAAAGTATGTGGGGGCATTATACTGTGGGGACAGCTATGAGGGGCATTATATTGGGGGGGCAGCTATGGGGGCATTATACTGTGTGGGGCATTACACTGTGGGTCCAGCAATGGGGTTCATTATACTGTGGGGGCAGCTATGATGGCATTATACCTTGGGGGTAGCTATGGTGGGCATTATACTGTGTGCGGGCAGCTATGGGGGACATTATACTGTGTGTGGGGGCAGCTATGGGAGACATTATACAGTGTGGGGGGGCAGCTATGGGGACTGTTATACTGTGTGGGGTAGCTATGGAGTGCATTACACTGTGGGGGCATCCATGGGGGCTGTTGGGCAAGGCGGCTAGGCATAGGCGCGTGCAGGGTTCTGGTGGTGTTGGAGAGGTGTAGGGTGGCCCTAAATAAATTCTATCACCACGACCCATGAACCTTTAGCTATGCCCCTGACTCCGCGCTTGTCCATACTGTCCTCAATATGCACCTGAGGCGTGACATGTAAATCTGTTCAGCAGAGTGAATTCATAAGGCGCATGCTCAATAGACTTCAAGCATTTTGAAGGCCATACGAGCCCCTTATAGAATAGAGTACATAGTACCGAAACCTCTTATCTCTCCTCACACATTTAGTCACATATTTAGTAGTTCATACACATGGGTAAAACATAATGTAACCCTCAGAGTCACAATTTGCCCACACTAGGTGATCATCTCCAAATGAATGCGGGTGTCTCGCTCATTTCAGGGATAGATGTGTCACACGATGTGTATAACACACACCGTATACACATTATTTAACCGAAGGGCTAACGGGATCTCTTACGAGGGGCGCATAAGCAGTTTTACTGAAGCGCATTGTACCCAAAACTATTACACACTATGGTTAGTTGACTATTGCATATTCATATTTAGTTAGCGATTTCATTAGTCTAGATAAATATAACCATTCTAATATCACAGTGGTATCCGGCTCAGATGCATATTATGAGCAGCTAAATTAGTACTTATATATATATATTTTATTAGAGAGTCAATATACATAAAAAGAAGTAAGGGATGAAGGGATCCGTATTAGGTGAGTCTTCATTTCTTAATGAGATCATATTCCAATCTGTAATAAGCAGACAAAAGAGAGATTAAAAATTTGGTTAAATGTGCACATTTTGTCTTAATCAACCAAAGTTAGATATGGATAAAAAATCAACAAGGCAGTAGGCAGATTACCCCTTATCTGATACCTCTCAACTTGAAATCAACATTAAGACCATAAGGACGTAGTGTGTTCAGCTTATATATCCATTCATACTCCCATTTTTAAGTAGCGACACTCTATCACCCCCCCCCCCTCCCATATTGATTTAGTGATATGGTCTATAATCTTAAAATGTAGATCCCTTACTTTATGGTTGGCCTCTGTAAAATGTGTTCACATATTTCATAATGCTCGGCAATATGAAATATGTGAAGGGATACGGAGAATGGTGAGCCTGATGAAAATTATTATAACCCTAAACACTTGCACTTTGTTAATTGCCACTTGGCACTTTATGAAGTTTTATACAGTAAAGGGAAGATTTTTATCGATATCTATTAATGAATTATAACTTCTGTATAGACATAAATTCCACTGGAATATTTTGTATCCTTTTGTAAAACATTAATACTGATATATTTTATAATTTTAATATTTAATTACTTCATTATGAATTGTTGAAACCTTAGAATTTATATGTGCACTGCTCACTTATTGTATTGCTTCAGAAAGGCCCCATGAAGTAGGTCTGAAACATTGCATGCGGTGAATAAATTGATCTAGCTTTCACTATCTATGGAAGCGCTGCCTCGTATTCCCAGCGCTGCCTCGTATTCCCAGCGCTGCCTCGTATTTTGGGAAATATTGCTCTGAATCTTGAGACACTGGTCACGTGTCCAGACGAGTATTTTTGCATCCTCTAACTGCTTTACAACGGTGTTTCTTTTTTTTTTTTTTTACCAATTATATATATATGTATATATTGTAATAATCCAGGAGGAAAAGTCCTGAATAATGTATATGTGTCACTGAGGTTGCTTGCTTCAGTGATGTAGATCCTGGAATTTGGATCTAGGATTTAGGTCTGACTTGGGTGGGAAAGCCGAGCCCATGAGAGAGAGAGAGCTTGACTGCAGGCTGGACAAGCTCTGTAGCTGAGAACTTCTGCTATACCCCGACCACACAAACGGTGAGACCAACCTGATTTGTTTATAACCTCTTGCCTGAAGTAAGAACTCTTGTGTTATGATTTACTGCCTATGGTATTCTGCTGAAGAAAGCTGTTATAAGGCCTCGTTCACATCTGAGTTTGGGTCTCCTTATGACGTTTCTTCTGAGCTTTCTGTTAGAATGGGACCCTGAAAAGACACAAACGGAAACCAAATGTTTCCGTTTCCATCACCATTGATTTCAATGGTGACGGATCCGGTGCCCATGGTTTCCGTTTGTCTCTGTTATGCACCGAACCCGTCGTTTTGCCAGAAGCAATAGCGTAGTAGACTAGGGTCCCGTTTTGATGGAAAGCTCAGGCAGAACGTCAGAACGGGACCCCAACGCAGATGTGAACGAGGCCTAAGTTGGACGTTATTTTTCTTTTTTATTAAATAAACTAAGCCACAATCTAAGTGACATCTGAAGCTACCCTGTACCTGTGTCCTTGGCTACTAAATTCACACGGCTAGTAAGCCACATCTCCACAATATATATATATATATATTCATCTTCTCTGAAGTCCTGGTGCTGTTATTTTGTTCTATGGTTGTTTTACATATATATATATATATATATATATATATATATATATATATATATAGCAGAAAAAGAATGGCGACAGCACACTGCGACACTAATGCCACCTAAACCACTAAATATAAATAAATATGCTCTAAAGCTAAATCTACTTATAATAGGGAGGTTCTTAGTGCACATTTTGATCAAAAAGTGTTTGCCCACCTGCCACGACAAGGCGACCTCTGTAAGGTGGGAACCTACGCTGCACATACACCCAGAACTGGGACTAAGCCTACATATATGCCTGGGGATGGTAGGATCCATCATTGAACTAATTAAAATCACCCAGGGCAGAATGTGAGGAGTGCAAGAACAAAAATGGAGGAAGTCACTAACCCCACATATATGGATCACATAAACACAACAAAAATTTGAACAGCACATTCCAACTAAATGATATAAAATGTGTATGCAGGTGCAGGAACACCTGTGACTGCAAATATACAGCAGAAAAAGAATGGTGACAGCACTCTGCGAACACTAATGCCACCTAAACCACTAAATATAAATAAATATGCTCTAAAGCTAAATCTACTTATAATAGGGAGGTTCTTAGTGCACATTTTGATCAAAAAGTGTTTGCCCACCTGCCACGACATATATATATGCTGTCTTCATCTGCACTTGGACAATATATATATATATATATATATATATATATATATATATATATATATATATATATATACACACACACACACATAGTTCTATATGAAAGTAGAAATATTAGAACATTTTCTGCAATTTGCCAGACCCAGTGTTGGATTTATAGGCAGCCATGGGGGAAGGGCATCTGCTAATGGGGGAATTTACAGGTGAAGCCACTGAACAGTATATATTTATTTATATGTAACCTACATGTATTTATTTATATGTTAATAAGGAACTCACAGAGCTTTGAAAGTGAGAGTAGGACACCACGGGAAGGATACAGAAGGTAAGCTACACAGCATTGCTCTTTTTTATATTTTAAGAGCAGATATCTCTGCAGGACGCTTGAACCCCCACTGATAAGACAGTTATCACCTATCCTGTGGAAAGGAGATAAATGATCATTATGGGAAAACCCCTGTAATGTTTTGTCTACTTGGTGTGCTGAGTCTAATGCTCTAGTCAATCTGTACTAACAGGTTACTGGGATGTATGTCTAGTACTGGCCAGACCCCAAATCATTCCTGATTTGCTGCCATGAAATAGAGAAACATATTTTCTCTGGGTAGACAACGATGAAGTTTGAATATATACGAAATACGTGGGATCTAAAATGACAGATCCATATTTTAGACTTTATTTAATAAGGATTAGTATCACGGCGCGGGGTATGGACTCACTGGGCCATACCGCGTAGCGGGATAGCAGCTGGCCAAACAGGTACAATACAAAGTCTAAAGTCCAGAAAGGGTACCTGAGGCAATTTAGACAGTAGCGGTGATTCAGGCTTAAGATGAGGCTCCGGCAGTAGACAGTCACCCGGTGGGTTTGACACAGTAGATGCAGCGGAAGACACAACTTGACTTCAACTCTAGATGGCACAGAGGCACGATAACATGGGATACAGGGTATAGGCAGCAGGAATGGGTAACACTGGGAACTGGAAAACACTAGGAGACCATTTGCAAGACAAACTTTAGGTAACACAACAATGCACAGGCAATGATGAAGAGGGCAGAGCCCTTTTTATAGTCCAGCAGCATTCTGGGCTAATTGCAGATTCTCGGCAACTGGACGCGCACTGGCCCTTTAAGGCCATGTACACGCGGGCCTTCGCGCCCTGCGGGAGACAGTCTCTAAACCAGGAAGTGAGAGTCGGCGTTTCTCAGGAGGGAGATGCCGCCGAGAACTCACACGTCCATGGCCGCGGCCGTCAGAGGGTAAGTCAGAACGACGGGCCGCGGCCATAGACATTACAATTAGTATCCTTCCCATAGATCATAAATCAATAAAAACAATGGGGGATTTTATTAAGACTGAAGTCAATTGATGTAAATTACCTGAAGAAAAACAAAGTCAATGCAAATCTTTGAAGACTTTTTTATTTTAACTAAAACATTGTTCATAACTTAGATGTGATGTGATCGATAACAGGTGGATCCTGAGAAGACGCGCAGGACCCACTGTCACCAAAGCCATCAGTCCCGCTGGCCTGACGGATTTGGGTTTCAGCGCAAGATACAGCTTATTTGTATCCAGGATACATAGAAGCTGTATCAAAAAAGTAAAACATTTTTTTAATAAAAACAAATCGTAAAGTTGCACTAAACACTAAAATACAGTCTTAGCAAAAAAAATAAAAAAACATTTACCAAGCCTTTAACCCCTTAAGGACACAGCCTGTTTTCGTCTAATGGACCAGGCCATTTTTTTTTTCAAACCTGATGTGTAATTTTATGTGATAGTAACTTTGGAATGCTTTTATTTTTTCAAGCAATTTCTGAGAATGTTTTCTTGTGACACATTGTTCTTTAAGTTAGTGGTAAAATGTGGTCGATACATTCAGTGTTTATTTGTGAAAAATACCAAAATTTTTAGAAAATTTGCAAAAGTTAGCATTTTTCTACATTTAAATGTATCTACTTGTACAATAGATAGTTATACAACACAAAATAATTACTAGTTAACATTTCCCATAGGTATACTTTATGTTGGCATTGTTTTTTGAGCATTCTTTTATTTTTCCAGGATGTTACAAGGCTTAGAACTTTAGCAGCAATTTCTCACATTTTCAAGAAAAATGTCTACATTTCAATTTTTTTCAGGGACCTGTTTAGATCTGAAGTGGCTTTGAGGGCCTTATATATTAGAAACCTCCTATAAAACATCCCATTTTAAAAACTGCATCCCTCAAAGTATTCGGAACAGCATTTAGAAAGTTTCTTAACTCTTTTGGTGTTTCACAGCAATTAAAGTAATGTGGAGGTGAAATGTCCAAATTTTTTTTGCAGAAAATCTGTTTTAGTTCATTTTTTTCCTGTAACACTTAAGGTTTTACCAGAGAAACACAACTCCATATTTATTGCCCACATTATGACGTTTTTAGAAATATCCCACATGTGGCCCTAGTGTGCTAATGTACTGAAAAATATTTTAGGCACCATGTCAGGTTTGAAGAGGTTTTGTGGTGCCAAAACAGTGGAAAACTCCCAAAAAAGATACCGTTTGGCCACCTACACCCCTCAAGGAATTATTTTAGGGGTATAGTGAGCATTGTGACCACACATTTTTTTTTGCTGAATATAGTAGAATTAGGATGTATAATGAAAATGTAATTTTTTTCCCAAAAAATGTAGAAATCTTCAATATTTACAAGGTATAAAAGTGAAAAAGCACCCCAACATTTGAAAAACAATTTCTCCTGATTACGGCAATACCCCATATGGGGTAATAAACGACTGTTTGGACCCACGGCAGAGCTCAGAAGGGAAGAAGCACCATTTGACTTTTGGAGCTCAAGTTTTGCTGGAATGGTTTGCGGTGCCATGTCACATTTGCAAAGCCCCTGTGGGACCAAATGAGTGGAAACCACCCAAAAGTGACCCCATTTGGGAAAATAAAGCCCTCAAGGAATTATTGAGGGGTATAGTGAGCATTTAGACCCAACAGGTTTTTTTTGTGGAATTAGGCTGTGAAAATGAATATCAAGATTTTTTCCACTAAAATGTTGACATTTTTTATTTCTACAAGGGTTAAAAGAGAAAAAGCACCCCAACATTCGTAAAGCAATCTATCCAGAGCACGGAAATATCCCACATGTGGTCATGAACTGCTGTTTGAACACACGGCGTGGCTCAGAAAGGAAGGAGTGCTACTTGGCATGCAGATTTTGCTGGAATGGTTTTTGGGTGCCATGGTGCATTTGCAAAACCCTGAGGTACCAGAGTACAGTGGAATCCCCCAAGAAGTGACCCCATTTTAGAAACTACACCCCTCAAGGCATTTATCATTTACCTAGACATATGACATGGCTTAGAAGTGAAGAACACCATGCACATTTGAGGTCTATTTTGGTGATTTTCACATTATTGGCCCACAGGTGCAGGGCTCTGAGATCAAATAGTAAAACAAACCCCCAAGTAGTCACACCTATTTTGGAAACTATACCCCTTAAGGCATTTTATGGGTGTATTGAGCATTTTGGCCCCATAGGTGTTTTTGTTATTAGAAATTAATGTGCAACGGATGGTGCAAAGTGAAAATTGCAATTTTGCCAGTTTGTGCCACGGAAGACAGATACCTCATAAATTGTTAAGCAGGTTCTCCCGGGTATGGTGATGCCATATATGTGTACGTAAACTGCTGTTTGGTCACGCTGCAGGGTTCAGAAGGAAGGGAACGCCATTTGGCTTTTGGAGCGCAGATTTTGCTTGGCAGTTGTTCTGTTTGGGGTTTTACTTGTATTTCAGTTTATAATGTAGGGGCACAGATAAGCTGTGCGGAGTACATCAGGGTATAATAAGAGGCTATAATAATGCGCTAAATAAATAATTCATAGAAATGTGGACTGTGTCGCACTGATTAATGGAGCCCAATCTTATCTGCTTTTGGAACGATCTGCACATTTTGCGTCGTCATATTCTGACAGCTAGAACTTTTTTATTTTTTTCTCCACCGGAGCTGTGTGAGGGCATATTTGTTGCGGGACAATCTGTAGTTTTCATTGTTACCATTTTGGGGTACACGCTGTTTTGATCACTTTTTATTCCATATTTTGGCAAGCAAGGTGACCAAGAAAACATCAATTCTGACAATGTTTTTTATTGTTTTATTTTAATTTTTTTACAGTTTTCACCATGGGCTATAAATGACAATTTTACTTTATTCTGCGGGTCAATTTACGGTGATACCAAATGTATATGTTTTTTTTCTGTTTTGCATCATTTGCACATTAAAATCACTTTCTTTAAAAAATTATTTCTTTTGTGTCACCATATTCTGAGCCATAACTTTTTTTATTTTTTTCAGTCAAAAAAGCTGTGTAAGGGTTTGTTTTTTGCAGGACCGGTTGTAGTTTTTATTGGTACTGTTTTGGGGTACATGCGACTTTTTGATCACTTTTTATCCATGTTTCTTGAGGGGTGGTGATAAAAAAATAGCGATTCTGGCATTGTTTTTTATAAAAAAAAATTGTGCTGTTAACCGTGTGGGAAAAATAACATTATAGTTTTATGGTAAGGGTCGTTACGGACGCGGAAATACCAAATTTGTGTACTTTTTTTAACGTTTTCATTTTTTTCCTATAATAAAAGACTTATTACAGGAAAAAAGGCAGTATTAGTTTTTAATAACTTGAAGCTTTAATTTTTACACTTTTATTCAACTTTTTAAAACTTTTTTTTTTGTATGACTAGGGGACTTGAGGGCCAGCACCTCTGATTTTTACTCTAATGCATTGCACTACCCATGTAGTGCAATGCATTAGAGCTGTCAGTCATTCACTGACAGCAAGCCTATTATGTCCCGTCTCTGGATGGGGCTTAATAGGCTATCGTACATGGCAGACCAGGGGGCCATTGTTAGGCCTCCGGTTGCCATAGTAATGATCGGCATCCTCACGATCATCGTGCCGATGCCAATCGATACAAATCACTAAGATGCCGCGATCGCTTTTGATCGTGGCATCAAAGGGGTTAATGGCATGGATCGGAGCTAGCTCTGTTCCCTGCCATTACAACACAGTGTCAACTATAACATACAGCTGACACCAGCGGCTAATGTCGCAGGCTCAGATCCTGAGCCTGTGCCATCTTCCTTTTGCGGCCGGAAGCCTTTTAGGCCCCGCCTCCGGGCGGGACCTAGCAGGCTTCCGTACTTGGCAGACAGGAGGCCATTGTTAGGCCTCCGGTTTGCCAGAGCTGTCATCAGAACCCCGCGATTGCATTGCGGGGTTCCGATCTGCTAGGAAACACCATAGATGCAGCGCTCGCTTTTCAGCACTGCATCTAAGGGGTCAATCAGCTGGATCGGAGGCTAGCTCCGGTCCTGGCCATGCAGCAGGGTGTCAGCTGTAATATACAGCTGACACCGGCTGGCGATGGTGCGGGCTCAGCTTCTGGGCCCACATTAGCAACACAATGTACCAGTACATTGTAACCTTAACGACAACAACGTAATAGAACGTTGGATGTCATTAAGGGGTTACTAGATTCACACATCGCATATTTGATGCAGATTTTGATGCAAGTTTTAGGGCTAAAGCCAGAAGTGAGTTCAGAGGTAATGTGAAATATAAAGGAAAAACTTTGGCCTTATTCACACGACTGTTTTCAGAACAATGATGTTCTATGGGTGTATTCACACGGCCATTTTTTTAACGGCCCAAGAAAAATGGGCGTAAAAAAAATAGGACATGTCCTATTTTTGACCGTTTTCACGGGCTGACGGCCCCCATAGAAGTCAATGGATCAGTTTTTAACGGCTGTCAATACATGTAACAACCGTTACAAACGGTTCTGTGACATGGGAATTGGCAAAGGAACTACTAGTTCCCTTGCTGGCTATCGGCGACGCGATGACACTCACCGATGCAGCGCCGACCTCTCCAGGTGTGGTCTGTCGTCTTCCTGGGTTCTGCGAAGGCGATGCTATTACGTCATCGCGCCGCCTTCGCAGATCCCGTGAAGACGAGAAACCACGCGTGAAGACGAGCGATGCATCGGTGAGTATGTAGTGCATTCATGTCGCTGCTGCGTGGCATATACAGGGAGGATGTGTGGTATATACAGGGAGGTGTGTGGCATCATATACAGGGGCTGTAAAGGATTTGCCAGACACAGCTTCTGTGTCGATGCCCGTGGGCAATCAGTCTGCACCTGCTCCTATGTCTGTGAGACTGACTCCATCTTCCACCACTCAGGATGGCAGGCTTAGGAGTGGGAGAGCCTATCACAGCCTGGCCAGACGGAGCTAGCTCCCGCCCACTGTCTATTTATGCCTGCCTTTCTTGTTCCTCCTTTGCCTGTGATTCTTCTATGCTTGCTTCCTGGCTTGCTGCTGCTGCTTGTACTACTCATCATCTGCTTGTTATTGACCTTAGCTTTCTGACCACTCTCCTGCTCAGCATTTGGTACCTCGTTCTCTCCTGGTTTGACTCGGCTCGTTCACTACACTTGTTGCTCACGGTGTCTCCGTGGGCAGCTGCCCCATTTCCCTAGCTTCTGTTCACCCTTGTCTGGCGTATGTCTTACACTTACTGAGCGTAGGGACCGTCGCCCAGTTGTACCCCGTCGCTTAGGACGGGTCGTTGCAAGTAGGCAGGGACTGAGTGCCGGGTAGATTAGGGCTCACCTGTCTGTCTCCCTACCCTGTCATTACATAATCACAGGCCCATATACTTAGTCTACCCTGATCCCTGACACTTCTATGGACCCCCTTGAGACCCTGTCTCAGCAGATGCAGGGCCTCTCCCTACAGGTCCAGGCCCTGGCTCAGAGGGACAACTTGCATGATGCTTCCCTGTTAGTGCCCCCCACCTCACCTCTCGAACCCCACCTCAAGTTGCATGACCGGTTCTCAGGGGACCGGAAGACTTTTTTCTCCTTTCGGGAGAGTTGTAGGCTCTATTTTCGCTTAAAGACCCACTCCTCAGGTTCTGAGAGCCAGCGGGTGGGTATAATTATGTCCCGGCTCCAGGACGGGCCCCAAGAATGGGCCTTCTCCTTGGCTCCTGACGCCCCTGAACTTTCCTCCATTGATCTTTTCTTTTCTGCTCTCAGGCTCATTTATATAGAGACTGACAAGACTGCCTTTGCCGAGAGTCAGCTGGTGACCTTACGTCAGGGTAAGAGACCTGTAGAGGAGTATTGTTCTGACTTTAGGAAGTGGTGTGTATCTTCTCGGTGGAATGACCCTGCCTTGAGGTGCCAGTTTAGATTGGGTCTGTCGAACGCCCTGAAAGACCTGCTGTAATGTCGGGGTAGGGAAACAGACAAGTGAGCCCTAATCTACCCGCCACTCAGTCCCTGCCTACTTGCAACGACCCGCCCTAGGCGACGGGGTACAACTGGGCGACGGTCCCTACACTCAATAGGTGCACGACAGACAAACAGACAAGGGTACAAAGAAGCCAGGGAAATGGGGAAGTTGCCCACGGGAACACCGTGAGCAACAAGCGAGGTGAACGAGCCGAGTCAAAACAGGAGATGAGCGAGGTACAAAAACGCAGAGAAGAAGAGTGGTCAGAAAAGCCAAGGTCAATCACAAGCAGAGGATCAGTAGTTCAAGAAGCTGCAGCAGGGCCAGGAAACAAACAGAGAAGAATCACAAGCAAAGGAGGAACAGGAAAGGCAGGTATAAATAGACAGAGGGCGGGAGCTAGCTCAGCCTGGCCAGGCTGTGATAGGCTCTCCCACTCCTAAGCCTGCCATCCTGGGTGGTGGAAGATGGAGTAGTCTCACAGGCATAGAAGCATGTGCAGACTGATTACCTATGGGCGTCGACACAGAAGTTGTGTCTGGCAGATCCTTTACACCTGCTAGTTAGCTATCCCTCTGCTGACTCCCTAGATCAGATTATGGCTTTAGTGGTACGACTTGACCAACTTCTCAGGGAATGACGACTTGAATGTTTTTGTGCCTTCTCCTCTGACTCCCCCATGATGCCTCCTGAGGTTCCGTTGCTTCGTTCATCCACGGAAGACTCGGATGTACCTATGCAACTCGGGGCCTCCGTGTCCCCCCAACAACGTAGTGAGTTCCGCAGGAAGAATGGTCTCTGCTTCTACTGTGGGGATGATAAGCGTCAAGTGAACAACTGTCCTAGGCGTAAGAATAAGCAGCCGAAAGAACTTCCGCGCCTAAGTGATCATCGGGGAGGTCACTTGGGCGCACAGGTATTTCCCGTAAAGATGAAACCTAATAAAATCTTGCTTCCCTTTCAGGTCTCTTTTGGTGGTAGGTCTGCTACCGGCAGTGCCTTCATGGATTCAGGGTCTTCTGCTAATATTATGTCTGTGGAATTTGCTATGTCTCTAGCTATGCCATTGATTGATTTGCCTAAACCTGTCCCGGTAGTGGGTATCGACTCCACTCCTCTTGCTAATGGTTATTTTACACAGCATACCCCTGTTTTTGAACTCCTTGTTGGCTCCATGCATTTGGAGCAGTGCTCTGTTCTGGTGATGCAGGGATTATCGTCCGATTTGGTTTTAGGCCTTCCCTGGTTGCAGATGCATAATCCCATGTTTAACTGGAATACTGGGGATCTACCAAATGGGGTAATGAATGCATGACGTCATGTTTTTCTGTTAATTCCATTTCTCTCCCTGAGGAGGTGAACACTCTACCTGAGTTTGTTCAGGACTTCGCTGATGTTTTCTCTAAGGAGGCCTCCGAAGTGTTACCTCCTCATAGAGAATACGATTGCGCAATCGATTTGGTACCAGGAGCTAAGCTCCCTAAGGGTAGGATATTCAATCTCTCTTGTCCCGAACGTGAAGCCATGAGAGAGTATATCCAGGAATGCCTGGCCAAGGGTTACATTCGCCTCTCTACTTCTCCGGTAGGTGCTGGCTTCTTCTTCATAGGGAAGAAGGATGGTGGTCTTAGGCCGTGCATCGACTACCGGAACTTGAATAAGGTCACTGTAAGGAACCAGTATCCCCTTCCTTTGATTCCTGATCTCTTCAATCAGGTTCAGGGGGCCCAATGGTTCTCTAAGTTTGATCTACGGGGGGCTTATAACCTTATCCGCATCAAAGAGGGGGATGAGTAGAAGACTGCGTTTAACACGCCCGAAGGTAATTTCGAATACCTCGTCATGCCCTTTGGGTTGTGTAATGCTCCCGCGGTCTTCCAGAATTTCATAAATGAGATTTTAAGAGACTACCTGGGGGTATTTCTTGTAGTGTACCTTGATGACATACTTGTGTTTTCCAGGAACTGGTCCTCCCACATTGAGCATGTCAGGAAGGTGCTCCAGGTCCTTCGGGAAAACAAACTGTTTGCTAAGACAGAAAAATGTGTGTTTGGGGTACAAGAGATACAATTTTTGGGTCAAATCCTCACTCCTCATGAATTCCGCATGGACCCCGCCAAGGTCCAGGTTGTGGCGGAATGGGTCCAACCTGCCTCCCTGAAGGCGTTACAGTGCTACCTGGGATTCGCTAATTATTACAGGAGATTTATTGCTAACTTCTCGGTCATCGCTAAGCCTCTTACGGATCTCACTCGCAAAGGTGCTGATCTCCTCCACTGGCCTCCTGAGGCTGTCCAGGCTTTTGAGGTCCTTAAGAAGTGCTTTATTTCGGCCCCAATGCTGGTTCAGCCCAACCAAATGGAGCCATTCATCGTAGAGGTTGACGCCTCCGAGGTGGGAGTGATTGCTGTCTTGTCCCAGGGTACCAGGTCCCTCACCCATCTCCGTCCCTGTGCCTACTTCTCCAGGAAGTTTTCGCCCACTGAGAGTAACTATAATATTGGCAACCGCAAATTCTTAGCCATTAAATGGGCATTTTAAGAGTGCCGCCACTTCCTGGAGGGGGCTAGGCACCAGGTAACGGTCCTTACCGACCACAAGAATCTGGTTTTCTTAGAATCTGCCCAGAGGCTAAACCTGAGAAAAGCTCGATGGGCGTTATTTTTTACCAGATTCAACTTTTTGGTCACCTATAGGGCTGGGTCTAAAAATATTGCGTAGCTTCATGGCCAGCCCTCCTTCGGAGGAAGATCCTGCTTGTATTTTGCCTCCAGGTATAATCATTTCCTCTATTGATTCTGATTTAGTCTCCGAAATTTCGGCTGATCAAGGTTCAGCTCCCAGGACCTTCTTGAGAACAAGCTGTTTGTTCCTCTGCAACTCCGGCTAAGGGTACTTAGGGAAAATCATGACTCTGCGCTATCTGGCCATACAGGCATCCTGGGTACCAAGCACCTCATTGCCAGAAACTACTGGTGGCCTGGGTTGCTTAAAGACGTTAAGGCCTACGTCGCCGCTTGTGAGGTTTGTGCTAGGTCCAAGACTCCCAGGTCCCGACCAGCGGGCTTGCTATGTTCTTTGCCCATTCCCCTGAGACCTTGGACCCATACCTCCATGGATTTTATCACCGATTTGCCTCCATCTCAAGGTGTCAGTGGTGTGGGTTGTAGTAGACCGCTTCAGTAAGATGTGCCACTTTGTGCCCCTCAAGAAACTACCCAATGCTAAGACGTTAGCTACCTTGTTTGTCAAACACATCCTGCGTCTCCATGGAGTTCCTGTCAATATTGTTTCTGACAGAGGGGTACAATTTGTTTCATTGTTTTGGAGAGCCTTCTGTAAAAAGTTGGAGATTGATCTGTCCTTCTCCTCGGCTTTCCATCTTGAAACTAATGGCCAAACGGAGAGGACTAATCAGTCTCTAGAACAATATTTAAGGTGTTTTATTTCTGACTGTCAACATGATTGGGTCTCATTCATTCCCCTCGCCGAATTTTCCCTTAATAACCGGGTCAGTAACTCGTCAGGGGTCTCCCCCTTTTTCTGTAATTTTGGGTTTAATCCACGGTTCTCCTCCGTTTCACCTGGTGGTTCCAACAATCCCGAGGTAGATGTCGTTCATCAGGAACTGTGCACAGTCTGGGCCCAGGTTCAGAAGAACCTAGAGGCGTCCCAGAGCATACAAAAAAGTCAGGCAGATAGAAGACGTTCTGCTAACCCCTTGTTTATGGTCGGGGATCTGGTGTGGCTATCTTCTAGAAATTTGCGCCTTAAAGTCCTGTCCAAGAAGTTTGCTCCCCGGTTTATAGGGAAGTACAAGGTCATTGAAGTCCTTAACCCTGTCTCCTTCCGACTGGAGTTGCCCCCGTCTTTTCGAGTGCACGACATCTTTCATTCCTCCCTCCTTAAACGCTGCTCCCCGTCCTTGGCTCCCTCGAGGAAACCTCCGGTCCCTGTTCTCACTACTGAGGGGGTAGAATTCGAGGTGGCCAAGATTGTGGACAGCAGGATGGTCCAAGGCTCCCTCCAGTACCTGGTCCATTGGAGGGGATATGGGCCTGAGGAGAGGACTTTGGTACCTGCCCGGGATGTTCACGCTGGGGTATTGCTCAGGAGATTCCACAATTGTTTCCCCAATAAGCCAGGTCCACCTAGAATAAAAGGGGGGTACTGTAAAGGATCTGCCAGACACAGCTTCTGTGTCGACGCCCGTGGGTAATCAGTCTGCACCTGCTCCTGTAAAGGATCTGCCAGGCACTGCTTCAGGGTTAACTCCCAGAATTAATCAGTCAACACCTGAGTGTACATCCCTGAGACAGACACCAGCTTCCTCCACTCAGGCTGGCAGGCTTAGGAGTGGGAGA
The DNA here is from genome assembly GCF_050947455.1 of Rhinoderma darwinii. Lineage (NCBI taxonomy): Eukaryota > Metazoa > Chordata > Amphibia > Anura > Rhinodermatidae > Rhinoderma > Rhinoderma darwinii. Next base: position 64,775,295 of record NC_134690.1, read on the forward strand.
GCCTATCGCAACCTGGCCAGACTCAGCTAGCTCCCGCCCTCGGTCTACTTAAGCCTGCTCTTCCTGTCCATCTGTGCTTGTGAATTCTTTCCTTGAGGTTTCCTGGCCCAGCTACAGCTCCTGCTACTTTTTGATCCTGCTCCATACAGACCCCGGCTTACCGACTACTCTTCTGCTTTTCGCTTTGTACCTCGCACTCTCCTGGCTTGACTCGGCTCGTTCACTACTCTGTTGCTCACGGTGTTTCCGCGAGCAACTGCCCATTTCCCTTGCTTGTATTCCCTTGTTTGTTTGTTGTGTTTGTCATGCACTTACTGAGCGCAGGGACCGCCGCCCAGTTGTACCCCGTCGTCTAGGGCGGGTCGTTGCAAGTAGGCAGGGACAGAGTGGCGGGTAGATTAGGGCTCACTTGTCCGTTTCCCTACCCCCCCCCCACCATTACAAATTCACAAGCCCTATACCTAGTCTACCCTGGTCCCTGACACCATTATGGAACCCCGTGAAACCCTGGCTCAGCAAATGCAGGGTCTCTCCCTACAGGTCCAGGCCCTGGCTCAGAGGGTCAACCAGCCTGATGCTACCTTGGTAGTTCCCCTCACCGCACCCCTTGAACCCCACCTCAAGTTGCCCGACCGGTTCTCAGGTGACCGGAGGGCTTTTCTCTCCTTTCGGGAGAGTTGTAAGCTTTACTTTCGCTTAAAGCCTCACTCCTCAGGTTCTGAGAGCCAGCGGGTGGGTATAATTATGTCCCGGCTCCAGGAAGGGCCCCAAGAGTGGGCCTTCTCCTTGGCTCCTGGCGCCCCTGAACTTTCCTCCGTTGATTGTTTCTTTTCTGCCCTCGGACTTATTTATGACGAGACTGACAGAACTGCCTTTGCCGAGAGTCAGCTGGTGACCTTACGTCAGGGTAAGAGACCTGTTGAGGAGTATTGCTCTGACTTTCGGAAGTGGTGCGTAGCTTCTCGGTGGAATGACCCTGCCTTAAGGTGCCAGTTTAGGTTGGGTCTGTCGAACGCCCTGAAAGACCTGCTAGTTAGTTATCCCTCTTCTGACTCCTTAGACCAGGTTATGGCTTTAGTGGTACGACTTGACCGACGTCTCAGGGAACGACAACGTGAACGTTTATGTGTTTTTTCCTCCGACTCCCCCATGATGCCTCCCGAAGTCCCGTTGCTTCGTTTCTCCCCTAAAGACTCAGAAATACCTATGCAACTCGGGGCCTCCGTGTCCCCTCAACAACGTAGAGAATTCCGCAGGAAGAATGGTCTCTGCTTCTACTGTGGGGATGTCAAGCATCAAGTAAACAACTGTCCCAAGCGTAAGAATGCTGCCAGAGAGCTCCCGCGTCTAAGTGATCATCGGGGAGGTCACTTGGGCGCACAGGTATTTCCCGTAAATATGAAACGTACTAAGATATTGCTTCCCTTTCAGGTCTCTTTTGGTGGTAGGTCTGCTACCGGCAGTGCCTTCGTGGATTCAGGGTCCTCTACTAATATCATGTCTGTGGAATTTGCTATGTCTCTCGCTATGCCTCTGATTGATTTGCCTAAACCTGTTCCGGTAGTGGGTATCGACTCCACTCCTCTTGCTAATGGTTATTTTACACAGCATACCCCTGTTTTTGAACTCCTTGTTGGCTCCATGCATTTGGAACAATGCTCTGTACTATTGATGCAGGGATTATCGTACGATTTGGTTCTAGGTCTTCCCTGGTTGCAGTTGCATAATCCTACGTTTGACTGGAATACTGGGGAGCTAACCAAATGGGGTAATGAATGTTGTACGTCATGTTTTTCTGTTAATTCTATTTCTCCCCCTAAGGAGGTGAATACGCTACCCGAGTTTGTTCAGGACTTCGCTGATGTTTTCTCTAAAGAGGCCTCCGAAGTATTACCGCCTCATAGAGAATACGATTGCGCTATCGAATTGGTACCAGGAGCTAAGCTTCCTAAGGGTAGGATATTTAACCTTTCTTGTCCCGAACGTGAAGCCATGAGGGAGTATATCCAGGAATCCCTGGCCAAGGGTTACATTCGTCCCTCTTCTTCTCCGGTAGGTGCTGGCTTCTTCTTCGTAGGGAAGAAGGATGGGGGTCTTAGGCCATGCATTGACTACCGTGGCCTGAATAAGGTCACGGTAAGGAACCAGTATCCCCTTCCTTTGATTCCTGATCTCTTTAATCAGGTTCAGGGGGCCCAATGGTTCTCTAAATTGGATCTACGGGGGGCGTATAACCTTATTCGCATCAAAGAGGGGGATGAGTGGAAGACTGCGTTTAACACGCCCGAAGGCCATTTCGAATACCTCGTCATGCCCTTTGGGTTGTGCAATGCCCCTGCGGTCTTCCAGAACTTCATAAATGAGATTTTGAGAAATTACCTGGGGATATTTCTTGTAGTGTACCTTGATGACATATTGGTGTTTTCCAGGGACTGGTCCTCCCACATAGAGCATGTCAGGAAAGTGCTCCAGGTCCTTCGAGAAAACAAACTGTTTGCCAAAATCGAAAAATGTGTATTTGGGGTACAGGAGATACCATTTTTAGGTCAAATCCTCACTCCTCATGAATTCCGCATGGACCCTGCCAAGGTTCAGGCTGTGGCTGAATGGGTCCAACCTGCCTCCCTGAAAGCGCTACAGTGTTTTTTGGGGTTCGCTAACTATTACAGGAGATTTATTGCTAACTTCTCGGTCGTCGCTAAGCCTCTTACGGACCTCACTCGCAAGGGTGCTGATGTCCTCCATTGGCCCCCTGAGGCCGTCCAGGCTTTTGAGACCCTCAAGAAGTGCTTTATCTCGGCCCCCGTGCTGGTTCAGCCCAACCAAAGGGAGCCATTTATTGTGGAGGTTGACGCGTCCGAGGTGGGAGTGGGGGCCGTCTTGTCCCAGGGTACCAGCTCCCTCACCCATCTCCGCCCCTGTGCTTACTTTTCTAGGAAGTTTTCGCCCACGGAGTGTAACTATGATATTGGCAACCGCGAACTTTTAGCCATTAAATGGGCATTTGAAGAGTGGCGCCACTTCCTGGAGGGGGCTAGGCACCAGGTAACGGTCCTTACCGACCACAAGAATCTGGTTTTCCTAGAATCTGCCCGGAGGCTAAACCCGAGACAAGCTCGATGGGCGTTGTTTTTTACCAGATTCAATTTTTTGGTTACCTATAGGGCCGGGTCTAAAAATATTAAGGCGGATGCACTGTCGCGTAGCTTCATGGCCAGCCCTCCTTCGGAGGAAGATCCTGTTTGTATTTTGCCTCCAGGTATAGTCATTTCCTCTATCGAGTCCGATTTAGTCTCTGAAATTGCTGCTGATCAAGGTTCAGCTCCTGGGAACCTTCCTGAGAACAAGCTGTTTGTTCCCCTGCAATTCCGGCTAAGGGTACTTAGGGAAAATCACGACTCCGCACTATCTGGCCATCCAGGCATCCTGGGTACCAAACACCTCATTACCAGAAATTATTGGTGGCCTGGTTTGCCTAAAGACGTTAAGGCCTACGTCGCCGCCTGTGAGGTTTGTGCCAGGTCCAAGACTCCCAGGTCCCGACCAGCGGGCTTACTGCGTTCGTTGCCCATTCCCCAGAGACCTTGGACACATATCTCCATGGATTTTATCACCGATTTGCCTCCATCCCAAGGCAAGTCGGTGGTGTGGGTGGTGGTAGACCGCTTCAGTAAAATGTGCCACTTTGTGCCCCTCAAGAAACTACCCAACGCCAAGACGTTGGCTACCTTGTTTATCAAACACATCCTGCGTCTCCATGGGGTCCCAGTCAATATTGTTTCTGACAGAGGGGTACAATTTGTTTCATTGTTTTGGAGAGCCTTCTGTAATAAGTTGGGGATTGATCTGTCCTTCTCCTCTGCCTTCCATCCTGAAACCAATGGCCAAACGGAGAGGACTAATCAGTCTCTAGAACAATACTTAAGATGTTTTGTCTCTGACTGTCAATTTGATTGGGTTTCTTTCATTCCCCTCGCCGAATTTTCCCTTAATAACCGGGTCAGTAACTCGTCAGGGGTCTCTCCCTTTTTCTGTAATTTTGGGTTTAATCCACGGTTCTCCTCCGTTTCACCTGGTTGTTCCAACAATCCCGAGGTGGAGGTCGTTCATCGGGATCTGTGCACAGTCTGGGCCCAGGTTCAGAAGAACCTAGAGGCGTCCCAGAGCATACAGAAGGCTCAGGCCGATAGAAGACGCTCTGCTAACCCCCTGTTTGTGGTCGGGGATCTGGTGTGGTTGTCATCCAGGAACTTGCGTCTCAAGGTTCCGTCCAAAAAGTTTGCTCCCCGGTTTATTGGGCCGTATAAGGTCATTGAGGTCCTCAGTCCTGTCTCTTTCCGGCTGGAGTTACCCCCGTCTTTTCGTATACACAACGTGTTTCATGCCTCCCTCCTGAAACGCTGCTCCCCGTCCTTGGCCCCCTCGAGGAAACCTCCTGTTCCCGTCCTCACCCCTGAGGGGGTGGAATTTGAGGTGGCCAGGATCGTGGACAGCAAGATGGTCCAAGGCTCCCTCCAGTACCTGGTCCATTGGAGAGGATACGGGCCCGAGGAGAGGACTTGGGTACCCGCCCGGGATGTTCACGCTGGGGTATTGGTCAGGAGGTTCCACCTGCGTTTCCCCAGTAAGCCAGGTCCACTTAGAAAGGGTCCGGTGGCCCCTCATAAAAGGGGGGGTACTGTAAAGGATCTGCCAGGCACTGCTTCAGGGTTAACTCCCAGAATTAATCAGTCAACACCTGAGTGTACATCCCTGAGACAGACACCAGCTTCCTCCACTCAGGCTGGCAGGCTTAGGAGTGGGAGAGCCTATCGCAACCTGGCCAGACTCAGCTAGCTCCCGCCCTCGGTCTACTTAAGCCTGCTCTTCCTGTCCATCTGTGCTTGTGAATTCTTTCCTTGAGGTTTCCTGGCCCAGCTACAGCTCCTGCTACTTTTTGATCCTGCTCCATACAGACCCCGGCTTACCGACTACTCTTCTGCTTTTCGCTTTGTACCTCGCACTCTCCTGGCTTGACTCGGCTCGTTCACTACTCTGTTGCTCACGGTGTTTCCGCGAGCAACTGCCCATTTCCCTTGCTTGTATTCCCTTGTTTGTTTGTCGTGTTTGTCATGCACTTACTGAGCGCAGGGACCGCCGCCCAGTTGTACCCCGTCGTCTAGGGCGGGTCGTTGCAAGTAGGCAGGGACAGAGTGGCGGGTAGATTAGGGCTCACTTGTCCGTTTCCCTACCCCCCCCACCATTACAGCTCCTATGTCTGTGAGACTGACTCCATGTTCCACCACTCAGGGTGGCAGGCTTAGGAGTGGGAGAGCCTATCACAGCCTGGCCAGACGGAGCTAGCTCCCGCCCACTGTCTATTTATACCTGCCTTTCCTGTTCCTCCTTTGCCTGTGATTCTGCTCTGCTTGTTTCCTGGCTCTGCTGCTGCTGCTGCTTGAACTACTGATCCTCTGCTTGTTATTGACCTTGGCTTTCTGACCACTCTCCTGCTCAGCGTTTTGTACCTCGTGCACTCCTGGTTTGACTCGGCTCGTTCACCACTCTTGTTGCTCACGGTGTCTCCGTGGGCAGCTGCCCCGTATCCCTAGCTTCTGTGTACCCTTGTCTGTTCGTCTTTCTTGCACTTACTGAGCGTAGGGACTGTCACCCAGTTGTACCCTGTCGCTTAGGACGGGTCGTTGCAAGTAGGCAGGGACTGAGTGGCGGGTAGTTTAGGGCTCACCTGTTTGTCTCCCTACCCTGTCATTACAGGGGCTATGTGGCATATACAGGAAGGCTATGTGGCATCATATACAGGGGGTCTGTGTGGCATCATATACAGGGAGGTGTTTGGCATCATATTCAGGGAGGTGTGTGGCATCATATACAGGGAGGTGTGTGGCATCATATACAGGGAGGTGTGACACATCATATACAGGGAGGTGTGTGGCATCATATACAGTGAGGTGTGTGACATATACAGGAGGTGTGTGGCATCATATACAGGGTGGTGTTTGGCATCATATTCAGGGAGGTGTGTGGCATCATATACAGTGAGATGTGTGACATATACAGGAGGTGTGTGGCATCATATACAGGGAGGTGTGTGGCATATACAGGAGGTATATGGCATCATATACAGGAGGTATATGGCATCATATACAAGGAGGTGTGTGGCATCATATACAGGAGATGTGTGGTATCATATACAGGAGATGTGTGGCATCATATACAGGAGGTGTGTGGCATCATATACAGGGAGGTGTGTGGCATCATATACAGGGAGGTTTTCAGCATATACAGGAGGTGTGTGGCATCATATACAGGGAGGTGCGTGGCATCATGGACAGGGAGGTGCGTGGCATCATGGACAGGAGGTGTGTGGCATCATATTCAGGGTGGTGTTTAGCATCATATACAGGGAGGTGTGTGGAATCATATACAGGGAGGTGTGTGGCATCATATACAGGGATGTATGTGGATCATATACAGGGAGGTGTGTGGCATATACAGGAGGTGTGTGGCATCATATACAGGGAGGTGTGTAGCATATACAGGAGGTGTATGGCATCATATACAGGAAGGTGTGTGGCATCATGAACAGGAGGTGTGTGGCATCATATACAGGGAGGTGTGTGACATATACAGGAGGTGTGTGGCATCATATACAGGGAGGTGTGTGGCATCATATACAAGGGGCTGTGTGGCATCATATACAGGGGGTATGTGTGGCATATACAGGAGGTGTGTGGCATCATATACAGGAGGTGTGTGGCATCATATACAGGGAGGTGTGTGGCATATACAGGAGGTATATGGCATCATATACAAGGAGGTGTGTGGCATCATATACAGGAGATGTGTGGTATCATATACAGGAGATGTGTGAAATCATATACAGGAGGTGTGTGGCATCATATACAGGGAGGTGTGTGGCATCATATACAGGGAGGTGTGGCATCATATACAGGGAGGTGTGTGGCATCATATACAGGGAAGTGTGTGGCATATACAGGAGGTGTGTGGCATCATATACAGGGAGGTTTGCAGCATATACAGGAGGTGTGTGGCATAATATACAGGGAGGTGCGTGGTATCATGGACAGGGAGGTGCGTGACATTATGGACAGGAGGTGTGTGGCATCATATTTAGGGTGGTGTGTAGCATCATATACAGGGAGGTGTGTGGAATCATATACAGGGAGGTTTGTGGCATCATATACAGGGATGTATGTGGCATCATATACAGGGAGGTGTGTGGCATATACAGGAGGTGTGTGGCATCATATACAGGGAGGTGTGTAGCATATACAGGAAGGTGTGTGGCATCATGGACAGGAGGTGTGTGGCATCATATACAGGGAGGTGTGTGACATATACAGGAGGTGTGTGGCATCATATACAGGGAGGTGTGTGGCATCATATACAAGGGGCTTTGTGGCATCATATACAGGGGGTATGTGTGGCATATACAGGAGGTGTGTGGCATCATATACAGGAGGTGTGTGGCATCATATACAGGAGGTGTGTGGTATATACAGGAGGTATATGGCATCATATACAAGGAGGTGTGTGGCATCATATACAGGAGATGTGTGGTATCATATACAGGAGATGTGTGAAATCATATACAGGAGGTGTGTGGCATCATATACAGGGAGGTGTGTGGCATCATATACAGGGAGGTGTGGCATCATATACAGGAAGGTGTGTGGCATCATATACAGGGAAGTGTGTGGCATATACAGGAGTTGTGTGGCATCATATACAGGGAGGTTTGCAGCATATACAGGAGGTGTGTGGCATCATATACAGGGAGGTGCGTGGCATCATGGACAGGGAGGTGCGTGGCATTATGGACAGGAGGTGTGTGGCATCATATTTAGGGTGGTGTGTAGCATCATATACAGGGAGGTGTGTGGAATCATATACAGGGAGGTTTGTGGCATATACAGGGATGTATGTGGCATCATATAAGGGGAGGTGTGTGGCATATACAGGAGGTGTGTGGCATCATATACAGGGAGGTGTGTAGCATATACAGGAGGTGTATGGCATCATATACAGGAAGGTGTGTGGCATCATGGACAGGAGGTGTGTGGCATCATATACAAGGGGCTGTGTGGCATCATATACAGGAGGTGTGGGGCATCATATACAGGGAGGTGTGTGGCATCACATACACGGAATCTGTAAATAGTGTCTAGGTGAACATGTGACCATGTATTGGGTGATTTCAGGGGGTTCGGACAAAAAAGCCTGACCAATGAAATTCATCAGTTTTTTTAATGGCCATGAAAAACTGATGCAAAACGGATGTCAAACGGCCATTAAAAACGGACAGGCGGACTGAAAATGGATGAAAATTTATAGACACACTGATGCAAAATGGCCATGAAAAACTGACAGTTGATCAGTTTTTAATGGACATTTTTTTTCACTGTCGTGTGAATATAGCCTTAGGGCCTGTTCACATTAGCGTTGGCTTTCCGCTCCGGGGTTCCGTTGGAGGTTTCCGTCGGGTGAACCACGCAACGGAAAGTCAAACTGAAATCACAGCTTCCATTTCAGTCACCATTGATATCAATGGTGACGGAAACATCGCTAATGGTTTCCGTTCGTCACCATTCCGGCAGGTTTCAGATTTTCAGACGGAATCAATAGCGCAGTCAAGTGCGCTATTGATTCCGTCATTAAAACCGAAACCTGCTGGAATGGTGACGAACGGAAACCATTAGCGATGTTTCCGTCACCATTGATATCAATGGTGACTGAAACGGAAGCTGTGGTTTCAGTTTGACTTTCCGTTGCGGGGTTCACCCGACGGAAACCTCTGACGGAACCCCGGAACAGAAAGCCAACGCTGATGTGAACAGGCCCTTATACTTCTCCTTCCTCCTGGATCCACTCCTGGCTATGGCTACAAAAAAATCTGCAACAATTACGCGATGTGTGAATCCAGCTTCAGCTAAATGTTTCTTTATAGATAAAAACACCAGTGTGTTCAGAACTTTCTATTGATACTGATATTTAAACTATGTAAGGACAGATGCATATCTAGCTGAATAGATATTATTATCATCTCAAGGATCATCACCACCACACCATTATCTCAACCAATAGTACAACTGTTAAAGTGCAAAATTAAAGCGTTTTCTAGGTTTTAAAAATTATTTTTGAATGTTCTAAACTATAAAGATAATAAATGTTGTAACATAAGCACCTTATCAGTTCTCACCCATTCCCGTGCTGCCAGTTTCCTCGGTCTCAATTCTACTCTTCCACAGAGGTGACCTTGAATGCGGTGGCCAAATACCACAGTGATGTGGAATCCATATGCCATATTGTCAACATGAAGCGCCAGGGGCCAAGAAGACTGTGATGCAGGAGAATGAGTGAAAATTAGTGAGGGGATTTGTCTTAATAAGAAGACCCCTTTTACCCCATGTCATGTTTTCCATTTCTAAGGCCCCATGCACACGACCGTGAAAACTCCCGTAATTACGGCCCGTAATTACGGGCCCATAGACTTCTATTGGCCACGGGTACCTCCCCGTATGCTTACGGGAAGGTGCCCGTGCCGTTGAAAAAGATAGAACATGTCCTATTTCAGGCCGTAATTACGGCACGGGCAGCCCATAGAAGTCTATGGGGCTCCCGTAATTACGGGTGACTACGTGTGTGTACCCGTAATTACGGGAGCGTTGCTAGGTGACCTCAGTAAATAGTCACTGTCCAGGGTGCTGAAAGAGTTAAACGATCGACAGTAACTGTTTCAGCACCCTGGACAGTGGCTACCGATCAGAGTATAGATAAAGCTGTAAAAAAAAAAATACGTTCATGCTTACCCAGAACTCCCTGCTTCTTCCTCCAGTCCGGCCTCCCGGGATGACGTTACAGCCCATGTGACCGCTGCATCCAAGCACAGGTCAATCACAGGCTGCAGCGGTCACATGGACTGCCGCGTCATCCAGGGAGGTTGGACTGGATGTCAGGAGAGGGACGCGTCATCAAGACAACGGCCGGGTAAGTATGAATTTATTTAACTTTTATTACGGAAAGGGCTGTCCCTTCTCTCTATCCTGCACTGATAGAGAGAAGGGCTGCCGATTAGTGCAGTGCAATTTTACAGCCAAAAACGTGCCCGTAAATACGGGTCGAATACGGGTGACACCGGACCCGTATTTACGCCAGTATTTACGGGTGGACAAAAACACGGTCTTAGTGGTTCTTTTCACCATTCCCCAATATTAAGGCCTCGTTTACACGAGCGTGATATACGTCCGTGCGACGCGCGTGCATTTCATGCGTGTCGTACGGACCTATGTAAGTCTATGGGGGCATGCAGACAGTCCGTGAGTTTTGCTCAGCGTGAGTCCGCTGAAAAAAAGTTGCGACATGTCCTATATTTGTGCGCTATTCGCGCATCACGCACCCATTGAAGTCAATGGGTGCGTGAAAATCACGCAGGTCACACGGAAGCTCTTCCGTGCGAACAGCGTGATTCGCGCAACAGCTGTCAAACTTTGAATGTAAACAGAAAAGCACCACGTGCTTTTCTGTTTACAAACATCCAAACGGAGTGTCATAATGATGGCGGCTGCGCGAAAATCTTGCAGCCGCGCATCATACGCTGATGACACACAGAGCTGTTAAGTGCCTTTTGCGCATGCAAAACGCCATGTTTTTTTGCGTGCGCAAAACGCACCCGCTCGCGTAAACCAGGCCTAAAACTAATATCTATAGGTGTCTTTACACACACCCGTTTTGTGATCTTACTGATCATCCTCTTCATATTTGCGGAGCTAAGGTCCATTAATAGACCCAGTTATCTTTTTGTACCAAGTAATAAGAAACACCAAACTATGACACATTTGTGCACAACATGTGTTATTATAACGGCGCCATAATTTTAAAAGATTACTTCCATGAACAGATTTTACTATTGTATCTGGATGTCTGTTCACTTCTTCTCCTAGTCCTCCTCTTTATGTTTTTCCCTTTATTCCTGTAGAAAGGTAGCAGCACACACATTCCCGGAGAAACACAGTATAAACTACTTTTATAACCATGTACTTCGATCATTAGATGAGGTATACGTTTATTGAAACATCAATGTTTTCCAGCAGCTCTTTTATATCAAGACGTTTATTTCTTTACACTAGTTTTTCATCTTGTCTTTGAACTTATGTACAGTGGATAAAAGCTTTTTTTTTTTTTTTTTTAAATCTTTATATTTGCTTTTATTATGATGCAATCAAAACAACAATAAATCTATAGAACAAAATCTTCTTCCAACATACAAAAATATACAGTGTACAAATCTACTAACTACCCTCCCCAACCAACCCCCCATCCTGGTCATGTGAGAGGAGAGGGAAAAAAAAGAAAAAAGAAAAACCTTTATTCTCCATCGTTCATAGAGGTATGACAACTCTTTGTTTGGTTTCACCTTATTTCCCCAAGATTCAAAATGTATAGTTTCACATACTAGTTTTTTCCAGCCAAAAAAAACTTGGTGTTTTTTTGGCCATCCATTTTCTTACAATACAATATTTTGCAAAATATAGCAGAGCGTTAACAAATAAAGTAACGCTCTGTTCAACGTTTTTAGAAGAGCCTCCCAGAGTCCAAATACACAAATTTTGACAAAGTTATAGAGAGAGATCATAAACCCTATTAAGGTTTTATAACTTTATGCCAATTACGATACAATTTTGGACAACGCCATAAAAGGTGTACCAAATCAGCATCATGGTCCCCACATTTGGGGCAATTAGAAGAATCTCGTTTTCCAATCTTATATAAAAAGGTTGGCGTATATTAGAATCTATATTGCACCAACTTATATGATGAACCTAACTTTGATCTTGCCAAAGTAGTCAAAATTATTCCACACTGCATTTTAGATATAGTGCCTAAATCTACCGACCACTTTAATCTCTTAATATCATCCAACTCACTATTACATGTGATATGTTTTAATTTACTATATATTAGTGTTCTCCCAAAAATTTGCAAAGGTCCAGTTATCATCCAGGCAAACCCCTAACTCTTCAGAGCGCAGTGCATGACGCAATTGTAAATATTTAAATGTATCCATATTATTATTATTATTAAGTGCATATAATACCTTCAAACACTCAAAAATTATCATTTTATCATTATCTATTACTAGTGTTAACCTAGTGGATAACACAGGTTTAACCATTTCTTGATGTGACTGTCAGTGGCATATGTACAGAGTTTGCTTAGAATGCAGTCCTACCAGGGCCTGGGTCCATGAGGGAGCCAAAGACCGTTCTTTCAAATAAGAGGACATCAGTGAAATGAGCTTTGAGCTTTACTATGGAATAGGAGGTAGGAGAGGAACGGGGAGGAGATTTGTGTGTTTGTTTTTTTTCTTGTGTTTTTTTTCCTCTTTAGTTTTGTTGCTGGGGAATCTGTGAGGGGGTGGGCGGGATGGGGGTATTAATGAATTGTGATTTTGTCTGGTATTTTGTACAATGTATGTGATATTTTTCAAATTTTTTTTTTTTAAAAAGAGGGCATCGGTACTACGAGCAATGCAGTGGTGTGATGGCATATGCAGTTTCACTATGCACTTGCATACATCAGTCATAGACTATTTTGACACAGTCTAAATGCTGGTGTGATCTAAGTTTGGTTCAGTAAAATAATGCTAAAATTTGCTCACATCTAAAACTGGCCTTATGCATAAACTTTGGAAACCCTTGTCAAATTACATGTCTCCTGATTATAAATGACTTGGATTAAGGCCTAACCATATAATTATAATAGTGTGGGTCCCCCGTTCAAGACCCTCATCTTAGTCATACTGGAAAGTGGCTGCAAAGAGTGTCTCTATATCCATGCATTACAAGGATACGCCATTACACCAGTAATGCTTAATTTTCCCTGTGATGTTGCTGCAGGAGAATTAAATAGTAACTACACTTTCATCAAACCTTTCATATGTCATAGAGACCTATCAAAAGTTTGGATCGGTGTGGGGTTTGGGATCAGAGCGTCCTACACCTTCAGCTGTGACCAACGATCCCTGTCAGGCTGAAGATGGCTCACATAGAACATCTATGAGAGCCATCTGAAGCCTAATGAGGAGCACTGATCACAGTTGAAGGTGCAGGACGCTCAGCTCAGCGCTTCTGCACCATCGTTTCGGCAACGGTGGAGGTCTCAGCACCCAGACCCCCACCAATCCAAACTTTTGATATGTCTCTGACTTATTAAAAGTTTGAAAGTACAGTTATTTTTTAAAATACTTGTTGATCACTTGGGTCTCGGCACTATGATCAACTTACCATTCAGGGACCCTTCTAATAAAAAGGGATTGTCCAGCAAGGGCACCTCTTAATGTCCTAAGACCTTATAAAAAAATAAGACTGTAGGATACCCTGGAAAGGTGCGCTTTAAACATGCCAAATGATGTTTCATTTTTTACACTACAGATGTCGCAGACCTTATCTTGTCTCTGATAACTTGCTGCAGCGTGATATCACACAACAAAAGCCATTCATAATGTTTCTGGCCAATGTGTATTTAATTTGTTAAGAGTCAAGATAAGGATGGCCACATTTGTATGACAAACTCAGCAGAAGCATAACTTGAAGGTACAAGGAGCTTGATGTTATGCCTCTGATGGCTTCAAACTATTACTATTTGTTGTAGCAAGAAATAACCTCAGCAATAAATGGAGGAGAAACTATAATGCCATCTACACTGTTTGTCTCTAGACCCTATTGCATAGTCCATTCAAATCAGGGGAATTGTCTAGATGGCTGCATGTCTTTACCTTTCTCTGAGGCAGTTTAACACTCTTAAAGATGGTTCTAGTTAACTTATAGTATAAGAATAATATAACTTGCGTTGTCAATTGGAAAAATGTTGCTCTTTTGTATAAAAACCTGATCATGGTATAAGGCCCCATGCACTCGACCGTAGAATTTGTTTATAATTGCAAACCGTAATTACTGTCTGCAATTACGGACCCTTTCATTTCTATTGACCACGGACACCTTCCTTATATTTGCGGAAAGGTGGCCGGGCCATAGAAAGCCTCCACAAAATATAGGACTTGTCCTACCTTTTGCTTTTTGCGGATCGTTCTCCCATACTTTGTATGGCAGCATGGGCCGAAAATGCGGGTGGCTGTCCGCGGCCGCCAGCGGCTGGTCGTGTCTGTAATCGCGGACCGTAATTAAGGGCACGGCCGTGTGCATGACGCCTAAGATTAAATTACACAAAATATCAAATATTGCAATTAATTTATTGTATACATTTATTAGAATAACTTCTGAGTTAAGTCCGAGGCTGGATTCACACTTGCGTTCTGTTTTCCGATGTACTGCTCAATCATAGGAACAGAAGAATGAAAAAAAAAAACCTGGAAGTGCCAGATCCATCGCAAAGGGTTCGGTCAGGATTTAGTTAGAGTGTCCGTTGTTTTACCAGAACAAAATAGTACAACATGCTGTACTATCTTCTCTGACATTTTTTGAGTGGTCATTAGAAATAAAAAAGACATGCAGGAAGTATCAAAAATGTCCCCAGTCATTGCATAATACTATTAGTAATAACAATAATCTTTATTTATATAGTACCAACATATTCCGCAGCAATTCATAATTCAGACTTGAAGACTGGTGTTAAAGATAGGGGGAAGGGTCTGATAGAAAAATAATGTAGGTATGATGCATGGGGCTAGTGGTTTATACTGTTTGTCAAACCCTTCCCGACATACACTGTATATATACAGCGCTGTCCGGGAAGGGGTTCCCGCAAACCGCAGTACAGTTACGTCGCAGTGATAGTGCACCATCACCGCCGGGGGTCAGCTGTATGTTGCAGCTGACACCCTGCAGAAATGTCCAGGCCAGAGCTAGTCTCCGATCCAGCTGATTAACCCCTCAGATGCTGCGATCCAGACCGCCACTACAGAGTTGCAAATGCTAGGGTGCCGATGACTGCAATGACAACCGGAGGCCTAATAGCGGTTTGTAGCAAATTGGCAGCCCTGCTGTCGATGGCTACTATGACAACTGTATGGCAACTGCCTTGCCGATTACGGAAGCCGATTAGGCTGACAGTTATAATACATTGCACTACATAGATAGTGCAATGTATTAGAACAGCAATGAAACAGTTGAACCTTCAAGTCTCCTAATGAAACTTAAAAAACAATTAAAAAAACAAAGTTGAAAAAAAAGTGAAAAAAAGTTGTAAAAAATAAAATAAAAGTTTCAAGTAATAAAATAAAGCACAATCGCCTTTTTCCTTATCAAGTCCTTTATTATTGAAAAAATATATATAAACCATACATATTTGGTATCGCCGCGTCCGTAATGGCCTGAACTTTAAAAATATTATGTTATTTATCCTGCGCGGTGAACGCCGTAAAGAATCAACTAAGGAACAATGACAGAATTGCTATTTTTTGGTCACTTTTAGAGATGAGCGAACCGGGACAACCGAACCCGGTTTCGGTCCGAACTTCCGGAAAAGTTCGGTTCGCAGCGAATCCGAACTTCACCGGGTTCGGCCGAACCCGTTTTGACCGAACCCGGTCAAAAATATTATACAAATCGGCAGCCACTTGTCTCTATCAATCACTGATAGAGAAAAGAGGCTGCTGATTAAAAATAAAATAAAAAGCATTTCATACGTACCTGGTCGTTGTCTTGCGGACGAGTCTCTGTTCTTCCTCCAGTCCGACCTTCTTTTCTGACGCGGCAGCCTGTGATTGGCTGCAGAGGCCTCTGCTGCCCGTGATTGGCTGCAGAGGTCTCTGCAGCCCGTGATTGGCTGCAGAGGTCTCTGCAGCCCGTGATTGGCTGCAGAGGCCTCTGCAGCCCGTGATTGGCTGCAGCGCTCACATGGGCTGCATCGTCATCAAGGAATGTCGGGCCGGATGTCGCGAGGGACGCGTCACCAAGGCAACGGCCAGGAGACCGGACTGGAGGAAGCAGGGAGTTCCCGGTAAGTGTGAACGTCTTTTTTTTTTTACAGGTACTCTATATTGTGATCGGTAGTCACTGTCCAGGGTGCTGAAACAGTTACTGCCGATCAGTTAACTCTTTCAGCACCCTGAAGAGTGACTATTTACTGACGTCGCCTAGCAACGCTGCCGTAATGACGGGTGCACACATGTAGCCACCCGTCATTACGGGGCCTCATGCACACGACCGTAAAAACACCCGTTATTAAGGGTCGTAATTACGACCCGAAATAGCGGGCCCATAGACTTCTGTTAGCCACGGGTACCTTCCCGTTTTCTCACGGGAAGGTGCCCGTGTCGTTAAAAAGATAGAACATGTTCTATTTTTTTATTTTACGGGTCGTGCTCGTAATTACGACTCGTAATTACGAGCACGGCCGGCCGCTTTTACGAGCCGTGCTGTCATTATAAGGGTATGTTCACACGACAGCGTCCGTTACGGCTGAAATTACGGGGATGTTTCCGCCTGAAAACATCCCCGTAATTTCAGCCGTTATGGCATATGCAGGCGCTTGAACGCCGCGTCCATTACGGACGTAATTGGCGCTGCTATTCATTGGAGTCAATGAATAACGGCTCCAATTACGGCCAAAGAAGTGACAGGTCACTTCTTTGACGCGGGCGTCTATTTACGCGCCGTCATTTGACAGCGGCGTGTAAATTACGCCTCGTGTGAACAGACAAACGTCTGCCCATTGCTTTCAATGGGCAGATGTTTGTCCGCGCTATCGAGGCGCTATTTTTGGACGTAATTCGGGGCAAAAACGCCCGAATTACGTCCGTAATTAGTGAGTGTGAACATACCCTGTGTTCACACGCACTAATTACGGATGTAATTCGGGATTTTTTGCCCCGAATTACGCCCGAAAATAGCGCCTCGATAGCGCTGACAAACATCTGCCCATTGAAAGCAATGGGCAGACGTTTGTCTGTTCACACGAGGCGTATATTTACGCGCCGCTGTCAAATGACGGCGCGTAAATAGACGCCCGCGTCAAAGAAGTGACCTGTCACTTCTTTGGCCGTAATTGGAGCCGTTATTCATTGACTCCAATGAATAGCAGCGCCAATTACGTCCGTAATGGACGCCGCGTTCAAGCGCCTGCACATGCCGTTACGGCTGAAATTACGGGGATGTTTTCAGACGGAAACATCCCCGTAATTTCAGCCCTTACGGACGCTGTCGTGTGAACATACCCTAAATTTTATAGCAGCACGGCCCGTAAAATAGAAAAATAGAACATGTTCTATTTTTTTAACGGCACGGGCACCTTCCCGTGAGAAAACGGGAAGGTACCCATGGGTAACAGAAGTCTATGAGCCCGTTATTGCGGGTCGTAATTACGACCCACAATAACGGGTGTTTTTACGGTCGTGTGCATAATGGGAGCACGGCTTGGAAAAACGACCGGCTGCCTGTGGCCGGCCGTGCTCCTCTCCTGAAATACTCTGTGCTGCCTTAAACTCTGTGGACAGGTCAGGATCCTGTTTCTTTTAAATGCTGCTAGGGAACCCGCTCGATCCACTATGTAAGGCTGCGCTACAGTGCAGCATTTAAAAGAAACAGGATCCTGACCTGTCCACAGAGTTTAAGGCAGCACAGAGTATTTCAGGAGATGAGCGTGCAGATTCAGTGCTGCTGTGAACTCTGCTCTTACCATTACGTAGCTCTCAGTCTGTTACCTCTCCTCCACTCCTGTCCTCAATAACACCTTCACATGATTGGCAAGTCACCACCCCGCACAAGATCCGCACGCTCATCTCCTGAAATACTCTGTGCTGCTGTGAACTCTACTCTTACCATTACGTGGTGACTTGCCAATCATGTGAAGGTGTTCTTGAGGACAGGAGTGGAGGAGAGGTAACAGACTGAGAGCTACGTAATGGTAAGAGCAGAGTTCACAGCAGCACTGAATCTGCACGCTCATCTCCTGAAATACTCTGTGCTGCCTTAAACTCTATGGACAGGTCAGGATCCTGTTTCTTTTAAATGCTGCACTATAGCGCAGCCTTATATAGTGGATCGAGCGGGTTCCCAAGCAGCATTTAAAAGAAACAGTGTGTGTGTTTGGGTATGTGTCTTTGTCTGTTTTTGTTTTTATATGTGTGTTTGTGTTTATGTGTGTTTGTGTATATATGGGTGTGTTTGTGTATATGTGTTTGTGTATATATATGGGTGTATGTGTATATGTTTGTGTGTAGATGTTTGTGTGTGTGTGTTTTTGTATATGTGTGTTTGTGTATATGTGTGTATATGGGTGTGTTTATGTGTGTTTGTGTATATATATGGGTGTATTTGTATATATGTTTGTGTGTAGATGTTTGTGTGTGTGTGTTTATATATGTGTGTGTTTGTGTATATGGGTGTGTGTATATGTGTGTGTTTGTGTATATGTGTGTTTGTGTATGGTTGTTTGTGTGTGCGTGCGTGTATATATGTGTGTAGGTGAGTAGAAGTATTGTTATTGTTCACATTGATAACTGTTTTTTTATGTTGTTGCAGATTTTGATGTACCGATTGGACTACATCTTCGATTCGTTGGACTACTGCGTAGATCTACGTTTTTTTAAAATTTAATAAAATGGTTAACGAGGGTTTTGTTGGGGATTTCTTATTTCAATAAAAAAGAATTGTCTTTGTGTTTTTTTTTAAACTTTATTAGTGCCTAGATAATGGTAGTTGGCTGATTGACAGCGTCCATTATTAAGGCGGTACTTAGTGTTAGCCGGTGCAGAGGCTAGCACTAACCACCCATTATTACCCCGGTACCCACCACCACCAGGGGTGCCGGGAAGAGCTTGGTACGATCCAGTACCCGACCATCTGTTGTGATGGTCGGGTACTGGGGCGGCCGTAGGCTGGTATTATGAGGCTGGGAAGGGCCAAAAACAGTGGACCTTCCCACCTTTGTAATGCTAGGCTGCTGCTGCTGTGTTGTATCGGGCTGGTTATAAAAATGGGGGGGACCCCACGTCGTTTTTTTTTTGGAATTTAACAAATTTAACACTAGACGTTGGGTCCCCCACATTTTTAATAACCAGCCATATACGCAGCAGTCTGGCATTACATGGGTGGGAAGGGCCACTGGTTTTGTCCATTCCCAGGCTAATAACACTGTGTTGTATGTGGCTGGTTATGATAAATTGGGTGGAACCCCATGTCTTTTTTTAAAAAAATTAAAAATAAATAAATAATAAAAAAAAAATGACGTGGGGTCCCCCCCACTTTTATAACCAGCCAGATACAACACAGCAGCAGCAGCCTAGCATTACAAGGGTGGGAAGGTCCACTGTTTTTGGCCCTTCCCAGCCTCATAATACCAGCCTGCGGCCGCCCCAGAGCCCGACCATCACAACAGATGGTCGGGTACTGGATCGTACCTGGCTCTTCCCGGCACCCCTGGTGGTGGTGGGTACCGGGGTAATAATGGTGGTTAGTGTTAGCCTCTGCAGCGGCTAACACTAAGCCTCGCCTTAGTAATGGATGTTGTCACTCAGACAGCGGCCATTACTAAAGTGGTAGTAATAAAATTTGAAAAGAAAAAGACAAAGATATAGATAAAATATTTTATTGAAATAAAGCACCCCCAACACAACCCTCATTAACCATTTTATTGTAGAAAAAAACCCGTCATCGAAGTAGTCCTCGAAACCGACGTAGTCCAAACACCAAACCTGTAAAAAAAAAAAAAATGAAATAAAACATGTCGTAGGCTTAGATTCAGTTTAATGTGTGATACTGACTGTTATACCATGTATAGAAGCCTGCCACGAAGTTGACTTAGATACAGGGCGCCAGCAGACAGTATCATACATGGCCATACAGACATGTATACAAACAAACATACATACATGCAAACTATCATACATACATGCATACACACACACATGAAACCATACATACAAACATGCAAAGATACATACATATATACAAGCATGCACAAATATACATGCAAACATAAATACATGCAAACATAATTACATACATGCACATATATATATAAACATACATGCAAAAATAAAAACATGCAAACATACATGACAACATACATACATACATACATACAAACATGTATACATACATGACAACATACATACATGACAACATACATACATGCAAATATACATTCATGCAAACATACATAAATGCAAACATACATACATGCAAATATATACATGCAAATATACATACAAACATGCACATATATACATACATGACAACATACATACATGACGACATACATACATACATACATACATACATACATACATAAAATGCAAACATACATACATTCATGCAAACATACATGCAAATATATACATGCAAATATACACATGCAAATATACACATGCAAATATACACATACATGCCAACATACATACATACATGCAAACATACACACATGCAAACATACATACATGCAAATATACATACAAACATACATGCACATATATACATACATACATGACAACATACATGCATACATACATACATGACAACATACATTCATGCAAACATACATTCATGCAAACATACATACATACATACATGCAAACATACATTCATGCAAACATACATACATGCAAACATACATGCAAATATATACATACAAATATACATACACACATGCACATATATACATACATGCCAACATACATACATACATGACAACATACATACATACATGCCAACATACATACATGCCAAAAAAAATAATAATACGTTCATACTTACTTTCCTCCTGTCCGGGCTCCAGCGATGACGTTTCATCCATGTCGCCGCTGCAGCCTGTGATTGGCTGCAGAGGCGGTCACGTGGGATGAAGCGTCATTCTGCCGTGCGTGACCGCCACTACAGCCTGTGATTGGCTGCAGCGGCGAAAGGGATGAAACGTCATCGCTGGAGGCCGGACAGGAGGAAAGTAAGTACGAACGTATAATTTTTATTTTTTTATTACATTTAAATTGTATTTTCCGCGCGCCGAGCATGTACTGTGAAGGTTGCTGAAAGAGTTAGTGCAGCCCATTAACTCTATCAGCACCCAAGACAGTAGCATGCTCGGTGCACGTAAGTGACAGGTTCGGTCCGAACTAGTTCGGTCCGAATCGAACTTTTTTGTGAAATTCGGCGAACTAGCCGAACCGAACTTTTGAAAAGTTCGCTCATCTCTAGTCACTTTGGCTTCCAAAAATTGGAATAAAAAGTGATCAAAAAGTTGCATGTATCCAAATATGATAACTTTATAAACTATAGCTCCTCTCGCAAAAATCAAGCCCTCATACGGCTCAATCGACTAATAAATTTGGTATCGCAGGAATCTTACAAAATAAAGTTAACATGTGATTTATAATGAATGGTGAACGCTGTATTAGAGAAAAAAAAAACTATGGCAGAATTATTTTTTACTGGTCACCTTGCCTTACAAAATAACAGATAAAAACTGCTCAAAAGAATCGCATGTAGCCCAAAATGGTACCAATAAAAACAGCCCTCATACCACTAAGTCTATGAAAAAATAAAATAAGTTAAGGCTCCAATAAGTTAGTAAAGAAAAATATGCAGTTGTGCCGGCCCGAGGGGAACATTTCTTCTGTTTCAAGAGGCGATTTATTAAGGCCCTAAAGTTAGGGAACCAAGAAGAAGACGGCCCACACATATTTGCTGGAAACGAGGGCGCCCATATTATACCAGGACAACACTTCACAGAAAAATTCCCCAAATTGCAAAGATGCGGAGTGTGGACCAAAAGGGGGATAAGAAAGGACACCATTTATCAGTGTGACACCGGCATGTGCTGAAAGGATTGCTGCACAGCGTAACACACATCTATGGATTATTTTACAGTTTTTTGTTACCCCATTATAATACCCTCTTATTATGCGCTGATGTTCTCTGCCCAGCTTACATATGCCCCCAATTATGAACTGAAATACAAGTAATACTCCAAAAGAAAACTACTACCAAGCAAAACCCATGCTCTAAAAGCAAAATGGCGCTCCCTCCCTTCTGAGCCCTACACTGTGCCCAAACAGCTGTTTACTTCCACATATATGGCATTGCCATACCCGGGGGAACCCTTTTAACAATTTTGAGGGGGGTGTGTGTCCGGTGGCACAAGCTGGGCATGACATATTTGCCACTGATATGTCACATCTAGGGAAAAATTGCAATTTTTACTTTGCACCATCTGCAGCCCAATCGTTTGTGGAAAAGACCTGTGGGGTGAAAATGCTCACTACACCCCTTAATAAATGCCTTGAGGGGTGTTGTTCCGAAATGGGGTCACTTCTCAGGGGTTTATTTTCTTATTTCACATCAGAGCCTCTGCAATTGTGAACCAATACTTTGTAAGTCGCCAAATTAACCCTCAATTTTGCATTGTACTCTTTCACTCCTGAGCCCTGTTGATTATCCAGGCACAAGATTAGGGCCCCATGTAGGGTGTTTGTAAAACCAGGAAACACAGCATAATAATTAGAGAGCTGTCTTTTCATGGTGGAACAAGCTGGGCATCACATATTGGCATATCTATGGATAAATTCCCATTGTCACTCTGCAACATCAAGAGCACACTAATTTCAGGAAAACACCTGCGGGGTTAACATGCTCACTACACCCCTAGGTGAATACCTTGAGGGGTGTAGTTTCCAAAATGGGGTTACTTCTGGGGGGTTTCCGCTGTTTTGGTCCCACAGGGGCTTTGCAAATGCGACATAGTGACCAGAAACCAATCCAGCAAAATCTGCATTCCAAAAGCCAAAGGGCGCTCCTTCCCTTCTGGGCCCTATTGTGTGCCCAAACAGCAGTTTACTCAGGAGAAATTGCCTTACAAATGTTGGGGTGCTTTTTCTCCTTTAATTTGTTTGAGAAAATTAAAAATTTTAAGCTAAAGCTACATCTTATTGAAAAAAAATATATATTTTTTTGTATTTTCACTGCCCAATTCTAATAAAAACTATGAAACACACCTGTGGGGTCAAAATGCTCACTACACCCCTAACTTAATTCCTCAAGGGGTGTAGTCTCCTAAATGGAGTCACTTTTGTAGAGTTTCCACGGTACTAGTTCCTCAGGGGTTTTACAAATGGTGCCGAGAAACCATTCTAGCAAAATCTGCACTCAAAAAAACAAAAGGTGCGCCTTCCCTTCTAAGCCCTGCCATTTGCCCAAACAGCAGTTTATGATGTCATATGGCGTATTTACATACTCTGTAGAAGTTGCTTTTCAAATGTTGTTTTTTTTTCTTCTTTATACCTTGTAGAAATTGACTTTTTTTTTTTAGCTTTAAAAAGGCCCCAAAATCCTCTAGGTGCTTCTTTGATTCTGTGGCCTGTGCTTCAGTCTATTATCACATTAGGGCAACATGTGGGATATTTATAGACACTGCAGAATCTGGGCAATAAATATTGAGTTGCATTTCTCTGGTAAAACCTTCTGTGTTACAAAAAAAAAAAATGAATTAAAAATGAATTTCTGCAAAAAATAAATAAATAATAATTTGTAAGTGTCACCACTATTTTGCTTTAATTCTTGTGAAACGAATAAAGGGTTAAGAAACTTTCTAAATGCTGTTTTGAATATTTTGAGGGGTGCAGTTTTAAAATGGGGTGATTAATGGGGGGCATGTATTGTATGAGCCTCTAAAAGCAACTCCGCATCTGAACTGGTCCCTGAAATAATAGCCTTATGAAATTTTCTTGAAAATGTGAGAAATTTCTGCTAAAGTTCTAAGCCTAGAAAATATGTTCACAAAATGATGTCAATCTAAAGTAGACATATGGGAAATGTTAATCCGCAACTATTTTGTGTGGAATAACTGCCTGTTTTACAAGTAGATGCATTTAAATTATAAGGGCATGACCACACGTGGCGGATTTCCTCCGCAACTGTCCGCATCAATGCCGCACAGAATCTGCGTTGCAGATTCTGCTGCGGATCTGCACAAAATGTGCAGTAAATTGATGCGGACTAGCTGCTGCGGACTGCGGGAAAAGTGCTTCCCTTCTCCCTATCAGTGCAGGATAGAGAGAAGGGACAGCACTTTCCCTAGTGAAAGTAAACGATTTTCATACTTACCGGCCGTTGTCTTGTTGACGCGTCCCTCTTTCGGCATCCAGCCCAACCTCCCTGGATGACGCGCCAGTCCATGTGACCGCTGCAGCCTGTGCTTGGCCTGTGATTGGCTGCAGCCGTCACTTAGACTGAAACGTCATCCTGGGAGGCCGGACTGGAGACAGACGCAGGGAGTTCTCGGTAAGTATGAACTTATCTATTTTTTTACAGATACATGTATATTGAGATCGGTAGTCACTGTCCCGGGTGCAGAAACAGTTACTGCCGATCGCTTAACTCTTTCAGCACCCTGGACAGTGACTATTTACAGACGTCTCCTAGCAACGCTCCCGTCATTACGGGAGCCCCATTGACTTCCTCAGTCTGGCTGTAGACCTAGAAATACATAGGTCCAGCCAGAATGAAGAAATGTCATGGTAGTAAAACGAATACGCTCCGCAGCACACATAAGATCTGCGGACTTCATTGCGGAATTTTGACTCTCCATTGAAGTCAATGGAGAAATTCCGCCATGAGTCCGCCACTGCTCCGCAACAGACAGAGCATGCTGCGGACACCAAATTCCGCTCCGCAGCCTATGCTCCGCAGCGGAATTTTACGCCTCGTCTAAACGAACACTGGTAAATTAAAGTGTAAGTCAATGGACAAACGGCACCGCTGCGGATTAACGCTGCGGAGTGTCCGCAGCGGAATTTAAGTGAAATTCCGCCACGTGTGAATGTGCCCTAAAAATGCATATTATTGTGATTTTTCGCAAAATGTTGGTGTTTTTCACAATTAAATACTGAATGTATCGACCAAATTTTACCCTTAACATATAGTCCAATGTGTCATGAGAAAACAATCTCAGAATCGCTTGGATAGGTAAAAGCATTCCAAAGTTATTACCACATAAAGTGACACATGTCAGATTTGAAAAACAAGGCTCTGTCAAGAAGGTCAAAAGTGGCCGCAGCGGGAAGGAGTTAAAATTAATTTTTCAAACAGAGTTGGGCTTTTAATAGGATCACAAAATAAATAAATGAATGATGACATGGAGGCTGTAAATTCTTAGTAACCTTTGTTTCCATAGAAATAGTCAACTGCTTCTTTTTACGATGATGCAGGTTGGGATGGAAGCTTCATGCGCTAGGCTCAAATTATTTTGACTTCTCTCCGACTAGGACTCTATGAATCTTGCCATTGACTCGATCTTGTCTAAAGCTTTAGTCACATCCCTTGTTTATCCTGTTTATATTTGAGAGATTTTGTGCCTGACTATATTTATTAAGTTAGTCATGAAATTTAGCTTATTCTTGCTAAGGGTCATGATCTGAACGAATATTGCACCAGTACCATAACTTCTGTACTTTACTCCATATCAAATACGTAGTGGCTCATATAGCACCCATAAAGCTTACAACATGCTCGGCAACAGGGCAAGACTATGAAAAAGTCATTCCAGCGAGAGTCATTATTCCTGCTTATCAGGTCATATTTTTAAAGGCGTCAGGGACGTGACAAGCTGTGTTGGTGCCCAGGGAGGTAGTTTCAGAATTTGACACATCACATTTGGTCCCAGAAGTTCAGTATGAAATCTGTCCAAGGTACAATCATTAATTTAATTCTCCCCTTTAGTATCTTTCCCCACCAATCCCTAGTGTTCTTATTTAAATAGGGAAGCAGTGATTGGTAAAAAATGTAATGGTAGAGATTATTTAGTCCTACCCCCGTGGGGGGGGGGGGGAGTCACCTGGCCATCTGTTAGGGCGAGTTCTAAAGGGACCAAAATGGAAGGGCAGAATGCAAAGCGCATCTAAACTTACCCTAGTGGTGACTGTAGGTAGCAGGAATTTTATCATTCAACTCAATGGCTATGCAAGAAATCAGGAAAACTGAGGTTGCCCCTGACTTCTTTAAAGGCTTTGTCCATCTTCACATCAATTTTTTTAATTGTTCCAATGCATGCAAAATGAAGAAAAGAAGCAACCTGGCAAATTTTCCTCATTAAATATAATAAGAATTATGTGTCTACAGATCCTATGCATACCTGTATGTTTCCATTGTAACAGACTACAAATAACCTTGTCAGGTCTTAATCTGCACACTTCTGTAGACACCAAACAATTAATTCATTTCATTTTAGATGCATTGGCACAATTCTCTAAATCTCAACCCTATTGAGCTGCTGTGGGAGAAGCTTGACCGTGTGGTATAAGAAAAGTGCCCAACAAGCCAATGCAACTTGTGGCAGGAGCTTCAGGAAGCACGGAGTGACACTCCTGCAGGATACCTCTACAAATTGACAGCTAGAATCCTGAAGGTCTGCAAGTCTACAATGGCTGCAACTAGAGGATTATTTGATGAAAGCAAAGTTTAAAGCACTAAATATTTTTTTTAAAGCAGTTGTGTAAAGGATCTGCCAGACACAGCTTCTGTGTTGACGCCCGTGGATAATTTGTCTGCACCTGCTCCTAAGTCTGAGAGAGTGACTCCATCTTCTACCACTCATCCTGGCAGGCTTAGGAGTGGGAGAGCCTATCACAGCCTGGCCAGACGGCGCTAGCTCCCGCCCTCTGTCTATTTATACCTGCATTTCCTGCTCCTCCTTTGACTGTGATTCTCCTGTTTCCTGGCTCTGCTGCTTGAACTATTTGTCCCTGCTTCATATTGACCCTGGCTTACTGACTACTCTCCTGCTCTGCGTTTGGTACCTCGTACACTCCTGGTTTGACTCGGCTCGTTCACTACTCTTGTTGCTCACGGTGTTGCCGTGGGCAACTGCCCCATTTCCCTTATCTTCTTTGTACCCTTGTCTGTTTGTCTGACGTACACTTATTGAGCGTAGGGACTGTCGCCCAGTTGTACGCCGTCGCCTAGGACGGGCCATTGCAAATAGGCAGGGACTGAGTGGTGGGTAGATTAGGGCTCACCTGTCTGTCTCCCTTCCCCATCATTACATAATGTCATTATTTCTAGTCATTGTCTTGTCATTATTGATTAGATCTTTAGAGTTTTCATGGAGTTTTTAGCATTTGTCAAAATATCTCAAAATGTACGGGCATACTGTATGTATAATAAAAAAACTTCCATTGCCCCCAATGAATTTTTAACCCATATATTTGCTTAACAATGGTTTTAAAATGTTGTCCCATTCGGCACCTCGGTAGTGACTGAAAGCCAGGCTGCCGCTGCAATGGACGAGATCGGAGAATCCTCTTTGCCTGGTCATTTAAACCCTTAAATGCTGCAGTCATTAGCGACCATAGCATTTAAGTGGTTTGACAGAGGGAAGGGCCTACCTCGGTCACCCATCGGCGGCCTGCGAATGCCAGCAGGCCATGTGTTGCCATGACAACCTAATAAAAGCCGACAGGCTTCCCATGACTTTATGCCTCTTAGGCTGTGCCAGAGGCATGTCCTATTAACCTCTTCCTGTGATGTGCCGCAACTGTATGTCCTGGTGAGGGGTTGTTTCATGCACCAGGATGTACAGTTACTGTGCGGTTCCCGGTGCACAATGTCCTAACGGACAATGTCTGGGAACGGGGAGGTCAGCTGTCCCCGACAGCTGAGACTCCACTCTTGCCGGCCAGTGGTCCATCGCCGCTGATTTGGGGAATTAACCCCTTATATGCTGCGATCGATTGAAATTGCCGCATTTTAGGGGTTTATAGCACATCGGCAGCCCACGCTAAAGATCACGGTGGCTAACAACTGTTGGCATGGCAACCGATGGCCTCCAGGTCTGCCTTGTACAAAAGCCAATGAGGACTTCCTGTCAGAGTGACTGTCAGCGTCACAATGACAGTTGGAATACATTAAACTACTTAGGTAATGTAATGTGTTCTAGCAGTGATCAGAGCTGCAAGTCATCAAGTCCCCTAGTGTGACAAAAAAAAGTAACAAAAAGTTAATAAAAGTGTAAAAACAAAAGTTATAAGTTAAAAATACAAGAACTGTATTTTTTTCCTACAAGAAGCCTTTTATTACAGGAAAAAAATTAAAAAGTTTAAAAAAGTACACATATTTGGTATCACTGCGTTCAAAACGACCCAAACTATAAAACTATAATGTTGTTTTTCCTGTACGGTGAACACCAAAAAAAATCAAGAAAAAAATATGCCAGAATCGCTATTCTTTTTGGTCACCTCCCCTCCCAAAATATAGAATAAAAGATGATCAAAAAATCGCATGTACCCGAAAATGGTAGCAATGAAAACTACAGATTGTCCCGCAACGAATAAGCTCTCACAGAGCTCCATTGGAGGAAAAATAAAAAAGTTCTGGCTCTCCGAATATGGCGACACAAAAGGTGCAGAGCGTTCAAAAAGTGGATAAGATTGGGCGCCATTTATCAGTGCAACACCGGCCACACATCTGCAAATTATTTATCTACCGAATTATTATACCCCATATTATTCCCTACTGTACTCCGCACAGTTTACATTTACGCTGATGTACTCCTCACAGCTAACATATACCCTGATGTACTCCGCACAGATTACATATATTCTGATGTACTCCGCAAAGATTACATATACTCTGATGTACTCCGCACAGCTTACATATACCCTGATGTACTCCGCCCAGCTTACATATACCCTGATGTACTCCGCACAGCTTACATATACCCTGATGCACTCCGCACAGCTTACATGTGCCCCCACATTATAAACTGAAATACCAGCAAAACCCCAAACAAAACTCCAACCAAGCAAAATCTGTGCTCCAAAAGCTAAATGGCACTCCCTCCCTTCTGAACCCTACAGCATGCCCAAATAGCAGTTTACGTCCATATATATGGCATCACCATACCCGGGATAACCCACTTACATTTTATGAGGCATTTGTCTTCAGTGGCACAAACTGGGCACAACATATTGTGCACTAAAATGGCATACCAATGGAAAATTCCAATTTTCACTTTGCACCATCCGCTGCTTAACCCCTTCGCTCACTATGACTTAATAGCACGTTGTGGTGCGGGGGTTGATGTATGGAGCGGGCTAAAATGCTGAGCCTGCTCAATACGCTGCGGGTGTCAGCTAGCCACTCTGCTGCCTGAGGCAAACTATAAAAAGATGCCCCCCAAATCTATCCGAGTTTTTGTCATTACTAGCTTTACACAACAAACACGCTATATATAAAAAAAATTAAATAGGAAAACATTTGTTGTTTATTTGTTAAAGTGCTGTTTAATGTATAGAAAATATTTAAATAATTCTACTTACTGTATTGCTTTAGTATCATAGATCAGCAACAGTTTAACACATCTTCTATACCCCCTTTTTATTGCCTAATTGACTTATGTTTTTTAACTGAGTTCAGTGGCCCGGCGTGGACGGCATGATGCAGTGACGTCATCGTGTCGGCAGTTCACGTCATCAGCATGCTCCTGATCTCTTCCAGGCCTCAGGCCTAAACCATGCTGGGGCCTACAAGAGCAAACGGCGGAGCAGGGAGCCAATTGCCAGGGGTTGGCTCGCAAATTTTAGTCTAGGGGGCAAGCGCACAGGCCTGGCCCAAGAGTAGCGGCCCATTCTGAGGGCACTGGGCAATTGGCGAGTTTGCCCCCCTAACACCGCTAATGAAGAACTCTGCTACCTGTCAACGGAAAAACGTTTCTTGATGGCGGAGTACAAGAAAGCCTCACCTGGGAATTAGACTTTCTTGTACTCCGCCATGGGGAAACATTTTTCCCTCTGGCGGATGACTTTTCAGTTGATAGGTAGCAGAGTTACATGAAGGGGAATTATTTTTCCATGACCTCTAGTTTCTATTGAATTTTTATACTGCTAACTTTTTTTTGGTGGGTACCACTGGACCGTTTGGACTACGTCGGAGATTCATTGGACTACTTCGGTGATCTACTTTTAAAAAAAAAAAAAAAATGGTGAAAGAGGGTTGCATGGGGTAGTTTTGATCTCAATAATTTTTTTTTTCTTATGTCTGTTTTTTTTAATACTTTATTATGGCCTTAGTAATGGCCCCTCCATTTTTCATAACCAGCCAGATAAAATGAAGCAGCAGCAGCCTAGCATTACCAGGGTGGGAAGGGCCATGGTTTTTGGCCCTTCCTAGCCTGATAGTACCAGCCTGTGGCCACCCCAGTACCCTTCACTTCAGATGGTCGGGTACTGGATCGTACCCGGCTCTTCCCTTTACTCCTGGTGGCGGTGGGTACCGGGGTAATAATATGGGTTAGTGATAGCCTTTTTACTGGCTAGCACTAAGCCCCTTAGTAATGGACACTCTCACTCAGACAGCTGCCATTACTAAGGCGGTAATGAAGTATTTAAAAACAGAGACATAAAAAATGTATTTTATTGAAATGACAACTCTTCCACACAATCCACTTTAACTATTTTATAAAAAAAAAAGAAAAAAAAAACTTAAATCGGCGAAGTAGTCTAACGGATCTAAGACGTAGTCCAAATGGTCCAGCAGAACCTGCAAAACAAACATAGGAGTATGAAAAATAAAAATAAAGATGGCTTCTCTCACAAAAGTACAAACATATGAATGAATAGTTACTTAAGGGAACATATTAAAATAATTAGAAAAAATAGGCCCATAAAGTAAAACATATAAAATAAAAAAATTATAACAACTTTCCTTTAGGCCCCATGCACACGACAGTAAAAACGCCCATAATTGCGGCCTGTAATTACGGGCCCATAGACTTCTATTGCCAAGGTTACCTTCCCGTTTGCTTACGGGAAGGTGCCCGGACCGTTGAAAAATATAGATCATATCCCATTTCAGGCCATAATTACGGGTGGCTACGTGTGTGTACCCGTAATTACGGGAGCGTTGCTAAGCGTGGTCAGGGGATAGTCACTGTCCATGGTGCTGAAAGAGTTAAACGATCAGTGCAGGATAGAGAGAAGGGGCTGCCCTCATCGGCAGTAACTTTCAGCAGCCTGGACAGTGACTACCGCTGGACAGTGAGTAAAAACCTGCAACAAAAAAAAGTTCATACTTACCTAGAACTCCCTGCTTCTTCCTCCAGTCCGGCCTCCTGGGATAACTTTTCATCCCATGTGACCGCTGCAGCCAATCACAGGCATCAGCGGTCACATTGACTGCCGCGTCATCCAGGGAGGTCGGACTGGATGTCAAAAGAGGGACGCGTCACCAAGACAACGGCCGGGGTACGTATGAACTTCTTTTTCTTTCTATCGCTGCATTCCGCTGTGGAAACTCTGCCCAAAGTGCTGGATAGAGAGAAGGGGCTGCCGATTAGTGCAGTGCAATATAGCAGAGAAAATGGGTCCATAAATATGGGTGGAATAAGGGTGACAACGGACCCGTATTTACGGGCACAGGTCCGAAAATACGGGTGGAATACGGGTGACAAAGGACCCGTATTTACGCCAGTATTTACGGGAGGGAAAAAATACGGTGCATGGGGCCTTAAAGAGAACCTTTCACCTGCCCCTACGTGTGCAGAATGTAATAGGCATGGCTGCACAAACTCTGGGGCATTTAAACATTTTTTAATATCCCCCTTCGTTATTTAGATATCGGTGCCATAATATTTGGCGCCTGATATTTAAATAACCCCCTGAACTGTCATTGGGGAGGTAATTGGCAAGGGGGCGTGTAACATCGCTGTGACACTGTCCAAGCAGCTACGGACAGCGTCACAGCAAGAGCTGGAGAGAGAAGAACGTGTGCGCGCGAGTGCGCAGCTCCGCCACCACTACGTAACAGAAGAGGAGAAGAGTGTGAATTCTTCTTCTTCAGTTTCATGGCATCGAAGCTGTGCGGGCACGCACGCTCTCACTCTTTAGCTCTTGGCAGACAAGGATGACAAGACTGATCTCTCGCGAGAGATCACATAGTCTTGTACTTGCCTGCCGAGAGCTGAAGAGTGAGAGCGTGTGCGCGCACATGCTCTCCTCTGTCCAGCTCTTGTTGTTGACATTGTCCATAGCGCATTGGACAGTGTAACAGCAATGTTACACGCCCCCTTGCCAATTACTGCCCCATTGACAATTCATGGGGTTTTTTAAATATCGGGCGGCAAATATTACGGCACCGATATCTAAATAAGGAAAGAGAGTAGGAAAAAAAAATGTAAAGTGCCCCAGAGTTTGTGCAGCCCTGACCATTACATGCTGCACTCAAATGCACATCTATGGGCAGGTGAAAGAATCTCTTTAAAGTGTAACAACTTTTTAAAAAACTTTTGACATGTCAGAAGTTTTGATCAGTGGGGTCCGAACACTGAGACCCCCCACTAGTCGATAAAACCAAGCAGCAGAAGTGCTCGGTGAGTGGTGTGCCGCTTCAATTCTGTTTGGCTTTCCTTGGAGCAGTGTACGGGCTCAATAGAAAGTCTATGAGTCCGTACGCAGCTGAAAGTCGATCATAAATTAAGCGGCACGGCGCTCACTCGAGCACTTCTGCTGCTTCATTTTAGTGATCGGTGGAGGTTTCAGTGCTCGGTCCCCCACCGAAGAAAACTTCTGACATGTCACTACGAAATAATAAAAGTTTAGTTGCATTTTAAAGGCTATGTACACCTTTAAAAACTTTATTTATATATATATATATATATATATATATATATATATATATATAAGAATTCTATCAATGCAATTGGTGCAAGTTTTAATTACTTTTTATTGAAAATTATTGTTACTTTTTGAGATACCGCTGCTTTGTATCCTGTATACAGAGCAGCTGTATATAGCGCTGAGACCAGAATCCATTAGGTCGCATATTATCGATCACATCTAAGTTATGAACTTAGATGTGATCGGTAACAGCTCGATCCTGCAGGACACGCTGACCTGACGAATACAGGATTCAGCGCTATATACATTATATATATATATACATATATATATATTTATATATTTATTTGAATTAGCGGGGGCAGATTTATAGGGATTTAAGGGCCTGTTCACATCAGTATTGGCTTTCCGTTCCGGGGTTCCATCGGAGGTTTCCGTTGGGTGAACCCCGCAAACGGAAAGTCAAACTGAAAACACAGCTTCCGTTTCCACCACCATTGATATCAATGGTGACGGAAACATTGTTAATGATTTCCGTTCGTCACCATTCCGGCAGGTTTCCGTTTGTCCAACAGAATCAATAGCGCAGTCGACTGCACTAAGGGTGATGGAAACGGAAGCTGTGGTTTCAGTTTAACTTTCCGTTGCGGCGTCAACCCGATGGAAGCCTCCGATGGAACCTCGGAACGGAAAGCCAACGCTGATGTGAACAGGCCCTTATACTGCACTCAGCTTCCTGCCCTTACTAATTTAAAAGGGGTCGGCCAACGCTGGGGGGCGGGGAGTATACTGCAAGGGGGGGTCTGGGCGTAGACAGTAGAGGGCTCTATAGGGGGGAATTATCCCCCCCATAGAGCACTGACTAGTTACTATACTGCAAGGTTAGGGGGGGTCTGAGAATCTGAACAACTGCTCTAAAGGGGGGGCAGAATCCCCCCTATAGTGCCCTCTGTAGTAAGGCAGACGCTCAGACCCCCCCCCCATCCTTCCATTATATTGTTATGAGGGCTCTATGGGGTGGATTATTCCAGCCCCATAGAGCCCTTTGCTGTCAGTAAAATGCCCAGACCCCCCTTGTAGTATACTCCCAGGTCCCGGTCCCAGCAGCTTTGGTTGACTGAGTTAAGGCAGGAACGTACCTCGTGCGTCTCGTCACTCCTCCTGTTCGCCTGACCGCTCCTCCTGCAGACCTGCTCCTCTCTGGCGGCTTGTGCTGTGTACAGGGAGGAGGAGGAGTGTTAGACACGTGCCCATTATGCGGTAGGTCTGCTAAGTTTGCATGCCCCCGCCCCAGTCCGTGCCTGGCTAAAAATGCCGCCCCCCGTTTTCGGGTAGGTGGCGCCGCCCGAGGCTGTCGGCTCACCTCGCCTGATGGCAGGTGCGGCACTGTGTGTATGACAGCTGACACCCGGGACTAACTGAAAGGAACAGCGATCGCGCTGTTAGAGATGCCTGTAAAAAAAGGCAATATACTGCAATACAATGATCGCTGGTTCAAGTCCCCTAGGGGGACTAATAAAATGTTTTTAAAAAAGTCCAAACTATTACAAGATACCATTATTTAACTTGCACGGTGAACGCCGTAAAAAATAAAGATTTTAGAAAGCCAAAATCGCAGTTTTTTTTGGCACCTTAGCTCTTAAAAAAGATGTAATAAAAAGTGATCAAAAAGTTGTATGTACCAAAAAATAAAAGTCACTCAATCGACCAAAAAATAGAAAAAAGTTATGGCTCTCGGAATGTGGTGAAACTAAACAATTTTTTTTTAACAAATAGTTTTTTCTTTGTAAAAGTAGTAAACTATAAAAAAAAACTATATAAATTTGGTATCACTCTATTGATGGAAAAATGTTATGGCGTTTGGATGGTGGGGAGTGAAAAATGAAAATGAAAAAGCAAAAAATAGATCAGTCCTGAAAGGGTTAAATAATTTCTAATGAAAAAACATTTATGACCACATATGGTGGATTGCTGTACTCGGGAGAAATTGCTTTACAAATGTTGGGCAGCTTTTTCCTCCTATATCCCTTGTGAAAATGCAAAAATTCACCATTTTAGTGGAAAAAATGTTGACATTCATTTTCACGGCCTAATTCTTCAGGGGTGTAGTTTCCAAAATGGGGTCACTTTTGGGAGGTTTCCACTGTTTTGGTCCGTCCAGGGCGTTCCAAAAGCGACATGGCACCGAAAACCCTGTCATGGGTCCAAACAGCAGTTTATTACCACATATGCGGTATTTCCATATTTGCGAGAAATTGCTTTACAAATGTTGGGTTTCTTTTTCTCCTTTGTTCCTTGTAAAAATTAAGGGGGTTTCTACTGTTTTGGCACCACAAGACCTCGTCAAACCTGACGTTAAATATATTCTAAGAAAAGGAGGAATCAAAATCCACTAGGTGCTCCTTTGCTTCTGAGGCCTGTGTTTCAGCCTATTAGCACACTAGGGCCACATGTGGGATATTTCTAAAAACTTCAGAAGCTGGGCAATAAATATTGAGTTGCATTTCTCAATACACATGAATTTCGGCAAAAAAAATGGAATTTGTAAATGTCACCTCTAATTTGCTTTAATTTCTGTGGAGGTCCTAAACTGTTAAGAAACTTTCGAAATGCTGTTTTGAATACTATGAGGGGTGCATTTTTTTTTTAAATGGGGTGATTTATGTTTTTTTTTTTAATATATAAGGTCCCCAAAGCCAAATCAAAACTGAACTGGCCCCTGTAAAAATAGCCTTTTGAAATTTTCTTGAAAATGTGAAGAATTGCTGCTAAAGTTTTAAGCCCTGTAACATCCTAGAAAAATAAAAGGACGTTAAAAAAATGATACAAACATAAAGTAGACAAACTGTGAACTAGATACATTTAAATTCAGAAAAATCTACATTTTTGCAAATTTTCTCAAAATGTTGGTGTTTCACAAAATATATACTGAATTTATCGACCACATTTTTTCACTAACATAAAGTACAATATGTCATATGAAAACAATCTCAGAATGGCTTGGATAGGTAAAACCATTCCAAAGTTATCACCACATAAAGTAACACGTCAGATTTGAAAAAATTGGCTGTGCCCTGAAGGCAAAAACAGGCTGGGTCCTGAAGGGGTTAAACTACCTGTCAGTTTTACACTGACAGTGAGTAATGCTTTGGTACACTAAGTATACCAAAGCTTTAAAAAAAGCAATCAGAAGATCACATTTTGAAAACAAATATTTAAATGTAGTTAAATAAAGTTTATTTAATCCCTTTAGGACACACAGGGGTGAACCTAGCCCGTCTGCCGCCTGAGGCGAACTATAAAAAGGCGCCCCCCCCCCACAAATCTATCGGAGTTTTCTCATTCCTAACTTTACACATCAAACACGGAATATATAAATTTTTTAAATAGGAAAACATTTGATGTTTATTTGTTAGGCCCTGTTCACACAGAGTATTTTGACGAGTTTTTGGGCGCGGAGACCGCTCCGCAAAACTCGTCAAAAACCGGCCGAAAATGCCTCCCGAGAAAGAAGGGACATGCCCTATCTTCGCACGTTTACGCCTCTGACCTCCTATTGACATCAATGGGAGGCAGAGAGAGGGTATTTCGCTGAGTTTTTTGCCCGTAGCACTCAATGGCCGTGAGCGAAAAACGCGGTGAAAATCGCGGCAAACGACGTGCAGGAAGGACAAAATTTGCCTCAAAAACCCAAAAAACTCAGTGTGAACATAGCCTTAAAGTTTGAAGTATGGAAAATATTTAAAGAATTATTCTTACTGCCAATCAGTGCAGTGCAAATAGTACAGTCTGCACAGCCCCATATCTCTCCTCGGCAGCCAGTCTCATTTGCGGCGAAACTCTCTGCAATTACATTCAGGCCAGTCCAGGACGGATCGCGCTTAGCGCTGTTTTGAAGCGGCACGTCCTGGGCTGGTTTCTTTGCTCTACCTGCTGTATTGTTGTGGTCTGCCTGTGCTGGCTCGATGCCAGTGGTGGATTAATATGATCTTTGGCCCTGTGCGGTCCACAAGTTATGGACCCACATCCCACACGTAAGTATCACCTACATGTCAAAGTACATCACATGCCACTCTGCGGACTGTCTCTTAGCCTGATCATCCGCTGCCACTCACACTTCCCCACAGCCCCCACCACTGTAAAGTACATAGATTGTAAGACCAACATTACCAATAATACCGCCATACTGCTACTGAATAATACCCCATACTGTTACTGAATAATACCCCCATACTGTTACTGAATAATACTCCCATACTGTTACTGAATAATACCCCCATACTGTTACTGAATAATACCTCCATACTGTTACTGAATAATACCTCCATACTGTTACTGAATAATACCCCCATACTGTTACTGAATAATACCTCCATACTGTTACTGAATAATACCCCCATACTGTTACTGAATAATACTCCCATACTGTTACTGAATAATACCTCCATACTGTTACTGAATAATACATTTATACTGTTACTGAATAATACTCCCATACTGTTACTGAATAATACCTCCATACTGTTACTGAATAATACCCCCATACTGTTACTGAATAATACCTCTGTACTGTTACTGAATAATACATTTATACTGTTACTGAATAATACTTCCATAATGTTACTGAATAATACCCTCATACTGTTACTGAATAATACCTCCATACTGTTACTGAATAATACCCCCATACTGTTACTGAATAATACCCCCATACTGTTACTGAATAATACATTTATACTGTTACTGAATAATACCCTCATACTGTTACTGAATAATACCCGCATACTGTTACTGAATAATACCTCCATACTGTTACTGAA
Source organism: Rhinoderma darwinii (assembly GCF_050947455.1). Taxonomy (NCBI): domain Eukaryota; kingdom Metazoa; phylum Chordata; class Amphibia; order Anura; family Rhinodermatidae; genus Rhinoderma; species Rhinoderma darwinii. The sequence goes on from NC_134690.1 coordinate 64,812,693, forward strand.
TAATACCTCCATACTGTTACTGAATAATACCTCCATACTGTTACTGAATAATACCTCCATACTGTTACTGAATAATACCCCCATACTGTTACTGAATAATACCTCCATACTGTTACTGAATAATACATTTATACTGTTACTGAATAATACCCTCATACTGTTACTGAATAATACCCGCATACTGTTACTGAATAATACCTCCATACTGTTACTGAATAATACCTCCATACTGTTACTGAATAATACCTCCATACTGTTACTGAATAATACCTCCATACTGTTACTGAATAATACCTCCATACTGTTACTGAATAATACCCCCATACTGTTACTGAATAATACCTCCATACTGTTACTGAATAATACCCCCATACTGTTACTGAATAATACCTCCATACTGTTACTGAATAATACCTCCATACTGTTACTGAATAATACCTCCATATTGTTACTGAATAATACCTCCATACTGTTACTGAATAATACATTTATACTGTTACTGAATAATACCTCCATACTGTTACTGAATAATACCTCCATACTGTTACTGAATAATACCTCCATACTGTTACTGAATAATACCTCCATACGGTTACTGAATAATACCTCCATACTGTTACTGAATAATACCTCCATACTGTTACTGAATAATACCTCCATACTGATACTGAATAATACCCTCATACTGTTACTGAATAATACCTCCATATGGTTACTGAATAATACCTCCATACTGTTACTGAATAATACCTCCATACGGTTACTGAATAATACCTCCATACTGTTACTGAATAATACCTCCATACTGTTACTGAATAATACTTCCATATGGTTACTGAATAATACCTCCATACTGTTACTGAATAATACCTCCATACTGTTACTGAATAATACCTCCATACGGTTACTGAATAATACCTCCATACTGTTACTGAATAATACCTCCATACTGTTACTGAATAATACCTCCATACTGTTACTGAATAATACCTCCATACTGTTACTGAATAATACCCCCATACTGTTACTGAATAATACATTTATACTGTTACTGAATAATACATTTATACTGTTACTGAATAATACCTCCATACTGTTACTGAATAATACCTCCATACTGTTACTGAATAATACCCCCATACTGTTACTGAATAATCCCTCCATACTGTTACTGAATAATACCTCCATACGGTTACTGAATAAAACTGCCAAAACTTGATCACATATTACTACAACATTGTGTCAGAAAAAACCCACCATACTGTTAGTGAATAAATCACACTATATATAGACCAATATTACCACCATATAGTGACCTTATAGAGGTAGATGCCAGTTATACACAAGATATCTGCAAACCATATAAGTGATGACAGTATAGTTATATCGAGTGACTATTGTGGCAAATTCAATTTTTTTACATTTTTATACTGCTTTTTTTTGGTAGGTTCCGCTGGAGCGTTTGGACTACGTCGTAGATAGATTGGACTACTCCGATGATCTACTTTTAAAAAAAAAAAAATGGTGAAAGAGGGTTGCATGGGGGAGTTTAGATTTCAATAAAAGTTTTTCTTGTGTTTTTTTTTAATACTTTATTATGGCCTTAGTAATGGCTGCTGTCTGATTGAGAGCGTCCATTACTAAGAAGGGGCTTAGTGATAGCCAGTAAAAAGGCGAACACTAACCCCTATAATTACCCCGGTTCTCACTGCCGCGAGGGGAGTACGATCCAGTACCCGACCATCTGGAGCGACGGTAAGGCAGCAGGGCGGTCACAGGCTGGTTTTACCAGGCTGGGAAGGGATAAAAAACGTGGCACTTCCCACCCTGGGGATGCTAAGCTGCAGCTGCTTTATTGTATCTGGCTGGTTGTGAAAAATAGCGGGAACCCCACGTCTTTTTAAAAAAAGAAATAGAAAAAAAATTACGTGAGATCCCCTCCATTTTTCATAACCAGCCAGATACAATAAAGCAGCAGCCTAGCATTACCAGGGTGGGAAGGGCCATGGTTTTAGGCCATTCCGAGCCTGATATTACCTGCCTGCGGCCACCCCAGTACCCGCCCTTCTCTTCAGACAGTCGGGTGCTGGATCGTACCCAGCTCTTCCCAGTACTCCTGGTGGCGGTGGGTACCGGTGTAATAATATGGGTTAGTGATAGCCTTATTACTGGGTAACACTAAGCCCCTTCTTAGTAATGGACGCTCTCAATCAGACAGCTGCCATTACTAAGGCGGTAATGAAGTATTAAAAAACAGAGACATAAAGACATTTATTTTATTGAAATGACAACTCTTCCACACAATCCACTTTAACCATTTTATTAAAAAAAAAAGAAATAAAGCTTAAATCAGCGAAGTAGTCCAATGAATCTACGACGTAGTCCAAATGGTCCAGCGGAACCTGCAAAACAAAAATTAGCAGTATGAAAAATAAAAATAAAGCTGGCTGCCCCCACAGACGTACAAACATATGAATAAATAGCTACCTTCGGAAACATATTAAAATAATTAGAAAAATTAGGCCAATAAAAAAAAAAAAAAAATAACACCTTTCTTTTAAAGAGAACCTTTCACCTCCCCATACATGTACAGCTGAGTGCAGCAGGTAATGGGGAGGGCCGCACAAACTCTGGGGCACTTTACATTTTTTTCGTTATTTAGATATCAGTGCTGTAATATTTGGCGCCCGATATTTAAATAACCCCCTGAACTGTCAATGGGGAGGTAATTGGCAAGGGGGCGTGTAACATCGCTGTGACACTGTCCAATCAGCTACGGTCAGCGTTACAGCAAGAGCTGGAGAGAGAGCGCGTGCGCGCAGCTCTGCCACCACTGAGGAACACAAGAGGAGAAGAAGAGTGTGAATTCTTCTTCTTCTGTTTCATGGCATCGGAGCTGTGCGCGCACGCACGCTCTCACTCTTTAGTTCTCGACAGAGAAGGATGACAAGACTGATCTCTCACCTGAGATCACAGTCTTGTACTTGCCTGCCGAGAGCTGAAGAGTGAGAGCATGCATGTGCACATGATCTCCTCTCTCCAGCTCTTGCTGTTGACATTGTCCGCAGCGGATTGGGCAGTGTCACAGCGATGTTACACGTCCCCTTGCCAATTACCGCCCCATTGGCAGTTCATGGGGTTATTTAAATATTGGGCGCCAAATATTACAGCACCGATATCTAAGTATGGAAAGAGGGTAGAATTTTTTTTTTAAAGTGCCCCAGAGTTTGTGCAGCCCTGACCATTACATGCTGCACTCAAATGCAAATCTGTGGGCAGGTGAAAGATTCTCTTTAAAGTGTAACAACTTTTTAAAAAAATGTTGACATGTCAGAAGTTTTGATCAGTGGGGGCCGAGCACTAAGACACCTCCACTAGTCGCTAAAACGAAGCAGCAGAAGTGCTCGGGTGAGCGTGTGCCGCTTCAATTCTGTTTGGCTTTCCTTGGAGCAGTGTACAGGCTCAATAGAAAGTCTAGGAGTCCGTACACCGCTCACTCGGCTGAAAGTCGATCATAAATGAAGCGGCACAGCGCTCACCCGAGCACTTCTGCTGCTTCGTTTTAGCGATCGGTGGGGGCCTCAGTGCTCGGTCCCCCACCGATGAAAACTTCGGACATGTCACTATGATATATAAAGATATCTATTACTGCGATTGGTGCAAGTTTTAATTACTTTTTATTGAAAATGATTTGCACTTTTTGAGATACAGCTGCTTTGTATCCTGTATACAGAGCAGCTGTATATAGCGCTGAGACCTGAATCCATTAGGTCGCCTATTACCGATCACATCTAAGTTATGAACTTATATGTGATCGGTTACAGCTCGATCCTGCAGGACTCGCTGACACTGAATCAGTCAGTCCCACTGACCTGACGGATACAGGATACAGCGCTATATACATTATATAATATATTTATTTTAATTAGCGGGGGCAGGTTTATGGGGAAGGATTAGGGCCTGTTCACATCAGCGTTGGCTTTCCGTTTCGGGGTTCCGTGGGAGGTTTCCGTCGGGTGAACCCCCTGCAATGGAAAGTCAAACTGAAACCACAGCTTCCGTTTCAGTCACCATTGAAATCAATGGTGACGGAAACATTGCTAATGGTTTCCGTTCATCACCATTCCGGCAGGTTTCAGTTTTTGTGACGGAATCAAGAGCGCAGTCGACTGCGCTAATGGTGACTGAAACGGAAGCTGTGGTTTCAGTTTGACTTTCCGTTGCGGGGTTACCTCCGACGGAACCCCAGAACGGAAAGCCAACGCTGATGTGAACAGGCCCTAAGGCTTCTTTCACACTAGCATTAATATACGTTTACCTCTCTTCCGTCAGAGGAAGAGAGGATCAATACGTTAAACGGAAAGCAACGGCTCCATTAGAATTACCATTGCTTTCAATGGTAATTCTTTTGTATCAGTTGCTTTCCGTTTGTCTCCATTCGCTAAGTTTCCGTTTTTTTTAAAGGAAACAAAAGTGAAGTCTGCAGAACTTTTATTTCCGTTCAAAAGAATGGAAACCTAGCGAACGGAGACAAACGGAAAGCAACTGATACAAAAGAATTACCATTGAAAGCAATGGTAATTCTAATGGAGCCGTTGCTTTCCGTTTAACGTATTGATCCTCTCTTCCTCTGACGGAAGAGAGGTAAACGTATATTATTGCTAGTGTGAACAAAGCCCAATACAAGTAAGATATTAATAAATAAATAAATAAAAAAAAAAACCCAACTGGGATTTGAACCAGCAACCTCCAAGTGTAAAGCAGACAAGCTAACCACTACACTATAGAAAGCTTCAGTCAATGCCTGTGAAACTTTAGTACTTGAGGGTTTATTAAATGACAGGCACTATTCGTCTCTCCAGTCTCTCTGCTGCGTGTGGGTGGTGACTGGTCAGAGACTCACAGTCAGACTGGCTGCCGCAGCTGCTTCATGCAGTGTGCACTGTGAGGGTATGTTCACACGACGGGGGTCCGTAACGGCTGAAATTACGGGGATGTTTCAGCCTGAAAACATCCCCGTAATTTCAGCCGTACCGGCATGTGCAGGCGCTTGAACGCCGCGTCCATTACGGCCGTAATTAGCGCTGCTATTCATTGGAGTCAATGAATAGCGGCTCCAATTACGGCCAAAGAAGTGACAGGTCACTTCTTCTACGCGGGCGTCTATTTACGCGCCGTCATTTGACAGCGGCGCGTAAATATACGCCTCGTGTGAACAGACAAACGTCTGCCCATTGCTTTCAATGGGCAGATGTTTGTCAGCGCTATTGAGGCGCTATTTTCGGGCGTAATTCGGGGCAAAAACGCCCGATTTACGTCCGTAAATAGGCCGTGTGAACATACCCTGAGACTCACCAGTCAGCCCTATTTGTAGCTTTCCCACGCTAATTAAGCACAGGAAAGCTACAAAGCCAGTAGTATACTGCAGGATGTGGGGGGGGGGGTCGTTTTACTGACAGCAGAGGGCTCTATAGGGGGGAATCATCCTCCCACCATAGAGCCCTGACTAGTTACTATACTGGAAGGTTAGGGGGGTCTGAGCATCTGACTGCTCTAAAGTGGGGGCAGAATCCCCCCTATAGATCTCTCTGCAGTAAGTCAGATGCTCAGACCCTCCCCCACCCACACTAATCGTTCCATTATAGTGATGTGAGGGCTCTATGGGGTGGATTATTCCAGCCCCATAGAGCCCTCTGCTGTCTGTAAAATGCCCCCCTGCAGTATACTCACGTCCCGGTCCCAGCAAGGCAGGCACTTACCTCGTGGTGCTGGTGCTGCTCGTCGCTCCTTGTGCAGACTTGCTCCTCTCTGGCTGTATGTACTGTGTACAGCGTCAGAGAGGAGGAGGAGTATTACAGACGTTCGGCGCGTCTGCATGGCCCCTCCCCCCGGTCCAGTCCCGGGCTGAAAATGCCGCCCCCCCCCCCGTTTGGGTAGGTGGTGCCGCCTGAGGCCGTCGGCTCACCTGGCCTCATGGCAGGTTCGGCACTGAGGACACAGCCACTTTTGGCCTTGTGGACACAGATGATTTTTGAAAATCTGACATGTCACTTTATGTGGTAATAACTCCGGAATGCTTTTGCCTATCCAAGCGATTCCGAGACTGTTTTTTCGTAACCTAGGTAGTGTAATGTATTCCAACTGTCAGTGCGACGTCACAGCCACTCTGAGAGTTATTCTACGAGGGCCAGCCTGAGGCTGGTCCTCATAGGCTTCCATACATGGCAGACCCGGATGTCGTTGCCTTGCCTTCGGATGCCATCACAAGCATCAGCAGCCCCCACAATTGCATGGGGACAGCTGATCTCCCAGTTCTCGATGCACACCTTGTCGGTGACAGTGTGCATCTGGAACGACACAGTGACTTCCTGTCACTCTGACAGGAAGCCAATCAGGACCAGCCGAAGGTCTTCGGTCCATGGCGGACACGGAAGCCATCGTTTGCCATACTAACTATCGGCAAACCCCGCGATTTCGGACCGGGGTCTGCCGATATGCTAGAAACCCCTAAAATTCGGCGATTGCAACCGATCACCGAATTGCAACCGATCGCTGACAGTGTGCACTGGAAAAAACTCAGTAACTGTACGTCCTCGTGCGGGAAGTAACCTCCCGCAACGACGTACAGTTACTTACTCGTGAGGATAGGGGTTAAAAAATAAAAAAGTACACAAGGATTATTTTTTCATGAAAAGGGGTTTCATTTTGTTAAATGTAATAAATGCACATATATGGTATTGCCATGATCGTTACACGTTATACAAACTGCATGTTGAACATCATACAAAAATACGTTGAAAATGCTTTTTTTTCCATTCCTTCCCTCTAAAAATAAAAATATAATAGAAGTTAATCAATCAGTCCCATGAACAACAAGGCAATATCAATGAAAACTACATCTCGTTCTGAAAAAAACAAGCCCTCATATGGCTACATCGACGAAAAAATACAAAAGTGGAATGCAGCTATGCAAAAACAAATTATTTTTCTTTAAAAGTGTTTTCATTGTGCAAAAGTACCAAAACATAAAAAACCTCTAGATATGGTATCACTGTAATCCTACCAACCCATAGAATAAAGGTAACATGTTACGTACTCCACATAGTGAACTGCGTGAATTTAAAATGCGAAAAACTATGCTGGAATATTTGTTATGATTCTTGGAATATGACGATGAAAAAAAAAAAGAAAGAATGCCTGGTTGTTAAGGGGTTAAGATAATTCCAAATCCTCTAGATACCATAACAGATTCTTTACTTCCTCAGTTGGTCTTATGAATAATGAATTGACATATTTGTCACATCATGCATACTGGAGCTTTGTATTTGTACATTTTTTAATTCCTCTGTTTTTGTTACATGTTTTCTTCATTTATATATGGTAAGAAAATATATTATCTTAAACAGGACTGTAGGCTCAGGTTAGGAAAACAGAATAATTCGGGCAGGCAGGCATGGTAACAAAATAACTACACCAAGATAAAAACATAGCTATTAGTCATACAGAGATCTGGAAATGGGAAAGATATTATGTCCTCAACTGGACTTATTCTCTTAATCCTTTCTCAGTTCTTAATACCTCAGAGTTCGCTATTGTATCTGAGATGGAAGTGGACGGTGGCGTCACGGATGGAGAAAAAGTGCTGAAAAGGGTCTAGCTGGGAATTCAATTTTCAAGTAGCAAGGTGGGCTGGCGAAATCTCTTACAGACGTCTTACAGATTTGTAGGCCTTTTTGCAGATTGATTAGACTGGCTCAGCCAAGGTCTAATAAAGAGGTTTATTCAGTATTTTACTAACAAGTCAGTGAAAGTGCTCTACAGCCAAATTACAGGGAATGTAAGGATATCCCTAGACTTTTCACTGATAATCTGAGAAGTAACTAAGGAGCAGGCAAATATCTGTCTTTCATGACCCGCTGGGTCCATTTTGTAGTGAATGCTAGTAGGGATGCCTCTCAATGACAAGGACAGTGAACACAGCTGGTGATACCATAGTGTCTTTTCTTTATTTGCAGCCTATTATTTTTTATATTAGTATTATTACTGTTTATTTATATAGTGGTATTTCATCTTTTGGTGCCGTACAATGTGATCTCGGGGGAATGACTGCATTAATGCCTAAATAACAATATATAACCATAGACAAAAATAGATGAACAAAAATAGATACATCAGTTACATAGGTAGAGTAGCAGAGTCTTGAGAGATTGAAGATAGAGACCGTAGGTTCTACATCCTCTTTGCAGAAATCCTCCTCAATTCCCTCTCGGTTTCCCAATCCTACCTTATCTTATGTGTACTGTTAAGTGCAGCCAAAACATGCCTCACCCCATGAACCTGGAGAATAGAAGTCACATGGTGGGCAAAAATAGATGCCCCTTTCGCTTCTCCAACTTAGCATCTGTTCCTCAAGCAAAAATCGCTACAACATTTGCGATGTAGTCCAACACCGTTTTCAATGCTCATAAGGTGACTGTAATATACGGACACCCCGCTAGAGCTGCATCTCTCATCACCTACGTATGCAACTGCCACATACAAAAACATAAAAAACATAAAAATAAACTATCACTCTACAATTTTGATCACCACCTCATTCTGTCAGTGTAGGTGTCTTATTTGCAAAAATTACACAAAAGACTGCACTCTGACCGTGTCACAGATGGAAAACACTTTGGAGTCTACATGTACAGAGCACCACAATTACATTTATTATTTATATGACAATGTGGTCTGCCCATTTCTCAGGCAGGAGAATATGATATTTAAGGGTGAAATTTCACTTCAACCATTAAAAGTTGTCTTGGGCGTCTTCTGAGGAAAGGCTCCAGAGCTCACAAACATAGCCAAAGTGTGTTACTTATCAGTTTATGGTATTCATCCTTATTTAATGGTAAATGATAAGCAGGAAGCGGAATATACATCTTAAGTGTTTCCTAAAACAAGCAAATTATAAAATAAATATGTTTTTTTAACCCCTTAATACCGAAGGTATTTTAAACCTTAATGACCGAGCAATTTTTTAAGTTTTTCCATCGTTGCATTCCAAGATCTATAACTTTTTTATTTTTGCGTCGACATACCTGTATAAGGACTTTTTTTTGTGGGACAAGTTGTATTTTATAATAGCACCATTTTGGGGTACATATAATTTATTGATTAACTTTTGAATAACTTTATTGGGGTACTGGAAAAAAAACTTTTTTTTGCATCTTAATTTTACGGCGTTTACCGTGTGGTATAAATAACATAATAACTTTATTCAGCAGGTTGTTACGATTGCGGCGATACCAAATTTATATGGATTTTTTAATGTTTTACTACTTTTACACAGTAAAAATATTTTTTTTTCAAAAATGATTTGCTTTTGTGTCGCCATATTTTAAGACCCATAACTTTTTTATCTTTTGACCGATGCAGCTATATGAGGGCTTTTTTTTTGCGGGACAAGTTGTAGTTTTTATTGGTACCATTTTGGAGTAGATGTGACGATTTGATCACTTTTTATCAAATTGTTTTGAAGGCAGGATGAACAGAAAACTGCAATTCTGGCGTTGTTTTTTTATTATATTTTTTACGGTGTTCACATAACCAATGTAATCGTTTTATAGTTGGGTTCGTTACAGATGCGGCGATACCAAATATGATTAACTTTTTAATTTTTTTTCCATAATAAAGTATTTTGTAAGGGGAAAAGGTGGGGGCTTTTATTAATTTTTTTACTTCGGACATTTATTTATTTGTTTCAAACTTTATTTAACTTTTTTTCTTTTTTAGTCCCACTGGGGGACTTTACTGCGCAAACTTTTGATCGCTATTATAATACACTGCAATACTTCTGTATTGCAGTGCATTATTGCCGGTGAGTGTAAACTGACAGGCACCAGTTAGGTCACGCCTCTGGCAAGTCCTAACAGACAATTACTAAAGGCAGACCTGGGGGCCTTTGTTAGGCCTCCAGGCTGCCATAGAACCCATCACCTATCGGCACCACGCGATACACGTGGGGATGCCAGTGGGATGAGAGAGGGAGCCCCCTCCCTCTAAAGTCGCTCAGATGCGGCGCTCGCTATTGATCACCGCATCAGAGGGGTTAAATATGATCGGATTCCACTGCAAGTCGTCTCCGATTGTTGCCCTGAAGCCCGAGGCTGTTACTAACAGCCTGGGCTTCAGCAGCACCCTGCACAATGCGGGGAAAGTTCTTCTGAAGTGCCGACGAAGAAAAGGTGGCGCTTCAGAAGAACTACCCTGAACGGCCAATGTAAAAACACTATACGCCGGTCGTTAAGGGGTTAAAGTACATTAATTAATTGTGGTAATTCTTAATTTTATGTTATAATGTTTTTATATGCATTGTCATTGAAGACAATAAATTACTTTTGAAAAATTGTATCACTTATTATAGCTTTAACCCCTTCCCGACATTTGACGTACATGTACGTCATGGAAAGCATTGACTTCCCGCAAAATGCCGTACATGTACGTCAAACGTTTGGCACCGGCTCAGAAGCTGAGTCGGTGCCATCATCGTCGGATCTCAGCTGTATCTTACAGAAATTAGCTTCGATCCCCGCCATTAACCCCTTAAGTGCAGCGCTCAAACGCGATCGCTGCACTTAAGGTGTTTGCAGCTCATCGGAGCCCCAGCAATGAAATTGCCGGGGGTTCCGGTGGCTGCAATGGCAACCGGAGGCCTAATACTGGCCTCCCGGTCTGCCTAGCACCGAAGCCGGTCAAGATCCGCCCGGCGGCGGTGCCTGATCGGCTTCCGTAGCTGCCGGCAAGATGGCGCCGGGTCAGGAGCTGATCCGGCGTCATCAGCGGTGGAAGTCAGCTGTACTGTACAGCTGACATCCACCTGTAACGGTAGGAACCGGAGCTAGCTCCGATCCCTGCCATTAACCCCTTCGATGCAGCAATCGAAAGCGATTGCTGCATCGTAGCGGTTACTAGCAGATCGCCAGCCCTGACAGGCAATCGGGACTGGCGACTGCTGTTATGGCAACAGGAGACACAATGGTCTCCTGCTCTGCCATTACGGAAGCCGACTTAGGCCCCGCCGGGAGGCGAAGCCTAAACGGCTTGCTGTCAGTGAATGACTGACAGATCTAATACATTGCACTACATAGGTAGTGCAATGTATTAGAAAAAAAAAAATCTGACCGTTGGACCTTCAAGTCCCCTAGTGGGACTTGAGAAAAAGTGTAAAAAAAGTATAAAAAAGTGTAAAAAAAAGTGCAAAAAATAAAAGTTTGAAAACAATAAAAGTTTCAAGTAATCAAATAAAACACAATCCCCCTTTTACTCTTATCAAGTCCTTTATTATTGAAAAATAATAATAAACCATATGTATTTGGTATCGCCACGACCATAACGACCGGAGGTATCAAAATATTATATTATTTATTGCACGCGGTGAACAGCGTAAAAAAAAAACGTAAAAAACGTTACCAGAGTTTCTGTTTTTTGGTCACTTTGCCCTACAAATATTACAATAAAAAGTGATCAAAAAGTCGCAAGTATCCAAAAATGGTACCTATAAAAACTATAGCTCGTCCCGCAAAAAACAAGCCCTCATACACGTCCGTCGACAAAAAAATTAAAAAGTTATGGTTCTCACAACTTGGCGACAGAAAAAAGACATTCTTTTTACAAAAGTAATTTTATTGTGCAAAAAGTTTTAAAACATAAAAAAGTGCTATAAATTAGGTATCGCCAGAATCGTACTGACCCGCAGAATAAAGTTAACATGTAGTTTATAATGCGTGGTGAACGCTGTATAAAAAAAAAACGAAAAAAGCTGTGCCAGAATTGCGTTTTTTTGTTTACCTGGCATCCCAAAAAATAGGATAAAAGGTGATCAAAAAGTCGCATGTACCCCAAAATAGTACCAATAATAACTACAGCTCGTCCCGCAACAAACCAGCCCTCATACCGCTACGTCTATGAAAAATAAAATTAGTTATGGCTCCAATAAGTCAGGAAATAAAAAAATATGCAGTTGTGCCCGAGGGGAACATTTCTTCAGTTTCAAAAGGCGATTTATCAAGGACCTAAAATTAGGGAACCAGGAAGGGGAGGGCCCAAACATATCCGCTGGAAGCGACGGTGCCCGTATTATACCAGGATAATACTTTCCCAGCAAAATTCCCCAAACTACAAAGGTGCGGAGTGTGGACCAAAAGGGGGATAAGAAATGACACCATTTATCAGTGCGACACCGGCCTGTGCAGAAAGGATTGCTTCACAGCGTAACACACATCTATGGATTATTTTTATTTTTTTATACCACCTGACTATGCCCCTTATATACTCCGCCCCGCTTACATGTACCCCCACATTATAAAACACCAGCAATACTCAAACAAATATAGTGCCAAGCAAAATCCGCTCTCCAAAAGCCAAATAGTGCTCCCTCGGCCCTGAACCCTGCAGCGTCCCCAAACAGCAGTTTCCTTCAACATATATGGCATCGTCATACCCGGGAGAACCCTTTTAACAATTTTTGGGGTGTGTGTCTCCAGCGTCATAAGCTGGGCATGACATATTTGCCACTGAATGGCATATCTAGGGAAAAATATACATTTTTAATTTGCACCATCCACAGCGCATTCATTTATGGAAAAGACCTGTGGGGTGAAAATCCTCACTACACCCCTTAATTAATGCCTTGAGGGGTGCAGTTCCATAGTGGGGGTCACTTATCAGGGGTTTCTTTTTATTATTTCACATCTGAGCCTCTGCAGTTGTGAACCAATACTTTGTAAATCGCCAAATTAGGCCTCCACTCCGCATGGTACTCTTCACTTCTGAGCCCTGTCATATGTCCAGACAAAAGATTAGTGCCCCATGTAGGGTGTTTCTAAAACCGGGAAACACCGCATAATAATTAGAGAGCTGTCTTGTTATGGTGGCACAAGCCGGGCACCACATATTGGCATATCTATGGAAAAAAATCCCATTTTCACTCTGCAACATTGAGCGCACACTAATTTCTACAAAACACCTGCAGGGTTAAAATGCTTACTACACCCCTTGGTAAATGCATTGAGGGGTGTAGTTTCCAAAATGGGGTCACTTCTGGGGGGTTTCCACTGTTTTGGGCCCACAGGTGCCCAGAAACCAATCCAGCAACATCTGCACTCCAAATGGCGGTCCTTCCCATCTGAGCCCTGCGGTTTGCCCAAACAGCAGTTTATGACCACATATGGGGTATTGCCGTACTCGGGAGAAATAGCTTTACAAATGTTGGGTTCTTTTTTTCCTTTATTTGTTGAGAAAATGAAAAAATTTGCGCTAAAGCTACGTCTTATTAAAGAAAAAGGACTGTTTTTATTTTCACTGCCTAATTCTAATAAATTCTATGAAACATCTGTGGGGTCAAAATGCTCACTACACCCCTAGATGCATTCCTCAAGAGGTGTAGTTTCCTAAATGGAGTCCCTTTTTGGGCGTTTTCATTGTTTTGTCCCCTCAGGGGCTTTGCAAATGTGACCTGGCCTCCGCAAATCATTCCTGCTAAATGTGATCTCAAAAAGCCAAATAGTGCTCTTTCCCTTCTAAGCCCTGCCGTGTGTCTAAACAGCCGTTTATTACCACATGTGGGGTATTGTTTTACTCGGGAGAAATTGCTTTACAAATTTTGTGGTGCTTTTTCTCCTTCAGTCCTTCTGGAAATGAGAAAAAATTAGCTAAACCTACATTTTCTTTGAAAAAATGTAGATTATTATTTTCAGGGCCTACTTCCAATAATTTCTGCAAAAAAACTGTGGTGTCAAATCGCTCACTATACCCCTAGATAATTTCCTCAATGGGTGTAGTTTCCAAAATGGGGTCACTTGTGGGGGGTTTCCACTGTTTTATCCCCTCAGGGGCTTTGTAAATGTGACATGGCCTCCGAAAACCATTCCTGCTAAATGTGAACTCCAAAAGCCAAATAGCGCTCTTTCCCTTCTCAGCCACGCCGTGTCTCCAAACAACCGTTTATTACCACATGTGAGGTATTGTTTTACTCGGGAGAAATTGCTTTACAAATTTTGCGGTGCTTTTTCTCCTTTAGTCCTTGTGGAAATGAGAAAAAAAATCGCTAAACCTACATTTTCTTTGAAGAAATGTTGATTTTAATTTTCACGGCCTACTTCCAATAATTTCTGTAAAAAACCTGTGCAGTCAAAATGCTCACTACACCCCTAGATAATTTCCTTGAGGTGTCTAGTTTCCCAGATGGGGTCACTTTTGGTTGATTTTGACTGTTTTGGCACCGCAAGAGCCCTTCAAACCTGACATGGTGCCTAAAATATATTCTAACAAAAATAAGGCCCCAAAATCCACTAGGTGCTCCTTTGCTTCTGAGGCAGGTGCTTCAGTCCAGTAGCACACTACGGCCACATGTGGGATATTTCCTAAAACTGCAGAAACTGGGCAACAAATATTGAGTTGCATTTCTCTGGTAAAACCTTCTGTTTTATAAAAAAAATTGTATTCAAAATGTATTTCTGCAGAAAATTATGAAATTTGTAAATTTCACCTCTACTTTGCTTTAATTCCTGTGAAATGTGTAAAGGGTTAATACATTTTATAAATGCTGTTTTGAATACTTTGAGGGGTGAAGTTTTTAAAATGGGGTGACTTTTTTGGGGTTTCTAATATATAAGGCCCTCAAAACCACTTCACAACTGAACTGGCCCCTGTAAAAATAGCCTTTTGAAATTTTCTTGAAAATGTGAGAAATTGCTGCTAAAGTTCTAAGCCTTGTGAGGTCATAGAAAAATAAAAGGATGTTCAAAAAACGATGCCAATCTAAAGTAGACATATGGGTGATGTTAATTAGCAACAATTTTGTGTGGTATAACTGCCTGTCTTACAAGCAGATACATTTAAATTGAGAAAAATGCTAATTTTTGCAATTTTTCGCTAATTTTTGGTGTTTTTCACAATTAAATACTGAACATATCGAGCAAATTTTGCCAGTAACATAAAGTCCAATGTGTCACGAGAAAATAATCTCAGAATCGCTTGGATAGGTGAAAGCATTCCGGAGTTATTACCACATAAAGTGACACATGTCAGATTTGAAAAATGAGGCTCTGTCAGGAAGGTCAAAAGTGGCTAAAGAGGGAAGGGGTTAAATATAGGATTTACATACAATTCTAAATTGTACTTGGTGGGTTCACAATGCAATATATTTAATAAAATAGTTTTGCTGAACATTGCAATATAATAATAGTTAGAAAAAAAAAGACAATTGTTTGCACTTTACACTAAAATGTAACTCAATTTAAATTACAAAAAGACTGCCAATGGTTCTAGCATTCATGTTGCATCAGCAGTATTAGTAGGAATAGATTACAATAATTGTCCTATTGTTCTTGGCTTCGAACAGAATTCATGTGATAAATTCAAATGGTTAATTTAATTTAATTTTATCTCAGATTATGGCATAATTGTTTCTTTTTGTAATGGAAAATGAGCTGGTGTTGTGGGGTAGTAGTGCAATGGATCAGCCTTTAGGACAACTTCTAATATGCTATATACCATACTACATTATATAAAGCAAAATATATTACGTGTACACTATGATGCAAACTGCAATTAGATGCATTTTTTTTTTAATAATAACATTATGGTGAAATGAATAATCCCACCAATGTTTCAGGGAAATGTTAATTTCTGCAAAGTTTGAAAACAATACCCCAATTTTGTCCCTTGATGCTTGTAAGGCACTTGACACTGTAGAGTGGAATTTTATATGGGCAGTCGTCAAGAGTAGAGATGAGCGAACTTATGAAAAGTTCGGTTCGGCAAGTTCGCCGAATTTCGTGCAAAAGTTCGATTCGGACCGAACTAGTTCTGACCGAACCTGTAATACAAGAAAGCCCCTAAAAATCGTGTATAACACTGTTTTAAAGCCCTAGAAGCCCTGTATAACACTCTTAGGTCACCCATGAGTGTATCCAAGTACTTTTGAGCTGTCTTTAATGCAAAGTTGGTGTCAAAGTTACGCCAACATGTATGGCTCTAGGAAAACGGATGGGACACGGAGATAACTAACAGAAACCACTGCACTTGTGCATGTTGTATGCTTAATGCATTGTTAAAAAAGGTACAAAAATTTACCATTTTAGGCGGCTGATGCCTGCCAGGGTTCATACATATAAGGTGGTAAAAGAAGAAGCAATGGCTTTTGACAAGCCCTCCAAAAATTGACCCTTTTTATTGGCAGATGCCTGCCGGGGTTCATCCATACATGGATGTAAAAGCAACAAGCAATGGCTTTTCACAAGCCCTCCAAAAATTGACCCTTTTTATTGGCAGATGCCTGCCGAGGTTCTTCCATACATGGATGTAAAAGCAACAAGCAATGGCTTTTCACAAGCCCTCCAAAAATTGACCCTTTTTATTGGCAGATGCCTGCCGGGGTTCTTCCATACATTGATGTAAAAGCAACAAGCAATGGCTTTTGACAAGCCCTCCAAAAATTGACCCTTTTTATTGGCAGATGCCTGCCGGGGTTCTTCCATACATGGATGTAAAAGCATTAAAGCAACAAGCAATGGCTTTTCACAAGCCCTCCAAAAATTGACCCTTTTTATTGGCAGATGCCTGCCGGGGTTCTTCCATACATGGATGTAATAGCATTAAAGCAACAAGCAATGGCTTTTCACAAGCCCTCCAAAAATTGACCCTTTTTATTGGCAGATGCCTGCCGGGGTTCTTCCATACATGGATGTAAAAGCATTAAAGCAACAAGCAATGGCTTTTCACAAGCCCTCCAAAAATTGACCCTTTTTATTGGCAGATGCCTGCCGGGGTTCTTCCATACATGGATGTAAAAGCATTAAAGCAACAAGCAATGGCTTTTCACAAGCCCTCCAAAAATTGACCCTTTTTATTGGCAGATGCCTGCCGGGGTTCTTCCATACATTGATGTAAAAGCATTAAAGCAACAAGCAATGGCTTTTCACAAGCCCTCCAAAAATTGACCCTTTTTATTGGCAGATGCCTGCCGGGGTTCTTCCATACATGGATGTAAAAGCATTAAAGCAACAAGCAATGGCTTTTCACAAGCCCTCCAAAAATTGACCCTTTTTATTGGCAGATGCCTGCCGGGGTTCTTCCATACATGGATGTAAAAGCAACAAGCAATGGCTTTTCACAAGCCCTCCAAAAATTGACCCTTTTTATTGGCAAGGGTGAGTAGTAGCAGCACATTAAAAGACACTGGACGACAGTCACAGGACAAAGCCCTGTGGTGGGGCAGGCCTGCTTGTAGCAGACGGGCGGCAGTGGAGGTTTATTGGTGGTAGTAGTCGAGGTAGCCAACACAGACAGCAAGGGTGCAAGCAGTAGTAGCAGTAGTAGCAGCACATTAAAAAAAGAGACTGGACAGTCAGAGGAGGACAAAGCCCTGTGGTGGGGCAGGCCTCAGGCCTGCTTGTAGCAGACGGGCGGCAGTGGAGGTGTATTGGTGGTAGTAGTCGAGGTAGCCAACACAGACAGCAAGGGTGCAAGCAGTAGTAGCAGTAGTAGCAGCACATTAAAAAAAGAGACTGGACAGTCAGAGGAGGGCAAAGCCCTGTGGTGGGGCAGGCCTCAGGCCTGCTTGTAGCAGACGGCAGTGGAGGTGTATTGGTGGTAGTAGAGGTAGACTAGCCAACACAGACAGCAAGGGTGGTAGGACTGGTAGTAGCAGCAGCACATTAAAAAAAGAGACTGGACGACAGTCACAGGACATAGCCCTGTGGTGGGGTAGGCCTGCTTGTAGCAGACGGGCGGCAGTGTAGGTGTATTGGTGGTATTAGAGGTAGCCAACACAGACAGCAAGGGTGCAAGCAGTAGTAGCAGTAGTAGCAGCACATTAAAAAAAGAGACTGGACAGTCAGAGGAGGGCAAAGCCCTGTGGTGGGGCAGGCCTCAGGCCTGCTTGTAGCAGACGGGCGGCAGTGGAGGTGTATTGGTGGTAGTAGTCGAGGTAGCCAACACAGACAGCAAGGGTGCAAGCAGTAGTAGCAGTAGTAGCAGCACATTAAAAAAAGAGACTGGACAGTCAGAGGAGGGCAAAGCCCTGTGGTGGGGCAGGCCTCAGGCCTGCTTGTAGCAGACGGGCGGCAGTGGAGGTGTATTGGTGGTAGACTGGTAGTAGCCGAGGTAGCCAACACAGACAGCAAGGGTGCAAGCAGTAGTAGCAGTAGTAGCAGCACATTAAAAAAAGAGACTGGACAGTCAGAGGAGGGCAAAGCCCTGTGGTGGGGCAGGCCTCAGGCCTGCTTGTAGCAGACGGCAGTGGAGGTGTATTGGTGGTAGTAGAGGTAGACTAGCCAACACAGACAGCAAGGGTGGTAGGACTGGTAGTAGCAGCAGCACATTAAAAAAAGAGACTGGACGACAGTCACAGGACATAGCCCTGTGGTGGGGTAGGCCTGCTTGTAGCAGACGGGCGGCAGTGTAGGTGTATTGGTGGTATTAGAGGTAGCCAACACAGACAGCAAGGGTGCAAGCAGTAGTAGCAGTAGTAGCAGCACATTAAAAAAAAGAGAGACTGGACAGTCACAGGAGGACAAAGCCCTGTGGTGGGGCAGGCCTCAGGCCTGCTTGTAGCAGACGGGCGGCAGTGGAGGTGTATTGGTGGTAGTAGTCGAGGTAGCCAACACAGACAGCAAGGGTGCAAGCAGTAGTAGCAGTAGTAGCAGCACATTAAAAAAAGAGACTGGACAGTCACAGGAGGACAAAGCCCTGTAGTGGGGCAGGCCTCAGGCCTGCTTGTAGCAGATGGCAGTGTAGGTGTATTGGTGGTAGTAGAGGTACTAGCCAACACAGACAGCAAGGGTGCAAGCAGTAGTAGCAGTAGTAGCAGCACATTAAAAAAAGAGACTGGAGAGTCACAGGACAAAGCCCTCTGGTGGGGCAGGCCTGCTTGTAGCAGACGGCACTGGGGTGGATTGGTGGTAGAAGTAGTAGCAGCTGCAGCACCAACAGCGGCACATTAAAAAAAGAGTGGACAGGACAGAATCCCATAGTAGCAGGCGGCAGTAGCAGGCGGCAGCAGCAGCAGCAATGTAAGATCTAATCAGTGGCATCAGGCACAGGGGTTTTAAAATCCTCACCGATCCACGCTTGATTCATTTTCAGAAACGTGAGATTTTCCAAGCTGTTGGCGGACAATCTTGTTCGCTTAGGGGTGACGAAGCCCCCTGCTGCGCTGAATACCCTCTCTGACGCTACACTGGAGGGTGGACAAGACAGTACACCCATGGCAAACTGGGCCAGTTCTTGCCAATGATCCAATCTGCTGACCCAGAAGTCCATGGGGTCTGGGATCAGCATTTCTGACGGAGAAAGGGCACAGTCCAAGTACGAGTGAACCTGGTTGTTTAGGTGCTGCACCTGGAGATGGTGAACATCCCTTTGGTGACTAGTGCTACGATGTGTGTCAGGTCGGGGTATTGGATGTAAAAATGTTGTCATCATATTTTCCAAACTGAATTGGCTGCTGCTGCTGCTGCTGCTGCCGCTGCTGCCACGGCTGCCGCCTATTGCAGAGGTAGCTCTGCCAGAGGCGGTGGAACGATGAGACAGTGGGGAGCGGAGAGTGGCCCCCCGGTCAGACATGCTTGCAGCGGGTGTCTGCCGTTTGAAAGCCATGACAAGCTGGCTGCATAGCTTCTCTCTATAATAAGCCAATTTTGCCTCCCTCTCGGAAGGCGCAAAAAACTCCCCCATTCTGGCTTTATACCGAGGGTCTAAAAGTGTGGCTATCCAGTAGTCATCTCTTTGCTTCATGCTAACAATACGACAGTCAGCGCGCAAGTAACGAAGCATACAGCTCGCCATCCTGGCCAGCGTTTCAGAGGGCCCGGTTGGTTCCATCTCCGCCCCATACTGCCATGGTTGTCCATCATCAAGGTCGTCGTCAGACTCGTCATCACCACCATCACTGTCATGTTGTGCGGCTGCCTCGTCCCCTATCCCTTCCTGTGATTCCATCTCCAAATCCAGCTCCTCTTCAGGTCCTGTTTCCTCATCCTCCTCCTCCTCCTCAACATCCATAGCCAGATGTGATCCTTCCTCCATCCTTTGCTGAATCATCGCTGTGAGCGTTTGCTCCATAATGAATATCAGCGGCATAACATCGTTCATTCCGCTAGCGTCACGGCTCACAAATCGTGTGGCCTCTTCAAAGGGCCTCAAAACGCGACATGCGTCTCTAACCAGCTGCCAGTGCCTGAGCTCGAAATTACACTGGCTCCAAACGCTGCCCGTCTGCTGCATCAGGAAATCATTCACGGCTTTCCGCTGTTCGTACAGACGGTCCAACATGTGCAGGGTGGAATTCCATCGTGTTGGAACGTCGCAAATCAGGCTGTGTTCTGGGAGATTGTTTTGACGCTGCAAGTCCAGGAGGGCGTGCTTAAATGCATACGAACGTCTAAAGCGAACGCAAACCCTCCTGGACATGGCCAGCACACCCTTCAAACCAACATATGACTTTAAGAAGCGTGTTATGACCAGATTGATCACATGTGCCATGCAAGGAGCGTGTGTCAGGTGACCTAGACGCAGTGCAGCCACAACGTTCTTGCCGTTATCAGAGACAACATTGCCCAGTGTGAGTTTCAGAGGAGACAGCCAGCGTGCGATTTCCTCCTTGATGCACAGCAGCAGCTCCTGCCCTGTGTGGCTTTTCTCGCCCAGGCTCAGCAGGTGTAAGACAGCGTTGTGGCGCTTCACCTTGCACCTATGAAAAGAGGAGGGAGGAGGAGTGGAAGATACGCTGTGTCCTGTCGGGGACGGGAAGACCTCCAAGGAGGAAGGCAAGGAGGAGGAGGAGGAGTAGGAGGAGAAGGATGGTAGGCGCCTGGTGTCCGGAGTTGAACTAGAAACATACAAGCGTGGAGGTGGTAATGCCTGGCATTGCTGCGGTGGTGCATCGGACTGCAAAATATTGACCCAGTGGGCCGTGAAAGACATGTACTGTCCCTGCCCATAGTTGCTGCTCCACGTGTCGACGGTGGCATGTACCCTGCTGCACACGGATAATTGCAAGGACTTGGACACCTTTTCCTCCACATGCTTGTGCAAGGCAGGGACAGCTGTTTTGGAGAAGTAATGTCGGCTAGGTATTCGCCACCTAGGCTGAGCGCACGCCATCAATTGCTTGAAGCCGGCGGAGTCGACCAGGTGGTATGGCAGCGACTGCACCACCAACAACTTTGCCAGGTGTGAATTAAGCCGCACGACAAGTGGATGACTGGGTATATATTGTTGCTTATTGGACAACGATTCCGTAATGGATAACTGACGGGACATAGGAGGAGCACTAGATGACAGTGATGATGATGATGACAACGACATGGTGGATAAGGCCTGGCTACTACTTAGATGACAGGGACTCGGAGCAGCAGCAGCAGCGGAAGAGGGGTCTTCATTAGATGTACATGATGGTGGGGCATGTTGATTGTCCCACATGGCCTTGTGATGCCGTTCCATGTGTTTACGTAGAGCAGTAGTTCCTACATTGCTGCCCTGCCCACGCCTTACTTTCTGCTTGCAGATACGGCACTGTGCCATGTTTTCCTCCTCTGGGAAGGTACAGAAAAATTGCCACACGGCAGAGTACCGTAAAGAGGTAGTACCACGTCCACCACCACCACCACCACCACAACCACCCGAGCTTGCCCCTTGTCTGGCAGGCTTTTTTCGGGAACCTACACCAGCATCTGTGTCGCCGTCACCGGCTCCTGAGCTGACCCTACCGCTGCAACGTTTTGCAGATTGACTTCTGCCCCTACCTCGGCTTGGCTGTTTATCACATCCAGTGCCGCCACTACTACCCTCCTCCTCTGACGCCGTCATCACCTCGTCACCTGGTTCCCACGTCCTGTCTAAAACAACATCATCATCATAGCCTTCCTCATCATCCCCGCCACTTCTGTCACTGTGTTGTGAATGTGATGTGACATCATGGCGGGCTCCATGCCCCCCCTCATTACTGCGTCTGCCACCACGGCTACCACCACCAACACCCCCACTACCGCAGCTATGCGTCTCGGTCACCGCTTCCACCTCCACCACCGCCGCAACACACTCCGTTGGCTGACTCGCGGAAAACAAATCATCATCATCACTAACTATGTTGTTCAGTATCTTCCTTCGCACCCGAGGAGATGTCTCTTAGGACTCTCAGGAAAGATGGCTTCCCGCTAGGAAGGGGGAGCGAAGACATAGATGATGGAATGGAAACGCTAGAAATACCTATATTACTACTGTCACCGTGCCAAGGAACTGTAGAGGATCTGGAATCCAACGAAACCTGGCTTGAAGCCAGATCGTCAGAGTCTTCCTGCTGAGATGACCGCGAGCCAGCCAACCAGTCCACAATGGCCGTATTGTCTAAAGTAACCCGCCCACCGGAGGAGATGGACAAGTCTGGCTTGCTGATACTACTACTAGCAGGCACATGGCAGCTGCTACTAGTGGAACTGGGCACATGTCTTGTGCCACAAATGCTGCTACTGGGTCTGGCACCAACAGATCCAACATTTGGACTGGAAGAGGAGACGGCATGGGTGTTTCTTCCTCTACCCCGTCCTTTCACAACCTTTTTTTTCCCAGACATTTCAGAGCCCCTTTTAAAAGCGTATTCACACACGGACACTGGCTTGGCAAATGGCAATGAATGAGAATTTCAATCAGCCTCGCTGCAGTGCACTCAGGGAATGCTGGGCCTTGTAGTACTACTAGGCTGCCTGTATGGCAAGTTGGATTGTTATTCCAGGGATGAGCCCCTTTTAAAAGCGTATTCACACACGGACACTGGCTTGGCAAATGGCAATGAATGAGAATTTCAATCAGCCTCGCTGCAGTGCACTCAGGGAATGCTGGGCCTTGTAGTACTACTAGGCTGCCTGTATGGCAAGTTGGATTGTTATTCCAGGGATGAGCCCCTTTTAAAAGCGTATTCACACACGGACACTGGCTTGGCAAATGGCAATGAATGAGAATTTCAATCAGCCTCGCTGCAGTGCACTCAGGGAATGCTGGGCCTTGTAGTACTACTACTACCACTACTACAAAGGCTGCCTGTATTGCAAGTTGGATGCAATGGGGATGAGCCCCTTCTAAAAGCGTATTCACACACGGACACTGGCTTGGCAAATGGCAATGAATGAGAATTTCAATCAGCCTCGCTGCAGTGCACTCAGGGAATGCTGGGCCTTGTAGTACTACTAGGCTGCCTGTATGGCAAGTTGGATTGTTATTCCAGGGATGAGCCCCTTTTAAAAGCGTATTCACACACGGACACTGGCTTGGCAAATGGCAATGAATGAGAATTTCAATCAGCCTCGCTGCAGTGCACTCAGGGAATGCTGGGCGTTGTAGTACTTCTAGGCTGCCTGTATGGCAAGTTGGATTGTTATTCCAGGGATGAGCCCCTTTTAAAAGCGTATTCACACACGGACACTGGCTTGGCAAATGGCAATGAATGAGAATTTCAATCAGCCTCGCTGCAGTGCACTCAGGGAATGCTGGGCGTTGTAGTACTTCTAGGCTGCCTGTATGGCAAGTTGGATTGTTATCCTGTTAATAACGGCCAGGGATGAGCCCCTTTTAAAAGCGTATTCACACACGGACACTGGCTTGGCAAATGGCAATGAATGAGAATTTCAATCAGCCTCGCTGCAGTGCACTCAGGGAATGCTGGGCCTTGTAGTACTACTACTACCACTACTACAAAGGCTGCCTGTATTGCAAGTTGGATGCAATGGGGATGAGCCCCTTCTAAAAGCGTATTCACACACGGACACTGGCTTGGCAAATGGCAATGAATGAGAATTTCAATCAGCCTCGCTGCAGTGCACTCAGGGAATGCTGGGCCTTGTAGTACTACTACTACCACTACTACAAAGGCTGCCTGTATTGCAAGTTGGATGCAATGGGGATGAGCCCCTTCTAAAAGCGTATTCACACACGGACACTGGCTTGGCAAATGGCAATGAATGAGAATTTCAATCAGCCTCGCTGCAGTGCACTCAGGGAATGCTGGGCCTTGTAGTACTACTACCACTACTACAAAGGCTGCCTGTATTGCAAGTTGGATGCAATGGGGATGAGCCCCTTCTAAAAGCGTATTCACACACGGACACTGGCTTGGCAAATGGCAATGAATGAGAATTTCAATCAGCCTCGCTGCAGTGCACTCAGGGAATGCTGGGCCTTGTAGTACTACTAGGCTGCCTGTATGGCAAGTTGGATTGTTATTCCAGGGATGAGCCCCTTTTAAAAGCGTATTCACACACGGACACTGGCTTGGCAAATGGCAATGAATGAGAATTTCAATCAGCCTCGCTGCAGTGCACTCAGGGAATGCTGGGCCTTGTAGTACTACTAGGCTGCCTGTATGGCAAGTTGGATTGTTATTCCAGGGATGAGCCCCTTTTAAAAGCGTATTCACACACGGACACTGGCTTGGCAAATGGCAATGAATGAGAATTTCAATCAGCCTCGCTGCAGTGCACTCAGGGAATGCTGGGCCTTGTAGTACTACTACTACCACTACTACAAAGGCTGCCTGTATTGCAAGTTGGATGCAATGGGGATGAGCCCCTTCTAAAAGCGTATTCACACACGGACACTGGCTTGGCAAATGGCAATGAATGAGAATTTCAATCAGCCTCGCTGCAGTGCACTCAGGGAATGCTGGGCGTTGTAGTACTTCTAGGCTGCCTGTATGGCAAGTTGGATTGTTATCCTGTTAATAACGGCCAGGGATGAGCCCCTTTTAAAAGCGTATTCACACACGGACACTGGCTTGGCAAATGGCAATGAATGAGAATTTCAATCAGCCTCGCTGCAGTGCACTCAGGGAATGCTGGGCCTTGTAGTACTACTACTACCACTACTACAAAGGCTGCCTGTATTGCAAGTTGGATGCAATGGGGATGAGCCCCTTCTAAAAGCGTATTCACACACGGACACTGGCTTGGCAAATGGCAATGAATGAGAATTTCAATCAGCCTCGCTGCAGTGCACTCAGGGAATGCTGGGCCTTGTAGTACTACTAGGCTGCCTGTATGGCAAGTTGGATTGTTATTCCAGGGATGAGCCCCTTTTAAAAGCGTATTCACACACGGACACTGGCTTGGCAAATGGCAATGAATGAGAATTTCAATCAGCCTCGCTGCAGTGCACTCAGGGAATGCTGGGCCTTGTAGTACTACTACTACCACTACTACAAAGGCTGCCTGTATTGCAAGTTGGATGCAATGGGGATGAGCCCCTTCTAAAAGCGTATTCACACACGGACACTGGCTTGGCAAATGGCAATGAATGAGAATTTCAATCAGCCTCGCTGCAGTGCACTCAGGGAATGCTGGGCGTTGTAGTACTTCTAGGCTGCCTGTATGGCAAGTTGGATTGTTATCCTGTTAATAACGGCCAGGGATGAGCCCCTTTTAAAAGCGTATTCACACACGGACACTGGCTTGGCAAATGGCAATGAATGAGAATTTCAATCAGCCTCGCTGCAGTGCACTCAGGGAATGCTGGGCCTTGTAGTACTACTACTACCACTACTACAAAGGCTGCCTGTATTGCAAGTTGGATGCAATGGGGATGAGCCCCTTCTAAAAGCGTATTCACACACGGACACTGGCTTGGCAAATGGCAATGAATGAGAATTTCAATCAGCCTCGCTGCAGTGCACTCAGGGAATGCTGGGCCTTGTAGTACTACTAGGCTGCCTGTATGGCAAGTTGGATTGTTATTCCAGGGATGAGCCCCTTTTAAAAGCGTATTCACACACGGACACTGGCTTGGCAAATGGCAATGAATGAGAATTTCAATCAGCCTCGCTGCAGTGCACTCAGGGAATGCTGGGCGTTGTAGTACTTCTAGGCTGCCTGTATGGCAAGTTGGATTGTTATTCCAGGGATGAGCCCCTTTTAAAAGCGTATTCACACACGGACACTGGCTTGGCAAATGGCAATGAATGAGAATTTCAATCAGCCTCGCTGCAGTGCACTCAGGGAATGCTGGGCGTTGTAGTACTTCTAGGCTGCCTGTATGGCAAGTTGGATTGTTATTCCAGGGATGAGCCCCTTTTAAAAGCGTATTCACACACGGACACTGGCTTGGCAAATGGCAATGAATGAGAATTTCAATCAGCCTCGCTGCAGTGCACTCAGGGAATGCTGGGCGTTGTAGTACTTCTAGGCTGCCTGTATGGCAAGTTGGATTGTTATCCTGTTAATAACGGCCAGGGATGAGCCCCTTTTAAAAGCGTATTCACACACGGACACTGGCTTGGCAAATGGCAATGAATGAGAATTTCAATCAGCCTCGCTGCAGTGCACTCAGGGAATGCTGGGCCTTGTAGTACTACTACTACCACTACTACAAAGGCTGCCTGTATTGCAAGTTGGATGCAATGGGGATGAGCCCCTTCTAAAAGCGTATTCACACACGGACACTGGCTTGGCAAATGGCAATGAATGAGAATTTCAATCAGCCTCGCTGCAGTGCACTCAGGGAATGCTGGGCGTTGTAGTACTTCTAGGCTGCCTGTATGGCAAGTTGGATTGTTATTCCAGGGATGAGCCCCTTTTAAAAGCGTATTCACACACGGACACTGGCTTGGCAAATGGCAATGAATGAGAATTTCAATCAGCCTCGCTGCAGTGCACTCAGGGAATGCTGGGCCTTATAGTACTACTAGGCTGCCTGTATTGCAAGTTGGATGCAACGGGGATGAGCCCCTTATAAAAGCGTATTCACACACTGGCTGAGTAGTGAGTAGTGGATGAGCCCCTTCGATTTCTGAATTCCTGCCTTTTAGATTCCTAAAGCTTTCCCTTACTGCACAGAGATGCTATTCCTACAGCTCCTGTCTGTAAAATGGCCGCTGAGCTCCGTGCATAGACTTTTATTGCAGGCTTGAGCCCGCCCCTATGCTGCCTCCCGATAGGCTGGGAGAGCCGTTTGCAAGGCATTATGGGGTAGCCTGATGTCAGGTGATCTTCTGTAATCCTCCATTTTAGATGTAACATGTGGCAGGCGCCAAAATGTAGCCGGGTTCGGTCAAAACGGGTTCGGCCGAACCCGGTAAAGTTCGGATTCGCTGCGAACCGAACTTTTCCTGAAGTTCGGACCGAAACCGGGTTCGGTTGTCCCGGTTCGCTCATCTCTAGTCAAGAGGATGGGGTTTGGCTCCAGATTTCTTTTGTTTCCCGACAGCTCGAGTAACAGTCAATGGGGTAGTCTCCAGAGAATTTAAGATTGAACGAGGTATAAGACAGGGTTGTCCCTTATCACCGTTGCTCTTCTCTTTGATTATGGAACCCCTGGCAGTAATCATACGTGAAGATAGGAGTATAGTTGGCTTTGAGTATGGAGACATTATCGAGAAAATATCTCTCTACGAGGATGATGTTTTGGTATATAAATAGAGTTATTGAGATATTTGAACGGTATAGATAATTTTCAGGGTTAAAAATTAATTGGGGCAAATCTGTCTTTTTGATGATTGATAAAATGGATAATTTTTCTCTCGGGCAAATTTCTGTCGTTTAAGATGACCAACATATAAAATATTTGGGGATTTATTTCACTAAAAACTTAATGGATTTTATTAAATTAAATATTGAATCTCTTTTTGATAAAATCAAGGGACGGATCCAGGTGTGGAAGAAAATTTATATTGGAAATAGGGAGAAACTAGGGGGAGCGATTAAGGTGGGCTCTGGGTTTAATCTGTTTCAAATGCTGGAGATGGGAATATTTCGGATAGACCCCTTTAGGAATTGCCCGACTATGGTAATGTTGGACAAGTTATGGTGGGAAATTAAAATTAAATGGAATGTAAAGGGAAGATATGGTTTTAGCCCAGTATGGGGAAATATCTATCTTCCAGAATTCTATAAAATCTTGAATATTAAATACTGGGAAAGAAGAGGCATTTTGTTTCTTGAGCAATTAGTATAGAATGAAGTCCTGTTTGACTTTGAGACTCTTGATAAGAAATTTGGACTGGGTAAAGGAGGTTGGTTCTATTTCTTGCAGCTGTATCAAGCCTTTATGTCAGAAGATCATGGGGCAATGAGGATTGTGGAGGTTCCAGAATTTGTTAAATTAATGATGAATTCACTTTCTAATAAGGGGCGGTTGTCTAAATTATATAAATCCTATATGAGGCAGAGGTTGGTAAGGAATCCAAGTAAATCCAGGAAGTACTGGGAAGAGATTTTAGGTCCTGGGATGGTAGTGAATGGTCTCTGGTACTAAGGGGTCTCAAAAAAGTGTCAAACAGTCCGGCCCATAGGATATCACAATTTTTTATTGTTCACAATCGACATTTCTCCCCGGCCAAGATAGCCAAATTCTATGGGCATCAGGAAGTCAGATGCCCAAAATGTCATAGTCTAGAAGCTGATAACCTGCATCTACTATGGACGTGCCCAAAAAATAAATATGTTCCCGGAAGAGATCTGTAATGAGATTTTTGAGATTTTTCAAGTAAGAATATCTCTAGACCCTTGGATTTGTTTATTGGGAGCTCTGGAGGTGGAAGAGGGGTCTGCTGGGAGAACTATGGCAGTGGGAAAATTACTTTATTATGCTAGGAAGTGTATTTTATTGAATTGGAAGAGTAAAAGCCCTCCATCGGTAGATAATTGGGTTAAATACACCAATAAAATTATAATGTTGGAAAATAATGATTTTAGAAAGAAGGGGACGATCTGTTTTTTCTTCTCAGGTTGGGCCCCTTGGATTCAGTGTTGGTTTGATGCACTGGAAAGGGAAGTATTGGAAGCAATGTAGCGGAGGGGGAGGAGAAAGTGGTTTGGAGATATTATTATTTTAATTTTTAATTTTTTTTTTCGTTTGGAATGGGGGTTTATAATGTTTGTCATAACTGCTATGATATTTAGTGAAGAAACTAAGCAGCTGTACATTGTTGGTTCATATTTTTTTGTGCTGAGTTAAAAACTATCTAGTGATATGCTCTGTTTTTTATAGGGGTTATAGAGTATATGTACTCAGTAAGGTCGTGGTAAGAAAGTGGAACTGTTATATATGGGCCATTTGTTTCTATGGTACTAGTGCATAGAAATTAGCACAATGAATGGAGGTTGTTGGTTTCGGATCATGTTGCTAATATTGTTGTATACAGGGTATATGCGATATGTACAGTTGTTTTTTTTTTTGTATTTGAAATTTGTCTTAAAAATAAAAGAAGACTTCGGAAAAAAAAAGAAAACAATGCCCCATTATAGAACGATGGCAAAAGAATACTATACTGAATTAAAGCACCATAAGATACAATTTGAATACCTTTGAATGTATCTAGACTTGTTTGCACAGTAAAAGTATACACTGAACAGAGGCTATTAGCCAATCCTGGGTGTATATTTTTGTCCGATTTTATCAGAAGTGATAGCCTCATGCCTGCATTAAGCAGACAGAGATGTGGGGTCAGGTTTTCTGGACTGAGGCAAGGAATAATTACTATTGGGCAGCCCATGAGGCTGCTATGGGGCCCTTGGATGTATGAAGCCCAGTCCATGTTGGCTCCATCCAC
Organism: Rhinoderma darwinii; assembly: GCF_050947455.1. Lineage (NCBI taxonomy): Eukaryota > Metazoa > Chordata > Amphibia > Anura > Rhinodermatidae > Rhinoderma > Rhinoderma darwinii. The sequence goes on from NC_134690.1 coordinate 64,842,271, forward strand.
TATTCTAATGGAGATGATGATTTCCTTCTTCGTGTCCACTGCAACATCAGTGAGTGGGGAATTATCCAATGCATAATGTAAAGGATGGGTAATGAAAGACTCGGCCTTCAACCATCAGTTAAGCGTGATGGAGGATAAGTGCTAGTTTGGTAATACATAACATCTAAAGTTGATTTGTAAAGGATCTGCCAGGCACAACTTCTGTGTCAACGCCCATAGGTAATCAGTCTGCACCTGCTTCTATGTCTGTGAGACTGACTCCATCTTCCACCACTCAGGATGGCAGGCTTAGGAGTGGGAGAGCCTATCACAGCCTGGCCAGACGGAGCTAGCTCCCGCCCTCTGTCTATTTATACCTGCCTTTCCTGTTCCTCCTTGCTTGTGATTCTTCTCGTTTGGTTTCCTGGCCCTGCTGCAGCTTCTGAACTATTTGACCCTGCTTTATACTGACCCTGGCTTACTGACTACTCTCCTGCTCTGCATTTAGTACCTCGTACACTCCTGGTTTGACTCGGCCTGTTCACTACTCTCCTGCTCTGCGTTTTGTACCTCGTACACTCCTGGTTTGACTCGGCTCGTTCACCACTCTTGTTGCTCACGGTGTTGCCGTGGGCAACTGCCCCATTTCCCTTATCTTCTGTGTACCCTTGTCTCTTTGTCTGTCGTGCACTTACTGAGTGTAGGGACCGTCGCCCAGTTGTACCCCATCGCCTAGGGCGGGTCGTTGCAAGTAGGCAGGGACTGAGTGGCGGGTAGATTAGGGCTCACTTGTCTGTTTCTCTACCCCCATCATAACATGATGATTTGTTTTTCAATATAGACTTCATGGATAAGTAGAAAAAAATTGTAAACATTATGTAATTACCCCAAGCAAATGCTGTTAAGGGTCGATTTACACGGGTCAATGATTGGGCAAATGAGCGTTCACATGAACACACGTTCCTGATAATTGCCCCGTGTATACAGGAAAATGATCAGCCGATGAGCGAGGTTGTTCATCAGCTGATGTGTTCAATTATGTTAATTTATGCGGCAATAATTATTATCGTTGTCTGTAGCACATCTCACTGTGTAAGCAGTTGTGTTACTGACATGATGGAAATGCATCGGGACGAACGATCGTAGTAGCGATCGCTTGTCCCCATACATAACCAAGCATTGCTCCTTGTGAAATGAGCAAATGAGCGCCGATCAAAGAGCTGCCTCGTTTATCGTGATCGTTTTCACGGCCCATATCGGGCCATGTAATAAGCCCGTATTGATTTAAAGGTCCTAACAAGCAGAGACGCTGGTGGGTGTCTCAGGACAATCAATTGCCTCCTCCTTCCTTTCCTAAGCCTAGACCTCAGCATCATTAAATATGTTTGAAAATTCGACCATTAGAGGCAAAAAAACTGCTCCCAACTTCTAAGACTGAACTTTCAAGGTATTGATAAGAAGCATGAATAAATATCCCTAAAAGCTGAGATCATTTACAAATATCCGGAAAGAATGGAAATAAAGGCAAAGAGTGGACACAAATTAATATACAATTTTATATTATATGTTTTCCCCCTTTTTTACATATTCCCAAATATTTTGATACATATAACTGGTTAGAATTTTTTAACTTTAAAATAAAATTCCCCTTAACCCATATAATACTTATCGTTAATGCCTAATAAACAATTGCTTAAAGAAAAGCTTTCCCCCATCACCCATTTTTAAACTTGATTAGGTAAAAGGTATTAATAGCAATCCTTTTGCCGAGTCTCGATGAGTCTCAGTGACTTGCATAGACAGACTTACCTGCGGTCCACACAGCAGATGCTGTAGGATTTGCCTGGTCAGTATGCGGGTCACATCTCCCAACGGCGGCCCAGATTGGAGCAGCTAACTTTAAAAAATAAAGCGCTTATTAAGAGGATTATCAGCAATACCTTTCACCTAATTTAGTTTAGAAATGGAAAGAGGGGGAATTTCGCCAGAGTGCTTCTTTGAGGGATGTTCATCTCATTTAATAAGAAACTGCAGTTGAGAATAAATATAATGGGCCCTAAAATGTGGTATAGCCAATCGCACTTGATCCACAGGAAGTTTTAAAAATTTCAACTTGATCCAAGATTTTTTCCCCATTCAGAGATGTTGCCTAATAATAAAGTCTAATATCAAAAATAGCTAATTGCGGATCCGAATTGGGCAATTATACAGGTAATACAAAATTTGCGGTAACCATATAATTTTTTTATCAAATTGCTGTAGTTGAAATTGAAAGAGAGAGGCAACTCTGACTGCTCATCTTCCTTTCAACAACGGAGTAAGGCTATGTTCACAATATCAATATGAAATGAAATATTATTATGATGATGATGATGATGATTAGAGATGAGCGAACCGGGACAACCGAACCCGGTTTCGGTCCGAACTTCCTGAAAAGTTCGGTTCGCAGCGAATCCGAACTTCACCGGGTTCGGCCGAACCCGTTTTGACCGAACCCGGTCAAAAACATTATACAAATCGGCAGCCACTTGTCTCTATCAATCACTGATAGAGAAAAGAGGCTGCTGATTAAAAATAAAATAAAAAGCATTTCATACGTACCCGGTCGTTGTCTTGGTGACGAGTCCCTCTTCTTCCTCCAGTCCGACCTTTTCTGACGCGGCAACCTGTGATTGGCTGCAGAGGCCTCTGCAGCCTGTGATTGGCTGCAGAGGCCGCGGCAGCCTGTGATTGGCTGCAGCGCTCACATGGGCTGCATCGTCATCAAGGAATGTCGGGCCGGATGTCGAGAGGGACGCGTCACCAAGGCAACGGCCAGGAGACCGGACTGGAGGAAGCAGGGAGTTCCCGGTAAGTATGAACGTCTTTTTTTTTACAGGTACTGTGATCGGTAGTCACTGTCCAGGGTACTGAAACAGTTACTGCCGATCAGTTAACTCTTTCAGCACCCTGGACAGTGACTATTTAGGGTATGTGCACACACACTAATTACGTCCGTAATTGACGGACGTATTTCGGCCGCAAGTACCGGACCGAACACAGTGCAGGGAGCCGGGCTCCTAGCGTCATAGTTATGTACTGTGTGTGTGTGTGTGTGTGTGTGTTTGGATATGTGTGTTTTTGTTTGTATATGTGTGAGTTCGTGTATATGTGTGTGTGTTTGTCTGTTTATGTGTGTGTGTGTGTGTGTGTGTGTGTGTATATCTTGTTGTGTTTGTGTATATATGTGTGTGTCTGTGTATGGTTGTTTGTTTGTGTGTGCGTGTATATATGTGTGTAGGTGAGTAGAAGTATTGGTATTGTTCACATTGATAACTGTTTTTTTATGTTGTTGCAGATTTTGATGTACCGATTGGACTACATCTTCGATTCGTTGGACTACTGCGTGGATCTACTTTTTTTTAAATTTTAATAAAATGGTTAACGAGGGTTTTGTTGGGGATTTCTTATTTCAATAAAAAAGAATTGTCTTTGTGTTTTTTTTTAAACTTTATTAGTGCCTAGATAATGGCAGTTGGCTGATTGACAGCATCCATTATTAAGGCGGTACTTAGTGTTAGCCGGTGCAGAGGCTAGCACTAACCACCCATTATTACCCCGGTACCCACCACCACCAGGGGTGCCGGGAAGAGCTTGGTACGATCCAGTACCCGACCATCTGTTGTGATGGTCGGGTACTGGGGCGGCCGTAGGCTGGTATTATTAGGCTGGGAAGGGCCAAAATCAGTGGACCTTCCCACCCTTGTAATGCTAGGCTGCTGCTGCTGTGTTGTATCGGGCTGGTTATAAAAATGGGGGGGACCCCCACGTCGTTTTTTTTTTTGAATTTAACAAATTTAGCAATAGACGGGTCCCCCACATTTTTAATAACCAGCCATATACAAGGCCGCAGCAGTCTGGCATTACATTGGTGGGAAGGGCCACTGGTTTTGTCCATTCCCAGGCTAATAACACTGTGTTGTATGTGGCTGGTTATGATAAATTGGGTGGAACCCCATGTCTTTTTAAAAAAATAAATAATAAATAAATAAATAATTTAAAAAAATGACGTGGGGTCCCCCCCACTTTTATAACCAGCCAGATACAACACAGCAGCAGCAGCCTAGCATTACAAGGGTGGGAAGGTCCACTGTTTTTGGCCCTTCCCAGCCTCATAATACCAGCCTGCGGCCGCCCCAGAGCCCGACCATCACAACAGATGGTCGGGTACTGGATCGTACCTGGCTCTTCCCGGCACCCCTGGTGGTGGTGGGTACCGGGGTAATAATGGTGGTTAGTGTTAGCCTCTGCACCGGCTAACACTAAGCCTCGCCTTAGTAATGGATGTTGTCACTCAGACAGCGGCCATTACTAAAGTGGTAGTAATAAAATTTGAAAAGAAAAAGACAAAGATATAGATAAAATATTTTATTGAAATAAAGCACCCCCAACACAACCCTCATTAACCATTTTATTGTAGAAAAAAAACGTCATCTAAGTAGTCCTCGAAACCGACGTAGTCCAAACACCAAACCTGTAAAAAAAAAAAATGAAATAAAACATGTCGTAGGCTTAGATTCAGTTTAATGTGTGATACTGACTGTTATACCATGTATAGAAGCCTGCCGTGAAGTTGACTTAGATACAGGGCGCCAGCAGACAGTATCATACATGGCCATACATACATATATACAAACATACATACAAGCATGCACATATATACATGCAAATATACATACATGCAAACATACACACATATATACATGCAAACTATCATACATACATGCATACACACACACATGAAAACATACATACATACAAACAAACATGCAAACATACATACATATATACAAGCATGCACAAATATACATGCAAACATAAATACATGCAAACATAATTACATACATGCACATATATATAAACATACATGCAAACATACATGCAAAAATAAAAACATGCAAACATACATACATGCACATATATACATACATACATGACAACATACATACAAACATACATGACAACATACATACATGCAAACATACATACATACATATGACCGAAAAGAGAACAAATGCCAAAACACAAGAACATCTAGAAAAATGAGCAAAATATTTTATTCAAAATGACATATACATACAAAAATGATAAAAAGAATCCATGAACCAACAGGTTAAAAAGACCAAACCGCCATACAATGTATAAGGAAGGTAACGTCTGAAGTTGACGTATAATAATGACAACCAAAAGATATGATCTAATGATCAGGGTACATACATGCATAAGTATGAAAAATGAAACATTAATGAAAAAATGCAAGAAAATGTGCGAACATCAAGCACATACCCATTGATCAACCAGATGGAAGCACGGCGATGTGTCTGCCCCAACGCGCGTTTCGGCGCAACTGCCTTCGTCTGGGGGTAGCGTTTTAAATGATGTGTATGCCACTATATATGGGGATGGACCAGCCGATCATAGAAAAAAAGAGGGGGGAGAAGCCCAAGTATAAACATGTAATAATACATGTTTCGCTGCATGTTTACCGGTCGCTTACCTCGTGGTGAAGCCGGTGGCCGCACCTACCAGAACCGCCAATCACGAGAGGCCAGGGTCGGATGCACGCCATCGCGTCAGAGAACGCGGTCACGTGGATCCGAAACCCGGCGCATCATGAGGGCGGAACGGAGGCCGGGCACCCCTCTACCAATCAGAAGGAGCGACACAGCGAAAAGGTAAGTAACCCAGGATAGGACAGTATATACCAGCTTGGACGTGAAGCCAAATTATACAAAACGTCAAAAATAAAGTATATTTCAGTATAACGCACATATAAACAGACAAATGTGAATGAAATATAACATTATGACAAAAGACAACTTGAAAAAGCATGAATGCTGAATAGCACTACGGTGAAAAGATGATGAAATAATGTGATCCGTGAGATGATACTGAATGAATTTTAATAAATCGTGAGGAAAAAGACAAATGCACTGAAAAACGGTGCCAAAGTATTAGAAGCAAGAAAAAATAAATAATAAATAAATTCCTGCGTCAGTAGAATAATAAATGATGAATACATACAAAAATACAGGAAGAAAATGTATATAGATGAAAGTGAAAAATATATTAGGTGAAGGAATGTGTGTATGTGTCTGTGTATGTTGTGAAAAAGTGAGTGAAAGTGAGTAGAGTGAATGAAGCCCAATAAATGAGCAGTGCAGTAACAGAGAGAAGAGAAGAGTAATTGCGTTTATATGTGTGTGTTTATATGCACATAAATAAAGTAAATAAATAATGAAAAAGTGACAATATAAAATTAAGTTTAATCTAACATCTTTTGACAAAATAGGTTGGAGGTGCACAAAATATTACACTAGTGATTGTATTGACGAAAAAACCAAGATGACACACAAGTGTAGATGAAAATTTGTATGAATAACTGGTCACTACGCATCATAAGTAAACGAAGTCGATGGAGAAATATGCTGGCATCCCAAGGAGTGGAAAACATGGAATCCAAGTAATAAAAGGAAGAGAATCACATCAAAGATCTAATCTGTAAATGAATGAAAAAATGTTAAAATCATATAAACACATAGGGTCCTATATAAAAAGATGAACTCCAACACCATTAAAAGCTGCTGACAGTCAGAGAAACGATGAATATCCAGCGGTCTCATTGAGACCTGCGGGGTACATAGTTTGGAGTCTCCATATCCATTTGCACTCACGTTGCAATAAACATTTTTTGAGATCACCCCCACGCATCCCAAGATTAATATGGTCAATGCCCCTGATTTTAAGCATCTTGGAGTTACAGGCATGGTGTGATCGGAAATGCCTAGGGATTGTCTTGAGCTGCTCGATGTTATCAGCCGTTTTTGCATTCTCGATATCCCGTACGTGTTCCCTTACCCTCAACCGAAGCTCACGGGTAGTCATACCTACATATATTTTCGGACAGGGGCAAAGAGCATAGTATATGACACCCTTAGTACCACAAGATATGGGCCAACAGATTTTGAAATCTTGTTTACCACTAGAGTCCGTGAATTTTCCTATTCGTTCGATATTAGGACAACTGATGCAGTCACCGCAAGGTTTGCAGCCCCATTTTGGTCCCTTAGTCCCAAACAACCTACCAGGTTGAATAGGTGAAAGATAGCTACGTACCATGGCATCACGCAGATTGGGAGCTCTGCGGGGTGCCATGGCAGGATAAGGAGGAAGAACTTTCGATAAAGTGGGATCGGTCATCAATATAGGCCAGAATTTATACAGGACACTACGCATTTCTGTCCACCGAGAATTGAAGGTGGTAACAAATCTCACCTTAGGTTCTGTGCCCGACCTTTGGGTAACTTGCAACAATTGTTGTCGGTTGGTCTTAGACGCTCGATCCCGTGCTTTGCGTATACTGCGTTGACTGTAACCCCTTTGAGTAAATCTATCGCCTAGTTCTTTGAAGCGAAATTTGAGATCTTCATTGGTAGAGCAAATTTTCTTTACACGTAAAAATTGACCCACTGGAATAGCATCGATGGTATGACGAGGGTGCGATGAAGTGGCATGCAGAAGTGAGTTGGTTGAGGTTTCCTTACGGTATAAATCCGTCTGTAAGAAACCATTGCCATCTTTCTTGATTAGTATGTCCAAAAAATCGACCTTAGAGTAACTCCACTTATATGTGAGTTTGATGTTAAGTAGGTTACAATTCAGAACTTTAATGAAATCCGAAAGATCTTCAGGAGTGCCCTGCCAGATCATGAAAATGTCATCAATGAACCGTGCCCAAAAGGGGACACGACTCATTGACGGCCCATGATCTGACAGGAAGAGATCTCTCTCCCACAGCCCCAGGAAAAGATTGGCATATGAGGGTGCACAGGCTGCCCCCATCGCCGTCCCCTGGAGCTGTAGGAAAAACGATCCATTGAAGGTGAAAAAATTATGTTTAAGTGTGAAATCCAACAACAGCAATATGAGTTGAGAAATTTCACCTTCAATGTCACTCATGGATAGGAAGCTCTTGACTGCATGTAGACCATCGCTATGTTGAATGCTAGTGTAAAGGGATTCAACATCACATGTGACTAATAAGTGATCTGAATCAATGTGAATCCCCTCGACCTTCAATAAAAGATCGGCAGAGTCACGCAAATAAGATGGTAAACACTCAACAAGGGGTTTCAGATGAAAATCAATCCACCTACATGCTTTTTCCATAAGGCCTCCGGTGCCCGAAATAATAGGCCTACCTGGTGGATTCTTGGCATCCTTGTGAATTTTGGGCAATAAGTACATCGTTGGTATAGTAGGGTCTGACACGAATAAAGACTCACTCAAAGGTTTTGTAATAGTGCCTTTTGCCACAGCATTTTGCAAAATTCCATAGTACTTTGATCTAAAGGAAGACAAGGGGTTGTAAGTAAGCTTTTGATAACACGTTACATTCCTTAGTTGGCGGTTAGCTTCATGAATGTATAATTGGCGGGGCCAAAGTACCACGTTACCCCCCTTATCCGCCGGTTTTATCAAAATATCGTCCCAAGCTTTCATTTTCTTGAGACTTGCTCGCTCAGACCGATTCAGATTGTCATGATCGATGCCACTAGGTATAATACCCCAATCCTTAGAAACAAGTTTGACGAATAGGTCAACTGCTGGACAAATGGACAAAGGGGGAAATTTGGTTGACTTATTCCTAATACATGATGGTATCTTACCTCGGGATGTACTCTCCTCTTGATCAAGTAACTCTTCTAAAATACGCAATGTCTCCTTTTCTTGTACTGTCGTGAAGATACTATCCTCCTCTCTAAAGTACCATTTTTTAAAAATCAGAGATCTGCCGAAGAGTTGCAGATCCTTTACCGCTGAAAAATGATCAAAAGAAGAGGCGGGGGAAAAAGTTAACCCCCTTTCCAAAAGAGACATGTCACTTGATGTGAGTGAGTGTTGAGACAGGTTAATTACCTTAAGCTGTGGAGGACCCAAATTAGAAGCCGGAGTAAAAGTGGAATGCACTTGTCTAGAGTTATAATCAGTTTCTCTATTGACTCTTCTTTTTGGATAAACTGAATTAGTATAGTTGACTTTACGTTTTTGTCTGGTATTGATACGTCCGGGGCCTATATTGTGTGTAGTTATATCATAGTGATCACTAAGGGATGATGCGGATGAAACAGACGGAGAGCGACTAGTGTTCAAAGAAGGTCCACGACGGTTCCATCTATACATCCGTTTCTAAGTGAAATCATCGTGATCACGAATCAGCTTTTTAGTTTTAATTGATTCGATTTCCTTCTCCCAGATGGTGCATTGTTGTTCCAAATGGATGTTAAAAGTCTCAAGACTTTCCCTAGGCATCTCCGATTTGAAGCGTGACTGGATCAATTCTAGCTCAACATCCATTGTATTAATGGATTTAGTGTTGAGGTCAATGAGCAACTCCATCATCTTACGGGAACAGGCGTTACAATTGTTTTCCCATGAGGATGTGAAGGACTCATCCTCAATGGGAAACGATGGGAACACCTGGACCCTCAGGCCCCTCGGTATAAGATTGTACTGCAAATAATTCTGAAGAAAAGCGCGATTCCACCATATCTTCATTCTTTTGTGCATAAGATTCTTGAAATAATTTTGAGACTCCCTGACATCTCTCTGACTGCCAGCACCTGTGGCCATGGATCCGTCTTTAAAAACATTAGAAATTTGAGAAAGCCAGGATTGTTCCCTGGCCCGAAAATCCATGGTTGGATTGCTGGAAATATCTGTAAAAAACAGAAACAAAGCAAATGATATGACCAAAAAGCACAGCATGGATCTAGAATGGTTCAAAATAAAGTAAGAATGCGGCTGTCAGCAAGCATGTTAAATATGAACCAGATCCAGGGGTGTATACCCATAAGGCATCCAAAACATAATATATGACCGAAAAGAGAACAAATGCCAAAACACAAGAACATCTAGAAAAATGAGCAAAATATTTTATTCAAAATGACATATACATACAAAAATGATAAAAAGAATCCATGAACCAACAGGTTAAAAAGACCAAACCGCCATACAATGTATAAGGAAGGTAACGTCTGAAGTTGACGTATAATAATGACAACCAAAAGATATGATCTAATGATCAGGGTACATACATGCATAAGTATGAAAAATGAAACATTAATGAAAAAATGCAAGAAAATGTGCGAACATCAAGCACATACCCATTGATCAACCAGATGGAAGCACGGCGATGTGTCTGCCCCAACGCGCGTTTCGGCGCAACTGCCTTCGTCTGGGGGTAGCGTTTTAAATGATGTGTATGCCACTATATATGGGGATGGACCAGCCGATCATAGAAAAAAAGAGGGGGGAGAAGCCCAAGTATAAACATGTAATAATACATGTTTCGCTGCATGTTTACCGGTCGCTTACCTCGTGGTGAAGCCGGTGGCCGCACCTACCAGAACCGCCAATCACGAGAGGCCAGGGTCGGATGCACGCCATCGCGTCAGAGGACGCGGTCACGTGGATCCGAAACCCGGCGCATCATGAGGGCGGAACGGAGGCCGGGCACCCCTCTACCAATCAGAAGGAGCGACACAGCGAAAAGGTAAGTAACCCAGGATAGGACAGTATATACCAGCTTGGACGTGAAGCCAAATTATACAAAACGTCAAAAATAAAGTATATTTCAGTATAACGCACATATAAACAGACAAATGTGAATGAAATATAACATTATGACAAAAGACAACTTGAAAAAGCATGAATGCTGAATAGCACTACGGTGAAAAGATGATGAAATAATGTGATCCGTGAGATGATACTGAATGAATTTTAATAAATCGTGAGGAAAAAGACAAATGCACTGAAAAACGGTGCCAAAGTATTAGAAGCAAGAAAAAATAAATAATATATAAATTCCTGCGTCAGTAGAATAATAAATGATGAATACATACAAAAATACAGGAAGAAAATGTATATAGATGAAAGTGAAAAATATATTAGGTGAAGGAATGTGTGTATGTGTCTGTGTATGTTGTGAAAAAGTGAGTGAAAGTGAGTAGAGTGAATGAAGCCCAATAAATGAGCAGTGCAGTAACAGAGAGAAGAGAAGAGTAATTGCGTTTATATGTGTGTGTTTATATGCACATAAATAAAGTAAATAAATAATGAAAAAGTGACAATATAAAATTAAGTTTAATCTAACATCTTTTGACAAAATAGGTTGGAGGTGCACAAAATATTACACTAGTGATTGTATTGACGAAAAAACCAAGATGACACACAAGTGTAGATGAAAATTTGTATGAATAACTGGTCACTACGCATCATAAGTAAACGAAGTCGATGGAGAAATATGCTGGCATCCCAAGGAGTGGAAAACATGGAATCCAAGTAATAAAAGGAAGAGAATCACATCAAAGATCTAATCTGTAAATGAATGAAAAAATGTTAAAATCATATAAACACATAGGGTCCTATATAAAAAGATGAACTCCAACACCATTAAAAGCTGCTGACAGTCAGAGAAACGATGAATATCCAGCGGTCTCATTGAGACCTGCGGGGTACATAGTTTGGAGTCTCCATATCCATTTGCACTCACGTTGCAATAAACATTTTTTGAGATCACCCCCACGCATCCCAAGATTAATATGGTCAATGCCCCTGATTTTAAGCATCTTGGAGTTACAGGCATGGTGTGATCGGAAATGCCTAGGGATTGTCTTGAGCTGCTCGATGTTATCAGCCGTTTTTGCATTCTCGATATCCCGTACGTGTTCCCTTACCTTCAACCGAAGCTCACGGGTAGTCATACCTACATATATTTTCGGACAGGGGCAAAGAGCATAGTATATGACACCCTTAGTACCACAAGATATGGGCCAACAGATTTTGAAATCTTGTTTACCACTAGAGTCCGTGAATTTTCCTATTCGTTCGATATTAGGACAACTGATGCAGTCACCGCAAGGTTTGCAGCCCCATTTTGGTCCCTTAGTCCCAAACAACCTACCAGGTTGAATAGGTGAAAGATAGCTACGTACCATGGCATCACGCAGATTGGGAGCTCTGCGGGGTGCCATGGCAGGATAAGGAGGAAGAACTTTCGATAAAGTGGGATCGGTCATCAATATAGGCCAGAATTTATACAGGACACTACGCATTTCTGTCCACCGAGAATTGAAGGTGGTAACAAATCTCACCTTAGGTTCTGTGCCCGACCTTTGGGTAACTTGCAACAATTGTTGTCGGTTGGTCTTAGACGCTCGATCCCGTGCTTTGCGTATACTGCGTTGACTGTAACCCCTTTGAGTAAATCTATCGCCTAGTTCTTTGAAGCGAAATTTGAGATCTTCATTGGTAGAGCAAATTTTCTTTACACGTAAAAATTGACCCACTGGAATAGCATCGATGGTATGACGAGGGTGCGATGAAGTGGCATGCAGAAGTGAGTTGGTTGAGGTTTCCTTACGGTATAAATCCGTCTGTAAGAAACCATTGCCATCTTTCTTGATTAGTATGTCCAAAAAATCGACCTTAGAGTAACTCCACTTATATGTGAGTTTGATGTTAAGTAGGTTACAATTCAGAACTTTAATGAAATCCAAAAGATCTTCAGGAGTGCCCTGCCAGATCATGAAAATGTCATCAATGAACCGTGCCCAAAAGGGGACACGACTCATTGACGGCCCATGATCTGACAGGAAGAGATCTCTCTCCCACAGCCCCAGGAAAAGATTGGCATATGAGGGTGCACAGGCTGCCCCCATCGCCGTCCCCTGGAGCTGTAGGAAAAACGATCCATTGAAGGTGAAAAAATTATGTTTAAGTGTGAAATCCAACAACAGCAATATGAGTTGAGAAATTTCACCTTCAATGTCACTCATGGATAGGAAGCTCTTGACTGCATGTAGACCATCGCTATGTTGAATGCTAGTGTAAAGGGATTCAACATCACATGTGACTAATAAGTGATCTGAATCAATGTGAATCCCCTCGACCTTCAATAAAAGATCGGCAGAGTCACGCAAATAAGATGGTAAACACTCAACAAGGGGTTTCAGATGAAAATCAATCCACCTACATGCTTTTTCCATAAGGCCTCCGGTGCCCGAAATAATAGGCCTACCTGGTGGATTCTTGGCATCCTTGTGAATTTTGGGCAATAAGTACATCGTTGGTATAGTAGGGTCTGACACGAATAAAGACTCACTCAAAGGTTTTGTAATAGTGCCTTTTGCCACAGCATTTTGCAAAATTCCATAGTACTTTGATCTAAAGGAAGACAAGGGGTTGTAAGTAAGCTTTTGATAACACGTTACATTCCTTAGTTGGCGGTTAGCTTCATGAATGTATAATTGGCGGGGCCAAAGTACCACGTTACCCCCCTTATCCGCCGGTTTTATCAAAATATCGTCCCAAGCTTTCATTTTCTTGAGACTTGCTCGCTCAGACCGATTCAGATTGTCATGATCGATGCCACTAGGTATAATACCCCAATCCTTAGAAACAAGTTTGACGAATAGGTCAACTGCTGGACAAATGGACAAAGGGGGAAATTTGGTTGACTTATTCCTAATACATGATGGTATCTTACCTCGGGATGTACTCTCCTCTTGATCAAGTAACTCTTCTAAAATACGCAATGTCTCCTTTTCTTGTACTGTCGTGAAGATACTATCCTCCTCTCTAAAGTACCATTTTTTAAAAATCAGAGATCTGCCGAAGAGTTGCAGATCCTTTACCGCTGAAAAATGATCAAAAGAAGAGGCGGGGGAAAAAGTTAACCCCCTTTCCAAAAGAGACATGTCACTTGATGTGAGTGAGTGTTGAGACAGGTTAATTACCTTAAGCTGTGGAGGACCCAAATTAGAAGCCGGAGTAAAAGTGGAATGCACTTGTCTAGAGTTATAATCAGTTTCTCTATTGACTCTTCTTTTTGGATAAACTGAATTAGTATAGTTGACTTTACGTTTTTGTCTGGTATTGATACGTCCGGGGCCTATATTGTGTGTAGTTATATCATAGTGATCACTAAGGGATGATGCGGATGAAACAGACGGAGAGCGACTAGTGTTCAAAGAAGGTCCACGACGGTTCCATCTATACATCCGTTTCTGAGTGAAATCATCGTGATCACGAATCAGCTTTTTAGTTTTAATTGATTCGATTTCCTTCTCCCAGATGGTGCATTGTTGTTCCAAATGGATGTTAAAAGTCTCAAGACTTTCCCTAGGCATCTCCGATTTGAAGCGTGACTGGATCAATTCTAGCTCAACATCCATTGTATTAATGGATTTAGTGTTGAGGTCAATGAGCAACTCCATCATCTTACGGGAACAGGCGTTACAATTGTTTTCCCATGAGGATGTGAAGGACTCATCCTCAATGGGAAACGATGGGAACACCTGGACCCTCAGGCCCCTCGGTATAAGATTGTACTGCAAATAATTCTGAAGAAAAGCGCGATTCCACCATATCTTCATTCTTTTGTGCATAAGATTCTTGAAATAATTTTGAGACTCCCTGACATCTCTCTGACTGCCAGCACCTGTGGCCATGGATCCGTCTTTAAAAACATTAGAAATTTGAGAAAGCCAGGATTGTTCCCTGGCCCGAAAATCCATGGTTGGATTGCTGGAAATATCTGTAAAAAACAGATGTTTTGGATGCCTTATGGGTATACACCCCTGGATCTGGTTCATATTTAACATGCTTGCTGACAGCCGCATTCTTACTTTATTTTGAACCATTCTAGATCCATGCTGTGCTTTTTGGTCATATACATACATACATGTAAACATACATACACACATGCAAACATATATACATGCAAATATACATACAAACATGCACATGTATACATACATGCAAACATACATGCACATATATACATACATGACAACATACATACATGCAAATATATACATGCAAATATACATACATACACACATGCACATATATACATACATGCCAACATACATGCACATATATACATACATGACAACATACATACATACATGACAACATACATACATACATACATACATACATATATATATATATATACACACATGCAAATATACATACAAACATGCATACATACATACATGCAAACATACATTCATGCAAACACACATACATGCAAACATACATACATACATTCATGCAAACATACATACATACATACATACATACAAATATACATACACACATGAACATATATACATACATACATACATACATACATACATGACAACATACATGCAAAAATACATACATGCAAACATACACACATGCAAACATACATGCAAATATATACATGCAAATATACATACAAACATGCACATATATACATACATGCCAACATACATGCACAGATATACATACATGACAACATACATACATGCCAACATACATACATACATACATACATGCCAAAAAAAAAATAATAATACGTTCATACTTACTTTCCTCCTGTCCGGCCTCCAGCGATGACGTTTCATCCATGTCGCCGCTGCAGCCTGTGATTGGCTGCAGAGGCGGTCACGTGGGATGAAGCGTCATCCTGACGTGCGTGACCGCCACTACAGCCTGTGATTGGCTGCAGCGGCGAAAGGGATGAAACGTCATCGCTGGAGGCCGGACAGGAGGAAAGTAAGTACGAACGTATAATTTTTATTTTTTTATTACATTTAAATTGTATTTTCCGCGCGCCGAGCATGTACTGTCAAGGTTGCTGAAAGAGTTAGTGCAGCCCATTAACTCTATCAGCACCCCGGACAGTAGCATGCTCGGCGCACGGAAGTGACAGGTTCGGTCCGAACCGAACTTTTGATAAGTTCGCTCATCTCTAATGATGATGATGATGATGATAATGGTTATGTGTAAGAAAAACTGCAGCACTACAACGCAACAGTAGGTTGTGAGCATTTATTCACTCAACAACATGACAGCAACATTTTAACCCCTAAGGGTCTTTATCAAGCAATAATAGAGTGCACAGTGCCAAGTATATGTAGGTAAACATATAGTGACATCACTTCTTAAATTAACACATTCATAATAAATATGACAGGTGAGCCATTTCACATATAAACAGATCATTACATTAGTGACAGTGTATCAATATACTGTGTATATATAATAATTAGAAGAATTATAATATTAGGCTTTTGACCATTTTGATCATGTTAATTTTATTTTTACTTTTTAATTTTACCTGCATCGCTTGGACTATTGCTAATATTGGTACAAAAATATGGCAAACAACCCCATAAAAATATGAGCAATTGAGAATTATACAAAGTTTGCTTTTTATTACTGGCTTTTGTAGGACAGCATAATCAATAATTGTTATTTATTTAGTTACTTACATACTTGCATTTATTTGTGATTAAAGTAAAATACTGTATTAATAAAGGCAGTGGTCTTAATGCATGTGGATGTTCCCTTCTTTCTTGGATGTAACGGGCTTGGGTTAGATGTAAATATATTTTAGCCAATTAGTTTGTTTATGTAAATTACTATTTTTGCTTTACATTTCTTAAAGGTTGCAATTTCAGCTAGAATACTAAATAAGCTGAAGTGTGACAATTTGTAGAATAATTAATTTGCTCCTTTATTAGTGTAAGTTTGTTTTTATTATTTTAGCATACATTTTCTGTTTTAATATTAATTATTTTAATTGATAATCCTTCCTAGAACAGAAATGACATGCAGAATTTTTGTTCTTTTTAAGGTTTACTGTTGGTCTTAATTGTGGATTTACTTTATGTCAAAGTTTTATTTAATAAACAATTTATACACAGATATCCTGTTGATAGTGAATGCTCTTTGTACAAACTGATGCTTTAGAATTAGAAACGTTTTGAGAATGTTATCTTTCTTTGAGCTGGCAGGCCACACTCATTAATGGGATTAATTCCAATGTTCCCACCTATTTCACAAGAGAAAATATTTACATATTTACAGCCCTTAATTGGCTGCAGTGATCACAAGGGACAATACAACGTCATCTCAGGAGGCCGGCAGGAACGCATCTCTATGAGAGACCAGGGGTGGTGGTGAGTATGGTATTATTTTTATTTTAGGGGTAGAATCACAAGTGCCCTGATTGCCTTTATTGACTCTCCGATGTGTTCTAGGACTTTATCCCACTTGTAAAAAGTCCTATTAGACATCAGAGAGTCTGACAGGACTTGCGATTCGCATCAAATTAATTTGGATTTAAACAAATTTTCGTGCTAATTCGATAGAATAACTAATTTCAGGAAATTTGCTTAAATACAGTCGCCGACATTAACAACTTTCTCCTACATTTTTGTATAAGGAACTATACCAGGGGCCAAATATACAGTCACAGATGCAGCATTGTGAACTGATGCTAATCATATCTAATGAAAAATCCTTCTCATTATCACTTTTAATCACTTTTTACTTTGTCCTCTCACAATAATATGCACTACATTAACTTTCTTTATCAGCAGGGCCAATAGCACTATTCCACCTCAGGTTCATGGTTTATACATAACACATGTTATTAAAAAATGTCCCATTGACATGTCTGTAAAAAATATTTGTATGATATCAGCATGTGACAAATATACAGAGATGAGTGGCGCTACATTGACACTACTTATCTTTTCCTACAAAAGCAGTTTATCACAGATCACTTTGCATAAAGCTCCTTCTCATGTGCCAACCGCTGGCCAACAGACCTGTTGTGCTCCATCTCTTTTTAAAAAAGCTGGTTCTTTGTAAGCTGTAGTGTGCATTACACAGGTTTAGAGACTGCCGAACACCATAGCACACAGTATAAAATCTGGAGAACATCATAACACACACCTTCTTTTTGAAAAATGTGAGAAATTTTCATATCAACAATGCACAGGAATGTCCCCTTTAGTTTTCAAAAAGAGGTTCTGCAGCCTTGTGCCTTTATACGATCACGGAACTCCTAATACTCTACTAATTTACATTAGGGGGTCCAATATTCCATATATACTATTACTATACAGAAGCATAATTTTTAAAGACATAGTCAGAAAATGTATTGTGTTGTATATGTTGCCAAAATGTCCCTTGATAAATCTGCTTACTAATAGCCTAAGATTAACAAACTATACCAACCCACCAATATTCAAGTATTTAGTGACTTACAGCATATTGCATCGTAACTGAAGACCTCCACACATATAAGAAAATATAAACATCATATACGGTCCTTTTAATTTGCTTCCTGCCTTTAATTGAATAATGACTATCTTCACTTTTTTTCAAATCCCAACTCACCACACACTCGCTTGAATGCATCTCATCCCATATAATTTCTTACTACAACTTTACAACTTTACATTCTTAGGCTTCATTCACATCTGCGTCGGGACTATTTCCGTCAAGGGAACCCATGTACGGAATCCAAACTGAAGCAAATGGAAACCGTATTTGCCACTGAAATGGCATATCTAGGGAAAAATGTAAATTAAGTTGTAAAAGGCAAACATTCACTTGAAATGAAATTATCAATATCTGCCAAACACACTTATTTTTTTTTAACAAAAGTCTATCAGTGTGATTGGTGCAACTTTCAAAATACTTTTTATTAAAAATTATTTTTACCTTTTGAGATACAGCTGCTCTGTATCCTGTATATGTGCTAATGCTTAAATCAGTCAGGTCCGCGGGACTGACGGGTTCAGTGACAGCGGGATCCACCTGTAATCAATTACATCTAAGTCATGAACTTAGATGTGATCGATAGCAGCTAAATCCTGCGTGTCAGAGACACACAGGACCCGCTGATACTGAACCAGGCAGTCCCGGCGGACATGACAGATACAGGATTCAGCGCAGAATACAAAGCAGCTGTATCTCAAAAAGTAAAAATCATTTTTAATAAAAAGTATTTTGAAAGTTTTATCAATCACACTTGCCTTTGAAAAATAGGGTTTAAACTGTTTAAACAATGTATTTTCTACTTCCAAAGCAGTTTTTCTTGTTTGTAGGTCTCTATTTTGTACTTCTAAAAACTAAAAGTCTGACCTTAACATTAATATGGTTCATTGTACAAAACCGCATATTATTCCACTTGTTGGGAGATAGAGAGATGTCAAGTGCGATAAGTTACTAAAAATGTGTTCATTTAAATCCCTGATGTTGCTTTTTAGCATTCATTTATTAGTAAGAAAACGTAAAATTCATTACAAATTATAGCTCTCGACAGTTCAGACTTCAGCTGTCAAATACCAAATAAATATCTTATTTAGAAAGCTGTAAATCTTACATAATGACATTTATGGAAATCCAATATGATTAACCTTTTTTGAAACGTTCATATACATATTTCACTAGTCTAAATTTGTGACATTTAAGACTCAGTTAAAAATGAATATTAAACCAAAGGAAGGGGAATTGGTTCCCCTAACTCTGCAGAACATAGAAGTAGCTGTATTCTTGACATATTTAGTTTTACTTAATAAAAAAAGAATTTTAAGATCTCATAAATATTTTGATTTGAACAGATTTTACAAAATGTTGGCAAAGTTTTTTATATATATATATATATATATATATATATATATATATATATATATATATACATATATATATATAAATATATATACATATATATATATATATATATATATATATATATATATATATATATATATATAAACTATTTTTTTCTATATATATATATATATATATATATATATATATATATATATATAGAAAAAAGCAAAGGATTGGAGCAGCACTGTGAACAAATGCCTGACTAGGCTGGTGCAAAGCTTCAAAAATAAAGGAGTGACCTCTCCTTATGTGTTAGATATCCAAAAAAGAGAACGTGAAGCAGCACTTAAATAAAGTGAATTTATTCATCCAGCATGGAACCACAACGTTTCACCTTACAGAGTTCAGTTGCTGAGACTGGAATGAAAGTGCATCCGTCAACCTTATCAAGAGCTTTGCATACAACTGGTCTGTATGGGAGTTTGGCGAGAGAGAATCCATTGCTAAGGAAAAAATCAAAGTATGTCTAGAGTTTGCTAGGAAACATTAGAGTGACCCAGCTATAATGTGGGATAAGATTTTGTGGTGAGACATAAATTGATCTTTTTGAGCAAAATTGTGTGGCACAAACCGAACACTGCCCATTCCTCAGCAAACCTGACCTCAAGGGAAGTGTAGAGATGGCTGCATTTTGTTGTTGGGCATCTTGTTAAGGAATGAAAGATGGTGAAAAATTCAAGGAGATACTACTAGGCTACCTGCATAATTCCACTTAAAAACTTAAGCTTGGGAGAAAGTTCACCTTTCCCAGGACAGTGATCCCAAGCACAATGTCAAATCAATACAAGAATGAAAAATGTTCTTCAATGGGTGAGGAAAAGCCAAGATCTCAACCCAGTCAAGAATCTATTGCACTATTGGAAAATAATGATCCACAAGCGTCACCCAACCAAACTGAACAAAACTGCCAGGAAGAATGGGCAACTTTCACCCTCAAATAGTGTGCAATACTAGTACAAACATAACCTTACAGACTTAACCCCTTAAGGACTCAGCAATTTTTGTTCTCATGGACAGGACCCATGTTTTAAATTTTTTCATGTTGGCATTCCGAACGCATTCCGGAACATATATGGCATCGCCATACCCGAGAAAACCCGCTTAAAATTGTATGAGGTATTTGTCTTCGTTGGCACAAACTGGGCACAACATATTGTGCACTAAAATGGCATATCAGCGGAAAATTGCAATTTTCACTTTGCGCCATTTGCTGCGCATTCATTTCTAATGAAAACAAAAACACCTGTGGGGACAAAAAAAATGCTCACTACACCCCTAAAATGCCTTAAGGGGTTTAGTTTCCAAAATAGGGGTCACTACTTGTTTTTTTTTTTACTATTTGAGCTTGGGGAGTTGATCACAGGGGATCAAGAGAAGGCAGAGTTACTAAATGGGTTCCTTAGCTCTGTATATGCAACAGAAGAAAGAGCAGCTGATATAGCCGGTGCCAGTGCTGTTAATATATCAGTTGATATACTGAATTGGATGAATGTAGATATGGTCCAAGCTAAATTAAATAAAATAAATGAGCACATGACCCGGGACCAGATGGGTTACACCCTAGAATTCTTAAAGAGCTTAGTTCAGTTATTTCAGTCCCCCTCTTCATAATATTTAGATATTCCCTAGTGACTGGTATAGTGCTAAGGGACTGGCGCAGGGTAAATGTGGTGCCTATTTTCAAAAAGGGCTCTAGGTCTTCCCCGGGTAATTATAGACCAGTAAGCTTAACATCCATCATGGGGAAAATGTTTGAGCGGCTATTGAGGGACTATATACAGGATTATATGACAAAAAATAGTATTAAAAGTGATAGCCAGCACGGTTTTACTAAGGACAGAAGTTGTCAAACTAACCTGATCTGTTGTTATGAAGAGATGAGCAGAAGCCTAGACAGAGGGTCCGCTGAGGATATAGTGTTTTTGGACTTTGCAATGGCATTTGACACTGTCCCTCATAGACGTCTAATGGGTAAATTAAGGACTATAGGTTTAGAAAGTATAGTTTGTAATTGGATTGAGAATTGGCTAAAGGACCGTATCCAGAGAGTTGTGGTCAATGATTCCTACTCTGAATGGTCCCCGGTTATAAGTGGTGTACCCCAGGGTTCTGTGCTGGGACCACTATTATTCAACTTATTTATTAATGATATAGAGGATGGGATTAATAGCACTATTTCTATTTTTGCAGATGACACCAAGCTATGTAATATAGTTCAGTCTATTGAAGATGTTCGTGAATTGCAAGCGGATTTAAACAAACTAAGTGTTTGGGCAACCAGTTGGCAAATTAAGTTTAATGTAGATAAATGTAAAGTTATGCACCTGGGTACGAACAACCTGCATACGTCATATGTCCTAGGGGGAGCTACACTGGGGGAGTCACTTGTTGAGAAGGATATGGGTGTACTTGTAAATCATAAACTAAATAACAGCATGCAATGTCAATCAGCTGTTTCAAAGGCCAGCAAGATATTGTCATGTATTAAAAGAGGCATGGACTCGCGGGACATGGATGTAATATTATCACTTTACAAATCATTAGTGAGGCCTCATCTAGAATATGCAGTTCAGTTCTGGGCTCCAGTTCATAGAAAGGATGCCCTGGAGTTGAAAAAAATACAAATAAGAGCAACGAAGCTAATAAGGGTCATGGAGAATCTAAGTTATGAGGAAAGATTAAAAGAACTAAACCTATTTAGCCTTGAAAAAAGACGACTAAGGGGGGACATGATTAACTTATATAAATATATGAATGGCCCATACAAAAAAATATGGTGAAATCCTGTTCCATGTAAAACCCCCTCAAAAAAGAGGGGGACACTCCCTCCGTCTGGAGAAAAAAAAAAAATGGTTCAAACTGCAGAGGCGACAAGCCTTCTTTACTGTGAGAATGGTGAATCTATGGAATAGTCACCGCAGGAGCTGGTCACAGCAGGGACAGTAGATGGCTTTAAAAAAAGGGTTAGATCATTTTCTAGAACAAAAAAATATTAGTTCCTATGTGTAGACATTTTTTACCTTCCCTTTTCACATCCCTTGGTTCAACTTGATGGACATGTGTATTTTTTCAACCGTACGAACTGTGTAACTATGTAACCTCAGAGTCCTGCAATTGTGGGCCAATGGTGTGAAAATCACCAAAATAGACCTCAAATGCGCATGCTGCTGTTCACTTCTAAGCCCTGTCATATGTCCAAGCAAATGATAAATGCCTTGAGGGTTGTAGTTTTTAAAATGGGGTCACTTCTTGTGAGCTTCCACTGTACTCTGGTACCTTAGAGTTTTGAAAATGCAACATGGCGCCCAAAAAACAAGCCAGCAAAATCTGCATGCTTAATAGCGCTTCTGCCTTTCTGAGCCCTGCCATGTGTCCAAACAGCAGTTTATGACTGCATATGGGGTATTGCCGTAATCGGGAGAAATTGCTTTTCAAATGTTGGGGTGCTTTTTCTCCTTTATTCCCTGTAAAAATTGAAAATGTCCATGTTTTATCAGAAGAAAAGTAATTTTCAATTTCACAGCATAATTCCACTAAATTCAGCAAGAAAACTATGGGGTCAAAATGCTCACGATACGCCTCGATAAATTCCTTCAGGGGTGTCGTTTCCCAAATGGGATAAATTTTAGGTGTTTTCTACTGATTTGGTCCCACAGGGGTTTTGCAAATGTGACATGGTGCCAAAAACCATTTCAGCAAATTTTGAGAATATATAAGTCCCTATGTCTCAGTTTTAGATCTATCTGTGTTCTGTTTCATTATAAGTATTATGATGTTTAAATATTTAATAGTATTAAATATGTTCCTATGAAATACACTTTTAAGAATTAAATGTGAAACTTTATTCAAAACAACATTCAATCCACTGGATAATTTATCAAGTAAAAGGAGAATACATACAGTATGATGTTCCCATGTTAAAATAAAAAAGAAACCTGAAAACCCAGGTATACATTTATGCAAATTACATTCCCTTTGTATATAGAAATGTGCAACTGAAGGCAGTTCTGGAAATCGGTGTCAGCTCATGACTTATCTCTTTTATGTAAATGACTCATATTTTAGGGCAAGATCTTTCTTTACACATCACATTGGGTATACTAAAAATAGAGGAAAAAAATCTAGCTTTACAGATATCATATTCAAAAACATAGCTATTTGATCAAATAAAAAAAGGAAAGACACAAATAAAAAATGATGTGCTGACATATAAAAGAAAATAAATACGAACATGAATATGTGTGACATTACGACAAAGAAGCAAGGTTTGTAACAGATAGACCTCATCCATGTAGTGCAGAACCCATAGATTGTATGGGAATGGCAGAATGCAGTGTTGAACAGTGGCACCATATAAAATGACACATATGCACCTGCAGGTCTATAATATAGACCTGTAGCGACCCCATGTACCGCCATACAAGGCCAATGCATGCAGTCTTATAGTAAAAATCCTATGTTCTAAAAATACTATTGATTGAACTTGGGACCATAATTACTCCTATATAACTGGATGCATGCTGTCTATTTGCAGTCAATGAGAGATTCTAACAAACATCTCTGAATCAGAAGACAAATGGGTACAACTCTAATGGTAATACTACGGCCTCTTTATTCTAGCAAGCAATGTGGCTCACAAAGCACAATCCCCCTACCAATGTTTGAAGGTGAATCTTTGCTTTATTAAACACAAAGTATAAACAGGACAATATCATATTTAGCAGTTCTATACTAAACTCCAAGATGATTTGCAGGACAAATTTAATTTTAATTAGGCACATTTTTTATGTATTTTTTTGTTTAAATATGTACAGAATTAACTACCGATCCCACCCGTCTCCCCTAAAGATATCACTCAGTCCAATTCTGGGATAGTCCCTATATCCAAAGAAAGCCTGTAAGAATAACAATAGAAGAAAACTTGTATTCTGCAACATACGTTGCTTGTCTTATCCGGAGTGTATTTGTACAAATCATATCAAAATTACTTTGAAAAGTGTGAAACCATACATTGGTAACAATTACACAACAAAACATGAAAATCCATTGGCCTGTCACTCGTGTGCCAATCCAGTCTAGATGTATTAATGCAATTTTCAGTTTCTCATTAATGTTAATGGAGCAAGACCTGGGGTATCCAGCCAAGGCACCCAAAATCTTTTAACCATGCCTCTTTCTTGATATACAAATTTTTTCAATCTAAGAATAAGATTACCTCTACTTACATATTCTGCCATATGAGGGGGGGGGGGGGCATCTTTCCAGTGATAAGCAATTCATTCTCTGGCTTAATATAATAGGCGAAGAATGGCAAGTCTACAACTCTCCGTCATAGGTATTTCAGACACATAACCACAAGATGCAAAGCAATGTATTTGTATTCATCTTAACCACATTGACTCTATTAATCATATCTAACACATTCTTCCTTTATCTACTCAAAGGAGGGCAATTGCACATAAAGTGGATTAATCTTGCTCCACGGGATTGACACCGGTTACAAGCGTCCTCTGATCTGATTCCCATTTAAAAAAGAATTAGATTTAGTCCTGTATAACCTGTGTAAAACAAACAGATGATATAATCTAGGGCCTCACTCACAGATACTTTCGGGACAGATTGTACAAAATATCTGTCCATTGCTCATCTGCTACATCCAATTCCTACTTATTACATAAGGGGATGAGCTTTGAGATATGCCTCCAACAGACATCTATAGTGTAGGGAAATAATCCATCCAGTCTCTGAGGTATGTGCAGCTAGCATGATGGGAGAGAGTGAATTCTGCACATTCAAAGCACGGCAGAGTTGCAAATACTGATTAAAGCAACTGTGAAGTATTCCAAATTCCTGTTGGAATCGCTAAAAGGACTTAAGATGTCCATCTAAATTATTTACGCCCCTGGATGTCCAGGAATTAAACCTAGATAGATTGTAATTCAGGGTAGAGGTAGGTTGGCTATATAGGAGTTTACGTAGTGTATTTTGTGATACCCAGTAATTGTCCAGTTTTACACCAGTTTATGTATAGAAATTAAAGTTCGAATATGAGGAAAATAGGATTTAAAAGATCCAGCCTCCAGAGACGTTAGTAGTTGAGGTTGGGTCTCCAGAAATCCTATAATTTTACTGAAGGACATATATGGACAAGATTCTCCCCAACCTCGTAGATGTTGTCCTTGAGCAGTAAGTTACTACACCCAAGGGTTAGGAATAGTCAACCCCGATCTTCCATAGATCTCAGCAAAATATCAAATATAATACTGGGGACACCACTCTTTGAGATAAGTTCACAGAAAATGGCATGTATTTTATGATAAAGATTTATAGGAAGCCAAATTGGGGCATTATAAAGCAAATACTGTATAATAGGTGTGGCATAAGGATCATTTTAACCAGATTTGCTTGCCCAATGACTGAGGCAATTTACTACAATCCCAGCTTTTTTGTGGAAATCTAAGGATCAAAGGTTGTTGCCGACTTTGGTCATTGTTCTTCTGTCAAGGCATGCTGAAAGTGTGTGAGAAGCAGAGATTGAAAGACATTGATCTTCATCCATAGTTTCCCAGTGATGAGCAATAGATAATGTCAAGAACATAAGCACTAATGTGCTGTATCCATTACTCAGCTGATTGTTACTTATGACCAAATGCTTCAGTTATTGAACACAAGACACAGCATTTCTTTAAGGATATCACAAGGATGCTTCAGAAGAGAAAATTCAAGATGCTGATGGGGACTATGTTAATATTTTATTTGTCTAGGTCAAGAACTTCAAAGACTTAAGCATTAGAGATCACATTGATTAATTGATAATATATCAGTCCTGGCAGTGGAAGATGCTTGAAAAAGCCATTCGTCTGACCATTAAATATTCATTCAAGCGCAGCAGTTTGAGTATATTGTGCTGTGGCATCAGACCTCACATAAACCTTATTAACAAATGTAATTGCTTCCAAGCCATACAAATGGTCCTGTCAGCTTCGTTTTTCAGATATTTTTAAATTATGCAATGAATATGATCCCCCGACAATAAGTATATACATATATATATATATATATATATATATATATATATATATATATATATATAAATATATATATATATATATATATATATATATATACAGTACTGTGCAAAAGTTTTAGGCAGTTGTGGAAAAATGCTTCAAAGTAAGAGTGCGTGTTAATGTTTATTTTTTTTATCAATTAACTAAATACAAAGTGAATGAACAGAAATCTAAATTTAAATCAAAATTTGGTGTAATCCACCTTTGCCTTCAAAACAGCATTAATTATTCTAGGTACACTTGCACAAAGTCATGGATTTTGAAGGATTATACTCAGGTGTATGATTAACCAATTATACCTAACAGGTGATCTTGATCATCATTTTCATATGTAGGTTGAAACAGTCTTTAACTGTAACAGAAACAGCTATGTAGGAGGGTAAAAACTGGGTGAGGAACAGCCAAACTCTGCTACAAAGGTGAGGTTGTGGAAGAGAGTTCCATGTCACAGGTCCACCATGGCATGACTGAGCACAGTAACAGGACACAAGGTAGTTATACTGCATCAGCAAGGTCTATCCTAGGCAAAGATTTCAAAGCAGACTAGGGTTTCAAGATGTGCTGTTCAAGCTCTTTTAAAGAAGCACAAACAAACGGAACAATTTGAGGACCGTAGATACAGTGGTTGGCCAAGGAAACTTAGTGGGGCAGATCAAAGAGACATTATGCTTACTTTCCTTCAAAATTGGAAGATCTCCAGCAGTACCATCAGCTCAGAACTGGCAGAAACCAGTGGGACCAAGGTACAACCATCTACTGTTCGGAGAAATCTGGCCAGAAGTGGTCTTCATGGAAAAACTGTGGCCAAAAATCCGTACCTTCAACATGAAAACAAGGCCTAGTGACTCGACTGTGCATGTAAACATGGGGACTGGTTGTGCAGAAAAAATGTCAGCAGGTGCTCTGGATTGATGAGTCAAAATGTGAAATGTTTGGATGCCACAGAAGGCAGTTTGTTCGCTGAAGGGCTGGAGAGCGATACAATAATGCATAATGGAGGTTCCTTGCAAGTTTAGGGCTGCATTTCAGCAAATGGAGATGGGAATTTGACCAGGATTAATGGTGTCCTCAATGCTGAGAAATACAGGCAGATACTTATCCATCATACAATACCATCAGGGATGCATCTAATTGACTCCAAATTTATTCTGAAGGAGAACAATAACCCCAAACATACATCAAATGTCATTAAAAACTATCTTCAGTGTAAAGAAGAACAAGAACCCCTGGAAGTGATGATATGGCCCCACAGAGCCCTGATCTCAAAATCATCGTGTCTGTCTGAAATTACATGAAGAGACAGAAGGATTTGAGGAAGCACCTACATCCACAGAAGATCTGTGGTTAGTTCTCCAAGATATTTGGAACAACCTCTCTGCCGAGTTCCTTCAAAAACTGTGTGCAAGTATACCTAGAAGAATTGATGCTGTTTTGAAGGCAAAGGGTGGTCACACCAGATAATGATTTGACTCAGATTTCTCTTCTGTTCATTCACTTTCCATTTTGCTAATTGATAAAAAAAAACTAACACCTTCATTTTTTAAAGCATTCTTACCTTGCAGAATTTATACACAACTGGCTAAACCTTTTGCACGTAAGGTTATGCAAATTGAGGAAGTAGCAGGTTTCGCTTGGATCTGAAAATGATCACATTTTCAAGCACCTAGCTCCGACATGTGGCATGTGGGAGGGGCATAAAAGCCAGATTGAAAGCAAAGTTTTTTAGCCACATGAAACCTCAAAAATCTGATCAAGTGGTATGGGATGATTGTGCGATGCCTCCTGTTCGTTGATGTACCAGTTAGCACCACTTGTCGTAAACTGAGAGGGATATTATCACTGAATTCAATAGGTAAGTTCCTCCAAAAATGTTTTTATCACAGAATAGGACCGCTTTATAAGACATAACCTTTATTGATTATAGGACTAAAAAACTCACAGTAAATCCATTGATATACAAATACCTCTGACACCACCAGGGCTGATTCAATAACCAATCCACAATTATCACCTGGAGTATCCAGAAGATAAGTGTCTTTAGGTGGCGTGGTACCAAACGCCACCTAGGATATACTCCAGGGATAAAAAAAAATGTTTTCTGTTTTCTTAGTGTAGCCAATAAACACAAAAAAAATATATGTTTTTTGCATACTCCAATATCAACACTGATAATTTTAGTCCCAAACTGAGAGGGACAGAATCCTTAAACTACTCTCCTAGGCCGAGATGTCAGCACTGTTCAACATTGCGTGTCCAGGAGGGTGGGAGAACAGTAACGAACAAGAATAACAGAAAGAGGTGCGCGGAGGCGAACCTCTGCGCAGATGGATCGTCTGATTGGAAGAATGGCATGTAGTGATCCATTCTGTACTGCAAGTGAAATTGGACGTCACATCCCAAGCCTAGCGCTGCAAACAGTTTTTACAAATAGAAAGAAGAAAAAGAAGGCTGGCACTGCCCTAATTCAGGCACAATATAGTCTCTGCATGAAGATCCTTACTGGCTTGAAAACATGGAATAAGCTGCCAAATTGTTGCCCACGGGGTGCTCATCGATTGAAACAGCACGCTTGAAAACATATATAGAAGACAGAAATTCGAGGCACTCGCCGTTAGTGGCAATAAATAGATTTATTGAAAATGATCTCGGTCTGTTTGGTGTAGAGAAATCTACAGCTCTTTCACGCTACATGCCCTTTTTCAAGGCCTTGAAAAGGCGCATGTAGCGCAAAACGGCCGTAGGTTTCTCCACACCAAAAAGACCGAGATCATTTTCAATAAATCTATTTATTGCCACTAACGGTGAGTGTCTCGAATTTCTATCTTCTATAAACAGTTTTAACACAAACCATGAGAAGGTGTTTGCACGACATTGATAACCTCATTGATAGCATGCCAAGGCATGTAAGTGCGTTTATTTCTGTGTGTGGCGCTGATACTGGATACTAAATAAATCAAGGTGTTTGGAATATTATGTTTCCAATTTTTTTTTTTTTTTTATGATTTGCATATCCTTAAAGAGACTCTGTCACCACATTATAAGTGCCCTATCTCCTATATAAGGAGATGGGCGCTGTAATGTAGGTGACAGTAATGCTTTTCATTTAAAAAAACGATATTTTTTCACAACGTTAGGAGCGATTTTGGTTTATGCTAAAGAGCTTTCTTAATGCCCAAGTGGGCGTACTTTTACTTTCGACCAAGTGGGCGTTGTACAGAGGAGTGTATGACGCTGACCAATCGGCATCATGCACTCCTCTCCATTCATTTACACATCACTAGCGATATAGATATATCGTTATGTGCAGCCTCATACACAAACCCTAACATTACTACAGTGTCCTGATAATGAATACACATGAAATCCAGCCTGGACGTCATGTGTACTCAGAATCCTGACACTTCTGACTCTTTTTTTGTGAGATTCCGGCAAGTGAAACCAAATCTCGCGAGACCGGATCCCGGGCTGCTGCCGCAACTTTGTGGGTGTGTGGGTGAGACGCCCCATGGTCACAGACTTGTCCGGACAGGTCTGTGGGTGGCAGTTCTCGCTCGCGCATGTGCAGTGCGGCGGTGGCTGGCGGTTTTCATGGGGACTGGACTATCGAGGGGAGCGCCAATTTAGACTTGAGGTTTGGATGACATCTGATCTAAGGCTCATTTATTTATTTATAAATTCAATCACTAATAAGAGAATGTCATTTATAGGTATTTACACACTCTGAGATATATCTATTCATCAATAGTAACTGGATGTCACGATGCGTTGCGACTGTTTCCCTTCTGGATCACTGGACCGGGTGTTTGATGGTAATATTGCATCCAGGTCCTGTGGCCGAGTTCGGGATTCATTGCACGCATCGGGTCTGGGCAGAGACCGTAGAGTACGTCATACTTTTTCTCCCATGCATATCATTAGTATAATTATTAGTCACCTGCCATTCTCCACAGTCTTTTCTATTGGCTGATCGTTTCTATATCCGCCTCCCTGTGTATCCTTCCAATCACGCCTCCTGAGGAATACTAGGGAAACGTGCGTCGAGGCGCAGTACATTCGCTCTAACAAACCTCTTTGAAAGACAAGTAAGTTACATTGTTACTGATGTATATCCACAGTCAAAAGCTACTATTCAGTATAGCATGTCCATTACATGATGCCATATCATTCCACTTTGTAGCCTATTGAGTATTTACTGTTTGCAAGTGCTTTATTTTTCCCTTGCATACTCAAATGTGGCTATTTGTGTAGCACAGACCAACGCCTTGATTTCTTTCTATATATACATCTGTGCATCCATCAGGATTTTTTCATGTGATGGACAATATCCTATGTATACCTACCCTAGTCTATTAAATATAGCTATGTATTTTGTTGATACTATTGTTCTTTGATACATTCTGCTTATATGCTTATTTACATTGTATGTAACATTCATGTTTTTGTTTTAAAAATATTTAATTAAATAAAAGATTTATATTTTATATATGCCTATCTTTAGTCTTCAGGCTCCTAATTTATTCTCTGTTTGGTTTAACATCAATTTTTTTAGGACTGGAAAACCCCTTTAATGTCATGGTCAGGACTCTGGTCAGGAGTCTCACTATTAGATTCGGCTTAGGGTAAAACCAGAGGCATAGTCTGGGAGGTATGGACTTTGTGTAGGGAATACTCAGATTACATAGTGGTATTTCCGAGGCGAGTTACCAGATAAGACAGATACCGGTCAGGGCAGAAAGAATCAAAAAGCAGAGTCAGGAAAAAGTCTGGGGGATCAAATCCAAAACAGAAAAAAACACATTTACAAATTGTTGGTCTGGCAAGGTGTGGCCAAAGGCTGAGCACAAACCAGCTGACATTGTGCTTGTCCCTTTAAGATGTTGCTTGGCGTGGTGAGACAAGTAGAGAGACATCGGCCACACTGTTAGGACGAAGGGCTGGTGTCCAATCTTAATTAAATGGACTCAAGTTTATCAATTCCCTATCTCCTAAATTATTTAATAGGCGCCATGCTGCTGATAACTACAGTGTGATTTGTTTTAAAAAATGTTTGTTTGCAAAGTTATGAGCATTTTTCTAAATATGTAAATTAACCTTTATTAGACAAGTGGGAGGTAACAGCAGCGATTCTCCTGAGGTGGAGCTATCTCACAGCCTCTGACGCTGTCCTATCAGCATTAAAGAGGCTCTGTCACCACATTATAAGTGCCCTATCTCCTACATAAGGAGATGGGCGCTATAATGTAGGTGACAATAATGCTTTTTATTTTTTTTTAAATGATCTATTTTACAACTTTATTAGTATTTTTAGATTCATGCTAATGAGTTGCTTAATGCCCAAGTGGGCGTATTTTTACTTTAGACCAAGTGGGCGTTGTACAGGGGAGTGTATGACGCTGACCAATCAGTGACCAATCAGCGTCATTCACTCCTCTCCATTCATTTAGTCAGCGCATAGGGATCCTGTTAGATCCTTATGTGCTGTCTTATACTTACACATTAACAATACTGAAGTGTTTAGACAGTGAATAGACATTCCACGGAATGTCTATTCACAATCTCTGCACTTCGATACTCTGTCTGTGGTAGTTACAGCAGAGGACGCGTAATCTCGCGAGATTACGAGTAAATGACAGGTTACAACGAGATCACGCTTCCTCTGCTGTATATACCATAGAAACAGTAACGAAGTGCAGAGATTGTGAATAGACATTCCGTGGAGTGGTAAAAATAGATTGTTTTGTTAAATAAAAAGCATTACTGTCACCTACATTATAGCACCCATCTCCTTATGTAGGAGATAGGGCACTTATAATGTGGTGACAGAGCCCCTTTAAGCTGCTTCACACAGTATGAGAGACTGAAGGGATCCCCCTTCCCTCCAGCCTCAAACAGCCATATCTCCGCTGTGGACCACCTAGAACAGTGGTTCTGGTGGCATATGAAAGAGGAGATTCTAATCTGAGAACAAATCAAACTGCAGTTATCAGCAGCAAAGCGCCTATTCGATTAGTTAAGAGACAGGGATTTGATAAACTGGTGGCAGATTCCCTTTATGAGTGTGGAAATAAAAAACAAGGCAGCTCAAGTAGTGACACTATTGAATTATGCATCTCTATCACTAGAGCACTGTAAGGATTGAATAGGGTAAGAGCAACAATTGTTATCTATTGGAAATTTACATCAAAGAAAGCCATTTACAGGAAGTTTCTTCTTATCTAGATCTTTATAGTCATTTTTCCACATTTTGTTTGCACACGTTTTAATTTTCGGAATTATATAGTTGTAGGATGTGTAATTGTACTTTTCAGCAAATGCACTGCATGAATCACTGCCCAAGTAAAATATAATTTGCAGATTACCTCACATTTTGAGTTTTTTTTTATATATAAATTACATATTTTCCCAACATCATCTGCAATTAGTTCATTGAAAAAGCTCTATTTTATTCCATTAATGAGATGACTTCCTATATCTTTATGCCTCTTGCAAAATGAAGGACAGGCAATGCCTTAGGCGTTCTGCACTCTTTTATGGACAACTCTGTATGCTCTTTTATTCTTTGTTGTAATAATGGAATAAAACTCCATATCTGATTCTATATTTAAAGAGTTTAGCACTAACAACCAAGAATAGCTCAGCTGGCTTCCGATTTAATACATTTCCTCCCAACAGTTATACAATAACCTTATATTTACAAGGAAAATTCATTACTTATTGTATGCATGGGTGAATTAGGAGTACCATGTGCCCTGGGTTGTATGAAAGTGAGCCCACCTTCCAGCATGTAAAGACACATCTACTAAATACATAGGTGTAGTGCAGGTATACAGTAACAGAACCAAACTTATTGCACAGATACGTTAAAAGGACCAAGCTTATTGCCTAAATACTGTACCAGAACCAATGATACTGCATAAGGGTATGTTCACACGGCCAAATTTCAGACGTATACGAGGCGTATTATGCCTCGTTTTACGTCTGAAAATAGGGCTGCAATACGTCGGCAAACATCTGCCCATTCATTTGAATGGGTTTGCCGACGTACTGTGCAGACGACCTGTAATTTACGCGTCGTCGTTTGACAGCTGTCAAACGACGACGCGTAAATTTACTGCCTCGGCAAAGAAGTGCAGGGCACTTCTTTGCCACGTAATTTGAGCCGTTCTTCATTGAAATCAATGAAGCACGGCTCAAGGTTTACGAGCGTCTCAGACGCCTCGTAAATTACGAGGAGGAGCTTTTACGTGTGAAACGAGGCAGCTGTTAACAGTCTGTCTTTTCACACGTAACTGCCTCTCAGCATGTGAACATACCCTTAGCACGGTGCCAGACTCAAGATCAGTACAGAGATACAGCAACATGTAACGTAGGGTTGATGGAGTAGTTCTCCATTAAGAAAAGACAATCGTAGACCAAATGAATGTTGAATAGTTTGATTTTACTGAAAATAACTTAGATTACAGTATCACAAAAGCGTAAGAGTTATATGTATTTAAGAGGCACAATATGTTTAATGGTTACAATACTCAAAAGAGGCAAACCATCTTGATAGTTACAGTTCACATGAAGTGGCAAAATCTCTTAACGTTGCAGAAAAACCAATGGAAACGCTAAACAACAAGTAATCCTTCCTCTTCAGCTCACAGAGGCCACACCAGGATTAAGTTACTTTACTCAGTCTCACTCAGATTTTTATCCACTGTCAACAGCAGATGGCAATATATCTCTCCACTCTACCTCTGCTCTAAGGGCTTGCGCATTATAGGCTGCAGTTCCCTGACTCACCAGGTTTCTGTATTAGGCCTCATTTACACGAGCGTAATATACGCGCGTGCTTTTCACGCGTGTCGTACGCACCTATTTACTCTATGGGGCAGTGCAGACAATGAGTGAATTTTGCGCAGCGCGAGTGCGTTGCGTAAAACTCACGACATGTTCTATAATCGTGCGTTTTTCGCGCATCACGCACCCATTGAAGTCAATGGGTGCGTGAAAACCACACAGGTCGCACGGAAGCACTTCTGTGCGAACTGCGTGATTCGCGCAAGAGCTGTCAAACTGAATGTAAACAGAAAAGCACCACGTGCTTTTCTGTTTACAAACATCCGAATGGAGTGTCTTAGAGATGAGCGAACCGAACTTCACCGGGTTCGGCCGAACTCGTTTTGACCGAACCCGGCAGGAGACAGTCACTGTCCAGGGTGCTGAAAGAGTTAAACTGGTTCAGCACCCTGGACAGTGACTTCCGATCCCAATATACGCGAACGTGTAAAAAAAAAAAAGTTCTGACTTACCGATAACTCCCTGCTTTTTCCTCCAGTCTGGCCTCCCGGGATGACGATTCAGTCCAAGTGACAGCTCCAGCCAATCACAGGCCAAGCACAGGCTGCAGCGGTCACATGGACTGCGGCGTCATCCAGGGAGGTGGGGCCAGATGTCAAGAGAGGCGCGTCACCAAGGACGCGTCACCAAGGACGCGTCACCAAGGCAACGACCGGGAAGTTCTCGGTGAGTACGAACCTCTTCTTTTTTTTTTAAACAGGTTACTCGATATGGTGATCGGAATTCACTGTCGAGGGTGCTGAAAGAGTTACTGCCGATCAGTTAACTCTTTCAGCACCCTGGACAGTGACTGACGTCGACTAGCCTCATCTCTACACGACTAGCCACGCATCATACACTGATGACACACGGAGCTGTCAACTGCCGTTTTGCGGACGCAAAACGCTGCGTTTTTTTGCGTGCGCAAAACGCACACGCTCATGTAAAACAGGCCTTACTCTCATTCAATAGGCAATCTTACTACAGGACTACGGATCACACCCAGGTCTACTCCCTTACACTCAGTCATCACAGGAACAAGGCAGTATTCTTTCTAGGGCTCTGACTCTCAAGGACTCCTACCATTCTACCCCTCGCACGGTTTAAGCCTACAGGGAAACCAGTCCCCATGTAGCAATCCAAGTGACCCACTAGAACACGGATCCCTCCAAATCTCGCTTTAACCTACCTACAGCCTCTGCCAGGTATGAGCTCAGCACTGCTCATCCACTTACTGGTACCCACACCCAGGCTGACAACTTTCACAGACCCAGCAAATTCGCCTAGGCTAGCTCTTCAGGCCAACGATACACTGAAGCCTTCAACGCTTTAGCAGCAGCCTGCATGGAACATTTGCAAACCACCCACATTCAGAGTCTGTCCGTATCAACGCCCACACCACTAATGGCCACTTAGTGAACTTAGCATCCGCTACGTGACAGATGCTCCAGACACCACTTGCCAAAGCAGTGGTATGGATGTAGCCATCTTTAACTTGACTCTGATAACTTGCTGCAGCGTGATATCACACAACAAAAGCCATTGAAAAGTCATTGAAAAAGTAAAGATAAGGGATCTTTCCACTGTGTATTTAACCCCTTAATGACTAGGCCATTTTGCGCGTTAATGACCAAGGATTATTGTTTGCTTTTTCACGGTCGCATTCCAAGAGTCGTAACGGTTTTTTTATTCCCTCGACATAGCCCTATAAGGGCTTCTTTTTTGCGGGACGAGTTGTGTTTTATAATTGCACCATTTTTAGATGCTTATAATATATTGATTAACTTTTATTAACTTTATTTTAGGAGAGAATTGAAAATAAGCAGCTATTCCAGCATTGATTTTCACGTTATAAATTTACGCCGTTTACTATGCAGCGTAAATAAAATGTTAACTTTCTTCTATGAGTCCGCACGATTAAGGAGATACCAAATATGTAAAGGTTTTATATGTTTTCCTACGTTTGCACAATCCCTTTTAGCAAAAAAAATACTTGTTTTTGGATCGCTACATTCGTAGAGCCGTAACTTTTTTATTTTTCCATCAATGTGGCCGTATGTGGGTTGATTTTTGCGGGCCAAGGTGTAGTTTTTATTAGTACTATTTTGGGGTACATAGGACTTATAGATTAACTTTTATTTAAGTTTTTATGGTGGGGAATGGGAGAAAAGAGAGAATTTTGCCATTGTTTTTTGCTTTTTTTTGGACGCCGTTCATCCGGCGGTTTAGTTATTGTGTTCATTTTATTGTTCAAGCC
The DNA here is from genome assembly GCF_050947455.1 of Rhinoderma darwinii. Taxonomy (NCBI): domain Eukaryota; kingdom Metazoa; phylum Chordata; class Amphibia; order Anura; family Rhinodermatidae; genus Rhinoderma; species Rhinoderma darwinii. Next base: position 64,878,964 of record NC_134690.1, read on the forward strand.
GTTATGATTGCGGGGATACCATATATGTGTATGTCTTATTTGTTTTGACACTTTTACTAAATAAAAACACTTTTTGGGCAAAACATTTTTATTTTATTTTGACTGTAATTTTTTAAATTTTTTCTTCACTGCTTTACATTTTATTTTTTTTAGTCCCACCAGGGAACTTCACCATGCGATCTGCTGATCGCATATATAATGCTTTGGTATACTTTGAAACCAGCCGCCGCCACCCCCTCCTGCGCTACAGGCGATGAGTAGCCGGGTACGTTCTGTGCCCGGCCATTCAGCGCCTTTCATCAACTCAAGAGGTGCGAATACTTCTTTGCTCCGCTTGCTTCGTTGAAAGTCATAGTGCCCTGCCAATCAGTGCCTTTCATAGACGCGAGCGGCACGATGACGTCATCGTGCCGCTTGCGTCGTTCGGCCCCAGCAGACCTGCTCACAAGAGAGCAGGACTGCATTACCACCGGGCAGCGTGGGAAGGGGATTAAGGTGAGTATGTAAAGTTTTTTTGTTTTTTTATCCTAATAAAAATGTGAGTGACATTATCTACAGGGGGGCACTATCTACATGGTCGGCTCTATGTACAGGGGGGGCTATATACAGGGGTGGGCTATATGTGGAACACTATAGGGGGAGCAATATGTGAGGCACTATATACAGGGGGGCTACATACAGGGGTGGGCTATATGTGGAGCCTTATAGGGGGAGCTGCACGTGAGGCACTATATACAGGGGTGGGCTATATGTGGAGCACAGCCTTTAAAATCTAAAGCTCCGTGCACATCACATTTTTCCTAACGTTTTTCATGTATGCCAGAGAAGCTCCCAAAGTACACTCTAAACGTGTCTATAGGGTAACATTACCTTCACAAAGGCTAAAAAAAAAAGCATCCTTTTGGCCTCTATCAGGGCAGCATATCGCTAGGAATAAAGTATTGATAGCAAAAAGAGAAAGGTGTACTAAACTACCAGAATATAAATAAAATAATCCCCAAAAGTTTATTAACCCCCTAACGACCGCCAACCATTTTTGACGGCAAGCAGTGCAGGTGCTTCATCTACAGTGATGTATTTTGGCGTCGTTGTAGAAGAGGCTGACGAGCGCTCCTGTGAGCTCTCATCCTTTAAGCAGGAGTTGTAACTTATAGCTCCTGAACTGAGAGCAGCCTGCTAAATACAGCCGGAAAACATTCCGACAGAACCTTCCGAGTCCAGAACATGATCAAATGGTACTCCCTTCTTCGACCGTGTCACCGGCAAATCCGTCTGCAGTCAGCCCTGGGGCTCTAGTTAGGTATCCAGCAGGGGTGTAACTAGGAAAGACTGGGCGCCAGAGCAAACGTTTGAATGTCCCCCCAGGTGCCACATGCAGCCTCCCTTATACATAGTGCCCTCTGTAGATTGTCTAGCACAGTCTCATACCCCACTTGTAGATAGTGCCCCAACCTCCCCTTGTAGATAGTGTCATAAAGCCCCCTGTAGATCTCGCCATAAAGACACCCCTGAATATAGCGCCATAAAGCTCCCCTGTTTATAGTGCCACACAGCCCCTCTCCCTTGTATATATAGCCACACAGCCCCCCTTAGTAGGTAGTGCCACACAGCCCACCCTTAGTATATAGTGTCACAAAAAGACCCCTGCAGATTGCACCATACAGCCCCCTGTAAAGCCCTCCCCCTTGTAAATAGTGAAATACAGCCCCCCTAATTGATAGTGCCACACAACCCCCCTTAGTAGTGCACCACAGCCCTTGTATATAGTGCCCCACAGCTCCCCCTTGTGTATAGTGCCACACAGCCCCCTAGTATATAGTGCCACCCTGCCCCCTTGTATATAGTGACACCCTGCTACTCCCTTGTATATAGTGCTACCCTGCTGCCCCCTTGTATATACTGCCACCCTGATCCCCCTTTGTATATATTGCCACACTGCTCCCCCCTTGTATATAGTGCCACCCTGCTCCCCCCTTGTATATAGTGCCACCCTGCTCCCCCCCTTGTATATAGTGCCACCCTGCTCCCCCCGGCTCCGGTCGGGACACATGTGCAGACCAGAATGATGCATTGACGTCATCATGCCTGCCTGCACAGGGAGTCTTCCCAGCACATTATTGCCTGCAGGCGTAAAGTTGCCTGCAGCCTCAGGGCCGATTCATTGAAATGGCGACCCCAGATTGACATCCCCCTGGCTGTTCTACATCCCTACCAGCCTCCTCAAACTCTTGCGGATGCACCGTTTCCTTGGACTCCCCTGGCATGCGTAGTGCAGCAATGATGCTGGGCAGAGTACACAGTGCGTGCCCAAGTAGTACAAGGCAATGGCGCATCCAAGAAAGTTGTATCAGCCAGGGAGATGTCCATCAAACATGAAAAGGTGGGTTTGGAGGCAGGACTATGTGACTCTTCAGGATAGAGGCACTGCCCATGACCCTTTAATGAGTAATTAGCATATAGTATGCGCCATTTTAAAAGTTGATTTGATAGATTTTGTTGCATCTGAAAAAAACATACATTGTGGAAAAAATTTCAGGTCATGTATCGCATGGTCGCGGTTCAAGGGGTTAAAAACTCTCCAGACAGGTTCCCATTAAATATACAATAAATTGAAAATAATTTCATCTGCCCTGCACTGTTGTTATTATAAATATATCCTATATAATTACAGCACCAGAACCAACTTTCGTACATAAACACAGCACTAGAACAAAGCTCTGAAATATATACAATACCAGAACCAATCTCAGCACATAAATACAGTGTTCCCCGTTCCTGCTACCTGTAACCTGTATCCCGTGCTATGCTGGTCAAGTGCCGTATCGAACTAAAGTCGTGCTGTGCTGTGTACCACGCCTGTCCTGCTACGCCACGCCTGGCGCAAGGCTGCTGCCTAATCCCAGCCGATCCTGTCTTGCTACTGTCTGAACTACCACAGGTACACTATACGAACTATAGACTGTTACCTGTATCCTGTTGGCCATCTTCCATACCGTCAAGACGGTACGGCCTAGTGGGTTCACATACCCAAAGTGACAGTAGGCTCAGGCCATGGAACCTGCTGGTCAATCCAAGAGCATGACGAGGTCACAGGAGATGCGGGCGGATATGCTAGACCTCCGGTCTCGACAGGACCAACTACTCCAGGCATTGAACATTATTGCACGTCGGCTGGAGGTGCAAGCTGCCGTTCCTCCTACTACACCTCCTGGCAGTACTGATCCTCAGACTACACCTCCTGGCAGTGCTGATCCCCGATTTTCTTTGCCGCTTCCTGACCGCTACGATGGAGACGCGAGGACCTGCCGTGGATTTTTGAACCAGTGCCAGATCCACTTTAGCCTGTATGCAAGGGCATTCTCATCTGATGGTGCAAGGGTCGCGTTCATCGTCTCTCTCTCCTCACTGGCAAGGCCCTTGCATGGGTGAACTCTATCTGGGAGAGACAAGGACCAGAGACCCGTGACTTCCAGGGGTTCCTATGGAAATTTTGCACGGTGTTTGAGGAGCCTGGACATGTCTCGTCTGCAGCCGCCTCCTTGCTGAACCTACGCCAGGGAGCCGCCTGCTGCCTCTCTGTGGGGGCGACTGCGCAACTGAAACCAGCTGCCGCCACCCCCTCCTGCCTGGCCATTCAGCGCCTTTCATCAACTCAAGAGGCGTGATTACTTCTTTGCGCCGCTTGCGTAGTTGAAGGGCGCTGATTGGCAGGGCAAGTCATAGCCAATTGCCCTGCCAATCAATGCCTTTCATAGACGCGAGCGGCACGATGATGTCATCGTGCCACTTGCGTCGTTTGGCCCCAGCAGACCTGCTCACAGGAGAGCAGGACTGCATAACCACCGGACAGCGCGGGAACGGGATTAAGGTGAGTAAAGTTTTTTTGTTTTTTTTATCCTAATAAACATGTGAGTGACATTATCTACAGGGGCGGCACTATCTACAGGGTCGGCTCTATCTACAGGGGGGGCTATATACAAGGGTGGGCTATATGTGTAGCACTATAGGGGGAACTATATGTGAGGCACTATATACAGGGGGCTACATACAGGTGTGGGCTATATGTGGAGCACTATAGGGGGAGCTATATGTTAGGCACTATATACAGGGGTGGGCTATATGTGGAGCACTATTTATAGGGAGAGATATATGCAGGGCACTATCTACAAGGGTGGTCTATATATTGGACACTACATACAGGGGTGGACTATATCTACAGGAGGGCTATATACACGGGTATGCTATGTATGGAGCACTATAGGGGGAGCTATATGTGAGGCACTATATACAGGGGTGGGCTATATGTGGAGCACTAACTACAGGGGGGTCTATACGTGGGGCACTATCTACAGGGGGGCTACATGTTGTGCGCTATTTTCAGAGGGGTCTATATGTGGGGCACTATATACAGGGGGATCTATATAGAGCACTATCTACAGGGGGCTCTATGGAGGGCACTATCTACAGGGGGCACGGTGTGTGTGGGACACAGTGCATGGTGCTATTATAATTAGAGGTGCCGTGTATGGTGCTATTATAATCAGGGACATAGTGTATGGTGTTATTATAATTAGAGGTACAGTGTATGGCGCTATTAGATTTAGGGGCACAATGTCTGGCACCATGAGAACTTTATCTTTGTATACAGGAGCAGAAATCTTTGAAAGGTGAGAATCTGAAGACATCTGAGTTGCAAACTGCAGAAAAGGACTGTGGCCGGGAGAAGTCATCATAGAGGTCTGGACCAGATGGAAAAGAAAAGATAAAAAGAACAACTAGAATCTGAGATCGTCACCTGTGAGTCACTTAATGTAAATGTTTATTCTGTCTCTAATCTGTACTGTAGTCACTGTATGATCTGCAGCATGGTATGATTTGTTTTTTTTTAGTGTGAAACAGCATCTCCCAACATATCCTTACCATTGTTTGGGACATGCTGGGAGCTGTATACAATTTAGTGCAAACCTATATGGCAGGAGTTGCACTAAATTGAGCTGTATTTGTGCTGGTGTTGTATTTATGTAGAAAAACATAAGGGAAAAGGGCGGGGAGGGAACCTCCAGCTCACCAGTCCTGCGTCCTGCAATCAGATGTTGCCCGGATCTCCGTGACGGCACACGGCAGACAATTTAGAAGGAAAGAAGATAGGATCCAGCGAAGTATAGTGAATAAAAGGAAATCAATATTTCCACTTTATTGAGATGAACAATCGAATATTAATATTAATGTTTCCACTTTATTGAGATGATTAATCAGATATTAAAACAAGGGAGAGAGAACGCAGTACAAGGTGGTCTCAGATGGCAAAATTAGGAAGCCTACGCGTTTCGAACACAGTCTGTGTTCTTATTCATGGCTGATGTTAGTTACTACTAGTTACCGACATCCGCCGTATATACACGGCGGAGGACCGGTGGGGGAGTATGGGGCGAGTTTACAGGCTGAGCGCCCTCCATATGTTGAACAACAATAGAGATAGGACCCAGATAGTTGGTGGGCTAATTTACAATCAATAGAAACAACTGCCTGCCGGCAAAGGCCCTTATTTTCCAACTACCAATAGAAATAATAACAAAGTTTTATTAGGCTATTATAGCAAAAAGCTATAGCGCCATACAGCTCCCCTGTATATAGTGCCACACAGCCGCACTCCCTTGTATATAGTGCCACACAGCCCCCCCTTAGTAGATAGTGTCACACAGCCCACCCACACTTAGTAGATAGTGCCACAAACAGACCCCTGTAGACTGCACCACACAGCCCCCTGTAGATCGCACCATAGCCCTCCCCCTTGTAAATAGTGCAATACAGCCCCCCTAGTAGATAGTGGCACACAGCCCCCCTTAGTAGTGCAACACAGCCCCTTGTATATAGTGTCCCACAGCTCCCCCTTGTGTATAGTGCCACACAGCCCCCCTAGTATATAGTGTCACCCTGCCCCCCTTGTATATAGTGACACCCTGCTTCTTTCTTGTATATAGTGCTACCCTGCTCCCCCCTTGTATATAGTGCCACCCTGATCCCCTTTGTATATAGTGCAACCCTGCTCCTCCCTTGTATATAGTGCCACCCTGCTCCCCCCTTGTATATAGTGTCTCCCTGCTCCCCCCTTGTATATAGTGACACACAGCTCCCTCCCCCCAAATTTTTTTTTATTGTACTTACCTTGCCCCGTCCTTGCAACGGATGGAGTGCTGCATAGTCCCCGGTCGGGACACATGTGCAGACCAGCATGATGCAGTGACGTCATCATGCCGGCCTGCGCATGGAGCCTTCCCAGCAACTTATAGCCTGCAGGCCTAAAGTTGCCTGCATTGAAATGGCGATCCCAGATTTTGATTGACATCCCCCTGGCTGTTCTACTTATCTTCCAGCCTCCTCAAACTCTTGCGGATGCACCATTTCCTTGCACTTCCCTGGCATGCGTGGTGCAGTACAGTAGTACAAGGCAATGGCGAATCCAAGAAAGTTGTATCAGCCAGGGAGATGTCCATCAAACATGGAAAGGTGGGTTTGGAGGCAGGACTATCTGACTCTTCAGGATAGAGGCACCGCCCCATGACCCTTTAATGAGTAATTAGCATATAGTGTGCGCCGTTTTAAAAGTTGATTTGATAGATTTTGCTGCATCTGAAAAAAACATAGATTTGGAAAAAATGTCAGGTCATGCAATACCGCATGGTTGCAGTTCAAGGGGTTAAAAACTAAGAGACAGGTTGCCATTAACCCCTTCCCGCCGCAGCCCTTTTTCAGATTTTCATTTTCGTTTTTTCCTCCCCACCTTTCAAAAGCCATAACTTCTTTATTTTTCCGTCTATATAGTACTATGAGGGCTTGATTTTTGTGGGACGAGTTGTAGTTTTTTGTAGAACTATTTATTTCGCCACATAATGTATTAGGAAACAGGAAAAAATTATTTGTGGGGTAGAAAATGAAAACAGCGATTCCCCCATGTTTTTTTGCGCGCCGTTTTTACGGAATTCACTGTGCAATTTATTTCAATATATTTTTATTGAGAAATACATAATAACATGTAAACACGACATGCAATATACATTTTGCGGCACACAGGCCTACTAAAAGAAGTATTTATACACAATCAAAGACAATCTTAAATCAGATCTAGATAAGTAGAGAGCTTGGTCATGTATGGCTTTATTAATAGTCTTCCTGTTATACCAAGTAGATGCATGTTCGATTGTTTCTGCCTTTTCCATCGGGGGCATTTCTCTTAAAGGGAACCTGTCACCAGCATTTTAGCTATAAAGCCAGTAATACCTGGTGAAAGTGGGTGAAAAATCATTGTCATCTAAGCTATAAATATGTTCTAAGTAAGCTCTGTAGCTTTAGTATTCCGTTTTTCAGTGGTCCCACACCGTATGCAAATGAGCAGAAAAGAGTCAAATCTTCATCTGAAAAGAGTCAGGTTTTCATTCCTCCAGCATCTCAGAGTGGACTCCACCTCCTTCTTTTTGATTGACAACTCCTTAGCCAGTCAGGGCTGGACAGGTGGTGGCAGTGGGCGTGGTTAAGAAGCTGCATCCCAGAGGGAAAAATAATTACCATAAAAGGCGGGAAAAGTTTAAACGACAATATTTACAGACAGAGGAGGACTTCAGGAAAGAAGAGAACAGGAACGCATTCTGGACAGCTGCGGCCATTGAGGGGTCAGGCTAGTTTAACAGGTAAGATGTTGATGACAGGATCCCTTTAAGTAACGGATAGACATAAACACAAATAAACCAACAAAACAGGTGACTACCATGAGACCCGAGTAAAATAAGTGTAAGTTCTAGAAAGCTCAACTTCTGTATGTGAGATAGTAATAAATGTGAAGATTAGGTCAGAGGAGAGGGGGTCAGTGTATGACCATATAATGGGCTTTTAGTTAATTCCAGCCAATTCTTCCACGTTTGTAGCAATTTTACGTGTGTTCCACTCTCCCATCCCGCAAGTTCTTCCATTCTGAAAATCTGTCTAACCTTTTCCAGCCATTGAGGGATTGTAGGCGGGGACTCAGATTTCCATTGCATGGGGATGAGAAGTTTGGCTGCTGTCAGCAAGTGGGTTACTAGCGAATGCTTAGTTGGTCTAAATGAAATGTTAGGTAACCACAGCACCACCAGTTCAGGGGTGAGGCATATGTTCACCCCACATATTACATTAATAAGTCTCCCAACCTCAGACCAAAATTTCTTAAGGACTGAACAGTGATACCATAAATGTGAGATAGTCCCCACATCTAATCCACACCTCCAACATAATTCGTTAGTGGTAAGCCGCCATTTATGGAGGAGCAGGGGGGTTCTATACCATCTCGTCAGCGTCTTAAATGAGTTCTCTTGGATCTTAACACAGCGGGAAAATCCATGCGAGTTGGACAGAACAGTAGAGACTTCAGAAGGGGTAAAGGTGGTGGAGAACTCCTTTTCCCATGCCAACAGATACCTAGGTTTAGGCGGGGCAGCTAACTGCAGGAGTTTAGTATATATTTTAGAGAGAAGGCCTTTGGGTAAGTTTGGGAATAGCAAATAATGTTCTAGCCAATTAATAACCCTTAATGGTTGTGTATACCTTGTACAAAATTCTCTACATACCTTATTGAATGCAAATTCATGTATGAATGAGATGGAGGTAGATTCTAATGGAGTTAATAAGTCCGCCAGTTTTGGCAGGGCCGAGACATTTTGTAGAGTAGGATATACTAAGGTTCGTTGTAAGTGGGACCAAGGAAAGTGAATCGGGGTAACTGCTGCTTTCAGGAAGGCCGGGAGGACCTTGAGAGGCATAAGTGGAGAGGGTCCCGTATCCGATTCTAGTTTTATAAGGAGGTGCTGCCACACCTCCACTGTGCCTTTCAGTGTGTCACTCAAATGACCTGCCTTTATCGGAACATTGGACCAAAGGTGTATGATCCCCTCCTCCCCAAGAATGTGTCGTTCAACATGAGTGTGAGGCCACACAGGCTGCTGTGTGTGCACTAGCGTCAGCCATCTAGCTAGATGATTAGCTCTTTAGTAGGCCTGAACATCTGGTAATCCGCATCCCCCTTGCCATCTGCCAAGTCGCATTTGAGCGTATGCAAGCCTAGGGTGAGCAGCATTCCATATAAACTTCGAGAATAGGCGGTGTATTTGGATAAAGAAGGATTTCGGGAGCCAAATAGGAATTGTCTGCATTACATACAAAATTTGCGGCATTATATAACATTTGAGAATGTTCTTTCTTCCCATCCAAAAGACATACGGGATTCTTAAGCCTGCGAGATGTGAACTAATTTTCTTATATAGCGTTTTATAGTTATACTCGAACAGCTTAGCAGGATCTGAGGGGATGCGGACACCTAGATATGTTATGTCAGTTGAGTTCCATGTGAAGGGTGTAGACAATTTGAGACGTTGGATTTTTGATTTTGGCACCGTGATATTTAGAGCTACGAATTTTCCCAGATTAATCTTGAAATTTGAAATTTTTCCAAAGTCCTCCAGAATCGCAAGAATTACTGGAAAAGCTTGGAATGGGTTTGATATAAATAGAAGTAGGTCGTCTGCAAATGCTGCCGTTGAGTGAGTAACGTCCCCAATCTTAAGGCCCTGAACCTCTTGGGACTGTATAAATTTCTGAATTAGAGGTTCTATAGTTAATACAAATAGAGATGGGGACAGCGGGCAACCCTGTCGCGTTCCATTGTAAATATCAAAGGATGGTGAGAGGGTACCATTTATTTTGATCCTAGCGGATGGCTGATGGTAAAGCGTGAAGATGCCTCTGATAAAGGCGGGAGGAAAACCATATCTAATGAGAGTCGCTGTCATAAAGTCCCATGCAACACGATCGAACGCCTTTTCTGCATCAGTGCTGAGGAGAACTAGGGGAATTTTGTGTTTTTTTGCCCAAGATATTACATTAATTACCCTGGTAGTGTTAAATTTCCCTTCCCTTTGCGGTACAAAACCTGTCTGTTCTGGATTGATCAGTTTGGGGAGTAATAGATTTATGCGATGTGCCAGTAACTTTGCCCACCATTTGAAATCTGTGTTCAGGAGGGAAATGGGCCTATAACTTCCACATACCATAGGGTCCTTGCCTTCTTTTGGGATAACTGTGATATGCTTATCAAGCATTTGTTTGGAGAGACCCTCTCCCTCCAATAATGAATTGCTAAGTTTCACAAAGTGCGGCAACAAAGTTGCAGCGAATGTTTTGTAATAAAATATGGGGAACACATCAGGGCCAGGGCTCTTACCACTGGGTATGGAGGCAAGCACCTCCCTAACTTCTTGTTCTGTAAAAGGGGCCATCAACCCCTCCAGATCCGCCTCCTCTAATTTAGGTAAGGAGATGGAGTTAAGGAAAGATTCAATGGGGGCAGAACGATTTCCCATATTTGAGGTTGGACCGCCAGTCTCCAAATTATAGAGAGAGGAATAGAATCTGTGAAACTCTGTCGCAATATCTTCCGTGGAGAGGACTACCTCACCTTTTTCTGTTTTGAGTTTGGTAATATAGGATTTTTCATTTTGTTTTTTAAGAAGTCCTGACATAATTTTGGACCCCTTATCTCCATGAGCGTAATATTTAAATTTACATCGCTGGAGAGCCTTAGTGGCTTTAACATTCAGGAGATCCCTGAGATCATTTCTCAATTTCACGAGTTCAGGTTGAGATTTCTGTATAGCGGATTGTTTTCTAAGTGTTTCTAAGGCTGAAATTCTGTTCATTGTGGCATCCCTGGCTTTTTTGAGTCTAGAACCTAGAGCAATAAACTTCACTGTGCAATTTAAACAACACATTAACTTTTATTCTGTGGGTCAATACGATTACGGCGATACCAAATATATATAGTTTTTTCTATATTTGTCTACTTTTACAAGTAAAAACCTAAGTCTAAAAAAGAAAATTTATTTTGTGTCGCCAAATTCCGAGAGCCATAACTTTTTTATTTTGGTGTACATGCAACGTTTTGATCACTTTTTATTTCATTTATTGTGGGAGATTAGGTGACCAAAAAATAGAGATTCTGGCGTTTACAATTTTTTATGGTGTTCACCGTGTGGGCTAAATAATGATATATAGTAATAGTTCAAACTTTTACGGACCCAACGATACCAATTATGTTTATTTATTTTTTAATATGCTCTAGGGGGAAAATGGGAAAACGTTTTTTTTTTTTACTTAAAATTTTTTTTTTTTGCATAAAAAAAATAACTTTATTTAACTAATTTTAACTCTTTTTATTAGGCCCCTTACGAGACTTCACCAGCGATCATTAGATCACTTGCACGATATACTGCAATACTAATGTATTGCAGTATATCGTAATAGGTGCACAAAGATGGTGGACCTGGGGGCCTTCATTAGGCCCCCAGGCAGCCATAGCAACCATCACTCCCCCACGGTTACCCCCTCTTTCTAACGATTTAAATGCTGTGGTCGTTCCATACTTCCCCAACTCGAGTTTGGCGTATGGATATGTCAAATGTTGGGATGGGGTTAAATATACAATAAAATGAAAACAATTTCATATGCCCTGTAATTTTGTTATTATAAATATATCCTATATAATTACAGCACCAGAACAAACCTCCATACATAAACACAGCACTTGAACCAAGTTCTGACATATATACAGTACCAGAACAAATTTCAGCACATAAATATAGCACTAGAACCAAGCTCAGTACATAAATACAGCACCAGAACAAAGCATCATACATAAATACAGCACCAGAACCAAGCTCCGTACATAAATACAGCACCAGAACAAAGCTCCGTACATAAATACAGCACCAGAATCATGCTCAGTACATAAAAACATTACTAGAACCCAGCTTAGTACATAAATACAGCACAAAACCCAAGCTCAGTACATAAATACAACACCAAAACCAAGCACAGTACATAAATACAGCTCCAGAACCAAGCTCAATACATATATACAGCACCAGAACAAGCACAGCTCTAATTTAGTGCAAACCCTGGTAGGGTACGGCGTAAAACTACAGCTCCCAGCATGGCACGAACAATTGTAAGGATAGGTTTGGAGATGCTGCTTGTAACATCAGTGATCCCTGACCACGAACTCCTTCCATCCGGTCGACGCCCTTCTCTCCAGAGATGTCTACACATGCGGCCGTCCTGTAAGAAGGGCTGTGCCCCTCCCTGCAATGCCTGAGCCTTGTTGTCGTTATCCTAGTATGTCTATGCAAATGGTCTCCTAAGTGTTTTCCAGTTTCCAGTGTTCCCCGTTCCTGCTACCTGTAACCTGTATCCCGTGCTATCCTGGTCAAGTGCCGTGTCGAGCTGAAGTCGTGCTGTGCTGTGTACCACGCCTGTCCTGCTACGCCATGCCTGGCGCCTGCCTACTGCCTAGTCCCAGCCGAGCCTGTCTTGCTACTGTCTGAACTACCACAGGTACACTATATGAACTATAGACTGTTACCTGTATCCTGTTGGCCAGCTGCCATACCATCGAGGCAGTATGGCCCAGTGGGTCCACATAACCAACGTGACAGAAGGCTCAGGCCATGGACCCCACTGGTCAATCCAAGACCATGACGAGGTCACAGGAGATGCGGGCGGATATGCTAGACCTCCTCGACAGGACCAACTCCTCCAGGCATTGAACATTATTGCACGTCGGCTGGAGGTGCAAGCTGCCGTTCCTCCTATTACACCTCCTGGCAGTACTGACCCTCCGACTACACCTCCTGGCAGTGCTGATCCCCGATTTTCCTTGTGGCTTCCTGACCGCTATGATGAAGACGCAAGGACCTGCCGTGGATTTTTGAACCAGTGCCAGATCCACTTTAGCCTGTATGCAAGGGCATTCTCATCTGATGGCGCAAGGGTCGAGTTCATCGTCTCTCTCTCTCCTCACTGGCAGGGCCCTTGCATGGGCGAACCCTATCTGGGAAAGACAAGAACCAGAGACCGTGACTTCCAGGAGTTCCTACGGACATTTCGCACAGTGTTTGAGGAGCCTGGACGAGTCTCGTCTGCAGCCGCCTCCTTGCTGAACCTACGCCAGGGTGACCCCTCCGTGGGTGAGTACGCCATCCACTTCCGCACCCTGGCCGGAGAACTGTTGTGGAACAATGAGGCCCTGGTGGCTACATTCTGGCAGGGACTGTCTCATAGGATTAAGGTCGAGCTGGCCGCCCGAGATCTACCATCTACCCTGGATGCCCTTGTCCTTCTAGCCGCCCGTATTGATATAAGGACCTGAGAATGGTTCCAAGAAGCTCGTCGGGAGGGAGGACTCCCTAGTCCGGTTCCTACTTTGCAGCAACCCCTGCTGTCCTCAGATGCTGATCCTCCTATAGAGTCTGTGAGGACGGACCAGTTTAAGCTGTCTATACAGGAGAGACAACGCAGACGCACCTCGGGACTCTGTCTATATTGCGGCCACAGAGGCCATTTTGTGAGTCTGTGTCCCTAAAAGCCCCAGAGCCTAGGGTTGGTGGGAGAGACAACCCTGGGTAAAGAAGGACTTTCGTCTAAATTGTCCATCCCCGTGACCATAGTGTCCGGCGAAAAAACGCATAGGGTCTCTGCGTATCTGGACTCTGGATCCGCTGCTAATTTCATTTGTAGAGACCTGATGGATCTTCTACAATTGCCCACAACCCCTCTGGAGAGGCCGTTCATGGTTGCATCTTTGAATGGACTACCTCTGCCAGATCCAATTGTAGCTGTGACCAAGCCGCTGAGGCTCCAAGTGGGAGCCCTCCATTCCGAGCTCCTTTTGTTCTTTGTCCTAGATAAAGCTGTCAATCCTGTGCTGCTGGGTCTGACCTGGCTCCGACTACATGCCCTAGTCCTGGACTGGAATTCTGGGGAGGTTCTCCAGTGGGGTCCCGAGTGTCTCAAACGTTGCCTGGTACAGATTTGTTCATCTCAGCCTCCCCTGCCTCAGTCCTTGGGAGGATTGCCTGGTCATTATTCTGCATTCTCGGATGTCTTCAGCAAGAAAGTGGCGGAGTCGCTGCCCCCACACTGGGCGTATGACTGGCCTATCGACCTAGTTCCTGGTGCATCCCTTCCCCGTGGTAGGGTATATTCTCTCTCAGTGCCATAGACTCTGTCCATGTCCGCCTATGTTAAGGAGAACTTGGAGAGGGACTTCATACGGAAGTCTTCCTCCCCGGCAGGAGCCGGGTTCTTCGTCAAGAAAAAGGATGGTTCTCTGCACCCTTGCATCAACTACCGGGGTCTCAACCAGATCACGGTAAAAAAAAAGTATCCATTGGCATTGATTTCTGACCTGTTTGATCACATACGTGGAACCAAGATTTTTTCAAAACTAGACCTGGGTGGGGCTTACAACCTAATCCGGATTCGCCGGGGTGACGAATTTAAGACGGCATTTAACACCCGTGATGGACACTATGAATATCTAGTCGGTCTGTGTAATGCTCCCGCGGTCTTCCAGGAGTTCGTTAATGACATCTTCCGTGACTTCCCCTATGTTTGTGTTGTGGTCTATCTTGATGACATCTTGATTTTCTCTCCAGATCCAATGACTCATCGGAGACATGCCCGTCAAGTTTTGCTACGGTTAAGGGAGAATCGTCTGTTAGAGAAGTGCATGTTTGAGAGAGATCCTCTACCCTTCCTGGACTACATCATCTCGAATCAAGGTCTCAAAATGGATCCTAAAAAGATAAAGGCCATCCTGGAATGGCCTCACCTTTAAGGCATGAGGGCCATACTGCGCTTCCTGGGATTCGCAAATTTCTACAGACAGTTCATTCCAAACTTTTCCTCACTGACATTTCCTATATCTAACCTCAACAAGAAAGGCATGAATGCAAAGGTGTGGACTCCAGAGGCAGAAGCCGCATTTAATAGCCTGAAGAGTGCCTTCACGTCAGCCTCGATCCTCCATCATACTGATGTTTCTAAACAGTTCTCGTTGGAGGTGGACACCTCCTCTGTCTGTGCTGGTTCCCTCCTGTTCCAGAGAGGTTCCAAGGGTAAGTCAATGGTATGTGGCTATTACTCCAAGCTCTTCTCTTCCGCAGAACGCAACTACTCGATTGGGGATCGGGAGTTACTGGCCATCAATTTGGCTCTGGAGGAGTGGAGACAACTATTAGAGGGTGCAGTTCATCACATCTTGATATTTACGGACCAAAGAACCTCCCTTATCTCCAGATAGCCCAACGATTGAATCCCCGTCAGGCCAGGTGGTCGCTGTTCTTTGCCCGGTTCCAGTTTGAGCTCCATTACTGTCCGGCCGACAAGAATGTGAGGGCCGATACGTTGTCCAGGTCATTAGAGACAGAGGACACTATGGAGTCTCCACAGAATATTATTAATCCATCCTGCATCATCCCTGTTAACCCTCTGCAAGTTAGAGACATTCCCCCAGGGAGGACTTTTGTGCATCTGGCAGACAGAAGAAGAATCCTCCGCTGGGGACACAGTCACAAACTGGCAGGTCACGCGGGTGTCCATAAGACCCGATACTTGATCGTTTGTCAGTTCTGGTGGCCCACGCTGCCCAAAGACATCACGGACTTTGACTCCTCCTGCACTGTGTGCGAAGCAAATAAAGTTGCCCACTCTAAACCGGTGGGCCTGCTCCAGCCGCTGCCTGTGCGCAATGCCCCCTGGCAATATATTTCTATGGACTTTGTAACGGACCTGCCTTCCTCTGCGGGATGCAGTCTGGTCTGGGCGGGGGTGGACCGACTTTCGAAGATGGCACACTTCGTTCCGCTGACCGGTCAACCTTCTGCATCTCGACTGGCTGCCCTCTGCATCCAACACATCTTCCGCCTGCACGACTTGCTTAGGCATATTGTGTCTGATCGGGGGGGTTTAGCTCACCTCGAAGTTCTGGAGAGCCCTCTGCGGACTCCTCGGTGTGAAGTTGGACTTTTCCTCAGCCTACCATGCTCAGTCCAATGGTCAAGTTGGGAGGATCAACCAAATCATGGAGAACTACCTACGACACTTCATCTCCAAGCAGCATGATGACTGGGTGCATCTTCTTCCTTGGGCCGAGTTCTCGTATAATAATCATACTAGCGAGTCCACAAGAAACACAACATTCTTCATAGTTTACGGCCAACACCCACGACTCCCTCTTCCGGTGTCTGTTATGTCCGAAGTGCCCGCAGCTGATTCTGCTTTTAGGGACTTTCTGCGGATCTGGCAGCAGACCCGATCCTCCATTCTGCTGGCGGTGGACTGCATGAAATGTAAGGCAGACACAAGGAGAGGAGAACCTCCCCAGTTTTCTCCTGGTACCAAGGTCTGGCTGTCCTCCAGAAATATCTGGTTGAGGGTGCCATCTTACAAGTTTGCTCCCAGGTTCCTCGGACCCTTCGAGATCTTGCAAAAGATTAACCCGGTCTCCTACAAGCTTCGGCTGCCTCCTACCCTCCGGATCCCCAACCCCTTTCACGTTTCTCTCCTGAAACCTGTGGTCTTGATCCGCTACTCTAAGACTCTTAGCCATGCCGTTGCCCCCAGCGGTTCTTCCGAGATATTTGAGGTTAAGGAGATCCTGGACACCAAAAAAGTAAGAGGAAGATCCATTTATTTAGTAGATTGGAGGGGGTTTGGTTCAGAAGAGAGGTCCTGGGAGCCAGAAGATAATCTCAATGCTCCTACCCTCATTAAGAAGTTTCTCTCTCGTTCTGGTCCCAAGAGGAGGGGGGCGTAAGAGGGGGGATACTGTAATGTCCATGGTCGCTGACCACGAACTCTTTCAATCCGGTCGATGCCCTTCTCTCCAGAGATGTCTGCACTTGCAGCCGTTCTGTTCCACAGCACCAGGGTGCGCTCGCGAGCTCAGTCCAGACTTAAGGAGCCAAAGCCCACACAGGTGGGAGATTGATCTGATTGCTCCCAGAGCACCCTGGACTATAAGAAGGGCTGTGCCCCTCCCTGCAATGCCTGAGCCTTGCTGTCTTTATCCTCGTATGTCTATGCAAATGGTCTCCTAAGTGTTTTCCAGTTCCCAGTGTTCCCCATTCCTGCTACCTGTAACCTGTGTCCCATGCTATCCTGGTCAAGAGACGTGTCGAGCTGAAGTCGTGCTGTGCTGTGTACCACGCCTGTCCCGTTTGGCGCCTGCCTGCTGCCTAGTCCCAGCCCAGCCTGTCTTGCTACTGTCTGAACTACCACAGGCACACTATATGAACTGTAGACTGTTACCTGTGTCCTGTTGGCCAGCTGCCATACCGTCAAGGCGGTACGGCCCAGTTGGTACACATACCCAACGTGACACTGTTTCACAAAAATAAATCATATCATAATCAAATGACCCATCATGTCGCTGCAGATCATACAGTGACTATATTACTGATTAGAGGTAGAATAAACATTTACATTAAGTGACTCACTGGTGACGTCTCAGATTCTAGTTATTTTTATCTTTTCTTCTCCATCCAGATGTCTTCAGCTTCTCACTTTTAAAACATTTCTGCACCTATAAACAAAGATAAAATTCTCAACACCCCTAAATGTTATAGCGCCATACACTGCACCTCTAATTATAATAGCGCCATATACTGTGTCCTTGATTATAATAGTACCATACACCGTATCCCCCCCCCCCCACACACACACACCGTTTCCCCTGTAGATAGTGCCCAATAGCCTCACTGTAGGTAGTGATCCCTATAGAGCCTCTGCAGATAGTGCCCCACATAAAAGCCCCTGTAGATAGTGCCCCACATACAGCCCCCTGTAGATAGTGCCCACATATGGACTCCAGAGCTGCAAGCAATAGTGCTAACCACTGAACCACCATCCTGCCATCCAGATAGCTCCCCCTATAGATAGTGCTCCACATATAGCCCACCTCTATTCACGCCGTAAAAATGCATTATATAACTTACACAGTGATTTATTGTCTACCCCCCCCCCCCCCCAAACTGTGCAGAAAAAAAATACTATTTATCGCACATAAAAAGATTCCTCATACAGCCAAGTCAATGAAAACATTTTAAAGTTATGGCTGCTGAAATTTAACTGGTCATTAAGGCCTTTTCAGGAGCGGTCATTAAGGGGTTAAAGTCACATTAAAATTAGTTGACAAATTATAGAAGGTAGGCTTAGTATAATTCCAAACAGAAGGTGCATACGGAAGGATATGAATGGGAATCATAAAAAACATTGCCTTAATTTCTGTAATACACTGTGGTAATGGAGGCCAAGATCCCACCTCAAATAGTCTATCTACCCACTAGAATATGGCATAATACTATTAAACATGAATGATGGCATAGGATTATCAGAGGGGTACATCACTAATGATCCTGGATCTTTGCACCACACTCTGCCTTAATGCGTTTCACATCACCCCCAGAGTAATCGGTGACGTGGAACGTGTGTTGGGGCAGGGAGTGGTGCAAAGATCCAGGAATTATTTATATTCTTGTAGTTTAGTGCTCCTTTCTCTTTTTGCGATCGATTAATCTCTGGAGTTTCTGCCGTTGTATTAGGGGGGACATTTGAATATTGGTGTTTCCTGTGCCCAGCTCCATCATTTATTGTCACGTGAGCTTAACATTTGCTCAGAATAAAAGTATGCAATAGTACAGTACACTATGCTATTCATATACAGGATTACATAAAAATAATGTATTTTTCGTGGTGCTCATTTTTTGAACATGGTAGCAGATGTCTGACGGATCCCACTGTGAGGCATCTGTCACAGGCATCCATTTAATGTATATATCATGAGCTTTTCATGAAATATACATTAAGCAGATGCCATAATAGCCTATGGGTGTTGGATGCTACTTTTAGGGTCAGTTCACACGTTGCGTAAATACTGCGGATTTTCCGCAATGGAATTCGTTGCGGAAAATCCGCAGCAAATACAGTAGCAGCAAAGTGGATGAGATAAAACAAATCTCATCCAGACACTACGTAAATACTAAGCCGAAAAAAACGCTCAGAAATTGACTGTGTTGCGGGTTTTCCTCATTGAATTCAGTGGGGAGGTAAAAACCTGCAACAAATATCAGTTGTGTTTTTTTTGCGGCGGGTTTGCAGTGATTCCGTCTGTGTTCCTCCCTCCATCGTGGCCTCCTGGGATGACGTTTCATCCCATGTGACAGCAGCAGTCAATCACAGGCTGTAGCGGCGGTCATATGGGATGAAACATTATCCCAGGAGGCTGGCCTGGATGACATCAAAGGGCCAGTCTCCTAGAATGACGCATTCACAGACTGCAGCGGCCTCCTGGGATGAAACGGATAAGTGCTGCAGTTTTTCGCCAGAAATTTGTGCTTTTTGTGCTTTTTCACAAGGAATTCACTGCAGCGCACAGGGTGGATATGCTGCGTGCTATTACGCAGGGTATTCGCCCCGTGTGAACTCAGCCTTAGACATTCGTCACAGCCTCTGTTTATCATATACATCAGAAGACTTTTCCCAGTGTATACATTAACCCCTTAACGACCAAGGATGAAAATGAACGTCATGGTCGGCTGCTAGTTCCCGCACCATGACGTTCATTTTCGTCCGCATTTCAAACTGTCACTCTGTGTAAACACAGAGTGACAGACCCGCGCTGACAGCTGTCCTAGACAGCTGAGACATCAGTCTCGCCGGACAGCGGACCATCGCCGCTGCTTTCGGCAGTTAACCCCTTAAGTGCGGCGACGGATTGCCGTCGCCGCATTTAAGTGGTTTGAAGCACATCAGCAGCCCCCACGAAGTGATCGTGGGGGCTACCGATGCTTGTCACGGCAATCGGAGGTCAGATAATGACCTCCGGGTTGCCATGTACGGAAGCCTCGGAGGAACAGCCTCCGGCCGTTCCTCCTCTGCTTCCTGTCAGTGTGACAGTCACGTCACAATGACAGTAGAGTACATTACACTACGTGTGTAGTGTAATGTACTCTAGCAGCGATCAAAGCTGCAAGACTAAGTGTCCCCTAGTGGGACAAGTTAAAAAGGTAAAAAAAAGTAATAAAAATGTTTTAAAAAAAGTGTAAAAATAAAAGTTATAAGTTCTATAAACACAAAATGCTTTTTTTTCCCTATAATAAGACTTTCATTATAGAAAAAAAATGAACACGTTAAAAAAGTACACATATTTGGTATCACCGCGTTCGTAACGAACCCAACTATAAAACTATAATGTTATTTTTCCCGCACGATGAACATCCCAAAAAAAATCAATAGAAAACTACGACAGAATGGCAATTTTTTTGGTCACCACCGCTCCCTAAATAAAGAATAAAAAGTGATCAAAAAGTCGCATGTACCCGAAAATAGTACCAATAAAAACTTCTATCCGTCCCGCAAAAAACAAGCCCTTACACAGCTTTTTTGACTAAAAAATTTAAAAATTACGGCTCTCAGAATATGGCGACACAGAATTTTTTTTTTTTAGAAATAAGTCATTTTATTGTGCAAACGCTAAAAAAAGGACCAAACCTATATACATATGGTATCGCCGTAACCGTACCAACCCGCAGAATAAAGTAAAAATGTCACCTATAGCGTACGGTGAGCGCCGCAAAAAGAAAACCTAAAAAAACGGTGTCAGAATTCCTGTTTTTTGCTCAGGATTGCAAAAAAATTGAATAAAAAGTGATCAAAAAAAATCGCATGTACCCCAAAATGGTACCAATGAAAATGACAGATTGTCCCGCAACAAATAAGCCTTCACACCACTCTATTGATGGAAAAATAAAGAAGTTATGGCTCTTGGAAAGCGGGGAGTGAAAATCTAAAATAAGAAGGCAAAAAATGGATCAGTCCTGAAAGGGTTAATTCATTTCTAATGAAAAAACTTTTGAACACATGTGGGGTATTTCTGTACTCGGGAGAAATTGCTTTATAAAAAATGGTTGTTTTTTTCCTCCTTTATCCCTTGTGAAAATGAGAAAATGCAACATTTTAGTGGAAAAAAATGTTGATATTAATTTTCGCGCCCTAATTCCAGTAAACTCTGCAAAAGACCCGTGGGGTGTAAATGCTCACTATACCCCTAGAAAAATTCCTTGAAGGTTTTTCCAAAATGGGGTCACTTTTGGTGGGTTTCCACTGTTTTGGTCCCTCCAGTGCATTGCAAATGCGACATGGCACCGAAAACCATTCCAGCAAAATCATAAATCCAAATGGCGCTCCTTCCCTTCTGAGCCCTGCTGTGGGTCCAAACAGCAGTTTATTACCACATATGGGGTATTGTCGTAATCGGGAGACATTGCTTTACAAATGTTGGGGTGCATTTTCTTCGTTATTCCTTGTAAATAATAAAAATTTCTATGTTGTTTCAGAAAAAAAGTACATTTTAATTTTTACAGACTAATTCCAATATATTTAGCAAAAAAACTGTGCGGTCAAAATGCTAACTATACCCCTAGATAAATACCTTAAGGGGTCTAGTTTTCTAAATGGGGTCGTTTATGGGGAGTTTCTATCGTTCTGGCAGCTCAAAGCTTCTCCAAATGTACAGTGGGGCCTAAAACATTTTCAAGCAAAATATGAGTCCTGAAAGCCTCCGGGTGTTCCCTTCCTTTTGGGTCCTGCCGTGTGTCCAGGCAGCGCATTAGGGCCACAATGTGGGTATTTTTGAAAACAGAACAAAGAGGGTGATAGATTTTGGGGTGTGTTTCTTCATTTTCATGTTCGCTTTACAAAGAAATCGGTCTTCAAACTAATACTTTTATGAAAAAAGTGTTTGTTTTTTTTTTTTCACCTGATATGCATTAAATTTAGCAAAGAACTGTGGGGTCAAAACACTTACTATACACCTAAATAATTAAGTTATGGGGTCTAGTTTTCTAAATGGGGTCGTTTATGGGGAGTTTCTATCGTTCTGGCAGCTCAAAACCTCTCCAAATGTACAGTGGGGCCTAAAACATTCCTGAAAGCCTCCGGGTGCTCCCTTCCTTTTGGGTCCTGCCGTGTGTCCAGGCAGCGCATTAGGGCCACAATGTTGGTATTTTTGAAAACAGGAGAAACAGGGTGATAGATTTTGTGGTGTGTTATTTCATTCTCATGGTCGCTTTACAAAGAAATTGGTCTTCAAACTGATACTTTTATGAAAAAAAGTGAAATTATTTTTTTTTCACCTGCTATGTATTAAATTTAGCAAAAAACTGTGGGGTCAAAATACTTACTATACCCTTAGGTAAATACCTTAAGGGGTCTAGTTTTCTAAATGGGGTCATTTGTGGGGGTCTCCATCACTCTGAGACCTATGAGCCTCTGAAAACCTGGTTTGGTGCAGGAAAACAAAATGTACTTCAAAATTTATAAAATTATTATTCAATTTGTAAGTCCTCTAAATTGCTGAAAATGTATTTTATTTTTTCAAAAGTGCTGCCAAAATAGAGTAAAGAGATAGAAATATATATTTAATTAAAAAAATTGTACAGTATGTGTGTACATATGTGACATATTGCAGTTAAAAATAGGGGAAAATGGTAATTTTTACAAAATTTCTTCCATTTTTCTATTTTTTTATTAATTTTCGCAAATCGTATCAGTCTACTTTTACCACTAAAATAAAGTACAACATGTGACGAAAAAACAATGTCAGAATTACTTGGATATTCAAAACTTTCACAGAGTTATTCTCTGATAAAGTCAGACATACCAGATTTGACAAATCTGGCTTGGTCATTAAGGTACAAACATGCCCGGTCATTAAGGGGTTAAATGGAGGCAATACATATGATGTAAACACAGCCTTAGAACCAAACATAATAATTTAGCATTTGGTCATATATGTGTTCTTAGGTCTTCAGGACAATAGTATTTCATGAAGGTTTTCCCAACAAAGGCATGTCTCTTAAAAAAAAAAAAAAAGAGGGCTGTTTATTTCTAGTTTAGTAAATACTATATGCGTGTTGACACAAACATTGGATGACAAAACCTTATCGCATCTCTGCAGTATGGTGCTTTAGGGTATGTGCACACGATAACTGGCTTTTACGTCTGAAATTACAGACTGTATTCAGGAGAAAACAGCTCCGTTGTTTCAGACGTAATTGCTCCTCCTCGCATTATGCGAGGCGTCTTTGACGGCCGTAAATTTGAGCTGTTCTTCATTGAATTCAATGAAAAATGGCTCAAATTACGTCCAAAGAAGTGCCCTGCACTTCTTTCACGAGGCAGTCATTTTACGCATCGTCGTTTGACAGCTGTCAAACGACGACGCGTAAATTACAGGTCGTCGGCACAGTACGTCGGCAAACCCATTCAAATGAATGGGCAGATGTTTGCCGATGTATTTTAGCCGTATTTTCAGGCGTAAATCGAGGCATAATACGCCTCGTTTATGCCTGAAAATAGGTTGTGTGAACCCAGCCTTACTGCAATAGGGTCTGCACAGCTTTCAAAGGAATTATATAATTAAATTCTACAGCAATATGACTAAGGCCGGATTTACACGAGCGTGTGCGTTTTGCGCGCGCAAAAAACGCTGCGTTTTGCGCGCGCAAAAGGCATTTGACAGCTCCGTGTGTCATCCGTGTATGATGCGCGGCTGCGTGATTTTCACGCAGCCGCCATCATAGAGATGAGGTAGTCGACGGCCGTCACTGTCCAAGGTGCTGAAAGAGCTAACTGATCGGCAGTAGCTCTTTCAGCACCCTCATCAGTGAATGGCGATCACAATATACACCAACCTGTGAATAAAAAAAGACGTTCAAACTTACCATGAACTGCCTGCTTCCTCCAGTCCGGGCTCCCGGCCGTTGCCTTGGTGACGCGTCCCTCTCTTGTCATCCGGCCCCACCTCCCAGGATGACGCGTCAGGCCATGAGACCGGTGCAGCCTGTGATTGGCTGCAGCCTGTGCTTGGCCTGTGATTGGCTGCAGCTGTCACTTGGCCTGAATTGTCATCCCGGGAGGTCGGACTGGAGGAAGGAGCCGGGACTTATCGGTAAGTCCGAACTTCTGTTTTTTTTAACACGTATATGTATATGGCGATCGAAAGTCACTGTCCAGGGTGCTGAACCAGTTTAAGTCTTTGAGCACCGTGGGCAGTGACTGTCTCCTGACGTCGCGTACCCGAACATTTTTTGCCGGGTTCGGTCAAAACGAGTTCGGCCGAACCCGGTGAAGTTCGGTGCGCTCATCTCTAATTTGACACTCCGTTTGGATGTTTGTAACCAGAAAAGCACGTGGTGCTTTTCTGTTTACATTCATCCTTTTGACAGCTCTTGCGTGATATTCGCGCATGCAACGTGGGACCGTCCGTGTGGCATGCGTTGTTTTCACGCACCCATTGAAGTCAATGGGTGCGTGTTGCGTGAAAAACGCACAATTATAGAACATGTCGTGAGTTTTACGCAACGCACTCACGCTGCGCAAAATTCACGCATCGTCTAAACAGCCCCATAGACTATTATAGGTGCGTACGACACGCGTGAAAAGCACGCGCGTCGCACGCGCGTATATTACGCTCGTGTAAATGAGGCCTAAAACTTCAGAAAGTTGGGGCAATTTCATACAATGAAGTGGACGGGTTATTATAGCCAAAGATCAAAATGATAACCTTATTATGGTACTGGGTTCCACCCTATTGTCTGCTTATAATGCAGCTCCTTCGGAGAGTGGAGACCTGCACAGGTTCTCGCCACACAATAGCAAAATGGATGGGACCAACCAGGGCTGGGCCTCCTTTATCCAAGAGCCCATAGCAACCGCTAGGGAAAGGAGTATTCACATACTTTTGCCCATATAGGTTACATCCTTGTGCTTTGGTTATGTACAGTAATATCAAAATTACCAAGAACAGGAAAATTCAAAATAATTTTCATATTTTAGTCTCTGAAGTCATATTCAGGACCTCAAATACAATGTCTTGGTTTGATTGCTCTCTTTGACTTGATGAAAGTTGCCGGTGTCATCAAAGATATAGCGGTTTTGATGTCTACTGAAGTAGACAAGGAAATTAGTGCGTTTGTTTACTCTGCTTAAAAATACCTTTCTTCTGAATTTGACACATTCATCATTTAAAGATCAAAAAAGAATGTTTAATTGGATGTAAGACCCAGTAACATTGACACTGACAGGAAAATACGATTAAACATTTTTATTGCATAATATAATTTCAGTTTACATAAGGAGTATAACTATGTGTCAAAAAAGCATTAACTTATTGTACTGCAGCCAATACACTGAGGACCAAAATATTGACACACCATTAGGAGTATAATCACTGCGGGACACATTTTATTGTAATATGTTCCTTTATTGGATGGATGGATGGATGGACGGACGGCTAAAAGAATGCATAAAAGAAAGAAAACATACTATATAGCTAAAAGAAAGAAAACCTACTAGATAGATATAGATAGATAGATAGATAGATAGATAGATAGATAGATAGATAGATAGATAGATAGATAGATAGATAGATAGATAGATAGATAGATAGATAGATAAAGAAAACTGCGAACAACAATTTTGTGTTATATGTCTCTGTATTAGAAAGATATGAAATAACAAAACTGTATCAAAAATAGCATCACAAACTACATCAAAAACTGCATATGTGAATCCAGTCTTACAGTGTCCATAGGGGTTGTCACCCTGATTTAAATAGTTGCTATATTGCTATATACAGCTATAAATATAAATATAATAAATATTGCTATATACAGCTCTCTACTGTAGTTCTTACATTCTATTTATGAACCAAAAAGAGCAAGATGGACAGAACTTCCAAATAGGAAGAATGCTGAAGTTTGGTATCATTATGAAATGTATTTTCTTGAAATGGCTGATTTATAAATTATAAACATATGACCACTAAGTGGCACAAGGAAATTGTCCTTCCTTTGGTTACAAGTAGAAGGAACTGTAGCGCAATGGCATTTATAAATTGAAATTCTAGGCTTAAAAATTTCCAAAATAAAACTGCTTTCCCAATAAATATGTCAGTCTATTGTTGCTTTACCAAATAAAGATTTGTCAGATTGGTAAAACGAAAAATTGTATTTAAATGGTGTCCACTACTGTCTTGGGAGAAGAGGACACAATGGATGAAAAATAAATGGAAGGCCCAGAACTACATAACAGCCTGAAGAGAAACAGACGTCTTGCAGGTTTTGAGGTGTTGGCTTCCCTAAATAGCACAAGGAAAATACCTGTGTCATCTATAACATACCATAGAATATAGAAAATAAAAAAAAACATACTGTATACGAAACTGGCAAACAGGAAGAAACAGGTGAAAGGGGCAAAGGAACCTAAACATTGCATGGGGATGAATGGAAACGATTTATGGATGGATGAGTTTAAGTTTGAAATGATAGTTGAGCACGTTAAAGGAAACTGGAGAAGAGCTTGATGTATTCTGTGAGACATGGTGGAGAACATATAACGGTATGGGACTGCTTTTGTGCTGGTAAGTTTTGAGAATAACATTGAGTGCAAGGAATAACAAACCAGAAGTGTTTCCGCTCTATATAACAATGACATGTCATGAGCTTCACCATAAGGACAAAGATTAAAGCTCTACAAGCCAAACTCACCTCTGGGAATAGCTACAGAAGTCGTGTGATGAAATATCCCCTGAATATGTTAAAAAAACGTACAACTAGGATGATAAATGTCCCTAAACTATGAGCCATTCCAGTGATAAGGGTTTATATATTATACCACCTTCTTGTCTGGGTTGTCTGCTTTAAAACATCTATTTCCAAATACTCTATAAGGGAGTTAGGCCTCTTGAACACAACCGTTGTCTTCACGGACCATTCCCTTTAGCGGCTGAATCGGGTCTGTGAAAAATAGTCCCAGTCTCCGATCCGAGAAAAGATAGAACGTCCTATCTTTCCTCGGATCACTGACGGGCCTCGGTCGTGTGCATGAGGTGTAAGAGTTAAAAGAGGGTGGTCCCACGTTCAGCATCCTCAGGATAAGGCCACACAGTGCATCGGTGATGCGGTTTTGAAAATAGTATAAAGACTTGTGACATTAAAATTCAAAAATATAGAAAAACGTAAACGCCTGTGAAATCCAATTATAGAAAGTAGCATCAATGGGAAAATGTCAGTTTAATAAAACAGATGCAAATTTATGAACAGGGTGGTACAATTATAAGTGGAATATTAGTTATCAAGTGTAATGGTAGAAGAGTTAAATTTGCATAGCAACTATACTTTCCTTCTATTGTGCACTGTTAAATACTTGTGTGTCAAAAAAGATGAAAGTATAGTATGTATGATACCTTTATTGGCTAACCATAAAAGGCCTCAATCTAACACCTGGATTTATGAGCCATTACATAGACACACTTCACCCCCCCCCCCATCAGACTGCCTCCAGATCCCTTATGTTGTAAGCCATCACCCCTATAACTTTCGTTTTATGGCCCCGGCTTATCTTAATGATGTATCACCTCATGTACTAATTGTCTTTGTGTAACACCAGCAATAGGAGACACCAACTGCCACAGCATCTCATGTGTGGACAGGAAGTCAGTTTCTCCATTCATTCCTATAAGTCTCACATCGATGCTGTGATAGGAATGAATAGAGAAACTGACTTCCTGTCCGCACATGAGACGCTGTCGTAGTTGGAGTCTCCTATTACTGGTCACATGACACAAGCTGAGGACCAGAAGGGAGAGGATAACTCACACATACAGCCACCGGTAAGAAGAATACCTGCACCACAATTTACATAATGGGCCTTTCCAACGGGCCAGAGAATAAAACATTTTGTGGGAGTGCTCCTTTAAGTATTAAAATGATAAATATTTTTATACTATTATTTTTTTTTATTTTTCTCTCACTTTTCTGGATTCCTGTAATCACTGAAGAAGATGTTTATGTTATAGAATATAATAATATAGTTACATGTTTTGCAGACATAATTTTCTTATTCTTTTTGGAATCTCTTGGGCAATGACCTCATAAAACTTGTATTTACATTCTAAAAACTAGGGAAAACTTTTCTTATAATTTAACATTAAGAGAAGTATTTTCATCTAAGCTCAGCTGTTAAGAATTAATTTAATACGCTAAAATGAATCTACCTATCTAAGTTATGAATTAAGCAATTGTTGGTTTCAAATTCTAGAACTTCTTTTAAAGCTAGTTCTCCTAATAGATGACCCATATATATAAATGGTTAGTGTGAAATAAATCCAATAAAATCTAATGTGTGACAACACGACCTTTTAGCATAAAGATTAAAAGTAAACTTTATTACAGAACATGGTTAAAAGTACAAAAGAGTAGAAAAAAGTAAAATAGAGCGTAAAACCTTCACAAAAAAGAGACAGAAAGAAAAAAAGCACGGTGGGTGAAATGGGTATAGAGACTTTGTCCAAGTCCCTCATATAAGGAATACAGTGATATCATTTGTTAATACGTCCCAACAGAGGAAAGTCACAGTAAATACAGACAATCAGGATAGTAACCCAGTCTCATGGTACACAGGTACAAATACACAGCGTAATAAATAAGTACACATAGTTAGCTCTGAATGGGAAATACATACATAATGCAATGAAAAGTTAACAGCACCAGAGAAGTACCGGATCCACGTACAGCGCCACACACCTGACGCGAGTTTTGCCGAGGCTTCTTTAAAAGTAAAAAAAAAAAATTGCTTAATTTAATAATAATATCATTTGTGCCATGCATCAATTAATATAGGGCAGACCTAGGGCTGAGGCAAAACTTGAAGTTCCTGGGCCTAATGTAATACCTGTAACAGGACCCCCCCAACATTAATAATTAATACTGGTCTCGTAATATTGGGCAGAGGGATCTTTGTTGTTCCAGGACTTAGGTGGGATCATAACCTCTTCACTATAGCAATGCTCCTGGGTATCATTCCAATCATTCCAATTAAAAATTGAATACCATTCCCATTATTGCGATATACCAAAATCCTTTGCACGCTTTGAAGTATGCTTTGCCATGTAATCAGGATTTGCAAAATCCTATTTAACTGGAAATTAATGTATTCCTGAAAGTTCTTACTGTATAATGTGTTACCATGGTGAAAAGTGGGATAAATATGTATATAACCAAATATATGATCATTGTGTCTGTCCGTTATAGTCATGCAGATTAAATGAAACGTGCCCAACACCAGGAATATCTGTGTCTCATTATTTTTCATTCCTCTCTGCCTTATTCCTTTGACAATAATAAAAGGATGACCTAGAAATACAGAGAGGTACTTTTATTTCTCTATGTTGTGATGTATAGGTGCATGGGGAATCTGCATATACTGTAGCTTACAGTAAGTGATGATGTGGCACAGATTTTTTGTTGTTCCTAACTTTCTATAAGGTACATACCAAACTTGTATTTAGGACTTTAATAGATCACCAGAGGGTTTCTTAGTTAATGCTAGGTATAGATTTCATATTAAGTAAATAGCTCAGCCTTTTGCTAAGCAACTTCAAAAATAGAAAAAAAATCTAGGCACTCACCGACTGTAGCAATAAAATAAATTCATTCAAGATCTTGGTCTGTTAGATGTGGAGCAAGCCTTCGGCCATTTTCCGTGGACTCACGCTTTTTCATGGCCCTTTAATCGGACCCTGATTAAATACCAGTAAGGAAGAAGGGACAGGTCTGATAGGGAATAGTCCTCCTGTATCTCCCAGCCAGAGAGAAATACAAGACCGGCAGGAACAGAGCAGGGAGAATGTGACAAAGCAACCGGAAAGACTGGAGAGATGTTTTATATAATGAGGCCGTCCCCAAGTATATGAAATTCCCTCTCCTTTTTTGTTTTTGTTAATATATTAGCTGGGACTATGGCTTTCCAAGAGTAAATCAATAAACACAATATTGTATGAGTACTTGAATGTCTGCAGTGAAACATAAATATCTTAGATGGCCAAAAATATCCAAAAATTCATAGAATTTACTACTTAAATGAAAAAAACATCTGCTGCAAATAAGTCATTGAGTTGTCTTCTGTTAACAATTGTATTTAACCATTTCTGGGAAAGCAATGCAGCATTACAGTGGTCCCCTAGATTTTCAAGATCCCTGAATGGAAAATGTGCCTTATTATGTAGTCATATGGTATATGCCGTGCATATTTAGTCAGATTTGACATTTAAACCTTGGCACTTTAATATTACTTTTTTTTTTTATGATCTATGTAAAATAAAAAAGTGTGCAGTATACAGGTTTGGCATCCGCTGGCCTATGATCGGACACAGGAAAATAAAATTAGAGTCAAAATTGTTAAATGCTCAATTCATTGTATGTTGAATCTCAGTGGCTTCAGTGTTTGCTGCTGCAGCTAAAATCTAGATAGATATGTCTACTTCACATGGCATAAATGTGTGATCCTCCCTAGTGAGTACAATCTCAGGATAAATGGGATTCGTCAGTAAGAGTATAAATAGCCTGATAGCCTCGTGGAGAGCAGTAAATGCAAGCAATGCCTACAATAGCTGAGTCATAGTCGCTGTTAACACAATATATGATTGACTATAACAATCTCAGCTTTGGCAGAAGCCATTTCCCATGATCAACAAAACTATAATTGCTTGTAAAAGCCGAAATTTCATCTGTTCAAATGTGGATAGATAAGGTCTCCCAGATCTAACGTTTTGAGGTATTGGCAGGCTGGGAACACCAATGTAGAGAACATTTTTGGGCTATATGGAAGCCCTGGTTGACTTTTGCACATAAGGCATGAACTACCCCTATTATGCTTTTACAGTCACCGCTTTATAAGCCGTAAGGGTATATAGATTTAAGAGTATTTTATGTAGATGAAGCTTATTCTGACTATTCAGCAGATTTTCCTTTTAAAGATAGGATTGGATGACCATTTGATTTGTTGTATTGTGATTGTTATTACTTGTTTGGCTAATTGTATATATATATATATATATATATATATATAAAGACTTATCTTACTCGCTCCCTGTATGTGCACGAGCAGCCGTTGCACATCCTTGCCGTTGACTTGCAAGACCATTAGATAAAAAATAGGTACAATTTATGGCTTCTTTTTTCTATTGTCCCAAAGGGAGTGATTCTAATAATAGAGATATAGTAGGGAGTTGTTGTACTGTATATGTAATGCCCAATTATTGTCTGTACCAAAAAACTAAACTGGACAATATAAAAACAATGACAAACCAAAGGTCGATATACTGAAGTTAGCTGTTACATTTTAAGACGTAGTATGAGATTAGAGCTTTCTTTTTTTTTTTTTACTGAAACAGCGCCATTCTTTTTAATAGGTTTTGACTGATATTGCAGCTCATCTCCATTAACTTATATAAAGCTCAGCATCCCATGGGCAAGAGAGGAGATTGTTTTCTAATCTCATCCAACAATTCTAAGACATTATTAACGTGAATGTATTACTCATTAATGTGCTGTCCGTTTTAACAACCGACAGCACACTGACCCATGCAAGTTAATGGGTCTATTCACACATCCATTTTTGGATATTCGTATGCATGAAAAACTGACAGTTTTTTTAGGTAGAAAATCGGACACGCTCGTGTGAATAAGGCCTAACTTTGTGGGATGAGAAGAGAAGATTGTTTATTTGTTCTTTGTTGGTTAAAGATTTAAGAAGATGGATATATTGGGGGTCTGAGTTGAGATGACCATAAATCTGAGTGACACATGATAGAAGAACCAAGGATACAAGGACTTGAAGAGGGTAAGGATTTCGTTTCTTGAGACAAAATTCCTTCTTGTAGGTATAAGCCATTGAGAAAGCACTGGGAGCATAGATGACAGCCACACTAAACCTTTTGAAATATCTAAAATAATAAACTTGCAATGTTCAAATGCCTTTACTAAATGATTTTTTCTCAACTTCTGATTGGCTGCAGCAGTCACATGGGATGAAACGAAACATCATCCCAGGAGGCCGGGCTGCGCTCAGAAGAGTGAATCGCATCGCTAGGACTATGGCACGGGTTAAGTGTGAACTTTTTTATTAATTTAAAATTAAAAATACAGCTTTTTTGCGATTTGTGCAGCGGAATAGTAGGGTTACCGCCGCAGATGTCGCAACACACAGCTCTTTGTAGTGGGTTTTACATCCCCATTGAATTCAATGGTGGACACCCACAATAAAAAAGCAGCGACTCCAATGCACCGCAGGTCACTTTATGAACATATTTTAGGAGCAGGTATTTTCCGCTGTGTGTGGCTGAGATTTGTTCAAATGTCACCCACAAAGCTGCTACTTTCTTATGCTTCGGATTTTCCGTTGTGGAAAATCCGCCGTGTTTCTGCCTGGTGTGTTCCTACCCCTCAAGTATCCCGAACAGGTGATGATTTCAGGATCTATCATAGAGAGAACACCTGGGGCAATAGCTGCAATTCTATCACCTGTGCAATATTAAACAAATCTTAAATACCTGACCTATCTGTTGGGGGGACTTGATGATGCGAGTTGACGAACACCCATATAAATTATATACTATTTCTCCAAAACATTAAATACTAAGTGGACTCTCATGCAGCACAATATCCTGGATGGGCAGAACATTTTTCATATAGGTTATAATACTCCCTTTAAATAACGACTTTTTTCCAACTAGTTCTAATTCAACGGAGCATCTCTAAAGCCTTGTGGTATAACAAAAACCCATGTTCCTTTAACTGAAAGACAGAAGAAAAAGACATTATATTGAGTACGTGTACTGTGTGTGTTGATGTGTACTATAAGGATATACAATTGTTGCAGATGTGTCTGACAGAGGGATATTTTTTCCAGCAAGCCCGCCAAATATGCAGGTAATGAGAGAACTACTCAGCATTATCTCCAATACTAAACCTTCTACTTATCTAACATGTACCTGATCAGTCTCTCTGACAGTTAGTTATACTGAAATATATGGCTCACTGCACATGTACTTGAGATGTATGTCTTGGGATATTATGGTGTGGGGGTGACTTGTCATTGCAGGCAGAAACTGCTGGTATAGCAGCTGGTAACTATGAGCTTCGCTTCTGTATAGGATGGGCAATAATAAATCTACTGCATTACTGTGAGTGACAAGGAAACACATTTGTCAAGTAGAAATGATGTGTCAGTAAAGGCCATCTTCATGACGTTTCACATCACTTCTTAAATTATGTGGTTGAATAGTTTTAAATTTGGCTAAAAGAAAAAGGTTAGCTTTTGAGAGAGTTTTTAAAACTAAACTCAATAATACATAGATAAGTTGTAGAAGAAAAGACATTTTATTTATATTTCGAGGATTTATGGTTAGTTTGGCAAATAGTGGTTTGAAAGAAAATGTACACTACAAAATACACCTCGTAGTTGTGAATAGTACTTTAAGAGTAAATTCCTACCTGGTGTCATTTTACGCCATGGATTTGCCAGCAGTAAGTTGCATATTTTTCCATGCAGATATTGATGTTGATTTGAATGTGGATTTACCAGGGTCTGCTGCAGTTTTCCCTTTTGCAATGCATAGGGAGAAATCCACAGCAATTCGCCCTCCAACATTCTGTGCTGATTCGTTTTTTACACACAGATATGCAATAAAGTTCTGATAGACACTGGGACCCGTCCGCACCTATCTCAAGAACAAGGGTCACTCAATCCCTGTCCTGCCTGGTGAAGCAGCCGTCACATCCAGATGGAGAAAAAAATTAAGAGGTATGTGCGCATTTCTCTTCTATGGGAGTTACCGAAACTACTGAGAAAACGGGCTCGGCTGTGCCCATAACTCCCGTAGAAATGAATGGAAAGAGCTGCACAGCCAACTCTCCATTCATTATTTATTTACATTTTTATTTTGTCCTCATCTCTGTCTGTCAACCTGTGTCCCTGGTCCTCAGTGTACAAGTAGCAAATGGCAAATGACTCAAAGAGCTTGCAGCCATGATTCATATATGTGGGAAGAGTCATATTACACAGTTCATCCAGACAGGCTGAAAAGCAATCTGGGATACCATGGAAGACCTTGTAGTGTCTTTTTCCACACTTAAAATTAGGTTTTTGAATGCCTGAAATTTTGTGCAAAATGGGAACATAGTAAATTTATTTACTCATCTTTATTAAGATATGTTTACACAGGACAGATACGCTATGTAAAAGTACACGCGTATACGACCTAGAAGATTGCACCATACAACCCTCTCCCTGTATAAAGCGCCATACAGCCCCCTGTAGATAGTGTCATACTGCCCCCTCCCTGTCAAGGGCATAGCTAAAAGCTCATAGGCCTCGATACAAAAGTCCTTCTTGGACCCCCCCCCCCCATCTTCTCATGCAGCTTTTAGCTGCATCACTTTGTCTCCTAAGTGACCCAACGAAGCAGCACTAGCAGACGGGGCATCACCAAGGTCTTAAAACGTCAGGGGCAATAGCCCCAATACATATCCACCAAAAAAAATGTGTGTGCGTATATGTATGTGTGTGTCTGTATATATATATAGGAGACAGCATATCAATAGCACTACAACCCTATAGCTATGGATAGGATTAGATACAATGGCTCAGTAGACAATATCACACGTGATAGGATTAGATATAGGACTCAGCTCACTGACATTGCGTCTCCAGCGCTGGACCAGGAAATGTAAGATAATTACTTTGCTTTTTTGTGTTACTAAATTTTTTTGTCTTTTTTTTTTACAGGTTCGGTTGTTGGATTACTTCGGATTCAAGTACTACTTCAATGACTGAGTTTTTTTTATTCTCAATAAAATGGTTAACAAGGGTTGTGTGGTGTTTTTTTTATTTCAATAAAATATTTTTTCTATGTCCTTGTATTTTTTTAAACTTTATTACTACCACCTTACTAATGGCTGCTGGCTGATTGTCAGCGCCCATTACTAAGGCAGGGCTTAATGTTAGCCGGTGAAGATGGGATGCCAGGAAGAGCCGGGTACGATCCAGTACCTGACCATCTGTAGTGGTGGTCGGGCACTGGAGCGGCCGCTGGCTGGTATTATTAGGCTGGGAAAGGCTATCAACAGAGGTCCTTCCCACCCTGGTAATTCTAGCCTGCTGCTGCTGTGTTGTATCTGGCTGGTTATGAAAAATAAGGGGGGGACACACATTGTTTTTTTTTTCCATTTAAAAAAAAAAAAAATGACGTGGGGTCCCCCCCATTTTTCATACCCAACCAGATACAACACAGCAGCAGCAGGCTAGCATTACCAGGGTGGGAAGGACCACTGTTGTTGGCCTTTCCCAGCGTGATAATACCAGCCAGTGGCCGCCCCAGTGCCCGACCACCACTACAGATGGTCAGGTACTGGATCATACCTGGCTCTTGCCGAAAAACCCGGATGGCGGTGGGTACCGGGGTAATCGGCTAACACTAAGCCCCTCCTTAGTTATGCACGCTGTCAATCAGCCAGCAGCTATTACTAAAGAGGTAGAAATATTATTTTTATTTTTTTTAAAACAGACAGAAAAAATATTTTATTGAAATAAAAAAAAACACGCAACCGTCGTTAACCATTTTATTTAGAATAAAAAAAAGTACTTATCGAAGTAGTCATCGAATCTGACCTAGTCCAACAACCGAATCTGTAAAAAAACACAAACACAAAAAAAAGCCATTAGTAACACATGTGGTATACAGGGCCCCAGCAGACAGTAATGTTTTACTTACCCTTCTCTTCGGCTTTGGGCGCAGCAAAGGTCCTGACGCCATCCAGCGTCGGGACGTTGTGTGCGATGCACAGCGTACAATGACGTCAAGATGCGAAAAATACGTCAGGACGTAAGCTGCGCTTGGGAACGAGGAACGTAAGTATATTGTTACTATACTAATAGGGGCCCGTGTTTATTACATAGACCCCGATTACTATAGTAATTTATAATAGACATGACGCATTGGGCCACGGGCCCCCTGGCTTGGGGTACAGGTCGCAATTGCGACCACTGCGACCCCTATAGCTACGACACTGGGCTGTATTATACAGCCGACACCTGCTGAGTATGGGGGGTGCTCAGCCCGTTCCATACTTCCCCATGATGGCTGCTATACGTAAATGTACGTGGCATGTCATTAGGGTGTTAAAGGTGTCCTTTGTATATTTCTTATTGATGGTGTATCTTTATTATAGGTTATCAATATTAGATCGGTGAGGGTCCAACTCCCGGCCGATCAGCTTTTTCGAAGGGGCCGAATTATTTGTCGCCTTGGCCTCTTCAGTGTTTACCAGGCACAACGCCGTACACATTGGTAGCAGCTGTGCCTGGGATTGCAGCTCAGTCCCGTTCACTTGAATGTGATCCCTGGCACAGTCACCACGTGTGTGTATGGTGTTGTGCTTGTTAACTGTGAAAAGTCCACCACGACGAACGCTATGGTCCCATCAATCACGGACCACACTGATCTGATATTGATGGTCTATCCTAAGGATGGGCCGTCAATATAAAATGCCCAGAGGACTCCTTTAATGTAATATGTGTGAAGTTTAAAGTTATATATCGTGGCAGAGGGCAGGGCCAGGCAAGCTTCAGTATATGTGTTAGAGGGAGTTCACACTGAGTTTTTTGGCACGCTTTTTGACGTGGAAACCATTCCAGACAAAATTTTGAGGCAGATTTTTCTGCCTGCAAAAAACTCTATGTGAACAGGGCCTTAAGGCTTTAGTATAGGTGTTAGGGGAAGTTCACACTGAGTTTTTTGGCATGTTTTTTGATGTGGAAACCATGTCGGAAACCGCGACATAAAACGTCTGAAAGCGCTTTCGGACTTTTTTTCCTGCGAGCGGTAAAAAATGCTTGCGGGAAAAAGAAGCGTAATGCCCCTTCTTCGGGCGTTTCTGTCTCTGGCTTCCCATTGACATCAATGTCAGGTATAAAATGCGTTTTTCGCTGCGTTTTTCTGCCCACGGCCCAATGGCCGAAAAACGCCACAAAAAAAAGTGTTCTGCTGGCAGGTCAAAATCTGCCTCAAAATTCCTGAAGATATTTTGAGGCAGATTTTTCTACCTAAAAACTTCTCCTTCCTCCCTTGAACTTTTTAACTTAATCTACCTGTCCTCTGCACATCCTCCACTCGTCCTGTGACTGTCCTCCGCCCATCCTGTGACTGTCCTCCGCCCCTCCATAATGTAATGTGCCTGGCAGAGCGGCACGGGCCCCCTCATGCCGCGGGCCCCGTAGCTGCCGCTACGGCTGCTACTGTGGTAGTTACGCCACTGGCGTAGAGACTTTCTGGTCCACCTTAGGCTCTAGGGCCCAGGAATGACTGTAACCTCTATACCCTATATAGTAAGGCCCCTACGTGGACCACCCAGGTAGAGCCAGCAGTCTGCCCCGGACCTCTATAGTGACTATATAATCCATTTGTCGTGGTTGAATGTTATAATATTTGCCCCAAGAATTTTGCATCTGGCTATCCACTATACTCATTTTTATCCACACATGATGTGAATAAAGAGTAACTTTCCTATAATTAAGCAATGATCAAAAATAGCAAGGAGCCAGGTAATTCAGGTACATGATGAATGTGCCAGTGCAGTCTAAAAGCCATCTGCCTGAATAACTGTCCTGACTCTACTGACTTGGTTCAGGCTGATAGACTAATTATTTATATGGATATCCTTAATCCTAATCCCTGAAATGTGCCTCGCTGGCTACTTTATAAAAACAAATAAACAGCAGACACTATGGAAATTACGCTGCAAATGTGTAAATGCTAGAGATATTATTTTAGAATAAGTATTGTGCATGGGGAATTTTGCCAGGAGCTCAGATGAAGGTCAACTCAGTTTTTCCAATCATTAAATTATTTGTACAGCAGATGTGATTTGGTTACCTTCAATTTGTACCAGAAGGCACGAAACAGTATGAGATCGAAGCTTGAGCATGTTTTCCTCCTGCAGAGAAATGTCTAGTGCTTCCTCATCACTTAAAGATTTTTTGTGAAGTTTTATCAATAAACAGTCATCAGCAACCAAAAAGTAAGCTGTCCTTAAATGTCACTCCATCATTTTATTTTCCTCACTATAAGAACACCTCTTGTACTTTTGCCCTTTGCTTGCCATTTCTTAATGAGATGCAGATGGTAGAATAAAATGTTATTACCCTTAATAATTATACAAATTGCTCCTAAA
Source organism: Rhinoderma darwinii (assembly GCF_050947455.1). Lineage (NCBI taxonomy): Eukaryota > Metazoa > Chordata > Amphibia > Anura > Rhinodermatidae > Rhinoderma > Rhinoderma darwinii. The sequence continues at coordinate 64,916,958 of NC_134690.1, forward strand.
CCAGTACCCGGAGTAGAATGTGGCGCAGGCATTTAATATTCTTATTATATTCATTTATTTCAGCAGAGTATTTGCAGTTCTGTTAACCTTTTCAGTTCTGTTTGGGTACAAATAAAAGTGTAAACTGAGCCGAAAGCAATAGTTTTATAAGTTGGCATACCAATATAATATAAAAACAATACCTAACATCAGCCTCAAAGGGGCTGTCTGATTTAGGAAACTCATTTTTATATACCCTATTAGAGAATTATGAGTTAATTTAGGGGGTTCCATAATCTATTAGCCAAAGTTGAGAGAAGCTACAAAGAGTATCCTTGGCTTTGGAGGACGCAACACGTCTGTGCATTATGTGTAAAGTCTGTTCATATAAATAGGAACTGTGTAAGGCTTCCTTTCTCCTGAGGTGGTGCTACAGGGAAATTGACCACTTGATGCTGGATTTTTCCACAGACTACATACTGGAAACAATCAACAAGCAGGCTGGCTGCTGCTGCTGCTATTGACAAATCTTATTGAGGCTTGTCTGAATACTCAGGACAACTGAGCTTTGTAGCTTGAATACATAACTGTTTATAACCACTTGGCTGGAGCAGAATTATAGCCTGTGCATACTTTCTATAGGTCTCTCATCTGATAGATTCACCCCAGTCAGCCAATCACACAACCTCTATGATTGGCTGACCTGCTTTGTGATTGGTTGATAGCTGATGATTCACTTTATCTATGTCTGGGCAGTCTACAATCACAGATAGGGTTACTACCAGACCAATAAACCACTAGTTGTAATTTACACTCGAAAAAGTGGTGCAATGATTGCGGTCACAGGGGATACGACCGGGCGGAGTGGGGAGGATCCGTATTAGACCCCTAGGTGAGTACTGCTTTCAACTAGATCTGTGTCTTCAGGACATGGATCCAGATAAAAGTTCTCCACAGCCTTTCTGTGCTCTTATTCAAAGGTGTGGCATAGGGCCCAGCAAACTGTAAATACGTCGCTGCTGGGACACTGGTTCAATTAAAAATCCTTCACCAACAATAGCAAGTGACAATATTTTTGCATTACAAGACAGTACATGTGCGATCAGATTACTTCTTGTTATTCGATTAGATGTTCCTGGACGGGTCTGGCAAAAGAAGAATATCATTAGCGCCAGGACTGGGTCAAGTGTGGGATTGGCACAGATGGGCTACTATGGGCTCAATAGGGGATGTCATTGACAAATTATTTACTTAATGTTCTACATGTTGTTTCTAGCAAAAATCAAAACCATTATTAGTATAATGTCTAATCTTTGACACTATAATAATAGCAATATACTCTATAACCCTGTCATACAGAAAGTAATGGGGAGAATAACAGACTTCTATCTGTATTGCACCAGAGCATGTGTTCATTGTGATTCCATTGCACGTAGTTCATAAGAATTATATTTGATGGATCTTCACTTGAAAGTAATTGAACAATGAGCCCATAAGCTTTAAGTATGTATCTTTCCGATACATTAATTTTAATTGGTGCAAAGATACTTATTATGATGTCATAATTAAGGCATAGTCCCTATGACATCACATCAGTTCTACCAATCCAGCAAACACTATTATGCAAGTGTCATTCTCTCTCTGACTTTCACTTGTGACAGTAGCAGTACAATAACGGAAGAAGATGAGGATTGTTGTTCAGGAGAAGGAGGAGTAGGTGATGGAGGTGGAAAGGAGGCAGTTTCACCCCTTCTCGTCAAAGCAATTTTCCGGAGTTCCACTTTCATTCTTTCCTCCCCACCATCCAAAAGACATAACTTTTTTTTTTTTTTTCAGTCAATACTGCTGTATGAGGGATTTTTTTGCGGGTCGAGTTGTAGATTTTCACGATACCATCTATTGAACCATATAATGTACTGGGAAACTGGAAAACTTTGTGGGTGGAATGGGACAAAATAGTGATTCCTCCATTTTAACCCCTTCCCGACATTTGTCGTAAGTATACGTCATGGAAAGTCAGTGATCCCCGCAAAATGTCATATACTTACGACAAATTTATGGCACCGGCTCAGAAGCTGAGTCGGTGCCATCATCCCCGGATGTAATGGCGGGCACCGAAGTTAGCTTCAAGCCCCGCAATTAACCCCTTAAATGCAGCTGTCAAAAGCGATCACTGCATTTAAGGTGTTTGCAGCTCATCGACACCCCAGCAATAAAATCGCCGGGGTTTCGGTGGCTGCAATAGCAACCAGAGGCCTAATATTGGACTCCCGGTGTTCGAAGCATGGAAAACTTCCAGCCCCCACCCGGAGGCGGGGCCTGAAAGGCTTTCATAGCCGCCGGCAAGATGGCGCCCGCTCAGGAGATGAGCCAGCGTCATCAGCGGTGGATATCAGCTGTATGTTACAGCTGACATCCACCTGTAACAGTAGGAACCGGAGCTAGCTCCGATCCCTGCCATTAACCCCTCAGATGCAGCGATCGGATGTAATTGCTGCATCTTTGTGGTTGCTAGCAGATCGCCAGCTGTGCCCTGGAATCGCACGACTGCCGACTGCTATTATGACAACAGGAGACCTAACAATGGCCTCCTGTTGCCCATTTTGAAAGCCGATTTGGCAACGCCTGGAGGCGAAGCCTAATCAGCTTGCTGTCAGTGAATGACTGACAGATGTAATTCATTGCACTACGTAGGTAGGGCAATGTATTAGAAAAAAAAAAATCTGACAGTTGGACCTTCAAGTCCCCTAGTGAGACTAAAGTAAAGTGTAAAAAAAAGTTGTAAAAAATATAATAAAAGTTTTAAGTAATAAAATAAAACACAATCACCCTTTTTGCCTTATCAAGTCCTTTATTATTTAAAAAATTAAAATAAACCATACATATTTGGTATCGCTGTGACCGTAACGGCCTAAACTATAAAAAATATTATGTTATTTATTCCACACGGTGAACGGCGAAAAAAAAAAACGTAAAAAATAATGCCAGAATTTCTGGTTTTTGGACACTTTGCCCTACAAAAATTGAAATAAAAAGTGATCAAAAAGTTGCATGTATCCAAAAATGGTGCCTATAAAAACTATAACTCGTGTCGCAAAAATCAAGCCCTCATACAGCTCCATTGACGAAAAAATTCAAAAGTTATGGTTCCCACAACTTGGTGACAGACAAAATACATTCTTTTTACAAAAGTTATTTTATTGTGCAAAAAATTGTAAAACATAAAAAAGTGCTATAAATTAAGTATCGCCGGAATCGTACTGACCCGCAGAATAAAGTTAACATGTAATTTATAACGCATGGTGAACGCTGTATAAATAAAAACTAAAAAACTATGCCAGAATTGCTGTTTTATTGGTCACCTTGCCTCTCAAAAAATATGATAAAAAGTGATCAAAAAGTCGCATGTACCCCAAAATGGTACAAATAATAACTACAGCTCGTCCCGCAAAAAAATAGCCCTTATACCACTACGTCTATGAAAAAATACAATTAGTTAAGGCTTCCATAAGTCAGGAAATAAAAAATATGCAGTTGTGCAGATCAGAGGGGAACATTTCATCTGTTTCAAGAGGAGATTTATTGGCGCCCTAAAATTAGGGAACCAGGAATGGGGTCCAAACATATCTGCTAGAAGTGGGGGCGCCCGTATTATACCAGGACAACACTTCCTAGAAAAATTCCCCAAACTGCAAAGGTGCGGAGTGTGGACCAAAAGGGATAAGTAAAGACACCATTTATCATTGCGACACTGGCCTGTGCAGAAATGATTGCTTCACAGCGTAACACACATCTATGGATTATTTTATTGTTTACCCCATTATTATACCACCTGACTATGCTCCTGATATACTCTGCCCAGCTCACATGTGCCACCACATTATAAACGGAAATACCAGCAATACTCAAACAAAACTACTACCAAGCAAAATTTACGCTTTAAAAGCCAAATGGTGCTCCTACCCATCTGAGCCCTACAGTGTGCCCAAACAGAAGTTTACTTCCACATATATATGGCAACGCCATACCCGGGAGAATCCTTTTAACAATTTTTGGGCTGTGTGTCTACAGTGGCATAAGCTGGGCACGACATACTTGCCACTGAATTGGCATATCTGGGGAAAAATGTTAATATTTTGCACCATCCTCAGCGCATTCATTTATGAAAAAGACCTGTGGGGTGAAAATGCTCACTACACCCCTTAATATATGCCTTGAGGTGTGTCTTTTCTTAAATGGGGTCACTTCTGGGGGGGTTTCTTTTGTTATTTCCCATCTGAGCCTCTGCTATTGTGAACCAGTTCTGTGTAAATCGGCAAATTAGGCCTCAATTTCGCATTGGTACTCTCTCACTCTTGAGCCCTGTCAAATGTCCAGGCAAAAGATTAGGGCCCCATGTAGGGTGATTCTAAATCCGGGAAACACAGCATAATAATTGGAGAGCTGTCTTGTTATGGTGGCACAAGCTGGGCACCACATGTTGGCATATCTATTGAAAAATCCCATTTTCACTTTGCGATATCGAGCGCACACTAATTTATGCAAAACACCTGCGGGGTTAACATGCTCACTACACCCCTAGGTGAATACCTTGAGGTGTGTAGTTTCCTAAATGGGTTAACTTCTCGGGCGTTTCCAATGTTTTGTTCCCACAGGGGCTTTGCAAATGCGACATAGCGACCAGAAACCAATCCAGCAAAATCTGTACTTTCAAAGCCAAATGGCACTCCTTCTCTACTGAGTCCTGCCGTTTGCCCAAAAATTTGTTTATAACCACATATGTGGTATTGCCATACTCGGGAAAAATTGCTTAACAAATTGTTCTTTTTCTGCTTTATTTTTTGAGAAAATGAAAAATTTTGTGCTAAAGCTACATCTTATTGGAAGAAAAAATGTATTTTTATTTTCACTGCCCAATTCAAATAAAATCTATGAAACACCTGTGACTTCAAAATGCTCACTACACCCCTAGATTAATTCCTCAAGGGGTGTAGTATCACAAATGGAGTCCCTTTTGGGTAGTTTCCACTGTACTGGTACCGTAGGGGCTTTGCAAAAGCGACATGGTGTCAAGAAACCAATCCAGCAAAATCTGTGCTCCAAAAGCCAAATGCTGCTCCTTCCTTTCTGAGCCCCGCCGTGTGCCCAAACAGCAGTTTATTACCACGTATGGGGTATTGCCGTACTCCAGAGAAGTTGTTTTACAAATGTTGGCATTCTTTTTTTTCCTTTATTTGTTGAGAAAATGAACATTTTTTCACTAAATCTACTTCTTATTGAAGAAAAAGGACTGTTTTTATTTTCACTGCTCAATTCTAATAAATTATATGAAACACCTGTGGTATCAAAATGATCACTACACCCATAGATGAATTCCTCAAGGGGCGTAGTTTCCTAAATGGAGTCACTTTTTGGGCGTTTTCACTGTTTTGGTCCCTCAGGGGCTTTGCAAATGCGACATAGCCGCTGTAAACCATTCCTGCTAAATTTGAACTCCAAAAGCCAAATGGCGCTCTTTCCCTTCTAAGCCCTGCCCTGTGTCCAAACAGCCGTTTATGACCACATATGGGGTATTGTTTTACTCGGGAGAAATTGCTTTACAAATTTTGTGGTGCTTTATTTTGGTACCATTTTGGGGTACATTAGATTGTTTTGATCACCTTTTTTTTGTACATTTTTTGTGGGAGATGAAGTGACCAAAAAACAGCGATTCTGGCTTTTTTCTTTCTATGGCGCTCACGGTGTGGTGATCAAATAATTATTTTTTTCCCCTTGCTTTTGGGTGAAAATAGGAAAAAGGGACATTTTTTTAAAAATGTTATATTTAATTTTTTTTTATATATTAAAAAAACAACTTTATTTAACTGTTTTAAACTTTTCTTTTTACTAGTCCCCTTAGGGGGCTTGAACCAGTTGGATCGCTTGCACTATATACTGCATAGATATACAGTACATGTATTGCAGTATTTTGGGAGGTTTATAGTCTCCAATGAGCCATGTAGTCAGGGCTCCATAGGAGTACAGTGATGACAGACCTGGGGGCCTTCGCTAAGCCCCCAGGCTGCCATGCCAACCATCAGGGTGGGGGGTGATGCAACCTCACACCGCCCCCCCTTGTTTCTAACAGCTTAGATGACGTGGACGCTTCTGATCGCACCGTCTGAGGTGTCGTGGAAGTCAATAGTTCAAAACATATTAGACTGAAATTTAGACGAGTGTTCGAACAGACACTCACGCCAGGCACTTTATCCAGCATCCTATTCAGGAGATTTCATACCGATATATATCGAGAGAGGAGAAAAAACACACAGACGCTGCTGATATGCTCAAAATACTCCTCTGGGGGGTTATTTACAAACTCAATTACAATACTATTATTCAGAAGGGGTGTAGGCATGAGGTTAACCAATCAGAGACAATGTGACAATATTTGTTATTCAGCCAATTACAGACATACGATACATTCCAGATACATCATTATAATTCTTCACACATCAGGTTTGCAGGTGCCTTATCTCTCTTGGCAAGAATATTCCTGTAAGATGGGGGAGGCATTCCCACAAGTATAGTTGCCACCCTCCCATCTCACTCCCTGTGCCTTCTCTGCAAGCTTCGTATGGGAACCAAGGTCAGAGATAACTAACTAAGAAACATACGAAATCAATATGAATATACTTGTGTTAAAGGAACAATGACTTTCTTATTCACTACAAAAGAACCAAGATGGGAACTCCAGACAAGATGGCTGCTGCACAAAATTAAATCATTTAAACATTATTATAATCACTTTCATATAATACATATCTTAGTAATTCGGCATCCTGCTTGATATTTCATAATGTAATTTCATACAGAGAATATAAGCAAATAAACCATCCTTCACAAAGGGTTATACTGAAGTGTTGGCTCTTAGACACGTAGGGTGTTGGGAAGGGTTTAAAGATGATGTGTTACATACTGTAAATGCGTTCTTGCTCACCTCTTCCCTGCTGGCAACATCATTTTGACCCAGGTGGAATTAAGCGTTCACTTCAAAGTCAACACTGCAATACTACCTGTTTTGCCTCAGATATACTCAGGTGCAATACACAACCACACCCTGCAGCAGCTAAACAGTCATTAACTCCTCCTGTTCTTGACTCTTATGCTTTTCAACTACTTGCTGTTTCATTGGATGCTGTTGAGGAACTCTGCTATTTAAACCCTGTTTGTCCCATCAGCCTTGGTTTGAGGATTGTGTATTGCTCCTGAATGTGGACTTGGACAGTTTTGTGGAGTCTGCCTCTCGCCTCTAAGTTCCTTGTCACGTTCCTAATACCTGTGCTCCTGATATTGTCTCCTGGTTACTGTGTTTGAGCTCCTTCTTTGCTGTTAAGATCGTGCTCCAGTCCTACAGCTGTCTCTGTACCATTCCTGCTACATGTGAACCATACCTGCTGGTGCCAAGACACACCACCTGCTCCTGGATGCTGCTCCTCATATCTCCTGGTTCCGACTTTGGCTCCTCATGGACTCTGTTCCTGGCATCTCATGGTTCCATGTCTAGTGCCTATGCCTGGTCGTTGCTCTGGGTGTCTTCCGGTTCCGTCCAAGGTCTGCTCCTGGTTCCGTCTTAGGTCAGCTTTTTCTCTGCCACTCCGGTGTTTGTCACGTTTGGGTCTGTTGGCCCTTCTGTTTGTTTATGGACTGTCTGGTTACCACATTTCCTGTTTCTTTCAGGGATCATTACCATGTATATTGTTTGAAAAATATTATACTTACATATATATATATATATATATATATATATATATATATATTCAGTATATTACACAAAGAGATTGGATTCATGGAACACAAAGAGCCTGCATAACACGCCTATGGAAGACACCGCCCCCTGGAATTCAAAGAGGAATGTACAGAAGAACTTACAGCTGAGGAGCCGATGGGGCTTAAGCACGTCCCACATCTCTAGGGAGGGGGCATGTGTCTTTCTCTGTGTTTCTTTGTTCTGAATAAAGTTAGTTGACTTCCTGTCCTATCTGAGGAAAGCTGTGTACCAACATCTCTCTGGCTGGTTTACTTCTTTCCAGGCATGCCTTCAGCTTTCAATTTACAGAGGTGGTTATTCGGTGTGAAATAACAGGGAGAAGGAAGCTACCCTGTAATTCGGACCTGACATTTTTGGCGCCAGAACAGGCACCTCACTTGAGGAAATATCGGAATCCGGACAACCAACAATCACAGGGTGAAACAGAGGACCCAGGATTGCCCTTTGAAGGAACTTGATCACCTCCACAATAACACGGTAAGCGAGTTGATTTTATAAATCTTCGTCTTATCTGTGTTTCTGGACAGTCTTGTGGCGATCTGTAGAACCCTTTTGTTGATTTCCTGGATTATCTCGCTCGCCTAACCATCCTCTGGGTAATTAGGGACTAGATAGCAAATATAACCTGTCTTGTACAAGAACACTGATAAGTCATAAGGCACATGCGGGGTGTATAAACTGATAAAAAAACACTGATAAGTCATGCGATAAGGCACATGCGGGGTGTATAAACTGATAAAAAAAAACACTGATAAGTCATGCAATAAGGCACATGCGGGGTGTATAAACTGATAAAAAAACACTGATAAGTCATGCGATAAGGCACATGCGGGGTGTATAAACTGATAAAAAAACACTGATAAGTCATGTGATAAGGCACATGTGGGGTGTATAAACTGATTAAAAAAACCACTGATAAGTCATGCGATAAGGCACATGCGGGGTGTATAAACTGATAAAAAAAACTTAAGTTGTGTGATATGTCGTGGGTAATATATTAACCAGGTCAGAGAGTTATAGACCGAAGATTGTTATATAAATTACGTGTATAATATAGACGGTTAGAATGGATGGTTTACGGTCCATATTCAAATCTCCAGTATCCGGACGATCCTATTTATATGATTTGGTGAAGGGAAGGGAAGCAGTATGTGAGTAAAATGAAGAAATTGATGGATGTGTGTGGAATCCATAGAGGAGGGAGGCTGCAAGCCGGAGATTGGGCAAAAGGTATTCTGGAGAACAAAGGGAAGCTGGAAGGTAGTAAGTTGATGGAAAGTGCTTTAGCATGGCAGCGAACAGCCATAGCTGTCAGCAAAGAGGGATTTGTAGAAGAGGAAGTTAGGAATAAGAAAGGTATTATATTATGTTATATGTATTAGAAAACAAAAGAACAGCCCCCACCTTATAATGGCTCTGTAAGGAGCAGCCCCCACCTTATAATGGCGTCTGTACCTCATGTCGAGTGTGTTCTCATTGTGGGCGGAAACCCCCCCCCCCCTCACAGCTGCGCAATGTGTTTCCAATGGGAGAGGTTGCCCCCCCCCGCCCCTGATGTGGCCACGCCCGGCCCAACCAAATCAGTATGAAATAATCGCTTTGTTAATTTTGTCATTGGTAACACATGCTGCAGTGTTTTTTTTTTTTTCTATTTTAGATTCCGTGACGGTGTGCAGGACGCTGTGCACTGGTGAGGAGACACGTCATCATAATATAGAGATGGTGGCCGACAGATTGGACTGTTACAGATTATGTGTTTGATGTTTTGAACGTAGATAATTCCTATACAATGGTGTGATGAATGATTGCAGATACGTATGTTGTTTTGCCGGCATTGAAATGTTTAAGATTGTGAAACTAGAAGCTGTGAGGAGTGAGTATGTGAACCACCCCTCCCCCCTGTGGTATGCCGTGTTTGGAAGGAGGAGGAGGGGCTGACTGGGTGCAGCCTGCAGGGCTGATGAGACAAAGGGATTACACTATTGCACTGCTTTTATATATATATATATATAGCAGTAATGTCTACAAACCTAAATAAATTTCTTATCTTTGCACATGCGCTGATGATGTGATAAGATTTAATGTGTTTTGATGTTAATTCAAATGTATTAAACTACAGATATTGTGAGACACAGGGTCTTGAAAATGTATGTGCCCCCACTGTTCCCTATTTTTATATACAGTTTATTGGTTTGCAGTAATTAATATTACCAGATATAATATTTTCTGTTTTATTGAATAACTAATTACAATTGTTTTGTTTTTGTTTTTACACATGAGGCACGTGCTATGGTGCGGCCTAAATGTTAGTTTGGAAAATGTGAAATGTTTTTACAGGTAAATGATTGCAAGTCATTTTAAAGATAAAATGTATTTTTGTCAGGAGAAAGTCATTTTTGTTCCAGGCTGTTGTGTATTACAAGGGGTTAAACTAGTGCCCCCCAGATAGAGTGCTCGACCTTATTATGTTGAGATGTAGTTTTGAACCCTGCTACATTACTTTCGCAGAGTTCACAAAGGGGGGAATGGTGAAGGAACTGATCAGGTACAATTTTGGTTTGTTTTGAATTAATGAATTTGGTTCCAGGAGATCTACAAAATGTGTAAGAGACCCCAATGAGTAACCAAGATTAAATGTGTATGAGAGTAACCTAAATGTTGAGGTATTTCTGTATAGATCGTTCCAGATCCTTCCAGAACAGTAAATATGGCACTGGGTATGCTGTGCTGTAGTCTCCACCCAATATGAGGTATTGTGTAAGAGACCATACCCCTCCAGCAAATTTACACAGGAGGCGAGGTGACGTCACTCACAGATGAGTCTTTACAGATTTAGGAGGGAAGGAGGTGAAAATTATCTGAACATTGTTAATTTTATGTAAAGATTAAAGTAATTTTTATTTGATTTTGTATTAATCAAGTATTTACAGACCCTGATAAAAGTGAGATTCTCACAGTGTTCTGGATTATCAGATGAGTGTGGAGAAGTGTATAACATTTGTTTTTATTTTAGAGAATGAAGACGCTACCCCTTTGAAATACTCTATCTATATGTGACATGGGTTTTAATGTAAATTTGTAATGTAGAAATACTTCAACATATACAGTATGTACAAGACAGGATACAAGGCACCAGGTAAATTATCCAGAAACCACTCTCACCTTCTTGTTCATCTCAAGGAGCGGAGCTGGAGGTGTTCGCTGAGGCTGTAACCTGACAGAAGGTAAGACGACCGACATTTACACTGACTCTAGATACGCTTTTGGCATCGCCCACAATTATGGGCCCATTGGTAGTAGGAACTTTATTGGATCATCGAGTAAGCCAATTGAGAGAGCAAGAGAAGACAGAACTGACAACAAGGGTATGTGCAGCCAGGTGTCAGTAAATTGGCTTGTCCCTGGATACAATAATGCCACCGCTAGGTTTGTAGCAGCCGGCATGATGTGCGCACGGCATCACATAGGTAAAACAGCAAAGGTACCTGTGAAAAGTGCAGCCCGGCCAGATTACCCGTCCCAGTGACTTCAGAACATACAACTACCCGAGGTAGAAGTGTATGACAATGTGCTCATGTGTGTAGACCTGTTCTCAAGGGGGGTCTGAAGCCCGGCCAGTACCTTCCCCACTGCAGACGTTGTGTGTAGTGACAGGGGAACAATGTTATCCCAAGCATTGAACTGATGTTTGTACAATGATAAGATGTCAGCAGTTCTCCAGTGTTATCCCAAAGTTAGTTTGTTTAATAACTGTATTTAAGAAGTGTTGTGGGAATATTAAATACTGAGGTTAAGTTTTATGTAAAGTTCTAGACCAGCCTCAGTATTGGACTATTGGATGTGTCAGATAAAAGGTACAGAAGCGGAATATTCCCATTCGAAAACATTTTTATTTGTTTATTTTTTGTTGTTGTTGTGAAAGGGAAATTTATGGCAGAGAATTCTGTGCAGTGTATATGTATATGTATAGATATATATAAAGAGAACAGGAATCAGTTTGTAGGTATCAGTTTTAGTTACTGACCAGTATGAACGTTTACCATAAATCTGTCATTGTTAATGTTTTCCTTCAAGTTAATTATCTGATTAAAATCAATTACTGATTAGGCTATGAAAAGCTTGTTCTTCACAGGAAGAGTCCAACTGGGAGCGGAAGGCGTGAGAACCAGATTCTAACAAAATGTGGACGGATAAAGGAAGGTAAACCGGTAGCACCCAATGCATTCTTGATAGCACTTGTATTGATGGTGTATGACCTCACATATGCCTCAAGACTGCAAGGATTGACGTGGTAAGATCTAATTGGTATGTCCCAGGTTTTACAGCTGTTGCTGCTAAATTCTGTTGGAGCTGTTTGATGTGCCTACAGAACAGTCCTAGCAGACCGGTGCCAACCTTATCATACCCGCCTCCAACAAAGAGGACCGACCTTGAGAGGCCTTCCCAGGTAAAACGAACCAGAGTAGGGAGGAAAAATTGGTTTGAGACACTTGTCAGATAAACATGTGGAATCTGTGTATATTTCTGTGAATAGGAGATGTTCCAGGTAAATCAGCTGAGAATAAGGTATAAATCCTGCTGGAAAGTTTAAACACCAAGTTTAAATATAATGTACCCAGTAATCACACATCTTCTAGGTGCCCTGTCCAGTGGAACAGAGAAGTTTTTCTTATATAAAGGTGTTTTTTTAGTAGTTAAAGGGCCTGTCATTATTACTGTATGTACTTAGAACAACGTTCTTAGTGTATGCGGATGATGTTATCACCAGATTAGTATTTATTTTAACAATTGACAAGGGTTGGGGGTCCCCAGCAAATGCCAGTAAATATGAACTAATAGACTTTTAACACGATGAACTCCATCACTGAGATGCGGCCTGAGCCAGTACAACGCGTTTATCATGAACTGACGGCAGTGTCATAATTCTAAGCAGCCGCCCAGACAAGTAACTTGCCATAGGTATAGGACAGATGCGGAGGGTTTGTGGTAGTCACAATACAACTCCACTACTCCGTCTACGTGGGATCTCACCCCAGGCTGACGGCATGAGGTGTTATATACAGCACGGTGACGTAAACTAAAGGAGACGGTGTCTGACAGATGAGAAGGACCAAACCAAGTCCTGATGACATCAGCAAAGATCAAAGTAAAGACCAAAGACCTGAGTGAATCCGTCAGCAGTATCAAGTGTTTTAATAAGTAAGTGGCTAGGAGGGGGTAATAATAACTCCCCCACTGGACACCAACGTAGTCTGACTCCACAATTGTGTGGGTTACCCTGAGGGTGACAGTCAGTGAAGAGCAGAAGACAGGAGAAGAAGGGGACGATGATGTACAGGACTGGCAATGAACTGATGGGACCCGAAACCTGAGGGTGATAGCATGACATTGGTGATAGCATTATGTTATTAGTTGAGGCCCTATTGTTTATAATGTCTGAGGTTTATAATTATAATGTGTGTAAATATGCCACGGTGCTGCAAATTACAATCTGAGGAGTTTTATGTGAAGGTGTGAGGTGAAGGTCACTGTGCTGCCCATGACCTGTTATATCTGCAGGGGTAAAAGTCCCATTAGGACAGTAAGTGACAGTGCGACAATTGTTACCATTAATAAAAATGTAGACTGGATTAATTATATATATTACAACCAGCAGCGGCTTGTAGATTATATCAAGACAAGCATCCTGTATCCAGAGGAGAATAGGGAAAGTTAGGACCACTCCGAAACCTTGGAAGTCCAGGTACAAAGGGGGGTTACTTATAAGGAGTAGCTCATCTCAAGCTGATGAAGAAATCCAAACCCCTACCTGCCTGGTACGAGTGGTCAGTGGTAGGTTGATAGGCAAGACTCAGGGATAGAATAATATTTTTATGGGGGACTGTCAGGGATCATTACCATGTATATTGTTTGAAAAATATTATCCTTACATATGTATATATATATATATATATATATATATATATATATATATATATATATCAGTAAGCACGTCCCACATCTCTAGGGAGGGGGCATGTGTCTTTCTCTGTGTTTCTTTGTTCTGAATAAAGTTAGTTGACTTCCTGTCCTATCTGAGAAAAGCTGTGTACCAACAGCTCTCTGTCTGGTTTACTTCTTTCCAGGCATGCCTTCAGCTTTCAATTTACAGAGGTGGTTATTCGGTGTGAAATAACAGGGAGAAGGAAGCTACCCTGAAATTCGGACCTGACATTTTTGCATGTTGTCACTACTGCTTCGGGTTGCCAACTGGTTGCAGTTCAAGGATCCACTACCCAAGTTAATGAATTACGCTGCTTTAACTTGAAATCTACTTAGCCGTTTATGTATAGTGTCTGTTGTCAATAAAGCATTGTTACATGATGTAGAAATGTAAGATCTAGAGGAGGAAATGTTTATATACGATAAAGACAGATTGTGTTATGAGAGACATCAACAAAGTGATCCCCCAGAAGAGGCTCGGGTGATCTACACAACAAGGTACCGTCACATCTTAATTAGTGTCATGATGGAGGGAAGATTTAGGGGCAGTGATACATGAGTTCAAAACGGGCACGGAATAGTTGAAATTTGTGTAAAATATATTATGGAAAATTAGAATATTTAAATTTGCTTATTTGCAAGTCCATGGAATAAGAGTTGATTCTCCTAAATTCAAAAATAATGCATCCTAATAACCTGAGAATCGAGATCAGGCAAACATGTTTTTCATTTTTACTGATAAGTCTGTATACAAGGGAAGTCTATAAGATGGTTAGTGGTGATTCTGTCATGTAACAAAGTCCACGATGTGCAGGGAGATGGCCTAAAAAAATTAATGATGGGTGATCCATCTGATTAATATCCTCTTCCCTGTTGTGCTAATTACTATTTGCACAATAAATTGATCTAAGGACCTATATAGACCTATTTTCTTTCGAACCTAAAATGTAAACTGTGCAACGGGTGTGTCCCCCCCTCGCTATCATAAATGTATCCCTTAGAGAGGTATGGAGCGGTAGCATGCATGGCTGCCTACTGTTTCATACAACCCCTTCTTACTGTGGGTATCCTGCTGAGGTGGGACTGGAGTACCCCTTTCTAGTGAACAGTGGGAGTCTCAATGTTAGTAACTGAGTATTGGCTGTGACATTCGCTCACCAATGCAAATAAAATGCTTTACATTCTCATGGGATCTTTAAATCATTAGTTGAATGCTCTTATAAATACCCGAAATTAGACAAAATGTAGAAATATTTTCTAAATAAAACAACGAATGCAATTATGTTTCATTTTTTTTTTTTTAAGAAATTTGCTTATTAAAAGCTTTACTGATTGTTGATTTATTCATGTATTGTAGTGACACCTTGTTACTGCCCACATTATAAGGTGTCACTACAGCGGTTCGGGACTTTTGCAATGATAAAAGTTTACCTGTATTGGTGTATTGCTCATCTCACCTACCAACACCTCCCAGGATCTACGCAGGTCCCTGCGAGCTGTAGTCGCTACATTTATGAATTTCTGGATCAAGATCCCAGTGTGGGCTGACCAGCAAGGCAGCCTGACATAATGTGCCCTGGGAGGGAGGGCAACAACTGGGGTACTGTGCCCACATAGTTAGTTCAGCTGCAGTGCTCCACCAGCCTGGTTCTCAGAATATAAAACTAGTACTTACTGATCATTACTTAAAGGGAAGGTGTCATGAATTTATTTATTTTTTATTATTATATTGCTTTTAATAAAATATGAACAAAAATTGTAATTATTTGTGTTGTGACTTTAAACTTTTTACTGTGTTCTTACTTTTACTTCTCTATGGGGGCTGCCATTTTTTTAAATCTCTGTAAGTGTCGATTAACGACACATACAGAGATGGAATACGGCACATACAGCCCCATAGAGAATGTGAACGGGAGCCGTTCCATTCACAGAAGCATACGCCGTCTGTGTGGGAACGGCGCCGCTCCCACACAGACCAAAACGAAGCTCGTTCGTAGAGCGAAATTTGGTGCCATTTGCATGTGGACCGGAAGCCGCTGCCGGACAGTAAGATGACGACTTCCAGCTGCGGCTTCCAGCCATATGTTCAACGAAGCGAAGGCGCAAGGAGCGTAGACCAACGGAAGCGGCGGCGGCAGGAGCAAGTAATTTCTGTTCATGTATGTGATGTGTGTATTATGTTCGTGTATGGGATGTGTGTATTCTGTTCATGTATGTTCATATGATACTGTCTGCTGAGCCCTGTATCTAATCCTCCTACACTGTGCAGTCGCTCAGAAAATGGCGGCACACAGTGTAGGAGGTTTGAAGACCTTTAAACCCCTCGTTCTCCTGGCACTAGCCAGAAGAAGGGAGGGGGATTGTGTGAGGACACTAGAGGAGAGTGTGTCCACCCCAAATTTGCAGCATAAATCAATGAGGTTGCTTTACCACAATGACCATGCTGCAATTTTGGGAACTGCTCCCTCTAGTGACCAGCACATGGAAATGTTATAAATTAGAATCGAATTTATAATATTTCCTGACTTGTGAAAAAATTAATAAAATTAAAACAATGTGTAATCACTCAAATACTAATTGTTTAACTGAAAAAAAAAATTCTAGCGCCACATACCCTTTAAAGGGGATGTGCCCAGATGGACAACTGATGACTTATCCACAGGATAGGTCATCAGTATATGATCAGTGGGGGTCCGACACCTGGACCCCACACTGATCAGCTGCTCTGGGCACCGGATGTTATCAAGGGTATGCAGTAGTTGGAGCCAGAAGCAGATGACTCCGTACACTGTATTGCGGCCATACTGCAGCTCTGTTCCTACTCACTTGAATAGGAGCAGAGCTGCAGTACTGTAGCTCGGCCGCTATACTGTGACCGGAGCCATCTGCAAAAACGCACCATTTCCTGCAGTTTTTATGGCAGAAAATGGTGCGGAAATTGCTGCATTTTTCCCAATGTTAGGAGATGGAGACATATCCTCTGAAAAACGCAGCAATTCCGCACACTTTCCGTAGCGGGAATTGACATGCTGCGGTCTGAAAAATACGCACAGCAGGTCAATTTCGGCTCAGAAAACTTACGCATTTGTTAAATCTCACCCACTATGCTGCTACTGTATTCTGCTGCATTTATGCCGGCCGAAATCCCGGCCGGAAAAAACACGGCAATTCCGGAGCGTGTGGACGAGCTCTTAGACCACAGATCAAAGACTGATACTTTATAAAGGTAGCTTTACCAGAGTTAAATCGCCTTTCTCCCTTATCAGGAAGGATTTGGCATATAGCTATATACACTGTGAAGCTTTGTAGTGGGCATTGGACTACAGACCAACTCCCTCTAGTGGGGACCCCAAGCTGGCATGCTGCCTCTTCCTCCTTCTTGTCACATCCTGTAGAAGCCAATACTTCACCACCTTACTTTACCTCCATGAAAAAGAGGAAAAATAAGTGGGTATACAAACAGCCTTACACACACAAAGTGGCAAAAAGGGACACAAACCGTGGACATTTACACTGACACGCAAGACTTAGGGGAACACATCTGCACATATACTGAAGACAAGACACTGAGACAAAAGGGACAATGCCTGACATTGCTGTCCCTTGGGTTAACATCAACCATCTTACATCTTAGATCAGGGGTCTCAAGCACGTGGCCCGCGGGTCGCATGCAGCCCCTGGGGCTGTCATCTGCGGCCCGCGGTACACAAAGTCACTAATATCAGCTCTGCTCCGAGACTCTGGAATTCCCGGACATCGCTGTCCACATAAGAACAGTGTGTCAGGGTCTTCCAAAGAGCGGAGTCCCAGGCAGAGCGCTAGTATCGGCTCTGCTCCGGGACTCTGTGGAATTCCCTGACATCGGTGTCCATGTTTGGACACACGATGTCTGGGGCTTCCCCAGAGCCGGAGTCCCGGGCAGAGCGCTAGTATAGGCTCTGCTCTGGGACTCTGGGGAAGCCTCTGACATCGCTGTCCATACATCTACAATGATGTCAAGGGCTTCCCCAGAGCAGGAGTCCCAGTGATGTCAGGAGCACAGCTAGAGTCCCAGGAAGAGCCTACTAGCGCTCTGCCCGGGACTCCAGCTCTGAGGTTGCCCCTGACATCTCTGTCTATATATGGACACTGATGTCAGGAGCAGAGCTGGAATCCCGGGCAGAGTGCTAGAAGTGGCTCTGCTCTGGGACTCCAGCTCTGGGCAAGCCCCTGACATCACTGTGGCAGCATCTGCGGAGGGCACTGTGGTAGCATCTGCGAGGGCACTGTGGCAGCATCTGCAGAGGGCACTGTGGTAGCATCTGCGGAGGGCACTGTGGCAGCATCTACGGAGGGCACTGTGGCAGCATCTATGGAGGGCACTGTGGCAGCATCTATGGAGGGCACTGTGGCAGCATCTACAGAGGGCACTGTGGCAGCATCTACAGAGGGCACTGTGGCAGCATCTACAGAGGGCACTGTGGCAGCATCTATAGAGGGCACTGTGGCAGCATCTACAGAGGGCACTGTGGCAGCATCTACAGAGGGCACTGTGGCAGTATGTACACAGGACACTGTGGCATTATCTAGGGGTGTATTGCATTATCTACAGAGGGCACTGTGGCATTATCTACAGAGGACACTGTGGCATTATCTAGGGGTGTGTTGCATTATCTACAGAGGGTACTGTGGCATTATCTAGGGGTGTGTTGCATTATCTACAGAGGGCACTGTGGCATTATCTACAGAGGGCACTATGGCAGCATCTACAGAGGACTCTGTGGCAGCATCTACAGAGGGCACTGTGGCAGCATCTACAGAGGGCACTGCGGCAGCATCTACAGAGGGCACAGCGGCAGCATCCACAGAGGGCACAGTGGCAGCATCCACAGAGGGCACTGTGGCAGCAGAGGGCTAACTGAGCCGCCGGACTGCATTTTAGCGACACTTAAACTGGAAAACTTGATTGTTGAAATAAGCACGTGGAGAAATATCTCAAATTTGAAACCTAGCGGTATTATTATAGTAATGTAGTGTTGTTATTATTATAGTAATATAGTGTTATAGTAGTTCAAATAACTAATTGATTAACAATAATTTTGTATTGTATCAAATTTGAAAGTAATGCGGCCCGTCAACTTCCCATTTTTTCTATATGTGGCCCACTTACCCGGCCGAGTTTGAGACCCCTGTCTTAGATGGTACAACTGCTAGCATTATAAATGTAACATAAGCTCCAAAAGATAATTTCCTTTAAAAAAATAAATAGAGAAACACCAATACCTTTTTAAGCTGTCCTTATCTATAAAGTTGTAAAATATTTTACTGTAATTTTTCTAATATCGATTTCCGGAAAAGCTGGATGACGAAAAAATATTTCACCATTACATTCCCCAAGTTAGTTGTCACTCAGCATTCCCAGACTCCTGAAATGTGCCTTAATATTCTGTTCTACACCACGACATCCTGACTCTAGCAACTGTGGAACTCCCAACTACAGAAAAGAAAGAAAATCATGTTTACTGATGCTTTATTTTAGGGGATCTGCCGTATATAACAGTTCTCACCGGTTTGTTTGTGAATCCTCTGTGTCGTCTGGGAGATGGTGCTTGTAACCCAGGGCAATGCTTGGCACAGCAGGTTTAGAGGCAGTCAGATGAATAGGCCAGAAGTCAGGACAGGCAGCAGACGTCGTTACGGGTATGGATAGCAATAGGTCAAGGCAGGCGGCCGGCAAGGATAGTACAAGTTCAGGCAGAGGTCACAACGGGAAATCCAGACAAAGGTAGAAGGCAAGGTAACATGGAAACTGGGTACAGGGATGCTCACAGGGATAACTTGGTTGAACAAGCAAGTTCTGAGGGAGTAGGATCCTTAAATAGGAAGTCTTAGGATTTTGGCACGCGCTGGCCCTTTAAGAAGGGAAGAGTCAGCGCGTGCGCCCTCTAGTGGCTGCAGCCGCACATCGTGGATGACGGCCGTGGAGGGAGGTGAGAGATGCAGTTACTTGACGACGCCCAGAACCTGCAGAGCCTCCGGATCGGGTGAGTGGAGCTCGGGACGAGCATGAGGGAATGGAGGGTACGGGAACTGGAGTAGAGGCAGTGGAAGCAGCGGGGAATGGCGCGGCAGCCGTTACACCGTATCACAACATATTACCGATACACTCAATGGAGGCACTGATTGATCCATTCATGGTCATTTGCCACTACAGTAATCACTGCCTAATGAAAAGCATTTTGTTAAAATAAAATGAAATCATTAAACTTCATTAAATTCAATGACAACATGATACTTCAATCACTTGTGTGAAATAAAAAGGATTAATTAAAAGTGTCACAAATGACACATTCTATACATGACTGTAATATAAAGCAATGCTTAAAATAATCATTTAACAAACAGGATGTTTTACCTAAATCTAAGTAATTTACTAATATCATTAATTATTAACAAGAGCATATTAAGCTGTGTGGCTACTTTATTTACTGGTTGCAAGTCCTCCTGGTCCCCTGGCTGCAAATCCACCCATAACTCTCTCTCTGCTGCCATTCTTTCCATATTCATTAAAATTGTTCCTCACTCTATAGCACCTATTAAGCTTAATAGTATACCCAGGGTGGGTCTTTGGGATGTGTGACCTGTGTGATCGAACAGGGCGCATCACCCTAGCAAGAAGAAGGGGTCGCTGCGCTGGCTCCCCCTGCTTTTCTGAAGCGCCCACCAGTGCCGCGGGCCCCGTAGCGGCTACTACGGGGCCCGTGGCATGAGGGCGACCTTTAGCCCGGCACATAACATTAAGGCCCGGTGGCATCGGGGGCAGTGCTAGCAACTGACACATTCACTTGTATCTTCGTCTTCAGGTACAATTGAATAGTATGGGCTGCAAGCCACGTTAGGCCTGCAGCCTATAAGACAATGGGCAGAGTCCCTGCGCAGGCCGGCGTGATATCGTCACTGCATGAGGCTGGTCTGTGCATGTGTCCTGTCTGAAGATCGTGGAGCGCTCCGTCTGTCTCGGGAACGGGGCTGGGTAAGTAAAAATTTTTTTGGGCTGTGTATGTAAAACAGGGAGGATTGCTATGTGGCACTATATATAAGGGGGGGCTGTGTGGCACTATAAAGGGAGGGGGCTGTCTGGCACTATTTACAAGAGAACTGTGTGGCATTATCTACAAAGGGGTGTGTGGCACTATACAAGGGAAGGGCTGTGTGGCACTATCTACTAGGGGAGCCCGCGTGGCACTATACGGGGGGAGGGCTTTGTGGCACTATATAGGGGAGGGCTGTATGGCACTATATAGGGGGAGAGCTGTGTGGCACTATACAGGGGGGTGGACTGTGTGGAACTATCTACTAGGGGAGGCTATGTGGCACTATACAGGGGAGGGCTGTATGGCACTACAGGGTATGGGGCAGATTGGCACTACAGGGGCTAGGGCTGTTTGGCACTATCTAGGGGGCAGTATGGCACTATCTACAAGGGGGGTTGTGGCACGATCTACGAGCGGGGCCTGTGTGGCACGATCTACAAAGGGGGGGCTGTGTGGCACAATCTACAAGAGGGGGCTGTGTGTGGCGCTATCTACATGTGCTGCGTGTGTGGCGCTATCTACATGGGATGCATTGGCACTATGGAGGGGGCACAACGGGGGCATTATTGTTGTGTGGGGGCACAAAGGGGGCACGGTTACTGATGGGGCACTTTTATTGTGTCGAGCACTGAGGGATCATTATTACTGTCTGAGGCACTGTAGATTACAAGTTTGTTTAGAGGGTGGGGTAAAGGTGTGGAGGATGCTGGAAAAGCATTGATATGGAGAAAGGGAGGAGAGGAAAAGTGTGTGGTCTTATAATAATAATATATAACTTTTATTGGTTTTATTAAAAATAAACAAATAATGACAACAATGCCAATAAGTGCAACTGGATATGTGTGAGTGACCCCAGAACTCACACTCCCCTATGGGCCAGGAAAACGATGCACCATGTTTGTATCACTATGAACTGTAAAACCGCAGTCTACACCAGATACAGCAATTGGATGCTGAGACTAGAAGCCGCCTGGTAGGCAGCACTGCCGGAATATGCTCCGGACAGTGCAATCTCCCGCAGTGGCGCTCCACCAGTAGTCAGTAGAGCGGCAGTGCGGGGGATGCCATCCGGAATTCCAAGCCGGTAAAGCAAGGAAATCTCGCTGTACTGTGCCCATGTGGCTAAATACAAATCCCTGGTGCTATGCAGTCTACGTGACCGGAGCCACACCGGACAAGGTGGTAGTCTGCAGCGGCTCCCCGATGGGACTGGGCTGGGGTGGCGATGCAGGAGAGAACCTCCGTGATGAGGTAAGAGGAAAAGGCAGTGGAGTGCTGAATTCCTCTCCACTGCTAAGTTAAGCCCAGCGAGGCTACGCTGTGTTGTTGTGAGGCTTCTCTGGCTCGCATCCAGATCAGCTGATAGCTTATCTGGATGTAGCGAAAAACTAGCTAAGTCAGCGATGTTTGGAATTTGTAGTGGACTATATAGCTAAAAGGCCCTATAGTTGCACATTTGGATTGTTAAAAGTACTGAGCACCCTACACACGTTTTGCCAGCATTCTGCCTTTTTTCTAGGGGAAAAGCAAGAAACCAACATGTCTGTGTGTCAAATTCTGCAGAGACCAGTCGCGGCTGGTATAAGTTGTCACATTGGTCTGGGCCGCGTGGAGAAAAAAATGGAAAGTGGACGACTCTAATCAGTCAACATCCCCTGTGAGTCACGAAATATAAATGTGCTGTAATCACTTATATCGTCTGCAGAGCTCCTGTGTATAACTGCCACCATTCAATATATGGTCACCATATGGAGGTAATATTGGTCTTTGTATAGTGGATTTTATTCAGTAACATTATGGTGGCATTATTTAGTCACTATGTGGTTATGGAGTAGTGGTAATATTCAGTAACAGTGTGGGGGTATAATTCAGTCACTATGTGGTTATGGTGTGGTGGAATTGTTCAGTAACAGCATGGGGGTATTATTCAGTCACCATGTGGTTATGGTGTGGAGGTATTGTTCAGTATCAGTATGGTGGTATTATTCAGTCACTATGTGGTTATGGTGTGGCGGTATTATTCAGTATCAGTATGGGGGTATTATTCAGTTGCTATGTGATTATGGTGTGGAGGTATTATTAAGTAATCGTATGGGGGTATTATTCAGTCACTATGTGGTTATGGTGTGGCTGTATTTTTCAGTAACAGCATGGGGGTATTATTCAGTCATTATGTGGTTATGGTGTGGTGATATTATTCAGTAACAGTATGCAGGTATTATTCAGTCACTATGTGGTTATAGTGTGGAGGTATTATTCAGTAACAGTATGGAGGTATTATTTGGTCACTACGTGGTTATGATGTGGTGGTATTATTCACTAACAGTATATATACATAGGATATAAAAAGTCTTCACACCCCTGTTAAAATGACAGGGTTTTTGTCATGTTACAAAATCATTCCAAAATAAATAAATTTCAGAACTTTTTCAACCTGTACAATTATATTTTGAAACAAGCTGAAATCTTTTAGGGTGGAAAACTAAAGCACTAAAATAATGTGGTTGCATAAATACAGTGAAGGAAATAAGTATTTGATCCCTTGCTGATTTTGTAAGTTTGCCCACTGTCAAAGACATGAACAGTCTAGAATTTTAGGGCTAGGTTAACTTTACCAGTGAGAGATAGATTATATATAAAAAAAAAAAGAAAGACAATCACATTGTCAAGATTATATATATTTATTTGCATTGTGCACAGAGAAATAAGTATTTGATCCCTTTGGCAAACAAGACTTAATACTTGGTGGCAAAACCTTTGTTGGCAAGCACAGCAGTCAGACGTTTTTTGTAGTTGATGATGAGGTTTGCACACATGTTAGATGGAATTTTGGCCCACTCCTCTTTGCAGATCATCTGTAAATCATTAAGATTTCGAGGCTGTCGCTTGGCAACTCGGATCTTCAGCTCCCTCCATAAGTTTTCCATGGGATTAAGGTCTGGAGACTGGCTAGGCCACTCCATGACCTTAATGTGCTTCTTTTTGAGCCACTCCTTTGTTGCCTTGGCTGTATGTTTCGGGTCATTGTCGTGCTGGAAGACCCAGCCACGAGCCATTTTTATTGTCCTGGTAGAGGGAAGGAGGTTGTCACTCAGGATTTGACGGTACATGGCTCCATCCATTCTCCCATTGATGCGGTGAAGTAGTCCTGTGCCCTTAGCAGAGAAACACCCCCAAAACATAATGTTTCCACCTCCATGCTTGACAGTGGGGACGGTGTTCTTTGGGTCATAGGCAGCATTTCTCTTCCTCCAAACACGGCGAGTTGAGTTAATGCCAGAGAGCTCAATTTTAGTCTCATCTGACGACAGCACCTTCTCCCAATCACTCTCAGAATCATCCAGATGTTCATTTGCAAACTTCAGACGGGCCTGTACATGTGCCTTCTTGAGCAGGGGGACCTTGTGGGCACTGCAGGATTTTAATCCATTACGGTGTAATGTGTTACCAATGGTTTTCTTGGTGACTGTGGTCCCAGCTGCCTTGAGATCATTAACAAGTTCCCCCCGTGTAGTTTTCGGCTGAGCTCTCACCTTCCTCAGGATCAAGGATACCCCACGAGGTGAGATTTTGCATGGAGCCCCAGATCGATGTCGATTGACAGTCATTTTGTATGTCTTCCATTTTCTTACTACAGTTGTCTCCTTCTCACCCAGCGTCTTACTTATGGTTTTGTAGCCCATTCCAGCCTTGTTCAGGTCTATGATCTTGTCCCTGACATCCTGAGAAAGCTCTTTGGTCTTGCCCATCTTGTAGAGGTTAGAGTCAGACTGATTAATTGAGTCTGTGGACAGGAGTCTTTTATACAGGTGACCATTTAAGACAGCTGTCTTTAATGCAGGCACCAAGTTGATTTGGAGCGTGTAACTGGTCTGGAGGAGGCTGAACTCTTAATGGTTGGTAGGGGATCAAATACTTATTTCTCTGTGCACAATGCAAATAAATATATATAATTTTGACTATGTGATTTTCTGTTTTTTTTTTTTTATATAATCTATCTCTCACTGGTAAAATTAACCTAGCCTAAAAATTCTAGACTGTTCATTTCTTTGACAGTGGGCAAACTTACAAAATCAGCAAGGGATCAAATACTTATTTCCTTCACTGTATGCACACCTTTAAACTAATACTTTGGTGAATTACTCTTTGACTTTATGACAGCATTCAGTCTTTTGGGTAGAAGTCTATCAGCATGGCACATCTTGACTTGGCAATTGTTGCCCACTCTTCCTTGCAAAAGCTCTCCAGATCTGTCAGAATGTGAGGGCATCTCCTGTATACATTCCTCTTCAGGGCACCCCAAAGATTTTCAATGGTACTCAGGTCTGGGCTCTGGCTGGGCTGTTCCAAAACTTTGGTCTTATTCTGGTGAAGCCATTCTTTTGTTGATTTGAAGGTATGCTTTGGGTCGTTGTTGTGCTGAAAGGTGAAATTCCTGTTCATCTTCAGCTTTCTAGCAGAGGCCTGCAAGTTTTGTGCCAATATTGACTGATATTTGGAACTGTTCATATTTCCCTCCACCTTGACCTAAAGCCCCAGTTCCAGCTACAGGAAAAACGTCCCCAAAGCATAATGCTGCCCCCACCATGCTTCACTGTGGGTATGGTGTTCTTTTGGTGATGTGCAGTGTTGGCTTTGCGCCAAACATACCTTTTGGAATTAGGGCAAAAAAGTTCAACCTTGGTCTCACCAAGGCTTTGGTAGACTTTAAGTAGGTCTTTGCAAAACATAGCCAGGCTTGGATGTTTTTCTTTGTTAGAAAAGGCTTCCATCTTGCCTCCCTACTCCACAGCCCAGACATGTGAAGAATACGGGAGATTGTTGTCACATTCACTACACAACCAGTGGCAGACTGAAAGTCCTGCAGCTCTTTTAATGTTGCTGTAGGCCTCTTGGATTCCTCCTGGATCAATTTTCATCTTGTCTTTTCATCAAGTTTTGAGGGACGTCCAGTTCTTGGTAATGTCACTGTTGTGCCAAATGTAATCCATTTCTTCATGACCGTCTTCACTGTGTTCCATGGCATATCTAATGCCATGGAAATTCTTTGGTACCCTTCTCCGGACTAATGCCTTTCAACGATCAGATCCCTTTGATGTGTTGTAAGCTCTTTACGGACCATGGCTTTTGCTGTCACATGCAACAAAGAAAATGTCAGGTAAATCCTAATCGAACAGCTGAACTTTATATGGGGTTACTCAGAATCATTTTATGTCCAACATATATATATATATATATATATATATATATATATATATATATATATATATATTGTAATGACAGGGATAGGGAAACAGACAAGTGAGCCCTAATCTACCCGCCACTCAGTCCCTGCATACTTGCAACGACCCGCCCTAGGCGATGGGGTACAACTGGGCGACGGTCCCTACACTCAGTAAGTGCATGACAGACAACCAGACAAGGAAACACAGAACAAAGGGAAACGGGGAAGTTGCCCACGGCAACACCGTGAACAACAAGAGTAGTAAACGAGCCGAGTAAAACCAGGAGAGTACGAGGTGCTAAACGCAGAGCAGGAGAGTAGTGAACAAGCCAAGTCAAACCAGGAGTGTACGAGGTACCAAACGCAGAGCAGAAGAGTAGTCAGTAAGCCAGGGTCAATACGAAGCAGGGACAAGTAGTTCAAGAAGCTGCAGCAGGGCCAGGAAACCAACAGAGAAGAATCACAAGCAAGGAGGAACAGGAAAGGCAGGTATAAATAGATAGAGGGCTGGAGCTAACTCCGTCTGGCCAGGCTGTGATAGGCTCTCCCACTCCTAAGCCTGCCATCCTGAGTGGTGGAAGACGGAGTCAGTCTCACAGACATAGAAGCAGGTGCAGACTGATTACCTATGGGCGTGGATACAGAAGCTGTGCCTGGCAGATCCTTAACATATATATATATATATATATATATATAGGCAAACAAATAGATCCAGCAGCACCGGTAAACAGTGGGTGCAAATCCTCAAGAACAGACCACGTTCCAAACTCGATAGTATTCAAAAAATAGGCAGCATTTTTTGAATACTATATATATATATATATATATATATATATATATAATATTTTTTTTGTGTGAGAGGAAGGACATATGCTTTGGGGCTTGCAGCTCTCCCAGATGAGCTAGAAATCAGCAATACAGTTCTCTGCACACCGCCTACTGAATTGACTGCATTATTGATGCAATGATTCAGCATTTGGGGCCCCACTTTTTACTTTGGCCAGGGCCACACTTCATCTAAAACCGATCCTGGCTACCGGGCCCGGCGACTCTGCAGCTGCCTTTCAACCCGGGTGGTTCTTCTCTGCTCTGGTGCTTGCGGTGCACTGAAACTGACACATGACGTGTCATGTGACATTACAATGCAATGTATGTCAGACTCGGTGCTGCGCTGAAGCAGAGAAGGAGTGCCCAGTGGTGAGTGAAAACCAACCAACACTCACTCCCCGGGCCTCCAAGGCATTCTTCATACTTTGTGGGGACACTTGGGGGACATTATACTGTGTTGGGGGCATTAAAGGGGCATTATACAGTGTGTGTGGGACAATATACTGTGTGTGGGCATTATACTCTTATGGGGCATTTGTTTTTATGATGGGGTGGCGCGCCGAAAGAACATTTTGCACAGATGGCACATCTATCCTAAGGCCGACCCTGACTATACCTATCACTAGGAGTACATATACTGCATATGAATACCTAGGAAGACAGCAACTATAAGCTTTGTACAGACTACACCAGGAGGTGCTGCTGCCTGTAAATAAGAGTATCACAACCTAATAAAGTATATTGCAGGCTTGTTTAAGATTCGCTTGATTTTTTTTTAGTTAAGTGTTTGCTGTAAAGTGTTAATTTATGTTGCATTGGTTGAGCACTGTGCACATGTTATAGGGGAATCAGTATGCTGAAAGACATGGTTCCGCTCCTGCTGACCTGCCCAGCTGTCCAATTTAGAAAGAAGGCTAATTTTTTCAATTGCACGCAATTGTGAAAATAAACAAATTAAAAAAAAACTATACAGATATTCAGATCAATAACTCAAGGTTATGCCCCCATGACGAAATAGCAATTCTACAAAAAATGGAGCAACCATGTTCACTTTCAATAAAAGGTTTCCCGGAATCCAAAAAAAAGGGTGGGTGGGATGCCATAAATCAATAAAAGAGGCATAACTCACCTGACAGATCCTCCCGCATCAATTTTATGTAAAATATATGGTCCATCCACAGTACCAAGTTAGACTTTATTCTGCGTTGGAGGCTCCGTCACAGATTCCCGCCCAAAAAATTGCGGAAACTTGACGGGACCCAATAAAGTCAACGCGTTCCATCGGGACCCTTTAAACTCATTGGGTTTCATCGGGCAACATTGGTGTCCGCCGTGTGATAGATCCAACACTACAGTTATTTTTATGTTCCTAATGAGAGAGCGTAATAGAGATAGACAGATAGATAAATATAACATTTGAAGACTGCGGGCCACAATTTATTGTTATATTTTCTTTTATTAGATAGATATTAAATAACAAAGCTGCATCAAAAACTGCATGTGTGAATTCAGCCTTACAGTATCCATAGAGGGTGTGACCCTGATATAAATAGAATGTATTTCTATATACAGCTTTCTACTGTAGTTTTTACATTCTAGTCATGAACAAAATTGAGAAAGATAGACAGAACTTCCAAATAGGAAGAATAACATTGATTATCTCGTGACAATGGCGCCTGTCAAGGGGTGGGATATATTAGGCAGCAAGTTAACAGTCATTTCTTGAAGTTGATGTGTTGGAAGCAGAAAAAATGGGCAAGTGTGATGGCTCATTCAGACGAGCGGGTATCACGTCCATGTGATGGCCGATAAAACAATGGCCGTCACTAGGACTCATGTATTTCAATGGGGCCGTTCACTTGATCGTTGTTTCAACGGGGTGTGTGAAGGGTCAAATATGACTTTTTTTTGCGCTTCACACCTCCCTCCATAGACTCTAGTCTATGGGGGATGCACGATATCGCGTCTCACAGGGGTGCAGCACAAGTGCACCTCGAACGTGAAAAACTGCAGTTTTTCACGTCCAAGGTTGGCCACTTTCATGTGAATGTAGCTTAAGGATCTTAGCAACTATGACATTGTGATGGCTAGACGTCAGGTCTTGTGGGGTGTTCCCAGTATGCAGTGGTTAGCAACTTCCAAAAGTGGCTCAAGGAAGGACAACTGGTGAACTGGCGAACAGGTTAATGGGCACCATCATTGATGTGCGTGGGGAACAACTGCTACCCCGTCTGGTACGATCCCACAACAAAGCTGCTGTAGCACAAATTGCTGAAAAAGTTAATGCTGGCTATGATAGAAAGGTGTCAGAACACACAGTGCATGACCGCTTGCTGCATTTAGGGCTGTTTAGCTGCACTGGTCAGATTGCACATGCTGAACCCTGTCCATCCCCCAAAGCCCCTACAATGGGCACATAGGCATCAGAGCTGGAACATGGGGCAATGCAAGAAGGTTACCTGGTCTGATAAATGACTTTCTTACCAGGGGATGGCACCAGGATGCACTATGGGAAGGAGGCAAGCTGGTGGAGGCAGTGTGATGCTTTGGATAATGTTCTGCTGGCAGTGGCGTAACTATCGCTATAGCAGCCATAGCGGCTGCTACGGGGCCCACAGCATGAGGGGGCCCGTGCCACCCGCCGGCACGGGCCCCCCCCATGGCCGGAGGCTCCGCTAGCAGCCGCTATGGCTGCTACAGCGCGACGCCACTGAAGTGGTTGTTCAAACAAAAGACATGCATCCCCTATCCACAGGATAGGGGATACATGTGTGATCGCTGGGACGCTCAGCGATAAGGAGAATGGGGGACCGAAAGTCCCCCGAAGTTCTCCATGACAGACCTCGGACTTCCGGGGTCTGTCTGTAGCTCCATAGAAATGACTTGCACATGCGTGACCAGCGCTCCTTTCATTTTTATTGCACTGCGCAGACACCGGAAGTCCGAGGTTTGTCATGGAGAACTTCAGGGGACTTTCGGTCCCCTGTTCTCCTTATCGCTTCCAGCGATCACACATGTATCCCCTATCCTGTGGATAGGGGATGCATGTCTTTTGTAGGACAAACTATAGGCTGTCTTTTTTTGGAGGGGCTATATTGCGTTATCTACAGGGGGGGCCTGTATGGCGTTATCTACAGGGGGGGTCTGTATGGCGTTATCTGCAGGGTGGGTTCTGTATGGTGTTATCTACAGGGGGTCTGTATGGCGTTATCTACAGGGGGTTCTGTATGGCGTTATCTACAGGGGGAGTCTATATGGCGTTATCTACAGGGGGTCTGTATGGCGTTATATACAGGGGGGATTTGGGGCTGTAAGACGTTATCTACAGGGGGCTGTATGGCATTATCTACAGAGGGGGCTGTATGGCGTTATCTACAGGGGAATTTGGGGCTGTAAGACGTTATCTACAGGGGGCTGTATGGCATTTTCTACAGGGGGCTGTATGGCGTTATCTACAGGGGGGCTGTATGGCGTTATCTACAGGGGGGCTGTATGGCATTATCTACAGGGGTGTCTGTAAGGCGTTATCTACAGGGGGGATTTGGGGCTGTAAGACGTTATCTACAGGGGGCTGTATGGCATTATCTACAGGGGGCTGTATGGTGTTATCTACAGGGGGGCTGTATGGCGTTATCTACAGGGGGGGCTGTATGGCGTTATCTACAGGGGAGATTTGGGGCTGTAAGAAGTTATCTACAGGAGGGCTGTGAGGCGTTATCTACAAGGGGCTGTGTATGGCGCTATCTACAGTGGGCTGTGTATGGTTCTATCTATAGGGGGGCGCTGTGTGGTGGAATCTATAGGGAGGCACTATCTACAAGGGGGGGTTGTGTGATACCCAGCGGAGGGGGGGCCCCAGTCAAAAGTTTGCTCTGGGGCCCAGTCTTTCCTAGTTACGCCCCTGTCTGCTGGGAAACCTTAGGTCCTGGCTTTAAAAGGGATGTTACTTTGACACGTACCACATACCTAAACATTGTTGCAAGCCCTACACCCCTTCATGGCAACTGTATTCCCTAATGACAGTGGCCTCTTTCAGCAGTATAAGGCGTCCTGCCATACTGCAAACATTGTTCAGGAATGGTTTGAGGACCATGACAAAGAGTTAAAGGTTTCAATGTGTTGACTTGACCTTCAATTCCCCAGATCTCATCCAATTGAACATCTGTGGGATGTGCTGGAACAAGTCCAATTAATAGAGGCCCTACTCGCAACTTACAGGATTTAATGGATCTACTGCTAACATCTTGGTGCCAGGTACCCCAGCACATCTTCAGGGTTCTTCTGGAGTAAATGCTTTAATGCGTCAGAGCTGTTTTAGTGACACAAACGGGACCTTAGGCAATTTGTTTTCATGTTATGGCTGATTGGTGTGTATATATATACTGAAATCATAAGGCCAGACTGCATCTTGCAAAAATAATAAACCTGAAGTAAAAGTTGATATTTTGTCCAAAATACGCAAGCTTGCCTCCCACGTCAACTGTCCTCATTGTCTTGCGAGTCCCTACTCTATCATTAAAAACAAATTGCAGCAAATGGGATCATAAGCAGATACAATTAAATACTATGGCGGAGCAGAGAGCTATCAGCTCCTTGCTCTGCTATTTACTAGGCTACAGGCCACATTAGGCCTGCAGCCTATAAGACGCTAGGACAGGATCCCTGCGCAGGCCGGAGCGATGATGTCACTGGATCGCGCAGGCCTACACAAGGGTTCCGTCTTGGTGTCTTATAGGTTGCAGGACTGAGGGGGCTGTGGAGCTTCGTTCATCGTGGAAATGGGGCTAGGTGAGTATACGTTTTTTGTTTTTTGTTTTGGGCACTATCTACAAAGGTGCTTATGTAGCACTATCTACAAAGGGTATGTGTGGCATTATCTACAATGTGGGTGTGGCACTATCTACAGGGGGACTGTGTGTGGCACTATCTACAGGAGGCACAGTGTGGGGTACTCTACAGGGCTGTAGATGATCGACCCATTTTATGAGAGCCCATTATTCTAGAGGTACCATACAGATGTAGCCATCTTTATCTTGACTTTTAATGCATTAAATACAGTAAACAGTGGCAAAGTCCTTTATCTTGACCTTTTCAATGGCTTTTGTTGTGTGATATCACGCTGCAGAAAGTTATCAGAGTCAATATAAAGATGGCTACATCCATAGATCTGTATTAATGGGATCTCATAATATAGGAAGGGGGGGGGGCCTGGGTAAATGCATGCGGGAATAGCTGTAAATAAACAAGAGAGGCTATACTCACCCATCCTCTTTTTTAAGAGTTAGCAGAACAGATGAAAACAAGTCCTTCCCGTCCTGCTGATTTGAGTTTCAGGTTAGTTTTTTTTAATTAACTATTATGAATATGAAATAACATAATTAAGTTGTAATTTTTTTTTATAATATCCGTGCTTAACTGTTTGTTACAATTTTCATAACCCTGTAGCTCAAGGTTAATAAGAGTACACTTGGTAGCCTAGCTGTATTTTTACGTTGTACACAGAACTCAAAAACGCTCATTTTCGGGAGGGAGGGGGTTGTAGGGGTAGGGGGGGTCAGTCAAAAGTTTGCTATGGGTCCCAGTCTTTCCTAGTTACGCCCCTGGACCTAGGCCTACAAAATGTATGCATGTATAAAATTAATGCATCTCTTTGGGGTTATTCACACGGCCGTTTTTTTACGGACCGTGTGAACGGCCCGGTAAAAAATAGGATATGTCTATGAGGGATCCATCAAAACGGGTCCCGCACTGGTGCAGATCGTCCGATTTGACACCCGGTTGTGTGAATAAAGCCTTAGTTCCGCTAACATGTCCTACTAAGCCACCATTGCAAACCTCCTCATCCCTCAGCTTAGCAGTACCTCCAGGGCCCATTATTGCTTTTTACCACTCTCTAGCTGGAATGGTCCACCTCCCCTCTGGGTCCCTGTGCAGCTGATACGGCTGCACAGACGGAAGTCTGCCCCAGACCAATACATCTACCACATGTAAAATAATAAATCTGACATATGATTACCAGGCAGTAATCTACAAGTGTGAGAGTAATAAAAAAACACACAAATACTAACACTACAAATGCAACCTAGAGTAATTTAAAAATACGTTCAAATTGGTGACATGGTAACAAAACGCTGGAGGTGCCCCACATGCTGTGATTTCCATCACAAATCAACCTGTTTTAGACTGAAATTTACCTCTACATGTGCACCCGTAGAGTTGTCAGTTTAAGTCAATGTAAAAAATGTACATTATTTGAAGTTAGAGTGAAATGAAAATTGTGCTAAAAGCAATTGCACAGCTAGATGATACTAAATTTGGTCAAGTTTAAAATGTAACAAACACAAAAATAAGAACTTTATGGAAAAAAAGTATTGGGACACCTACACATTAAACCTACAGGAGCTTCTATGACATCTCATTCTAAATCCATAAGCATTAATATGGAGTTGTACCCCCCCCCCCTCCCCCATTGCAGCTAAAACATCTTCCACTCCTCTAGGAAAGATTTCTACAAGATTTTGGAGTGTGTCTGTGGGAATTTTTGCCCATTCGTTTAGTAAAGCATTCCGATAATTCTGTGTCAATCCAATAGAAAAAAATTGTCGCATGTTCCATCGAACTCCGTATTTGCAGTGGTATCATTTGCTAGAAGCATTTCTTCTAGTGCAAAACATCTCTGCACATATTGCACTCGGAGCAGTTATGACAGTGCATGGAGGAGCCGTGTGAGTGCAGCAACACATTATGATTATATTGCATTCAGGATCTAATAACTAAGAGCTAATATATTTTCTTTGCTAATACATGATTACTATGATTAAATGATTGAGGATGAAAAGCAAACAAAATATTAGTAGTAGTAGTAGTAGTAGTAGTAGTAGTAGTAGTAGTAGTAGTAGTAGTAGTAGTAGTAGTAGTAGTGCTAGTAGTAACAGTGGTGGTAGTAGTATTAGTAGTAACAGTGGTGGTGGTAGTAGTAGTAGTAGTAGTAGTAGTAGTAGTGCTAGTAGTAACAGTGGTGGTAGTAGTATTAGTAGTAACAGTGGTGGTGGTAGTAGCAGTAACAGTAATAGAGTAACAGTAGTCGAATATCTTCCATTATTTGGCACATTTTCTGTGATTTAAATAGAATATCCTTGAATTTCAGTCTCGTTTTATCACTGCCTAAACATTTTCAATTGATATGGATAATCCTATGAAAAACCTATAGGGAAGAACAGTTTGCATAGAGATTAAAATGCAAATCTGGTAATAATAGTATTGTGTAAAATAAATTGAAATTTCCCAAAGTGTTTACACTGTGTTGAAGTGTCTATCCTAGGGCATGACTTTAAGTTTTTACAAAGTTAACCATTCTGATCCAGATCAGGGTCTGTATAGAGCACTATTATAGTAGTTGATGATGATAGAGCAAATATTTTAAGCTTAAACTGGCCATACATGGGTCAATTCGCCCCAAATCCGTTCAGCATTTGGACGTTTTCAATACCTGGATGCTGGCTGTTCGAGGACTATACATGGCTATATATCTCAACAATTGGAACAATGTGCTCTTCTAGAGTTGTTGGAATTAAGTTTAGGTGCATAGATGTATTTTCTAATACGATATCTGATTAAATGCTGTGATCATTAGTAACAAGAAATTTAAAGCAGGTTTTCAATCTGCACTAAAGAATTTTCCATTTAGTCGGAACAGATGATTTTAGTAACATATACATAATGAATCGGCCCCTGTACGTCAGAAGACAGAGGTTGTACAGATAAATGGTATGGATCCTTTGAATATATAGAAAAATTGCCAAAGGCAATAGAAACCCATTTTTTCCCAACTACTTGCTACCTAGTAGAATAGTTAAATTGTAAAAAATACCTTTATTTAAATCAATTAGAGACAAACAACATAGAATTTAAAACTACAATGCGTGCCGACCAGTAATAGTATCAAAGTTCCTATGCCATACAAGAGATAATAATAGCCCAATGCAAATAATAAGCACTGAGTAAAAGTGCTAGCTGTAGTCAATAGTATAGATCAGTCATCGATAGTGCCCCAGGTGGTAATAGGCCCCACACAGTAAGTGCCCTTTTTATTTACCCACACAGTAATAGTGCCATCTTAAGTGCCCCAAACAGTAATAGTGCTGCCTTTTCTCTACTCAGTACTAATGCCCTCTTTTATTCCCACTCAATAATAATGCCCCCTTTTATGCCCCACTCAATAATAATGCCCCTTTTATGCCCCACTCAATAATAATTCCCCTGTTTATGCCCCCACTCGATAATAATGCTCCCCTTATGCCCCCACTCGATAATAATGCACCTTTTTATGACCCCACTCGATAATAAGGTCCCTTTTTATGACTCCACTCGATAATAATGCCCCTTTTATGACCCCACTCAGTAATAATTCCCCTTTTATGCCCCCTACTGAAGTGCCACCCCATTAATAGTGCCCCCTTTGCAACAAATGAAAAGAAAAAAAAGTATACTTGCCTAACCCTGATCGGTCTTTTCTACAACCAGTTGGGACCTCTCTGTGCATTCAGTGACATGGCGCATTCGGCGGGATGCATTGATGTCATTGCTCCACAGGGCTCCGTGCCGCGCGGCTGACAATCAGCCTGCTCCCGGTGTCTCATACTCCGTGTGCCGAAACCAGCCTGTGGCCTTTGTGAGTAAATTTTGGGGGAGGGAGCAAATAGCTCTCTACTCTGCCATCTTTTACCCACCCCCACAGGCACCATGGGCCCCGGCAGCTGCCCAGGTTTGCCGGGTGCTAGCACTGGCACATTTCAGGGGCAGATGGAGCCATGAACCACCCTGGGCCCCATCTACTCCTCTTGTAATTTGGCACTGCTTAAAGGTACAGTACCTATAGGTACCTTTGTTTTGACAGAGCAATGGATGAATAATGTCAACTTCCTTTCCGAGCTACAAAGACAATATTTGCTTCCTACTCTTCACATCAGATGTTACAAAGTATACTACTGACCAGAGGGCAATAATGTGCGCAAGAACAAACACCTCCCAGGGTAAATAGAAAACACTTGAGAGGGGAATTGCTCTATAATAATAACATTGTGATAAATATAGTAAAATACATCTTATATACACAGTATAAACTGAACCTTTTTTAATTGAAACAATCAGCTGATTGCCACAGGTCCAGCCTCTGAAACCCATGGTGAACAGCTGATATCACAAAGGGAAGTTACGGCTGAACATAAATTTCCCCTTCATTGGCACCTGTAGGGACAATATAGTATTACATGCCGGCCACTACAATCTACCAGAACTAGGGTAGTGGCCCTGGTTCAATTGGATCTCTTGTCAAATCCAGTGCATACTGCATCCGTTTATTAAAACTTGATTTTAGCTAAGCAAACATCGATGTAAACCACAGATTTGGAGGAATACAGGTGAATATATGAGAATTGCATTACTGAAATTCCCTAATAGTAGAATGTTTCCTCCTGGAGAAAGATGCTTTACAGTCCAGTCCAGAAATTGTGATGGCCAATAATATCACTACTACTCCCAAGATAACTCACTCTTTCTGTGTCAGCTGTTTACACCAGTGTTTCACAACCAGGATTTTTATACAGGGAAATTGGATGGCATGTGCGCACAGACGTCTGGTAAATCAGAACGCTGGGCAGTCTATTTAAATCTTCAATACACTGGCCTCAGTAACAGTTATTGAAGTTTTTCCCTATCCCTGTCTCTCACTTTGTGTTTGAACTTGATCTACGGAGTTGACCCTATCTGTTATTGACTTTGTTTTTGGATTATCCTTTGTACTGCATACCCGGCTCTGCTGCAAACCATTACTGAACCCTGAACTTTTTGACTACCCTATTGCCTACAGCCTCTTTACTACAAACGCGGTTCTGCTAAATTTCTGTTGCTGGACCCTGATAGGTCTGACTATTCTATTGCCTACTGACTCTGTTCTGCATACCCATCTTTGCTACATCTCTGTTGGCAGACCCTGGATTTGCTGCCCACACTCCCCATCATTGTGCTCAGCTTCGCTGATCTGCTACATCATACTCCTTGTACATGTATAGACTACATTGTTGTAAACCATATATTCAACCTTCCTTATTTGGTCTGGTACACCTATTGCTAATGCATATCCAGAGATACAACCACCGGGATAGTTAGTGGCACTTAAAGCATCTTCAGAATAAGCTGTCATGTGTGTGTACATGAGGAATAACACGCTTTCTGGCCATTATATGACTTGTATTCTGCATTATTTTTTAGCAGGTTTCCTTTCTTCAGGCTCCATTTCAATTTTTTTGTTTTACTTTAGCTAGTGGGTGGAGCCTAACTGCTACACTGCACACAGAGAAGAGGAGAATCCTACTCTCCTTTCTCTATCACAATACAGCAATAATGATCAGTGTAGCTGTGAATCCAGCACTGAGGTGAGATATAACACTTACTAGAAGCTGCAGCAGCGTCTCTGTGTGTCTTTCTACCTTTCTCTCATTCTGCTTCGGCTCTCCTTCTCCCCTCTTCATGGATTTTTATGAACAGTTGTAAACTGATCCCTCAGTGAGCTGATAGTCAGTCTCATCTCGTACCAAGGAGACGGATTTAGCTTTAGATTCAGAGTGAGTAGAACAGTAAGGGTATGTTCACACTGATTTTTTTCAGACATTTTTCGTCCGTAAACTTCCCGAAAAATGGCTGAAAAATCGGAAGCAGAACGCCTCCAAACATCTGCCCATTGATTTCAATGGGAAAAACAGCATTCTGTTCCGACAGGGTGTTTTTTTAAGCGGCTGTTTTTCAAAATGGCTGTGTAAAAAAATGGCCGTGAAAAAGAAGTGCATGTTACGGAGCCGTTTTTCATAGACTATAGAAAAACAGCTGCAAAAACGGCCGTTAAAAAGGCAGCGAAAAACGCGACTTTGATAAAAAAAAACGTCTGAAAATCAGGAGCTGTTTTCCCTTGAAAACAGCTCCGTATTTTCAGACATTTTTTTATTTTGTGTGTGCACATACCCTTTGAAAGAAGGTGGTAGAAGGAAAGGAGCCCGGTAAGTGGAGAAAGAGGCATTTTTCCCTAACTAGATATATTACATATTTTGATATGTGCTTTTACTATTGATTTATGCAAAGTTTGTTGAAATATTAGTGACCATTTAAGTTCTGTTGCCGACTAAAAACCTTACACCCTAACCAAATTAGGGGGAAAATTAGGTGAGTTGTGCCATTTGGTAGGTTCTATCTCTGGATATCGTAATAATTGGATCATATCATCAGTCATTTCAAAGTTTTCTGTTTCTTTAACTGACTATTAAAAGTGCATTACATAATAGTTTTTTGTCATAATACTATATGATGTTGATGAAAATTTACCATAAACAGATAATGACTCCATTATGTGAGATATGTGTAATATTATATATTACTCCATAATCTGAGTTATGACCTAAATTATTCTACTAGATGTGAACTAAGACAACATTGTTATTTCTTCCCTGTTAAGCAAGAGCTAACCTCCTGTAAAGAGGACGGAGGGGATGAATATTAGAGATGTTCCTGTACCTGACAAGGATTGAGTGCAGTGTGACACATGTCATCCCAGACAAGTTTCTATGACAAGCAGGTGAACGTGTCACTAATCCCTATCATGTCACATTATAATGTCTATAAAATGTGCTCATTTATTATTTCATCACAATTCACACATTATTTTTATGGATCTATAAATTGCTTGAAAAGGCAGCAAACTATAAACATGCCCTTCAGCGTCCAAGGGTGAAAACCCTCTATGAAAATGTTATTTGCTTATGAGATGCAATTATAGGCTGTAGACACACAATAATATTTCATACATAAATATTTCTAGGAGTTGGTAACTTATATCCCACAGTATGGGCAAGGACAATAAGGATTTTTTAGATAATATATTTGAAAGATTGTTTGTGCATTAAGTTTCCCACAGGGTGGGAAGAAGCATTGGGCTGTTTCCAGAATTTACTTGAAGAATTTGTCTTCTTAAATTACATTTCTAGGTTATAAATGTTTTGTGTCATATTGATAAATAGAAAGGTATCTTTATATGACAATTTTATTTAAACAACAAGCTACAATACTACAATCATTACAGTAAGGCTATGTTCACACGGGGTATTTTGCCGAGTTTTTTGACGCGGAAACCGCGTCGCAAAACTCGGCAAGAACGGCCCGAGAACGCCTCCCATTGATTTCAATGGGAGGCGTCGGCGTCTTTTTCCCGCGAGAAGTAAAACTGCCTCGCGGGAAAAAGAAGCGACATGCCCTATCTTCGGGCGCTTCCGCCTCTGACCTCCCATTGACTTCAATGGGAGGCAGAGAAAGCGTATTTCGCGCTGTTTTATGCCAGCGGCGCTCAATGGCCGCGGGCGAAAAACAGCGCGAAAATCGCCGTGCAGGGAGAGGAAAATCTGCCTCAAAGTTCCAAACGGAATTTTGAGGCAGATATTCCTCCCCCAAAATACTCCGTGTGAACATAGCCTAATGGTTCTCACAGCATGACAATATAATGGTATATCGAGTTCAATATTCATTAAATGGTTATTCCATATCGGACATTTATGGCGTGTCCACATGATATGCCATAAATGTCCGATAGATGCGGGTCCCACCTCTCATGTCATTTTAGTTTCATGAATTAGATGTAAGTCTGTAGAAGAGAAATATTGTGTATATTATTTTTTTTAAAAGTTGTAGCTTTTTAATTTGTATTTTTAAAAACGTCCCCGGGGGGGGGGGTGTGGACATATTGAAGGCATACACATGGAGTGCTATATGTCATCTGCAATAAATGACATGAAAATGTACGCTCAATTGCACAGAAGGTTAAGGCATTTGGATGTAGATGTATGTTCAAATGCTCCCGTTGGCACTTCAAAGCCACACGGGTATATTTTGCTGTGATCGCGGCACCTAAGGAGTATATACTTAGGTATGTCCTAACATCTGCCAGTGGGCTAATCTATTGGCATACAGAAATATGCCAGTACATTATATTTAAAAAATATTAAAAATATTAAATATTAAAAATTATAAATACCTCTCTGGGATTATAAAAAATAGTAATGTTAAATAAATCAGTAAAACAATAAAACTTTAATAAATATAAGTCCCACATAAAGTAATAACAACTTATTTGGTATTCTCCTGACTATAACAACCTGTACAATACAATTATAGCACCTTTTATAATGCTAAAATAAAAATAAATCGAAATAAAAATTTACGTAGGTGCCACATTTGGTTACATATGTATTCACTCTTAATACCGAAGGTATTTTAAACTGAATGGTAGTTACAGAAACATCGCATGCTGCGCTGCTTCCGTAACTGCCATTCACTACTATGAGACTTACGGAAACAGCGTAGCTCAGCGAGCTACTCTGTTTTCGTACTCCTGATCATATAATCAGGAAGTGTCCGGGAGGCAGCTGCAGCAGAAAAAGGTAGAACGGGGTTTAGGGGGCCCCGTTCTAGAGATAGGTGTGGGTACCATGTCCTGTTGATATGTCATAAATGTCCATTCATGGGAAAACACCTTTAATGACCAAGCTATTTTTTAAGCTTTTCGATTGTTGCATTCAAAGAGCTATAACTTTTTTATTTTTCCGTCCACATAGCTGTATAAGGACTTGGTTTTTGCGGGACTAGTTTTATTTTTTAATAGCACCATTTTGGGGTAGGTATCATTTATTAATTAACTTTTATTAACTTTTTCGGTGGGGTAATGAAAAAAACCCTGAAATTTCACCATTCTTTTTTGCGTATTAAATTTACACCATTTATCATGTGGTATAAATAACATAATACGTTTATTTAGCGGGTTGTTACGATTACGGCGATACCAAATTTATATAATTTTTTTTATGTTTTACTACTTTCAGATAGTAAAAACAATGTTCTTTTCCAAATTATTTGTTGTTGTGTTGCCATATTTGAAGAGCCATAAGTTTTCTATTTTTCCACCGATGCAGCTGTATGAGGGCTTGTTTTTGTGGGTCGACTTGTAGTTTTACTGGTACCATGTTGGATTACATATGACTTTTTGATCACTATTTATCACATTTTTTTTGAAGACCAGATGAACAGAAAACAGCAATTCTGGCACTGTTTTTTATTTCATTTTTTACTGCGTTCACCGTGCAGGTTAATGTAATGTTATAGATTTATAGTTGGGGTCGTTACGGATGCGGCAATACCAAATATGTGTAAATGTTTTACATAATATAGCATTTTGTAAGGGGAAAAAGTGGGTTTTTTATTTTTTTTACTTGGGATTTTTATTCATGTATTATCACATTTGTTAAATTTTTTTTTAACTTTTTTTTACCTGTGGGGTGAGAGAGGTAGCCCCCTTCCTCTAAAACCACTCAGATGCGCCTGTCGCTGTTGAGCGACGCATCTGAGGGGTTAAACATGATCGGAGACCACTGCTATTGGTCTCCGATTGTTGCCCTGAAGTCTGAGGCTGTTACCAGCAACAGCCTGGGCTTCACGAGCAGAGCGCCCGGTTCGGGTGCTACATCTTCTGAAGTGCCGCCGTGAAAAGGTGACGCTTCACAAGAACTACCCTGAACGGTCGCTGTAAAAACACTATACGGCGGTCATTAAGGGGTTAAAGTACAACTCGTCCCACCAAAAAACAAGGGCTCGCACAGCTTACGTCAACCAAAAGATAAAAAATATTTTCTCAAGGCCAAAATTGTTCCGGTCCCCAGGAGGTGAAATCTGAAAAAAAAAAAAAAACAAACAGAACTCATACCGCTATAAAGATATATTAAGAAATAAATCAGCACAGATTTTTGGACCTAAAGGCAACATGGTGTTACAAGGTAGAGATTGCCTTAAATCAACTATAATACACCTAGATTTTATTTATATTATTATGTAAAACTTGATATTTGCAGTGGATACATGTTGTTCTCTTAGCATTCAATATTCCAGCTCCCCATCTCCAGCATTTAGTTTGTAAACATATTATATGCAGATCTGGACTGACAGCACTGCAGGGGTTTGGTTACTTATCACAGCAGACACATTAAATGAATCTGGTATCAGAGGCGGCTTCTTTTTCGGCTTTATATTTTGTTCCTCGGATTTATAGTGTCCTTCACTATGATTTAAAATATTTGTACGCATCACTTCAAGGGGAAGAACATTTCAAGTGAAGCTTGGATGAAGGTACAGAGACATAAAAATTATATGACGACAGGAAAAAGACCTCACCCTTGTATAGTCGCTCCGTGCTGCACTTACATGAATATAAAGTTCAGTATTTAGAATAACTTGAGCAGCGGCAAGAGCCTTTAGAACTGTTACTGAAGTGGGCAAAGTGTAAAGACAATACTGCTAATTCCAAACTATATTTTTAATGGAGTTACATGATGTTTTCTTCTCCTTTCACACAGAAAGGTACATTCAGAATTCTTCCTATTACCAGATGCCATTGCATTGTGGGAGCACAGCTCAAAGTTTCACAGTCAGAGCTAAGCTGTTAGGTCACAAGTCTGACAGTGGAATTGAGATTACCTGTAGTCTGTTCCGAAAGCCAAGCGGAATTTTAAAAGTAGCTATTTATGTGAATGGAGAAAAACACTCTATGTAAGTCAAAATCAACATAAAATGAATAATACAGAAAAATACCTGCAGAGATACTTAAAAGGGTCTTATGGTTTCAGCAAATAAAGCTTATTTATTGTATAATGAAAAGTTATAGTTTTGCATTATTCTTTCTGTATTAATTTCTTACAGTGCACAAAATCTCTGCTTGCAGTTATTTAATTAGATCCTTCATTATTTATT
The DNA here is from genome assembly GCF_050947455.1 of Rhinoderma darwinii. Lineage (NCBI taxonomy): Eukaryota > Metazoa > Chordata > Amphibia > Anura > Rhinodermatidae > Rhinoderma > Rhinoderma darwinii. The sequence goes on from NC_134690.1 coordinate 64,959,688, forward strand.
TTCAGAAGATAAAACTCTGTCTTGGTCATGTGATAAACACAAAGATGTAGGGTCGTTACATGAGAAATCTCTGATAACTCTAATGAGCTACCCCACTAAGGCTTTGTTCACATCTGCGTCAGGACTCGGTTCATTGGTCCTGTCGGACCTTTCCGTCAGTGGAACCCTTCAACGGAATCCAAACTGAAACAAACGAAAACCATAGGTTTCTGTTTGCATCACCATTGATTTCAATGGTGACGGATCCGGTGCAAATGGTTTCTGTTTGGCACCATTGTTTAAGGGTTCTGTCGTTTTGACAGAATCAATACCACGACTGCGCTATTCATTCCGTCAAAACAACGGAATCCTTACACTACGGTGACAAAAAAGAAACCATTCGCACTGGAAAGCTATGGTTTCTGCTTGTTTCAGTCAGGGTTCCTTTCACGGGTTCCCCTGACGGAAAACTCCAACGGAACCCATGAACTGAGCCCTGTCGCAGATGTGAACAAAGTCTAAGGGCTTGTCCACACACAATGGAATTGTTGCAGAAAATGTATGCAGCCATTCCATTGAAAGTATCAGACTTTTCGCTGCGGAAAAAACGCACCATTTACTGCGGTTTTTACGGCAGAAAATGGTGCGTATTTTGCTGCATTTTTCTCAATGCAAGATGATGATGACATCTCTTCCGAAAAACGCAGCAATTCTATCCACTTTCTGCAGCAAGAATTGACATGCTGCAGTCCGAAAATTACGCACCGCAGGTCAATTTCTACTTGGAATTTTTACGTAGCGTGTGGGTGAGATTTGTTGAAGCTCATCCACTTCGCTGCTACTGTATTCTGCTGCGTTTTTTCCGTCCACAATTTCGGATGGAAAAAACGCAGCAATTTCCCAGGGAGTGGACGAGCCCTTAGAGGGGCTTCTTCATTTGTCATGTTTGATTGCAACACTGAAGCGGTTAACTGCCAGGATCTGAGTTTTCTCTGATTCCAGCAGTTGTGGTGGGAGCAGGGCTGTGTATTACAGCAGTGTTTGCTCCACTGATCTGTAAACTGGCAGTACTTGTGAGAGCGTCATGACGAAAATGCAAATAATGTTTCGGTGGCTGATAGGCACTTATGACAAGTATTTTCATTATGGTGCAAGAAAGAGATGTTCCTGATGTACAACCAAACATTTTTCTACTAATACCACATTGTGTTTCGTACTCCACAAGTATTAATTCAATATATATTATATGGACATAAGTATCGGGACACACCTCTTAATCATTGATTTCCGGTGTTTCATTCAGCCCCATTGCCAAAGGTGTATAAAATCCAGCACCTAGTCATGACGTCACTTTTACAATCATTTATGAAAAAATGGGTCGTTTTAAAGAGCTCACTTTCCAGTTTGGTCCTGTAATAGGATTTCACCGTTGGAACAAGTCAGATCCTGAAATTTCTTCCCTTCAAGATATTCCACAATAAACTGTGAGTTGTTTTATTACAAAGTGGAAGCGTCTATGAACCATAGCAACTGAGCCACAAAGTGGCAGACCACATAAAGTTACAGAGCGGGATCACCAAGTGCCGAGGCGCATAATGCATAAAAGTCGCCAACGCTCTGCTGACTCAATAACTGCAGAGCTCCAAACCTCCTCTGGCATTAACATCCACACAAAAACTGCACCGGGATAATAACGCTGATTCATAACATGGGTTTCCATGGCAGAGCAGCTGCATCCCAGCCTTACATCACCGAGCACAATGCCAAGCATCGGGTGGAGTGGTGTAAAGCCGCCACTGGACTCTGGAGCAATGGAAACGTGTTCTGTGGAGTGATGAATCATCCTTCTCTATCTGGCAGTCTGATGGATGAGTCTTGGTTTGGCGAAAACCAGGAGAACGTTACCTGCCTGACTGCATTGTGCCAACTGTAAAATTTGATGGAGGAGGAATAATGCTATGGGGTTGTTTTTCAGGGATTGGTCTAGGCCCCTTAGTTCTAGCAAAGGGAAACCTTAATGCTTCAGCAAACCAAGACATTTTGGACAATTGTAGCTTCCAAATTTGTAGGAACAGTTTGGGATTTGGCCATTTCAGCATGACTGTGCCCCAGTGCACAAAGCAAGGTCCATAAAGGTATGGTTAGTTGAGTTTGGTGTGGAAGAACTTAACAGTCCCGCACAAAACCCTGACCCTAACCGCATCGAACACCTTTAACCCCTTAGTGACCAGCCGATTTTAGGCCCTAATGACCAAGCTTGTATTTTTCGATTTTCTATAGTCTCATTCAAAAACTTATAACTTTTTTATTTTTCAGTTGACAGAGCTGTATGAGGACTTGTTTTTTGTGGGATTAGTTGAACATTTTAATGGGATAATTTTGGGGTACATATTATTTTTTAATTAACTTTTCTGAACTTTTTTTGGGGGGAATAGAAAAAAACCCTGAAATTCCGCCATTGTTCTATGAATTTTAAATTCACGCCGTTCACTGTGAAGCGGAAATAACATGTTACCTTTATTCTATGGGTCGGTATGATTACGACGATACTGCATATGTATACTTTTTTTTATCTTTTTATGACTTTTGCACAATAAAAACTTTTTTGAACTAAAATTATTTGTTTTTGCATCGTCACTTTCAAAGAGCCGTCATTTTTAATTTTTCCGCCAATTTAGTGATATGAGGGCTTGTTTTTTGCGGGATGATACATAGTTTTGATTGGTACTGTTATTCGGGTACATGAGACTTATTCATTAGCTTTTATTATGACTTTTTGGGCGGGCAATGGATAAAAATAGCAATGTCACCATTGTCTTTTGCATTTTTTTTTACGGTGTTCACATTTCAGTTTAAGTTACATGTTAACTTTATTGTTTGGGTAATTACGGTCACGGCGATACCATATAGGTGTACTTTTATTAAAAACATGATACTTTTACTAAATCAAACCACTTTTTATGGAAAAACATGGTTTTATTCAATTTTTTACTGTAATTTTTATTTCACATTTATTACTTATTTTTTTTAGTTCCACTAGGAGACTTCACTGTGTAATCTTTAGATCGCAGATATAATGCTTCAGTATACTTAGTATACCAGTACATTATTGCCTGTCAGTGTAAAACTGACAGGCAATCTATTAGGACGTGCCTCCGGCACGGCCTAATAGGTATATACCTGGGGCAGACCTGGGGGCCTTTATTAGGCCGCTGGCTGGCATGACACCCCATCGGAGGCCCACAATTGCATTTGCGGGCCGCCGATGGATAAGAGAAGGAGCTCCCTTTCCCTGAAATTATTTAAATGCTGCAGTCGCTATTGACAACGGCCTTTAATGGGTTAAATCAGACAGCCGAGCCCCGGCTCCAGCCTGCACAGGACACCCATGCAGGACTTACACTGGGCCGCCGTGAAAAGGCGACAGCCTAGCCTAAGGCCCCTTAGTCACCGCCGTAAAAGGCGTATTGGTGGTCACTAAGGGGTTAAGATGAACAAGAAGGGAGACTGTGAGATAGGGTCTCTCGTCCAACATCAGTGTCCGACCTTTACAAATGCTCTTCTGTATGAATGGGCAAAACTTTCCACAGACAAACTCCAAAATCTTGTAGAAATCCTAGCCAGAAGAGTAGAAGCTGTTTTAGCTGCAAAGGGGGGACCAACTCCATATTAATGTCTGTGGATTTAGAATGGGATGTCATAAAAGCTCCTGTAGGTGTGATGTGTAGGTGTCCTAGTACTTTTGTCCATATAGTGTATATCTGCATAGGCCTCATGTATAAAAACTAGTGAAGACAAGTGGTAGAGTACTTGGCCAGAGCAACCATCAGATTACACCTTTTCATTTTTTTCACTGCAGGTTTAAAAATATATTTTTTTTATTGAATTTGAGCAATCGATCTAATTCTTGTTTGTGCCTTTTTATACATGAGGGATGTGAAAGAGACTGCCAGGAAGACCATATACAGAGAGGGAGGAGAATCCTCTGGATGGGTGGTATGCACAGAAAAAACAGGGTACCATGACAAAGATCAAAATGGGCCCCCATTAGGATGCTGGGTTTTGACTGGTGTCCACCCCCCCCCCCCAAATGCCCTTCCCTTGACACTTGGGCTAATTCCACACCATGTGAAGAGGGGATTCCTGAACAGGTTCTCTTTACCACGTAGCAAAACTAATGGGACCAACCATGGCTTGGCTCCCTTTTTCCAAGGGCCCCATAGAAGCTACATGGTCTGCCTCTGTGGTATGTACACTCTTGCTCTGGGTGACCAGGTGACAGAGAACTTATCCTCATTAAAGCTATTAGGGCTGACAATGGTAGCTGTCATGCAGCATCTTTCTGTCAAAGCCGGAGAAGTCGGGAGTAAAGATAGCTAAGCTTACAGCGGAAAGACTGCACATAGAAGAGTTTTCATTTTTGGCTAGAGATTTTAATGATCCAGGATTCACAGCACTGACTAGAAATAATAACAACTAAGACTGAAGGCACTGAGTAAACAATAGATTACAAGAAGAAAAAGAATCTTTGAAATGTTCCTATTCTTTTACTGCTTGTTTTAAAATGTGGTCTGTGTTGTGTTTACTGAAGATAACGCTGAACAAGCAGTAGTGATATGCCTTACAGATCCAGTTAGAAAGGAGTTCTTTCTATTCCTGACTGATTACAACCTCCTATACTGAAATGCATGCTGGGCTGCAAATTGTTTCTGGAGAGCCATGAATTAATCATCTGACATCAAACAAAGTTTGGATTTAGAAGAAATATCTGGATCATTTGTTACCAATAAAGTACAAGGAGATTAAAATAAAACAGCAGAAATAAAGCCATTGATCTATAATTTCCTCCAAAGTAAGCAATAACAACTTATGTTTCAAGAAGGACTTTGCATTATCAGAGGCAATCTATATTATCAGATGGCATCGAATAAATGAAAGAACGAGGTGACGTGGCACGGGAAAATAGCCTACTGATCTGAAACGATCTGGCAGTAGGGTGATTATACCAAGACTAGGCAAGTAACAGTCCAGGTTTGATATAAAGATACGTGTCAACAGGTTGTAGCATAGGGCCGAGACTTGGTCAGGAAACAATCCAAGTTTGGCACATGTGACCAGCAACAATTTGTAAAGGCAGAAAGGAACTAGACTACAAGGAGGAAGCTTAATAGTCTGGCAATACAGAAGTGCAAAGGCCAGACTTTTATAGCAAGACAAAAGGTTGAGACCAATCAGGCAAGCGAAGCAATCCAGAGGCAAAAGTTAAGAGAACCTGGATAATAGATTTAGCACTGTGTTACGTCTATGGCCGGGGGTTGTCGTTCAGACTTACCCCTTGACGATCCTGGCCATTAACATCTCTCTTCTCGGCGTCTGCTCCCTCCAAGGAGACGCCTGCACTCTCTTCCAGGTCCTCAGACTGTTTCCCACAGGGCGCGCGCGCCCGCGGTGCACGGCCTTAAAGGGCCAGTACGCGTCCAGCTGTCTAACATCAATTATCAGCCAAAATGGCTGCTGGACTATAATAAGGGGCCCTGCCCACTGGTATCTTGCCTGAGCGTTGTTGTATACCCTGGTTTTTCTAGCAAAAGGTCTCCCAGTGTTTTCCACTTCCCAGTGTTACCCGTTCCTGCTGCCTGTACCCTGTATCCCGTGCTATTGTATCTACAAGTGAAAGTCAAGTCGTGCCTTCCCGCTGCATCCACTGCATCACCTGCTGTGAAAGTCAAGTTGTGCCTTCCCGCTGCATCCGCGGCGTCACCTGCTGTGAAAGTCAAATCTTGCTCCAGCTACTGTCTACATTGCCTCAGGTACCCGTTCTGAACTATAGACATTGCTTTGTACCTTAACACCAAAAAAGGCCATACTTACAAATTGACACAGCCAGGTCAGAAACACTGATGAAGGATAGCGAGCAGGTGCTTTAAATAATAATAGCCACTCCCACTAGTCTTGAGGGGAGTGGTGTGTGGTGCATGGGATGTGTAGTAAGAAATAATAAATGAATAGTGTATGTGCAAGTGTAATAATATAAGTGAAATATAGGGGGCAGTAATGAGTAAAGTGCCTCAATACAAATAAATGAATAATGGGGTGCAAGTGTGTGAAACATGGAGGGATAGTGTGTAAGTCATGAGGCGCAACGTATATAGCCAGGTAGAAGCCTATTTGTGACGCCTTGATAATTCATAGAGCGGGCTACCCTGCTTGCTAAGCGAAACAACAACACACCATGCTCTCCCAGCATCAAAGACCCGGCTGTGTCCAAAAGAAGCAAATATAAGTAATAATGAAAAATACCTGGGGTATTAGTCGTCATTTTGGCCAAAAGGACGCAAGCTCGCAATCCACGACAAGGATCCCCAGACTTGCGAGTCCCTAACTCCCTAACTGGAACGAAAAGCTCCTGATGCACAGACAAAACAGATAAAACCAAGGGGACATATATACAAAAACACCAAAAAAGGCCATACTTACAAATGGACACAGCCAGGTCAGAAACGCTGTTGAAGGATAGCGAGCAGGTGCTTTAAATAATAATAGCCACTCCCACTAGTCTTGAGGGGAGTGGTGTGTGGTGCATGGGATGTGTAGTAAGAAATAATAAATGAATAGTGTATGTGCAAGTGTAATAATATAAGTGAAATATAGGAGGCAGTAATGAGTAAAGTCCCTCAATACAGATAAATGAATAATGGTGTGCAAGTGTGTGGAACATGGAGGGATAGTGTGTAAGTCATGAGGCACAACGTATATAGCCAGGTAGAAGCCTATTTGTGACGCCTTGATAATTCATAGAGCGGGCTACCCTGCTTGCTAAGCCAAACAACAACACACCATGCTCTCCCAGCATCAAAGACCCGGCTGTGTCCAAAAGAAGCAAATATAAGTAATAATGAAAAATACCTGGGGTATTAGTGATCATTTTGGCCAAAAGGACGCAAGCTCGCAATCCACGACAAGGATCCCCAGACTTGCGAGTCCCTAACTCCCTAACTGGAAAGAAAAGCTCCTGATGCACAGACAAAACAGATAAAACCAAGGGGACATATATACAAAAACACCAAAAAAGGCCATACTTACAAATGGACACAGCCAGGTCAGAAACGCTGTTGAAGGATAGCGAGCAGGTGCTTTAAATAATAATAGCCACTCCCACTAGTCTTGAGGGGAGTGGTGTGTGGTGCATGGGATGTGTAGTAAGAAATAATAAATGAATAGTGTATGTGCAAGTGTAATAATATAAGTGAAATATAGGGGGCAGTAATGAGTAAAGTGCCTCAATACAAATAAATGAATAATGGGGTGCAAGTGTGTGAAACATGGAGGGATAGTGTGTAAGTCATGAGGCGCAATGTATATAGCCAGGTAGAAGCCTATTTGTGACGCCTTGATAATTCATAGAGCGGGCTACCCTGCTTGCTAAGCCAAACAACAACACACCATGCTCTCCCAGCATCAAAGACCCGGCTGTGTCCAAAAGAAGCAAATATAAGTAATAATGAAAAATACCTGGGGTATTAGTGATCATTTTGGCCAAAAGGACGCAAGCTCGCAATCCACGACAAGGATCCCCAGACTTGCGAGTCCCTAACTCCCTAACTGGAACGAAAAGCTCCTGATGCACAGACAAAACAGATAAAACCAAGGGGACATATATACAAAAACACCAAAAAAGGCCATACTTACAAATGGACACAGCCAGGTCAGAAACGCTGTTGAAGGATAGCGAGCAGGTGCTTTAAATAATAATAGCCACTCCCACTAGTCTTGAGGGGAGTGGTGTGTGGTGCATGGGATGTGTAGTAAGAAATAATAAATGAATAGTGTATGTGCAAGTGTAATAATATAAGTGAAATATAGGAGGCAGTAATGAGTAAAGTCCCTCAATACAGATAAATGAATAATGGTGTGCAAGTGTGTGGAACATGGAGGGATAGTGTGTAAGTCATGAGGCGCAACGTATATAGCCAGGTAGAAGCCTATTTGTGACGCCTTGATAATTCATAGAGCGGGCTACCCTGCTTGCTAAGCCAAACAACAACACACCATGCTCTCCCAGCATCAAAGACCCGGCTGTGTCCAAAAGAAGCAAATATAAGTAATAATGAAAAATACCTGGGGTATTAGTGATCATTTTGGCCAAAAGGACGCAAGCTCGCAATCCACGACAAGGATCCCCAGACTTGCGAGTCCCTAACTCCCTAACTGGAAAGAAAAGCTCCTGATGCACAGACAAAACAGATAAAACCAAGGGGACATATATACAAAAACACCAAAAAAGGCCATACTTACAAATGGACACAGCCAGGTCAGAAACGCTGTTGAAGGATAGCGAGCAGGTGCTTTAAATAATAATAGCCACTCCCACTAGTCTTGAGGGGAGTGGTGTGTGGTGCATGGGATGTGTAGTAAGAAATAATAAATGAATAGTGTATGTGCAAGTGTAATAATATAAGTGAAATATAGGGGGCAGTAATGAGTAAAGTGCCTCAATACAAATAAATGAATAATGGGGTGCAAGTGTGTGAAACATGGAGGGATAGTGTGTAAGTCATGAGGCGCAATGTATATAGCCAGGTAGAAGCCTATTTGTGACGCCTTGATAATTCATAGAGCGGGCTACCCTGCTTGCTAAGCCAAACAACAACACACCATGCTCTCCCAGCATCAAAGACCCGGCTGTGTCCAAAAGAAGCAAATATAAGTAATAATGAAAAATACCTGGGGTATTAGTGATCATTTTGGCCAAAAGGACGCAAGCTCGCAATCCACGACAAGGATCCCCAGACTTGCGAGTCCCTAACTCCCTAACTGGAACGAAAAGCTCCTGATGCACAGACAAAACAGATAAAACCAAGGGGACATATATACAAAAACACCAAAAAAGGCCATACTTACAAATGGACACAGCCAGGTCAGAAACGCTGATGAAGGATAGCGAGCAGGTGCTTTAAATAATAATAGCCACTCCCACTAGTCTTGAGGGGAGTGGTGTGTGGTGCATGGGATGTGTAGTAAGAAATAATAAATGAATAGTGTATGTTACATAGTTACATAGTTACATAGTTAGTACGGCTGAAAAAAGACACATGTCCATCAAGTTCAACCAAGGGAAGGGAAAAGGGAAGGAAAAATTTCTACACATAGGAGCTAATATTTTTTTGTTCTAGGAAATTATCTAACCCTTTTTTAAAGCCATCTACTGTCCCTGCTGTGACCAGCTCCTGCGGTAGGCTATTCCATAAATTCACAGTTCTCACTGTAAAGAAGCCTTGTCGCCTCTGCAGCTTGAACCTTTTTTTCTCCAGACGGAGGGAGTGCCCCCTTGTTTTTTGAGGGGGTTTTACAAGGAACAGGATTTCACCATATTTTTTGTATGTGCCATTAATATATTTATATAAGTTAATCATGTCCCCCCTTAGTCTTCTTTTTTCAAGGCTAAATAGGTTTAATTCTTTCAATCTTTCCTCATAACTTAAATTCTCCATGCCCCTTATTAGCTTCGTTGCTCTTCTTTGTATTTTTTCCAACTCCAGGGCATCCTTTCTATGAACTGGAGCCCAGAACTGAACTGCATATTCTAGATGAGGCCTCACTAATGCTTTGTAAAGTGGCATTATTACATCCCTGTCCCGCGAGTCCATGCCTCTTTTAATACACGACAATATCCTGCTGGCCTTTGAAGCAGCTGATTGACACTGCATGCTGTTATTGAGTTTATGATTTACAAGTACACCCAGATCCTTCTCAACAAGTGAATCCGCCAGTGTAGCGCCCCCTAGGACATATGATGCATGCAGGTTGTTGGTACCAAGATGCATAACTTTACATTTATCTACATTAAACTTCATTTGCCAAGTGGACGCCCAAACACTTAGTTTGTTTAAATCTGCCTGTAATTCATGAACATCTTCCATAGTCTGAACTATATTACATAGCTTGGTGTCATCTGCAAAAATAGAAATAGTGCTATTAATCCCTTCCTCTATATCATTAATAAATAAGTTGAATAATAGTGGTCCCAGCACTGAACCCTGGGGTACACCACTTATAACCGGGGACCATTCAGAGAAGGAATCATTGACCACAACCCTCTGGATACGGTCCTTGAGCCAATTCTCAATCCAATTACAAACTATATTTTCTAAACCTATAGTCCTTAATTTACCCATTAGGCGTCTATGGGGGACAGTGTCAAATGCCTTTGCAAAGTCTAAAAACACTAAATCCACAGCGGCCCCTCTGTCTAGACTTCTGCTCACCTCTTCATAAAAACAGATTAGGTTAGTTTGACAACTTCTGTCCTTAGTAAAACCGTGCTGGCTGTCACTTATAATGCTATTTATTGTCACATAATCCTGTATATAGTCCCTCAATAGCCCCTCAAACATTTTCCCCACGATGGATGTTAAGCTTACTGGTCTATAATTACCCGGGGAAGACCTAGAGCCCTTTTTGAAAATAGGCACCACATTTGCCCTGCGCCAGTCCCTTGGCACTATACCAGTCACTAGAGATTCTCTGAATATTATGAAAAGGGGGACAGAAATAACTGAACTAAGCTCTTTAAGAATTCTAGGGTGTAACCCATCTGGTCCCGGAGCCTTGTGCACATTTATTTTATTTAATTTAGCTTGGACCATCTCTACATTCATCCAATTCAGTATATCAACTGATAGATTAACAGCACTGGCACCGGCTACATCAGCTGCTCTTTCTTCTGTTGTATATACAGAGCTAAAGAACCCATTTAGTAACTCTGCCTTCTCTTGATCCCCTGTGATCAACTCCCCATTACCATTATCTAGGGGTCCTACATGTTCAGACCTTGGCTTTTTTGCATTTATATGCTTGAAGAATTTTTTAGGATTTGTTTTACTATCCTTGGCCACCTGCCTTTCATTTTGTATTTTTGCTAATTTTATTACATTTTTACAGATTTTATTAAGCTCTTTATATTTTACAAAGGCTACAGCTGTACCCTCAGATTTGTATTTTTTAAATGCCCTTTTTTTGTCATGTATTGCCCCTTTCACAGAAGGTGTAAGCCATGTGGGGTTTAATTTGAGTCGTTTATACTTATTACCTGTAGGAATAAATTTTGCACTATAATAACTCAAAGTAGATTTGAAAATCTCCCATTTATCATTTGTTCCATTATTTGACATTAGTTCTTCCCAGTCTATATCCTGAATTGCAGCCCTCATCCTGGGGAAATTGGCTTTCTTAAAATTAAATGTTTTTGCCCTCCCAGCCTGCGTTTGTTTTTTACAGTATAGGTAAAATGTAACTATATTATGATCACTGTTACCGAGGTTTTCACGAACATTGACATTCCCAACAAGATCTGCATTATTAGAAATGACCAGATCCAACAGAGCTTCACCTCTAGTCGGGTTTTCCACAAACTGGCCCATAAAATTTTCCTGCAACAGGTTGAGGAAATGTCTCCCCTTTGCAGTTGAAGCCGAACCATGACACCAATTAATATCCCGGAAATTAAAATCTCCCATTATCACTACAGTACCCGCCTGTGCAGCCCGCTCCATCTGTTTATATAGCTGACCTTCCATCTCCTCAGTTATATTGGGGGGTCTATAGATTACACCAAAAGTAATTTTTTCAGTGTTTACCTCTTTTTCTAGTTCCACCCACAAGGTTTCAACCTCCTCACAGTCTTCACCCACTATTGTCTCTTTCACACTCGCCTTCATATCACTTCTCACATACAGACATACACCACCACCTTTCCTATTTGTCCTGTCTTTACGAAAAAGTGTAAAACCCTGTAGATTTACAGCCCAGTCATGTGAAGAGTCCAGCCATGTTTCAGCAACACCAACTATATCTATATTTTCTTCCAGTATCAAGGCCTCCAGCTCCCCCATTTTGCTTGCTAGACTTCTGGCATTTGTGAACATACACTTTAACTTGCCTGTCAGTTTTTCACTTTTATTATCAGAAATGTGATTTGACATTAATCGGTCCTTTTTATTTACACTGATGTTTTGCAACGAAAGGATCTCCTTATCTTGTTGTCTAGTCCTCTCCCCACATTCTGTTTCTCCCCCCACCAATATAGTCTGACCCCTCTCTAACCTGGCTACCCCTTTTTTTTCTACATTGACCTCCCTCCTCAGCCCTAGTTTAAATACTCCGCCACCCCAGCTAGAATTCTCTCCCCCAGCACAGCGGACCCCCTTCCATTTAGGTGCAAATCATCTGCAGAATACAGTTTGTACCCCAATGAAAAGTCAGCCCAGTGCTCTAGGAACCCAAATCCTTCTCCTCTACACCAAGACTTCAGCCATGCATTTAACTCCCTAAGCTCCCGCTGTCTTTCCTGTGATGCGCATGGCACAGGCAGTATTCCTGAGAATACAACCTTGGAGGTCCTTCCCTTCAGCTTGTAGCCTAGTTCTTTAAAATTATTCTTAAGGCTCCTCCACCTACCATTTATTCTGTCGTTGGTACCGACATGGACCACGACAGCTGGATCATCACCAGCCCCTCCCAGCAATTTGTCCACCCGTTCCACCACATGCCGAACCCTGGCACCAGGGAGACAGCAAACCATTCGGTTGAGGCGGTCTTGGCGACAAATTATTCTATCCGTCTTCCTGATTATAGAATCCCCTACAACTATCAATTGTCTTGGCTTGCCTGCATTACCATCCCGCCGACTACTAGCTGGGCTGTTCTCCCGGCTGTTAGGGAGATCAGTATCCACTAGGGCTGCCTTTTCTGAGACTGACACCCTCGCATCATCACCCAACCTGGCAATTTTGCTTGGAATGCCAGAAACCGGATCGGCCTTCCTTGTCTTTGACCCCTTTCTACTGCCCCTAACTACATTAACCCAGCTACTTACCTGATCCTGCTCACCCATGTCTTCACCCTCCAGTTCTAACCCACTAACTGCATGCTCTGTGAGCAGCAAGCTCCGCTCAAAATTGTCTATCCTCCTCAGTGTTGCATTCTGCTCCTCCAGATCTCTAATACGAGCTTCCAGGTGAACAACATGCTCACATCTGCCACAGAGATATTCACCCTGGAACTCCGGCTCCAGTCGTGTATACATATGACAAACTGTGCACTGAAGAAAACCTCCAATCTTGCTATCCATTATCCAAGTTACACCAAAACAGCGAACAATTGTCAAAGAAAAAGAAGAGTACTTACTGGGGCTTCAACTCCTCTTTTCAACTCCGGTTTTAGAACTCCACTTAGTTCACAAGCCACTTAAACCACCAAGCTCAGAAAGAGCAAGCTCAAAATGAGGTCTGCTGACTAATTTATACCACCTGTGTCCAGTTAACCCCTTCCCCCTCGTCAGCTGTTCAGCTGGAACGAATACAGAAATACAGCAACACAATACAGAAGTACAGCAACACAATCCGGTTTTAGAACTCCACTTAGTTCACAAGCCACTTAAACCACCAAGCTCAGAAAGAGCAAGTGTAATAATATAAGTGAAATATAGGGGGCAGTAATGAGTAAAGTGCCTCAATACAAATAAATGAATAATGGGGTGCAAGTGTGTGAAACATGGAGGGATAGTGTGTAAGTCATGAGGCGCAACGTATATAGCCAGGTAGAAGCCTATTTGTGACGCCTTGATAATTCATAGAGCGGGCTACCCTGCTTGCTAAGCCAAACAACAACACACCATGCTCTCCCAGCATCAAAGACCCGGATGTGTCCAAAAGAAGCAAATATAAGTAATAATGAAAAATACCTGGGGTATTAGTGATCATTTTGGCCAAAAGGACGCAAGCTCGCAATCCACGACAAGGATCCCCATACTTGCGAGTCCCTAACTCCCTAACTGGAACGAAAAGCTCCTGATGCACAGACAAAACAGATAAAACCAAGGGGACATATATACAAAAACACCAAAAAAGGCCATACTTACAAATGGACACAGCCAGGTCAGAAACGCTGATGAAGGATAGCGAGCAGGTGCTTTTTTTGGTGTTTTTGTATATATGTCCCCTTGGTTTTATCTGTTTTGTCATTGCTTTGTACCTTGTTGGCCAGCTGCTACTCCGCTATGCGGTACGGCCCAGTGTGTCCACACCCCGCGCCGTGACACACTGCAGCTGTCCAGCAGCACATTTTAGCTCAGTGAGAAGAGCTCCTTTTGTGTTGAGGATCTTGAGTGGCCTTGATCTGAACACCTTTGGTATGAATTGAAACGGTAATTCTAAGCCTTCTCATCCAACATCAGTGCCTGACCTTACAAATGGGCACAAATTCTTACAGGCACGCTACAACATCTTGTGTTCCCAAAAGGGTGGATGCAGATATAGGTGCAAAAGGGGCCCCAACTTCATATTAACGCCCATGGTTTTGGAATGGGATTTCCAAAAAGCTCATATAGATGGGATGGTCAGGTGGCCACATTACAAAATTTGAATCCCATTTCTTCTGCTTATTTTCAGACATTTTGCTTGAATGTAGGGTCACATTTAAGAAAGATTTTCAAGGGAATTCTGCAAGCGTGATACTTTTCCTTCTTTCTAGTTATGGAACAATTTTCCGTCATATAAGACATTGGATTCTAAAAATAAATTTGTATTCTAGTCTTTATTTTCAAGATATGGTTCCATAATAGGATATTTTCCACATTTTGCTAATCTCTAATGAACACTTTTTTTTACCTTGTTATAAATTGCTGCTTGGTTGATTGTTAATGGTCTAGGTTGTAGTTCTGCCATTTGTTTGTAGTCTCATGTCAACAGAAAGTCCTGCTGAGAGCAGGAAAGATGGATCTGCTAGTGACAAATTGTTTCCCTCGATACAATGCATGCTCTATGAAAAGAAGCTATGTAAGGAAATGTAGTATATGTACCAGAAGCTGGACTACACAGGAACGTAACTACACTCCTGTGCGAAAGCAAATTTTTAACCAGGGGAAAGCTACATTTAGGCATACATTTTCCCTGCAGCTAGCTTTTCAGTGGAAATGTAGCATTACATGCTAGCCATAAAAAGGAATTGCCATCCGTGCATTACAGGGCGACTTTCCCTTCTGACACATGGAACTGACAACACAATACTAATCAGGTCTTCTCAGGTTTGCACAATTTACTAAAAGTGTAAAAAAATGATATCTCATTCCACAACTCTACATTCTACATAGTCATTTGATATCTCTAGTTTGCAGTCTTTGTAATTGTGATGGCCACTCATCCACTCATGCATTTGATTATTTTCTTTAAGAAATCTTAAGAAATCAGCATATTGTGCAATTTTACAAGCCAAAGCGCTATGCTATTATAAAGAAGAATCATTCCACGATGTTATTTATTTTTGTAACTTGCCGTAAATACAATTTCAATAATAATCCCCTCATTAATAACAATTTTATGTCACACTATTTCCATTTTGCAGAGGGAAATAATGAATAACATTATGTTAATTGCCATAATAGTGCCAATAATATCTTCATTATCATTGCATTAGTGCCACATTACAAAGATGCATTCACTGAATTACAATGATGATGGACATATCTGTAGCACATAGAAATTAGATTATGCTGGTTCCATCAGTGTGTCTTATTAAGTGCTACCTCAAAAGCATTAGAACTATTACTACTGCCTTTATATGACATCACATTTGACTGGAATGTACCCGGTAATCTCATTCTTTTTTCTAATGGAATAGCCAATTTTTTCCTTTCCTAAATAAATTCTAATTAAATCACTGGAATAGGACTAGAGTTTCGTTTAAAATGTAACTTTTACTTGTAACATATTTAAAAAGTGTGTAAAACAAATGACACACCAGGACAAGACTGTTTACAAAAAAATCTTCCTTATTGTACAGGAGATGTAGTGCTCCATGCAAAAAAAAAGTCAATTCAATATTGGTGGTATTATCATTTCTTTGCAGAGTTTGAGAAAATGCTCCAAATTGTTGCAAAACATGTGAGTGATCTATTTCCCAAGAGGATAAATATAAATCTCTGTGGGGTAATGACCCCTCCTACCCGTTCCGTAGTGTGTTAAAGTCCTGTTCCGTTCTTATGGCTGGGGACTGGGAAGTCTCACTTGTTTCTTTCATATGATTTAGGCAATCAATCATTGCCTTCTCCCAATCATTCTATCAGCGTTTTATTGATAGGGATCATTGACTACAGTTAAATATAGGGGACTCTACTCCTCATGTGCGTAGCTAGGGGGGCAGGCGGGGCATGTGCCCCAGGCGCAACTTAGATTGGGGCGCCAGGGCCGCACCGTCCATGACGGCAGCCTGCTGCCTCTCTGAGGGGTCGGCGGCGCCTCTGAAACCAGCGACCGCCACCCCCTCCTGCACTATAATTGTACCTGCGTCTATAGGACACAGGTACAATTACAAGCAATGAATGGCCGGGTACGTTCCGTGCACGACCATTCAGCACATTTCTACGAGTAAAGCGGCGTGATACTTTGCGCTGCTTGTGTCGTTGAAAGGCGCTTATGGACAGGGAAAGTCATTCTGCCCTACCAATCAGCGCCTTTTATAGACACAAGTGGCACAATCACGTCATCGCGCTGCCTGCGTCGTTCAAACCCCAGGAGACCTGCGCAGAAGAGAGCTCCAGGTCTCCATTGCCGCCAGACGGCGCGGGAATGTGATTAGGGTGAGGTTGTATAGTTTGTTTTTTTATCCTAATAAAAAAGTGTGTGGCATTATCTACGGGGGGTGGCTTTATCTATGGGTGGTGGCTTTATCTACAGGGGGCTCAATCTACAGGGGGGCTATATACTGGGGTGGTATAAATGTGGAGCACTATATACATGGGTGGGCTATATGTGGAGCACTATATACAGGGGTGGGCTATATCTACAGGGGGCTATATACAGGGGTGGGTTATCTGTGGAGCACTATAGGGGGAGCTATATGTGGGACACTATATACAGGGGTGGGCAATATGGGGGGCACTATTTACAGGGGGCTCTATGGGGGGCACTATCTACAGGGGGCTCTAAGGCAGGCAATATCTACAGGGGGCACGGTGTGTGTGTGTGTGTGTGTGTGTGTGTGTGTGTGTGTGGGACACAGTGTATGGTGCTATTATAATTAGAGGTGCAATGTACACCGCGTTCCAAATTATTATGCAAATTTTATTTTTCGCTGATTTTCCTAAATAGTCGATGCAAATGACAGTCAGTATAATCTCAAGCCATCAACCGTTGGAGTATAATGCTAATTTTATTTAACAAATCTAATGATAACAGATTTTTTTTTAGAAGTAAAAAACTCAAAATGCACTGTTTCAAATTATTATGCACAACAAAGATCAAAGCATTTTAAAGGTTGTAAAGAGAACTAAAATGGCAATTTGTTGAATTTGCAGCATCAGAAGGTCATATTTACAGAAATCAAAAGCTCTTTCTATCAAAAAAAAACTTAACAGGCCAAGTTACATGTTAACATAGGACCCCTTCTTTGATATCACCTTCACAATTCTTGCATCCATTGAATTTGTGAGTATTTGGACAGTTTCGGCTTGAATATCTTTGCAGGATGTCAGAATAGCCTCCCAGAGCTTCTGTTTTGATGTGAACTGCCTCCCACCCTCATAGATATTTTGCTTGAGGATGCTCCAAAGGTTCTCAATAGGGTTGAGGTCAGGGGAACATGGGGGCCACACCATGAGTTTCTCTCCTTTTATGCCCATAGCAGCCAATGACACAGAGGTATTCTTTGCAGCATGAGATGGTGCATTGTCATGCATGAAGATAATTTTGCTACGGAAGGCACGGTTCTTCTTTTTGTACCATGGAAGAAAGTGGTCAGTCATAAACTCTACGTACTTTGCAGAGGTAATTTTCACACTGTCAGGGACCCTAAAGGGGCCTACCAGCTCTCTCCCCATGATTCCTGCCCAAAACTTGACTCTGCCTTGTTGTCACAGCCTTGTTGGGACATGGTGGCCATTCACCAACCCTCCACTACTCCATCCATCTGGACCATCCAGGGTTGCACGGCACTTATCAGTAAACAACATTTTTTGAAAACTAGTCATCATGTGTTTATGAGCCCACTGCAACCATTTCTGCTTGTGAGAATTGTTTAGGGGTGGCCGAATAATAGCTTTATACATACTTGCAAACCTCTGGAGGATCCTACACCTTGAGGTTCACGGAACTCCAGAGGCGCCAGCGGCTTCAAATACCTGTATGCTGCTTTGCAATGGCATTTTAGCAGCTGCTCTCCTAATCCTATTAATTTGTCTGGCAGAAACCTTCCTCATTATGCCTTTATCTGAATGGGTTCCGTCTGTGCTCTTAATCAGCCACAATTCTTTTCACAGTACGATGATCACGCTTAAGTTTTCTTGAAATATCCAATGTTTTCATACCTTGTCCAAGGTATTGCACTATTTCACGCTTTTCGGCAGCAGAGAGATCATTTTTCTTTCCCATATTGCTTGAAACGTGTGGCCTGCTTAATAATGTGGAACGTCCTTCTTAAGTAGAATTCCTTTGATTGGGCACACCTGGCAAACTAATTATCACAGGTGTCTGAGATTGATTACAATGATCCAAAGAGCCCTAAGAGACAATACCATCCATGAGTTTAATTGAAAAACTAATAATTAAATGTTTATGACACTTAAATCCAATATGCATAATAATTTCGAACACGGTGTATGGCACTATTATATTTAGGGGCATAGTGTGTGGTATAATGAGAACTTTATCTTTGTTTATAGGTGTAGAAATATTTGAAAAGTCAGAAGCTGAAGACATCTGAGTGGCAAACTGCAGAAATGGGCTGTGACCGGGAGAAGTCGTCATAGAGGTCTGGACCGGATGGAGAAAAAGAACTAGAATCTGAGAAGTCACCGGTGAGTCACTTAGTGTAAATGTTTATTCTGCCTCTAATCAATACTGTAGTCACTGTATGATCTGCAGCGAGATGATGGTTGGTATGATTATTATATGATTTTTTTTGTGAAACAGCAACTCCCAACATATCCATACCATTGTTTGGGCCACGCTGGGAGCTGGAAACAATTTAGTGCAAACCTATACGGCAGGGGTTGCACTAAACTGAGCTGTATTTGTGCTGATGTTGTATATATGTATTGAGCTTGGTTCTGGTACTATATATATGTACTGAGGTTTGTTCTGGGGCTGTATTTATGTACTGAGCTTTGTTCTGGTACTGTATATATGTACTGAGCTTTGTTCTGGTGCTGTATATATGTAATGATCTTGGTTCTGGAGCTGTTTCTATGTACTGAGCTTGGTTCTGGTACTGTATATATGTAATGGGCTGGGTTCTGGTGTTGCATATATGTAATGAGCTTTGTTCTGCTGCTGTATATATGTACAGAGCTTGGTACTGGAGTTTTATTTATGTACTGAGCTTTGCTCTGATGCTGTATTTACATACTGAGCTTGGTTCTGGTGCTGTATATATTTAATGAGCTTGGTTCTTGTGTTGTGTATAGAACTATATGGCTTGTAAAATGTACAAATGTTTTTATGCTTGAGTTACATTAAAAAAAATGTGGAAAATAAATGACACGTCATTGATTGGTAGAGAAACCAAACATGGCGAGGGGGAAGGAGATGTTGGGAAAGAGGTTGGAAGATCCAAACTGAATCTTTCCCCCGGGTGCTGGAGAACCTAGCTACACCTCATAAGTAGAGATGAGCGAACTTATGAAAAGTTCGGTTCGGCTGGTTCGCCGAATTTCACGAAAAAGTTTGATTCGGACCGAACTAGTTCTGACCGAACCTGTAATTTCCGTGCGCCGAGCATGGTACTGTCCAGGGTGCTGAAAGAGTTAATGGGCTGCACTAACTCTTTCAGCAACCTTGACAGTACCATGCTCGGCGCACGGAAAATAAAATTTGAATGCAATAAAAAAAAAAAAAATACGTTCATACTTACATTCCTCCTGTCCGGCCTCCAGCGATGACGTTTCATCCATGTCGCCGCTGCAGCCAATCACAGGCTGCCGCGGCCTCTGCAGCCAATCGCAGGCTGCAGCGGCCTCTGCAGCCAATCTCAGGGTTTGTTTGTAATCGGTTACCGTAGAGACACACATTGTGTTTTTAACTGGGCGTGTTTATGTGTATGACGCTGACCAATCAGTGACCAGTCAGCGTCATACACTCCTCAACATCTGCACGCTCCTCTCCTGAAATACTCTGTGCTGCTGTGAACTCTGCTCTTACCATTACGTAGCTCTCAGTCTGTTACTTCTCCTCCACTCCTGTCCTCAATAACACCTTCACATGATTGGCAAGTCACCACCCCGCACAAGATCCGCACGCTCCTCTCCTGAAATACTCTTCTGCCTTAAACCAATCACGCTCTCCGAATATTCACAGCACAACCAATCTGAAAGTTTACAGTGCTTGGGAATAAGTGACTGGGGCAGAAGAGGATGGAGGTGCAGCCTTATATAGTGGATCGAGCGTGTTCCCCAGCAGCATTTAAAAGAAACAGGATCCTGACCTGTCCACAGAGTTTAAGGCAGCACAGAGTATTTCAGGAGATGAGCGTGCGGATCTTGTGTGGGGTGGTGACTTGCCAATCATGTGAAGGTGTTATTGAGGACAGGAGTGGAGGAGAGGTAACAGACTGAGAGCTACGTAATGGTAAGAGCAGAGTTCACAGCAGCACAGAATATTTCAGGAGAGGAGCGTGCAGATGTTGAGGAGTGTATGACGCTGACTGGTCACTGCTTGGTCAGCGTCATACACATAAACACGCCCCGTTGGACATAACGAAATAAAAAAGGCACAGTTGTCCATTTCAAAGCTCATTTGCATATATGCACACGACCGTAAAAACTCCCGTTATTACGGGTCATATTTACGACCCGTAATAACGGGCTCATAGACTTCTATTGGCCATGGGTACCTTCCCGTTTTCTTACGGGAAGGTGCAGCCCATAGAAGTCTATGGAGCTGCCGTAATGACGGGTGGCTACATGTGTGCACCCGTCATTACGACAGCGTTGCCAGGCGACGTCAGTAAATAGTCACTGTCCAGGGTGCTGAAAGAGTTAACTGATCGGCAGTAACTGTTTCAGCACCCTGGACAGTGAATTCCGATCAGAATATAGAGTAACCTGTAAAAAAAAAAGACGTTCATACTTACCGAGAACTTCCTGCTTCCTCCAGTCCGGTCTCCCGGCCGTTGCCTTGGTGGCGCGTCCCTCTCGACATCTGGCCCGATATTCCTGGATGACGATTCAGTCCAAGTGACCGCTGCAGCCAATCACAGGCCAATCACAGGCTGCAGCCAATCACAGGCCAATCCCAGGCTTCAGCGGTCACATGGACTGCCGCGTCATCCCAGGAGATCGGACTGGATGTCGAGAGGGACGCGTCACCAAGGCAACGGTGACGCGTCCCTCTCTTGACATACAGCCCGACCTCCCTGGATGACGTGGCAGTCCATGTGACCGCTGCAGCCTGGGATTGGCATGTGATTGGCTGTAGCCTGTGATTGGCCTGTGATTGGCTGCAGCGGTCACTTGGACTGAATCGTCATCCCGGGAGGTCGGACTGGAGGAAGAAGCAGGGAGTTATCGGTAAGTAGGAACTTCTATTTTTTTTACACGTTGATGTATATTGTGATCGGAAGTCACTGTCCAGGGTGCTGAAACAGTTACTGCCTGTTACAGGAGAATATTGTTCCCATCCAGACACTCTGTTTTATGACCACATAAAATATACCTGGTAAATAGATATAGTATATACTGATATTATTCAGTGGTGTTCACCCTTTGAAGTGGCAGTATGCTCAGAAGCCATTTGGTCATAGATTCTTATCTACTGCCTTATTAGCATTACAATGGACCTCAGTACAGGAAGGAGCCATTGTAAACTGGATGTAGAGACAGCTGAGTATACTGGGAATAGATTTACCTATACTGTACAGATGCACATTGGAAGGTGTATGGGTGGTCATAAGGCGGAGTCAATGGAATGGGTGGGTTCAACCCAGGGATAGGAACATATAGGTCATGGGAAGCTCTTGGTGCCGGCTCTTTCCTGCCAGCCCTGGACGCTCAGCACTTAACATCAGGAGCAAGCTAAGTTATATTATATGTGTGCTTTCTGTGTATGTATATAAGTATAATTATATTACAGCAGACTTTATATGTGTACATAGAGATATTCTAGGAATCTTATGTGGATTATAGATGAGTAGATATATATATGCTGTTTATGCATGAGTCTCTATATGTACATGTACTAATGGTCAGGCGCTGTATGTGGCTTTGGTTATAGTTGTAGTACCAGGAGACCGTATAAGGTTGGGACCTGGATTTATATTATATATACATACACATTACTAGTCACATGTGCAAAGTGTTCAGGGAAGGTAGGAAGAGAGGCCGCTGTGTGTGGTTGTGTTGTCTATGTAATGTATTGTATCTTGATGTAGTGTATATTGGTTTGTCACGTCTATGTTATGAGTAAAGTATTTTTATATATTTAAGTATCTGCGAGGGTTGTATGTTACTCCTGTGGTGTGTGAAGGACTGGATTGTGTGCACATTGTGAACAGTACAAAGTAAGCGGACTATATGAGAAACAAAGGTAACGGACTAGGAACGGAGAAAAGGGAGATAATACAGATAGTCATTTGCCCCCTTTAACACTGCCAATCGTTTAACTCTTTCAGCACCCTGGACAGTGACTATCTCCGCCGGGTTCCGTCAAAACGTGTTCGGCCGAACCCGGTGAAGTTCGGATTCGCTGCGAACCGAACTTTTCCCGATGTTCGGATCGAAACTGGGTTCGGTTGTCCTGGTTCGCTCATCTTTACTCATAAGCAATATACCGACAGCGCCCTCATAAGCGATATACCGCTCTTCTTTGCGCCGTCACGCCATCCTACCAGTACATAAAAGTGCTTGAGAAAGGTCCGTGCTAGGACCGAAAATTTGCACCCTGGTATGAGAGATTAAAGATTTTACTTGCAAAATTACCCCTATTGGTGTGCGTAATACTTTCTACAGTCTAGCTACGCCTCTGCCACTCCTTATGCACATAGAGTTTATACATAAACTGTATATGCTGTATGTTCCATGTCCGGTAAATATGTGACCTTCTATGTGCATCTGTTTATATAAAATATTTCTTCATATGATTATATTATATTGTCACCTCCACATACAGTATGTTTTATTAGTTATATGTCAAGAATCTGTTTATATGGAATATCAAAACCACAAAAAAGGCCATACTTACTAGGTAGGTGGGTGGGTGAAAACCCGTTCCCATCAGGACGCAGACGGGTCAAAGAATGCTGCAGAAGGAGTGTGCATTAAATAGTGATAGCCCCTCCCACTAGTCTTGAGGGGAGTGGCGAACTAAGTGCTCAAAGGTGGGCGATAAATGAGTGTCAGTGTAGTGCTAGGGTGTGAATGGATGGTAAAAAATAAATATGTATGTATGAAAGTGTCAGAACTGTGTAATGTAATAAAAATAAATAAATAAATAAATAAATAAATGTGATGAATAGGGGTCAGTGCTGTAAATAGTACATGGGGTGTCAGTACTATGTGTAATACGTGGAGGGATAATGTGCTGGTCGTCAGGCATGGCGTATCTTGCCGAATAACAGCCTATAAACATGATTCATGGATATTTCTTACTACGTATACTACACTTTTTTTCAGGACGCAGCCGGGTCTTATATGCTG
This sequence comes from Rhinoderma darwinii, assembly GCF_050947455.1. NCBI lineage: Eukaryota > Metazoa > Chordata > Amphibia > Anura > Rhinodermatidae > Rhinoderma > Rhinoderma darwinii. The sequence continues at coordinate 64,983,347 of NC_134690.1, forward strand.
GGAGGGCATGATGTGCTGGCGTTTGGTTTGGAATGCAGAGCAGCCCGCTTTAGCTAACAGTAGCGGCGTTACAAATAGGCTGTTATTCGGCAAGATACGCCATGCCTGACGACCAGCACATTATCCCTCCACGTATTACACATAGTACTTACACCCCATGTACTATTCACAGCACTGACCCCTATTCATCACATTTATTTATTTATTTATTTTTATTACATTACACAGTTCTGACACTTTCATACATACATATTTATTTTTTACCATCCATTCACACCCTAGCACTACACTGACACTCATTTATCGCCCACCTTTGAGCACTTAGTTTGCCACTCCCCTCAAGACTAGTGGGAGGGGCTATGACTATTTAATGCACACTCCTTCTGCAGCATTCTTTGACCCGTCTGCGTCCTGATGGGAACGGGTTTTCACCCACCCACCTACCTAGTAAGTATGGCCTTTTTTGTGGTTTTGATGATATCTATGTCCCATTTTTTCTGTTTATATGGAATATGTGTGTTTATTCCATCCTAAACGACACATATACCCTGTTTATTAAATTTTTAAAGAGAACCTGTCACTTGTTGAAGTTGAACTGTTTTACAGACCTGAATAGCACTGTGTTCCTAATTCCAAAGCTTCTTTTTTTTTCCTGATCCCCCCTTCCCCGTTTCAGAGATAAGGCCCACTGTTTTGTTGGCTCCCTACATGCTAATTTGCTGTAGTTAGCCAACAGGGCGAGAACTACCCTTAACCTGCCTTGTGCTGATTGGTCACCATCAGAGGCAGAGAAGCTAGCTCCCCCCCGTCGGCTAACTAAACAAACTAGCATATAGGGAGCCAACACAACAGTGGGCCACATATGTGGAAAAGGGGGTCCAATAAAAAACAGTGTTGGAATCAGGGAGACAGCACTATTCAGGTCAGTAAACCATTTCAACTTATATGACCTAGTGACAAGTCCCATTTAAGATAGCACAGGAAATTTAATACACATCTGTTTATATAAAATGTGTTAATTCGACTATAAACTTCACATATATACTGTTCATTCCATGTCTAAGGGTATGTTCACATGGCAACTAAAAACGACCATAAAATACGGAGCTGTTTTCAAGGGAAAACAGTCTCTGATTTTCAGCCATTTTTTATGCATAAAGCGTTTTATTACGGCCGTTTTTGGAGCTGTTTTTCTGTTGAGACAATGAAAAACGGCTCAAGAAGTGACATGCACTTCTTTTCTACGGGGCGTTTTTTTATGCGCTGTTTTTACAAACGGCCACGTAAAAAATGCCCCTTGGGAACGAAACCCTATTTTTTCCATAGAAACCAATAGGCAGATGTTTGGAGGCGTTCAGCCTCCGTATTTTTAGCCATTTTTCAGGGCCTTTACGGCCTGAAAAACGGCTGAAAATAGGCTGTGTAAACATACCCTTAGGCTAATTCACACGAGCATTTTCGGTCCATGATATACGGACCGTATGTCGGCAGTATTTCCCGGACTGAACACACTGCAGGGTGCCGTGCTCCTAGCGTCATAGTTATATATGACGCTAGGAGTCCCTGCCTCGCTGTGTGAAAACTGTCCCATACTGAAAACATGATTACAGTATGGGACAGTTTTCCAGCAGTGAGGCAGGGACTCCTAGCGTCATAGATAACTAGGACGCTAGGAGCCCGGCTCCCTGAAGTATGTTCGGTTCAGGAAATACTGCCAACATACGGTCCGCATATCATGGACCGAACATGCTCATGTGAATTAGGCCTAAGAAGCATGGGAATGTCATACTTCTCTTTAGATTTTTACAAATTGATAATATTGCACATTCTTGTTGTTCACTCCTTTTCTTAATTTCTTTGTTCATCATAGTATGTCCCAATGTTAATTGAACAATTTGCAGACGCAGAGTTTGTTTTGCACCCAAACACATTCTACACCTGTTGTCCACTATCAGATTTAGGGGCCAGTTAAAGGTAGATGTTATGCTTCGTGCTGTAGAAAATATAGACATAAAATCATACTGTATTAATGTGTCAATCACCTGACTGGGAAGCTAGTATTAAAAGAAAAAATGTATTTAATATTTTATAAAATTGAAGAATAAAAAGGTCCTTATCCCATTTGTATGTTTTTTTTACATTTTCCCAGGGTCTTTGGCTCTGATTCACTTTTAGTGTATCCTTTGTGTTTTTACATCATACTCCGACAGTCTTGACAAGTAGTATATTTCTGTAGCTAAACCATAAATGCTGCAAGTGCTACTTATTTTATCGGCAACTTTTTGGGATGAAAAAAGTCAATTTTGACAATTGCAGCAAATTTAAACACACTGCTCTAAATCTTCATCAATTGTGTCTGCACAGCTATCTTTTTCAATATAACAGAGTGACAGCCGTGATAAGGGAAAGGTCAAGCTTCCCTTCAGAAGAATATTTTATGCTGCTCGCCATAGCTCCTGGCTTCTCAGAGTTGCTTTTGGAAGTGCAGGACAGTGCTTGTTGATTTGTACCTGTGTCTATAACAAGGGATTCCACTTTGTTCTATTAACAAGGGAGAAACTTATCTCTCATGAAAGCATGCCCAAAATAGTCCTTGCCTGGAGAAAGCTGGGATTAAGGACATTGGCTGAGTTTGTGGAAATATCTTCCATTTCGAACCATCCTAAATTATAGAAAATGTAAAGATCAAGTAAAACTTACATTGGTTGATGTGGAGTTTGTCAGATTTAGCACATCTCATTGTGATATAAGGTGCCAACTCTGATTTTACATGGAGCTGCAGGTACCGCTACTACATCTATATTATTATGTTAACACAGAAATAATAACTGCAAACTGATAGGCCTTATAGTTCTTACTCCATGCAGGGGATATACAGGCTATCACAAAGTCTTATTAAAAAGGAGATGTTATAGGAACAGATACAGACATAAAACCGTACCAATCATATTATTTATTTTTTCCATAAATCAGTGAATATGTGCATATATGAAACTTTGTATTATATTTTATTTGGGAAAAGTAATATATTTGTCACCTTCCAGCAGTCTATTGTTCCCCTTTTCCTGCCTTCTGGCTCTCTGGCAGCCCTCGTTCAGATTTGTGATATAAAAAATGTACCAAACTTTATACTTTGTGGGAGAACAGAATAGAGTAAAATAGACTAGATAATAACAATTAGTATCACAGAGTGGGAACGCTTCATGAAACATAACCTTTATTCATTATTGAGATTAAAATACTCTGGGTAATTCTTTTGAATGCAAATATCTCTGACACAACCAGGGATGAATCAAATAAACAATACACGATAATCACCTGCGGTATCCAGAAAATGATATCAAGATGGCGTGGTACTATACACCACCTATGGACAAACTCCAGGGATAAAAATAAAAAAAATTCTATCACACACAATTAGGGTATGTTCACACGGGCTATTTTCGGACGTTTTTCGGGCCATAAACGGCCGAAAAACTTCCGAAAAATCGGAAGCAGAACGCCTCCAAACATCTGTTCCGACAGGGCGTATTTTTACGCGGCCGTTTTGAAAAACGACCGCGTAAAAAATGGTTGCAAAAAAGAAGTGCATCTCACTTCTTGAGACATTTTTGCAGCCATTTTTCACTGACTCTATAGAAAAACAGCTCCAAAAACGGCCGTAAAAAAACGCAGCGAAAAATTAGAGTGGCTAAAAATACGTCTGAAAATCAGGAGCTGTTTTGCCTTGAAAACAGCTACGTATTTTGAAATTATTTTTATTTTGTGTGTGCACATACCCTAAGTGTAATTTCTAAGCACCAAATATTGCATAAAATAATCGCAACACTGACACTTCATAACCATCCCAACGCGTTTCCCCAACCTAGTTTTTTGGAGAAACGCGTTGATACTGTTATGAAGTGTCGGTGTTGTGATTATTTTATGCAATATTTGGGGCTTGGAAATTACACTAATTGTGTGTGTTCTAATTTTTTTTTTTATCCCTGGAGTTTGTCCATAGGTGGTGTATGGTACCACGCCATCTTGATATAATTTTCTCCGCTTTACACAGCATTAATGTGGCGTCATCTAGAATATGCAGTTCAGTTCTGGGCACCCATACAGAAAAACATTCCCTGGAGACGTCAAGGGGTAACATGATAAATTTGTACACTTATATATGGCGGTAAAAAGCTGTGCCTGAGTCACCTCAAGAGTGGTTTTATCAGAAAGAGTTGTGGCTTCATCAAAGGATTAGATGATATCTTCAAACAAAGCAATACCGGCAAATGTAAATTGAAAATTAAATTTTTGAACATTGATTGAAGGTTGTTTGTCTACCTGTTGAGAGAGAACTTGCTTTGTGTGACCGGAGACATGGAAATTAAAAGAATAAATAATTTAATTACACTTATTTTTACAAAATAATATCCATAGGAAATCCTCTTTAACCCCTTAATGACCGCCTACACGTGTTTTCACGGCGGCCATTAAGGGTACTTATGCCAGAGCGCCGCCTTTTTACGGCGGCGATTTGGCATAAGATAGCGCCCCCTGGAGGCGCTTAAACTCCGTGTACTCAGCTACACAGAGCGAGGACCGTTTTGTCTGGTGAAAAGGGTGGCGGTTTGTACTCTTTCTTCTCTCACAGAATGTATGTGAGAGAAGAGAGAAATGGTTAAAATAAGGGCCAGCACCCCCCTATTACACCCCCGATCAACCCCCCGCCCCGTACCTGATCATCAAGATGCCGCGTGACTGACTGTCACGTCACTATGGCAGAACACATTACACTACGTAGGTAGTGTAATGTGTTCTAGAAGCGATCAGAGCTGCAAGTCTAAATGTCCCCTGGTGGGAAAAGTTAAAAAAGTAAAAAAAATATAATAAAAATGTTTTTAAAAAGTGTAAAAATAAAAGTTATAAGTGGCATAAACACAAAAATGCTTTTTTTCCCTATAAGTCTTTTATAATAGGAAAAAAATTAACACATTAAAAAAGTACACATATTTGATATCACCGCGTTTGTAACGACCCCAACTATTAAACTATAATATCATTTTTCCCGCACGATAAACACCGCAAAAAAAAAAAGGTATGAAAACAATGCTAGAATCAATATTTTTTGGTCACCACCGCTCCCAAAATATACAATCAAAAGTGATCAAAAAGGTGCATGCACGCCAAAATAGTACCAATAAAAACTACAACCCGTCTGACAAAAAAGAAGCCCCTACACAGCTTTTTTTTACTTAAAAATAAAAAAGTTATGGCTCTCAGAATATGGTGACACAAAAAATTAATTATTTTATAAATAAGTGATTTTATTGTGCAAACGCTGCAAAACGTAAAAAAATGATATACATATGGTATCGACGTAATCTTACCGACCCGCAGAATAAAGTAAAATTGTCATTTATAGCCCAGGGTGAACACCGTAAAAAAAAAAAAAAAAACATTGTCAGAATTGATGGTTTTTGGTCATCCGGCTTGTCAAAAAATGGAATAAAAAGTGATAAAAAAAAAAATTGCATGTACCCCAAAATGGTACCAATGAAAAGTACAGATTGCCCAGCAACAGATAAGCCCTCACACAGCTCTGATGGAGAAAAAAAAAAAAAGTTCTGTCTCTCAGAATATGGCGATGCAAAATGTGCAGAGTGTCCAAAAGCAGATAAGATTGGGGGCCATTTATCAGTGCAACACCAGCTACAAATCTGTGGATTATTATTTATTTACCCCATTATTATACCCTCTTATTATGCCCTGATGTACTCCGCACAGATTACATATGCCCCCACATTATAAACTGAAATACCAGAAAAACGCCAAACATAACTACTGCCAAGCAAAATCTGCTCTCCAAAAGCCAAATGCCACGCCCTCCCTTCTGAGCCCTACAGCGTGCCCAAACAGCAGTTTACGTCCATAGATATGGCATCTCCATACCCGGGAGAACCGGCTTAATATTTTATGAGGTATTTGTCTTCAGTGGCACAAACTGGACATAACATATTATGCACTAAAATGGCATATCGGCAGAAAATAAAAATTTTCACTCCGCCCCATCCGCTGCGCATTAACCCCTTCGCATGTCATCATATGCTGCGGGTGTCAGCTGTGTATTACAGCTGAAACCCGGGACTAACGGACAGGAACAGCGATCGCGCTGTTACAGGAGCCTGTAAAAATGACAATATACTGCAATACATTTGTATTGCAGTGTATTGTACCAACTATCTACTGATTGCTGGTTCAAGTCCCCTAGGGAGACTAATAAAATGTGTAAAAACAAAAGTAAATTATTATTAGTGAAAAAAATTAAATAAATATTACAAAAAAAAACCTTTTCACAATTTTTCTCTAAAATAATGTAAAAAAAATTAAAAAAATACACAAAATTGGTATTGCTGTGTCTGTAAAAATCCAACCTATTACATTATAGCATTATTTAACTCACACAGTGAACGCCGTGAAAAATAAAGAATTGAAAACGGAAAAATCGCTGTTTTTTGGTCACCTTGGTTCTACCAAAAAGTGTAATAAAAAGTGCTCAAAAAGTTCATTCCGCAAAAAATAAGCCCTCACACCACTATATTGACTGAAAAAATAAAAAATTATGGCTCTTGGAAAGCAGGGAGGGAAAAACGAAAAAGAAAAAGCAAAAATGGATCAGTCTGGAAAGGGCTATTTACTTTCTAATGAAAACTCATTTATGACCACATGTGGGGTATAGCCGTACTCGGGAGAAATTGCTTTACAAATGATGGGGTGCTTTTTCCTCCTTTGTCTTTTGTGAAATTGAAAAAATTAAACATTTTAGCGGAAATAATGTTGATTCATTTTCACGGCCTAATTCTAATAAATTCTGCAAAAGACCTGTGGGGTTAAAATGCTCACTATACCCCTAGATAGATTCCTTAAGTGGTGTAGTTTACCAAATAGGGTCACTATTGTGTGGTTTCCACTGTTTTGGTCTCTCAGGTGCTTTGCAAGTTCTACCTGGCACCCGAAAACCATTTCAGCTAAATTTGAGCTCTAAAAGCCAAATAGCGCTCCTTCCCTTCTAAGCCCCACTGTGGGTCCAAACAGCAGTTTATTACCACATATGGCATATTTACGTAATCGGGAGAAATTGTTTCACAAATGTTGGGGTGCTTTTTCTCCTTCATTCCTTGTAAAAATTAAAAAAGTCTACATTTTTAGATAAAAGTCGATTTTTACCTTTACAGACTAATTCCAATGAATTCAGCAAAACAACTGTCGGGTCAAAATGCTAACTTTACCCCTAGAAAAATTTATTGAGGGGTGTTGTTTCCAAAATGGGGCCACTTTTTGGGGGGTTTTCCACTGTTTTAGTCCCTCCAGTAAATTGCAAACGTGACACGGCACTGAAAACTATCCCAGCAAAATCAGAAATCCAAAATCCAAATGGGGCTCCTTCTCTTCTGAGCCCTACTATGGGTCCAAACAGCAGTTTATTACCACATATGGGGTATTGCTATAATCGGGAGAAATTGCTTTACATATGTTGGGGTGATTTTTCTCCTTTATTCCTTGTAAGAATTTTAAAATTGTACGTTTTTTTCAGAAAACAGTAGATTTTCATCTTCACATACTAAGGGAATGTTCACATCACCGTTCATTTCCGTTCCGGGGTTCCGTCGGAGGTTTCCGTCGGGTGAACCCGCAACGGAAAGTGAAAGTGAAAGCACAGCTTCCGTTTCAGTCACCATTGATCTCAACGGTGACGGAAACATCGCTAATGGTTTCCGTTCATCACCATTCCGACAGGTTTACGGTTTTCCAACGGGACCAATAGCGCAGTCGACTCCGCTTCCGGAATGGTGATGAACGGAAACCATTAGCGATGTTTCCGTCACCATTGAGATCAATGGTGACTGAAACGGAAGCTGTGCTTTCACTTTCACTTTCCGTTGCGGGGTTCACCCGACGGAAACCTCCGACGGAACCCAGGAACGGAAAGCGAACGGTGATGTGAACAGGCCCTAATTCAAATAAATTTTGCAAAAAAACTGTGGTGTCAAAATGCTAACTACACCCCTAGATAAATTTCTTCACTTTTGTGGGGTTTCCACTGTTTTGGCACCACAAGACCTCTTCAAACCTGACATGGTGCCTAAAATATATTCTAAAAAGAGGAAGCCCCAAAATCCACTAGGTGCTCCTTTGCTTCTGAGGTCCGTGTTTCAGTCCATTAGCGCACTAGGGCCACATGTGGGATATTTCTAAAAACGAAACAATCTGGGCAATAAATATTGAGTTGCATTTCTCGTGTAAAACCCTCTGTGGTACAGACAAAAATGTTTTACAAATGAATTTTGGCAAAAAAAATATGAAATTTGTAAATTTCACCACTACTTTGCTTTAATTTCTGAGACATGCCTAAAGGGTTAAAACACTTTCTGAATGCTGTTTTGAATACTTTGAGGGGTGCAGTTTTTGAAATGGGGTGATTTATGGGGATTTTCTAATATATATAAGGCCCTCAAAGCCACTTCAGAACTGAACTGGTCCCTGAAAAAATAGCCTTTTGAAATTTTCTTGAAAATGTGAGAAATTGCTGCTGAAGCTAGAAGCCTTGTAATGTCCAAGAAAAAGAAAAGAATGTTCAAAAAATGATGCATGAAAACATGAAGTAGACATATGGAAAATGTAAACTAGTAACTATTTTGTGTGGCATTACTATCTGTTTTACAAGCAGATACATTTAAATTTAGAAAAATGCTAATTTTTCCTAATTTTATCCAAATCTTGGTGTATTTTTTACAAATAAATATTGAATTTATCGACCAAATTTTTTCATTAACATAAAGTACAGTATGTCATGAGAAAACAATCTCTGCATCACTTGGATAGGTCAAATCATTCCAAAGTTATTACCACATAAAGTGACAAATGTCAGATTTGAAAAATCGGCTTCGTCATTAAGGTCAAAACAGGCTCAGTCTTTTGAAGAGGTTAATAGATAACTTTTAACTCCTTTTTGTGAATAATTGTCATTAAAGAAGCGCACTATTAATAAGAAAAGATTCCACTCTAGACTTGTGCGGGGCGCTCGGCTATCCCATAACTAGACGTCTGCAGGTTTTAATTTGCTGATTATTGATTAGTTTGCCGAGATGCTGAGGAACATTAAAATTGAGAAACAGAGTTTGTGTTACAATTGTTCTTCTAATTGATATATCTATAGATCTGTTGTCCAAATGTGTTGAACTCTGCCAGTACTCTGCTTTTACATTAGTTACTGTGTAAGAGCTATGAATATAAATATAAGTTAAAAATACTAAATTCACCAATTGCTTCGTTACTTTGTTCTTGTAAGGCTATGTTCACACAGAGTATTTTGGGGGAGGAATATCTGCCTCAAAATTCCGTTTGGAACTTTGAGGCAGATATTCCTCTCCCTGCACGCCGATTTTCGCGGCAATTATCGCGCCGTTTTTCGCCCGCGGCCATTGAGCGCCGCAGACATAAAACAGCGAGAAATACGCTTTCTCCTGCCTCCCATTGAAGTCAATGGGAGGTCAGAGGCGGAAGCGCCCGAAGATAGGGCATGTCGCTTCTTTTTCCCGCGAGGCAGTTTTACTGCTCGCGGGAAAAAGACGCCGACGCCTCCCATTGAAATCAATGGGAGGCGTTCTCGGGCCGTTTTTGCCGAGTTTTGCGACGCGGTTTCCGCGTCAAAGAACTCGGCAAAATACCCCGTGTGAACATAGCCTTAGTTTGATCTTTTCATAGATTGTAGGCTCATATGGGCAAGGTGGTTGATGGCTGGCTGGTTGCACTTGTTGCAGACAGAGCCAAGAGCGCTCCTCCCTGATACAGGGCATGGTCTAGCAATTTCAGGCACACCAGGCTGCAACTGGCTTGATCACTTGCTGGATGCTGACTCATGTGGGATGACTCCTGCCCGTTACCCACCATAGGTCACACAACACTTGCACACTCATGGGGAGACTGCTGCCCATAACCTGCAACATGCTCGGGGAGTCCAACGCTAGTGCTAGTTGCACTTAGAACAGCGACACAGCTCACTCTCAGCAGCTCTCTATAGCCAGGTTCTTCCCCAGTTGGTGGGAACAGCAGCCGTTCTGCGCCGCTTCTGCGTTAAAACGCGTAGTTTGTTCAACAAACAAAGTTCCTTTTTCGAACAATTGGATTTCCTTTCTTGGATGTTAGCAGCGCTATCTTGAGGTTCACTTTTTTCCATATACCCAAGTTTTATAGACGAGGCACCATCCCGATCATAAGGATGTGGCATAACACAGTTATTACGCTGCTAAAACTTCCGGCGTCAAACAATTTGACCCAACCAAATCAACCATAAATTGCCTGTATGAAGAAAAGATAACATTAGAATGCAATAAATGAAATGGCAGCACAACATAAGTACAACGGTCATCTGGAAGAGGAGAGCAGCACAAAGACATACAGCACTTAAAGGCACAGTGCAAAAATGAACGTGTTATATTCTGGCATGTATACAATAGGGGAATTTATTAACTTCTCTACAGTAGTTTTCAGGTGACTTTGTGCCATTTCCGCCGCTCACAGAACTTTCAAAAAGTCAGAAAAATCAGAAGCAGAACACCTCCATACATCTGCCCATTGATTTCAATGGTAAAACATCTGTTCCGATGGGGCATTTTTTACGCGGCCATTTTTAAAAACGGCCACGTAAAAAAACAGCCGCCGAAAAAGAAGTGCATGTCAATTCTTCAGCTGTTTTTGGAGCCGTTTTTCATTGACTCTATAGAAAAACAGCTCCAAAAACGGCTGTAAAAAACTCTTCAGACAATTTTTATTTTGTGTGTGCACATACCCTTATATTAGCAGCAGGGCAGTTTCTTTTTCCCATATCCAACTGTTGTAGCTAAATGGGGTGCAGAGGTAGCCACACCCTGTAGGGGCCCAAAGGAAAAACACCAGTATTATAAATGGCACATGGTAGATGGTGGGTCCAGTTATAGATTTTGCATGGGGTCCAGGATTTTCAAGTTACACCTCTGCAAATTACAGTTTTATAATTAAGACTTCCCAGAATGCAAATCGGCAGAGTAAGCTCTGTGAACACATTAATCTGTCAAATTAAACCATGGCATGCAAAATCTAATACAGTGATCTTTAACTGTGCCTCCCAGATGATGCAACATGGCATAAGTTAATATAGCATGTTTTATATTAAATGTACAGGTAACAAGTTCCCCTTAAAGGGTTTGACTGGTTTAGTAAACCCATTTTCTTTCTTTAAAATCAGACACATTTTACGAAATATTTTTCAGCTTTATAAACGAAGACACATAAAGAAAAAAAAAAAATCCCAAGAATAATTTATCCCCACCATCTTGAGAGAGTCTTATATAACAGCAAAAAATAGATGAGTATTACTTTGATAGCTCAAGACTGTGTAGAATATGAGAATTAAGTGTGGTCAATAGCAAAGATTTAGAAACCTTATGATACCCATATATAGGATTATCAATGTAAATACACAGATTTTACGCAAAATTTATATAAAATACAGAATCATGAAAAAAAAATCTAATTGTATAGCTAATACCTAGCAACATTGGATAAGTAAGTGCCTCTACTGTGCAGCAGTTGGTTGGTCAATAACCTTGCCAGACAGTCTAAAAGAATTCTGAAAGAAAAAGAGGGATATCCCTGTTCAGGATCCTCATCTATTAGCCACAGCAGAAAGCAGCCAAAAAGACTATATTTTGCCCTGGAGGACAGGCCCTGTCTATGCATAACATGGGAAGCTCATCAATATAAATGGAGGTTACTGTGTAATGCTTTATTTCTCCTGTAGTGGCGCTGCAGGAGAATTGAACACTTGCTGCCAGGTTCGCCCACAGATTACAGCTGATCGTTGGAGGTAGGATAAAGAAAGTTGATCCAGCGCTGCAGGTATGTGGTTTAAAAAGTAACGTATTCCCAATTTTATTTGTATCAAAAAGCTTTAAAATTCGATATCAGGTAAATTTGGCATCAAGGCAGTAGTAGGTAGGTATAGTGGGCCTACGCGTTTCAAGCACATCAAGTGCTCTTAGTCATGGCATTCATTCACTCAATCAGATTGTTGGAGGTCTCAGCAGCAGGACTTTTTGATATCATCACGGGACCAATCTAGGAAAAACAGATTTGTCCTAAGCGGAAAGCCCCTTTAAGTAGTACTTTATACTGTAAATTCAGTGAGTACTAACTTGATTAAATTGGGAGTCATGGAACACAAAACCCATGACTTTTAGTAGAGACTGATTTTCTTTTTAAATAGAAATAAAAGTTTCAGTTTCTTCATTCCTACTTATTTTATGCACAGCAGATTTGGATATGTTCTTCTTACAAGAGTTGTGACATTAGTGAGACAGCAAAGCATTGTGCTATTTCCCACGGCATTTTTAAATAATGTTGATTTGCAGATCTAGTTTCTTTGCTCTACTTAAAAAATATCTAAAATTTTCATTTTGTCAGAACATTGCAGTTCTTTATTATCTATGTTGACACATAATTAGAGCTACTGAGTGTTTTATGGTGGCATAACCTATCTGCCCTGATATTTCTGTCATCTTCTAGTTATACATATTAAAGGGCTAATTCCATACTACTACTTGCTATTAGCGATAAAGAATACTCATTTAGTTCCTGTTTTTTGATTCACAAATACATCTGTGTATATATATATATATATATATATATATATATATATATATATATATATATATATATATATATATAATGTAATAATCCAGGAGTAAAAGTCCTGAATAATGTGTATGTGTCACTGACCTAGTGACTAGTTGTCTTTAAAGGCCATGTACACCTTTTGAACTTATTTTATTTAAAAAAAAAATGTTTTAGGGGGATTTTATGCAGCTTTTACTTGTTTTCATTAAACATTTTTGAGATATAGCTTCTATGTATCCTGTATACATAGAAGCTGTATCTTGCTATCAAAGGCGATTCCCAGTGGCGGATTAAGTATACCATAGGCCCTGGGCTATTTCCCAAACTTGGGCCCCCCTTCTCCATCGTTGCCCTGCAACGCCATGTCAATAATCAATACCAACTTTCTGTGCGAGCATTGACAAATGGGCGTTATGATTCCTGTTGTCAAAGGGTAGTGTTCCTACATACTGACAGTTTCCAACCATCGCTTATAGTATCCCACTGTATAAGGATACAGTGTTTTCCACAAAACAGTCTTTGTGGAACCCTGACTAATAGACAAATGGGTGTTACCATTCCCCTTATCAGGAGGATGTGTCCCTTCATACTCACAGTCTCCAAGCATTACTGATAGTATCACACTGTGTAGGGACACATTCTCCTGATAAGGGGAATGGTAACACCCATTTGTTTATTAGTCCTGGGCTACACAAAGACTGTTTTGTGGAATACAAGGATTTCCCTTAACAGAAGTGTCAGGAGAGGTGACAAATTCTCTATAAATCCAGTGACTCACAATTAATGTCTTCTCTAATGAAAGTTGTTCTCTTTTCTTTTCTTCTCCATCTGACACAGACCGTTATGGCGACTTCTCCTGATGACTACAGAGTTTCCTGTTAAGATATTTTTGCCCCTCGCTTTTGCAGCCATTTTCAGCCTCTATAGCAACACAAAAATTCTGACAGCAAACTCCCTAAATTGTTTCATACCCCAGACAAGATCCATAAGTTATTCCATACTGCAGACCAGACCCCCTAACTTATTCCAAACGGCAGACCAGACCTCTAAGTATATTCAGACCCCAGGCACATACATTAGCTCAAACCAAAAAATGCAGACCCCCAGACTAGATCCTAGGATACATACTGACCCCAGACCTTCTAAACTATTAAAATCCCCAGACCAGACCCCCCTATACAAATATAGAGCCCAGAATAAGCACCCTAAATAAATACAGACCCCAGACCAGACCCCTAAATACAGACTCCTGACCAGACTAAACTAATACTGACCTCCTATACTAATAGACCTCAGTCCAGACCCCTAAATACAGACCAAAGACCCCCTGAACTAATACAGACCCCATACACTTACATAGCAGATTACACTCTTTTCTATGAAGTCTTACTGTTCTACTCTCTTGTTGAAGGACCTGCTTACATGGTCATGTGACCTTGTGTCCTAAGATCTTTCAACAGTAACTACCTGCAAACATATCGTCATCCGTATCTCAGAGCTCTGGCTCCTAACAAACCTATCCAGCCGTATCCTTCCTCCACATTGCACAAAAGTGGAAAATAATTGGATATTCAATGCCAGCGCCACAAGCGGAACATTTTAATGCCAGCATTGAGCCGTTTCAAGCATTTTTATAGTTGTGGCCTACTGCCACATGTGAAGCCGCAGCCTCGATTTTAAAGCTGTGCCATCCGCGGATCCACTTCCTGACGAAAGTTACTCCAGATCACACAAAAGGTGAGCACCACTATCAACACCACCCCAGGCTATGGAAATACAGGGGTGCCAGATCTGGGCAGCGGAATTAATCTAATGTGGCGGGACATAATAGATCTATCCACACATTACACTGGTGTGGAAGATTGGGCTGGCAGACAAGAAGGAGCAGTTACGGGAAAACTGAGACCCTTTTCCACCAACACACTATACCTCCATCAGGGTTATTTCATTCACTATACAACTTGGAGATTACTCCTGGATTTTCCACCTAGCCCAAACTTACTGAAAAAACCCTACAACACAAAAACCTCTGCAGCAAATTAAGCAGCCACAGACATAAAATCAGCGGACATTAGATTACATACCCCATATCCAAACTTACCGGGAGATATAAAGATAAATTATCTTCTAATAACTATCTGGAAATCTTGGACTAAGACTAGATGCACTCTCTCACTTAATCCAAGATATTCATTATCTCTACAGTTCTTAGGAAATCCTACCTTTCATGAAGGAAAACCACCCCATATATTAAAACTGTGGCAATCTGGAGGCCTGGATAGTATCATTAAAATGGTAGACCGAATTAGACGACAAATATACACATTTAACTAGCTACAATTAAAATATGAAATAGTGGGTCCTCATCCATTCTATTAGTTACAAGCTTATAGCTATGTATCTAAAGTTCTCAAACATATAACAGATGATGATTGGGATGATCCCTTTTTAGCACTGACACCTACCCGAAAAAAACATTGCCTAAACTAATAACAACTTACTATCGTTTACTCTCCCATAAATATGATTATTTCTAATGTTCCACTGGAGTGGCTTATAGGTCTATGATACTTACCAATACTTCCACTGAAGATATCCTATCTGCCCTACAATTGGCAGAAAAGTACTTACCTTCAGCAATGTACTGGAAAATGGCATATAAGGTGACACATAGGGCTTATGTTTCTCCACATAGGGGCTTTATAATTGGTAATACCACAGATCACTTTTGCCCCAAATGCTTCTCCCCTACTGCTAACTTACTCCACTGTCTCTGGTCGTGTCCCCATATACAAACCCTTTGCCGCCAAATACAATCTTTTGTAGTCAGGAACTTGCTGGACACATGCCCTTACACAGATATATGGAGTTTATTTGGAATACTACCGCCTGATACTAATCATTGACATGAGAAAAAGCTTTTAATGTTTATTTCTGCAGCAGGACACGTAAGACCATTTTACACTGTTGGATTTCTTCATTCCCACCTACTGTCCGACTTTTCCTTGAGAAATTATCATATCTCTTTCAGATATATTGGATATAGGCATCTCTGTTAAAAGAGAAAAGAGTAAAACAGTTCTTCCAAATCTGGAATAAATTCATAACTCTACTTTCTGATAGGATTAAAGTTAAATTGAAGAGCTGTTTTGGTCTAACGACCTGATATCTAGAACAATCCATTTCAAGATACACCTATAATGATATAATGTTGGCGATGATCTAGTAGCTGGTGAATTGGTGCTCGCATCCTCACGAGACCTGGATGTCCGAACTCATATTGTTCCCCTCGCTAAGGCCCCATGCACACGACCGTAAAAAAAACTATTTAATTGCGGACCGCAATACAGTCCGCAATTACAGACCCATCCGGTTCTATTGGCCGTGGACATCTTTCCGTACCGCTACGGATAGGTCTCCGTGCCATAGAAACGTGCTGGGAATTATGGAGCATGTCCTACTTTTCGATTTTTACGGGCCATGCTCCCATACTTGGTATGGGAGCACAGCACGAAAATGCGGCCCGCGGCATGGCACAGCACAGCATATTCGGTCCGTGCTCCCATACAAATTATGGGAGCACCACCTGTAAAAATCAAAAAGTTCTCACAGGCAGACTTAAAGAGGCTCTGTCACCAGATTTTGCAACCCCTATCTGCTATTGCAGCAGATCGGCGCTGCAATGTAGATAAGAGTAACGTTTTTATTTTTAAAAAACGAGCATTTTTGGCCAAGTTATGACCATTTTTGTATTTATGCAAATGAGGCTTGCAAAAGTCCAACTGGGCGTGTTTAAAGTAAAAGTCCAACTGGGCGTGTATTATGTGTGTTACATCGGGGCGTGTTTACTTCTTTTACTAGCTGGGCGTTCTGACGAGAAGTATCATCCACTTCTCTTCAGAACGCACAGCTTCTGGCAGTGCAGACACACAGCGTGTTCGAGAGATCACGCTGTGTCGTCACTCACTTCCTGCCCCAGGTCCTGCATCGTGTCGGACGAGCAAGGACACATCGGCACCAGAGGCTACAGTTGATTCTGCAGCAGCATCGGCGTTTGCAGGTAAGTCGATGTAGCTACTTACCTGCAAACGCTGATGCTGCTGCAGAATCAACTGTAGCCTCTGGTGCCGATGTGGCCGACACGATGCAGGACCTGGGGCAGGAAGTGAGTGACGTCACAGCGTGATCTCTCGAGAACACGCTGTGTGTCTGCACTGCCAGAAGCTGGGCGTTCTGAAGAGAAGTGGATGATACTTCTATACACAACGCCCAGCTAGTAAAAGAAGTAAACACGCCCAGATGTAACACACATAATACACGCCCAGTTGGACTTTTACTGTAAACACGCCCAGTTGTACTTTTGCAAGCCTCATTTGCATAAATACAAAAATGGTCATAACTTGGCCAAAAATGCTCGTTTTTTAAAAATAAAAACGTTACTGTAATTTACATTGCAGCGCCTATCTGCTGCAATAGCAGATAGGGCACAAACAGAAAAAATGGGACATAAATATCAAAACCACAAAAAAGGCCATACTCACTAGGTAGGTGGGTGAGTGAAAACCCGTTCCCATCAGGACGCAGACGGGTCAAAGAATGCTGCAGAAGGAGTGTGCATTAAATAGTGATAGCCCCTCCCACTAGTCTTGAGGGGAGTGGCGGACTAAGTGCTCAAAGGTGTGCGATAAATGTGTGTCAGTGTAGTGCTAGGGTGTGAATGGATGGTAAAAAATAAATATGTATGTATGAAAGTGTCAGAACTGTGTAATAATGTAATAAAAATAAATAAAATAAATGTGATGAATAGGGGTCAGTGCTGTGAATAGTACATGGGGTGTCAGTACTATGTGTAATACGTGGAGGGATAATGTGCTGGTCGTCAGGCATGGCGTATCTTGCCGAATAACAGCCTATTTGTAACGCCGCTAGTGTTAGCTAAAGCGGGCTGCTCTGCATTCCAAACCAAACGCCAGCACATCATGCCCTCCCAGCATATAAGACCCGGCTGCGTCCTGAAAAAAAGTGTAGTATACGTAGTAAGAAATATCCATGAAACATGGGGTATTAGTTGTTATTTTGGCCAAAATACGCAAAGCTCGCAACCCAACGTCAAGGGTCCCCAGTGCCTTGCGAGTCCCTAACCAGAACTTTTCGTTCCTAATTTAAAAACACAAACAGAAAAAATGGGACATAAATATCAAAACCACAAAAAAGGCCATACTCACTAGGTAGGTGGGTGGGTGAAAACCCGTTCCCATCAGGACGCAGACGGGTCAAAGAATGCTGCAGAAGGAGTGTGCATTAAATAGTGATAGCCCCTCCCACTAGTCTTGAGGGGAGTGGCGGACTAAGTGCTCAAAGGTGTGCGATAAATGTGTGTCAGTGTAGTGCTAGGGTGTGAATGGATGGTAAAAAATAAATATGTATGTATGAAAGTGTCAGAACTGTGAAATAATGTAATAAAAATAAATAAAATAAATGTGATGAATAGGGGTCAGTGCTGTGAATAGTACATGGGGTGTCAGTACTATGTGTAATACGTGGAGGGATAATGTGCTGGTCGTCAGGCATGGCGTATCTTGCCGAATAACAGCCTATTTGTAACGCCGCTAGTGTTAGCTAAAGCGGGCTGCTCTGCATTCCAAACCAAACGCCAGCACATCATGCCCTCCCAGCATATAAGACCCGGCTGCGTCCTGAAAAAAAGTGTAGTATACGTAGTAAGAAATATCCATGAAACATGGGGTATTAGTTGTTATTTTGGCCAAAATACGCAAAGCTCGCAACCCAACGTCAAGGGTCCCCAGTGCCTTGCGAGTCCCTAACCAGAACTTTTCGTTCCTAATTTAAAAACACAAACAGAAAAAATGGGACATAAATATCAAAACCACAAAAAAGGCCATACTCACTAGGTAGGTGGGTGGGTGAAAACCCGTTCCCATCAGGACGCAGACGGGTCAAAGAATGCTGCAGAAGGAGTGTGCATTAAATAGTGATAGCCCCTCCCACTAGTCTTGAGGGGAGTGGCGGACTAAGTGCTCAAAGGTGTGCGATAAATGTGTGTCAGTGTAGTGCTAGGGTGTGAATGGATGGTAAAAAATAAATATGTATGTATGAAAGTGTCAGAACTGTGTAATAATGTAATAAAAATAAATAAAATAAATGTGATGAATAGGGGTCAGTGCTGTGAATAGTACATGGGGTGTCAGTACTATGTGTAATACGTGGAGGGATAATGTGCTGGTCGTCAGGCATGGCGTATCTTGCCGAATAACAGCCTATTTGTAACGCCGCTAGTGTTAGCTAAAGCGGGCTGCTCTGCATTCCAAACCAAACGCCAGCACATCATGCCCTCCCAGCATATAAGACCCGGCTGCGTCCTGAAAAAAAGTGTAGTATACGTAGTAAGAAATATCCATGAAACATGGGGTATTAGTTGTTATTTTGGCCAAAATACGCAAAGCTCGCAACCCAACGTCAAGGGTCCCCAGTGCCTTGCGAGTCCCTAACCAGAACTTTTCGTTCCTAATTTAAAAACACAAACAGAAAAAATGGGACATAAATATCAAAACCACAAAAAAGGCCATACTCACTAGGTAGGTGGGTGGGTGAAAACCCGTTCCCATCAGGACGCAGACGGGTCAAAGAATGCTGCAGAAGGAGTGTGCATTAAATAGTGATAGCCCCTCCCACTAGTCTTGAGGGGAGTGGCGGACTAAGTGCTCAAAGGTGTGCGATAAATGTGTGTCAGTGTAGTGCTAGGGTGTGAATGAATGGTAAAAATAGCAATTAGACCTACCGGTAATTGTATTTCCAGGAATCCATCATGACAGCACTACAGGAGGTTGCCCTCTTGACCTCTGTAGGGACAGGAAGACAGAGAGGTTAAAAGGCCCCTCCCACCACCCACTTGCCAGTGTTTTTCAATTACTACACCAGGATGGATGCAACCCTATTTTATTTCTAGGGATAATAACTGACATGTTAAATGCACAAATCAGAATTCAATAAGGGAGGGAATATAATGGTGCTGTCATGATGGATTCCTGGAAATACAATTACCGGTAGGTCTAATTGCTATTTTCCAGTACATCCCTCATGACAGCACTACAGGAGCAATACCAGATTATAATGCTCAGGGCGGGACTACGGATTGGAGGACTTTCCGTCCAAAACTTAAATCCGTATCGGACAGCACATCGAGTCTATAATGTTTGTAAAACGTATGATGGCTTGACCAAGTGGCAGCTTTGCAGATTTGGTCAATAGAGGCTTCTCTTCTTTCTGCCCAGGATGCCGAGACTGCCCTTGTTGAATGGGCTCTGATGCCTTGTGGGGCACATAGTCCTTGGGACTTGTAGGCTTCTTGTATGGTGGTTTTTACCCATCTCGCTAGAGAGCCTTTTGAGGCTTTCTTTCCTCTATTCTTTCCCCCGAATAGGACAAATAGATTTTTATCTCGTCTCCAGGAGGAGGTTCTATCCAGATACTGAAGAATTGTTCGCCTGACATCCAGGCAATGGAATTTTTCTTCTTGTTGGTCTTTTGGATCTGGATAAAAGGAAGGTAGAATTATTTCTTGTTCTCTATGGAAAGCGGTAGATACCTTTGGAATAAATGAGGGATCCAGCTTTAGGATGATCTTATCCTCTTGTACTTTTAGGTACGGTTCTATGATTGATAGAGATTGGATTTCTCCAATCCTTCTTGCTGAAGTAATAGCGACTAAGAATGCAGCTTTTAGAGTTAAAAAATGCATACTAATTTTGTCGAGCGGCTCAAAGGGGGGCTCACAAAGAGTCGTTAACACCACATTCAAATCCCAGGTAGGAACTGATTTCTTTAGGGAAGGTTTCAGTTTAGAGACCGCTTGGGTGAATCTTCTGATCCACCGATGTTCAGCCAGAGGAGTGTTAAAAAAATTACCTAAGGCTGAAATCTGCACTTTTAAGGTACTAGGGCTAAGTCCTTTTTTGAATCCCGATTGTAAAAAATCTAGGATTTTTGCAATGTTGGGAGAAAAGGGATCTGGTCCTGGGACTCCATGCCAGGAACAGAATTTCTTCCAAATCTTTTGATAGATTTTTGAGGTAACTTCTTTATGACTTGATAAGATAGTTGAAATTACCTCGTCTGACAGACCGTGGTTCCTCAAGATCTGCCTTTCAGGATCCAGGCTGACAATTTCAGAGTCTCTATTCCCTGGAAGAATAAGGGACCCTGGGAGAGAAGATTCTCCTTGATTGGGAGCATGATAGGATCTTCCAACGCTAGGTATTGTACGATTGGAAACCAACTTCTTTTCGGCCAATAGGGAAGAATAATGATGAGCTTTGTCAAATCTTCCTGGATTTTTCTTAATACCATTGGTATTAGAGGAAACGGAGGAAAGGCATAGGCCAGATCCATGTCCCAGTGTTGGGACAATGCATCTACTCCCAATGGGTTGTCTCTGAGATTTAGGGAGAAGAATGTCTCTACTTGAGTGTTTTTCCTCGTGGCAAACAGGTCCATTTGTGGATAACCCCAATTTCGGGTTAGGCAACGAAAGACTTCCTTGTTTAGGGACCATTCTCCTGGGTCTACTTTTTTCCGACTCAGGAAATCTGCTGATAGGTTCTCTGAGCCTTTTAGGTGGACTGCCATGACTGATAGGACGTTTTCTTCTGCCCAACTGAAAATTTGTGCAGAGAGGCCCTGAAGAAGAGTGTGTCTTGTTCCCCCTTGATGGCGAAGAAAGGACACTGCTGTCGTGTTGTCCGATAAAATTCTTATATGCTTCCCTTTTATGGTGGGTGAAGCTCTTATAAGTGTCTCCCATACAGCTCTTAGTTCTTTGAAGTTTGAAGACATCATCTTCATTTGACCAGTCCATGTGCCCTGAAAGTGTTGGTCTTGGATTACTGACCCCCAGCCGTGTTTGCTGGCATCTGTGGTAATCACTACATAAGGAGAAGTTCTCCAGGGGACTCCCTTGTCTATGTTGTTTGTGCAGAGCCACCACAGGAGAGATGATTTCACAGTCTCGGAAATTTGCATTTTTAAATTCAGGGAGTTTTGTTTTCGATCCCACCGGGATAAGATCAGATTCTGTAAGGGTCTGGAGTGAAATTGGCTCCATGGAATAGATTGGATGCAAGATGTCATCATTCCCAACATCCGCATACATTCCCTTATGGAACAGGCGTCTTTCCCCCAAAATTTTCTTACTTCTGCCAGTAGGAGTATTTGTTTCTCTCTTGGGGGGAAGGAATGTTGAAGGGAGGAGTCTAGCAGTACTCCTAAGAAGACCTTCTGTTTCTGGGGAGGAAGACTCGACTTC
The DNA here is from genome assembly GCF_050947455.1 of Rhinoderma darwinii. Taxonomy (NCBI): domain Eukaryota; kingdom Metazoa; phylum Chordata; class Amphibia; order Anura; family Rhinodermatidae; genus Rhinoderma; species Rhinoderma darwinii. The sequence continues at coordinate 65,005,362 of NC_134690.1, forward strand.
TGAAAGTTGATTATCCATCCCAATTTTTGTAGTAGGGAAAGAACCTGTGACTGATGACTGACTAAGATAGCAGGAGTATCTGCTGTCAACAAGAAGTCGTCTAGATATGGGATAATTACTATACCTTGACTTCTTATGAATGCCATGATCTCTGCCATAATTTTTGTAAAAATTCTGGGGGCGGAGGAAAGGCCGAAGGGGAGGCAGACAAACTGGAAGTGGAGAATGGAAGGACCGTCCTGAATTGCGAATCTGAGGAATCTCTGGTACGCGGGGTGGATAGGAACGTGATAATACGCATCCTTTAAATCGATCGTACACATTGATGCCTCTTCCCTTATTAGAGGAATAGTCGATCTGATAGACTCCATCTTGAATTTCCGATAATTCACCCATTTGTTTAGGAACTTCAGGTTGATTATTGTCCTGTAGGAACCATCTGGTTTTTTGACCAAGAAGATTTTCGAATAGTGGCCCTTGCATATCTCGTTGTGGGGAACTGGGGAAATGGCTCTCAATCTGAGTAATTTCTGGACGTCCTGGATAAGTACCTGATGAAGATCTTTTGCTTGGTACTGGGTTATTAGGAATTTCTCTGGAGGAATGGAGGAAAATTCTATTTTGTATCCTTCTTCTATTATCTTTAGAACCCAGGGGTTCTGGGTTATTCTCGACCATTCGGGATAAAATTGTAGGAGTCTTCCCCCCACACTCTTGGCGTCATTGCTTTGAGGGCTGGAATGAATTATTTGGGTTAAGGAGATATCCTCGACCCCTTTTCCCTTTGGGGTAACTCCAGCGACCGGACTTCCCTTTCCCGCTGTAGTTCTGTGAAGTAGGATCCCTCTGTTGGCGAAATCTTCCAAATTGAGGGGGTTTTTTTGGTTTCTCTTCAGGAAACCCCTTTTTTCTATCTGTTGCACTCTCCAGTATGTTATCAAGGAGAGGACCGAACATCAGAGACCCTGTAAATGGGATAGAACACAACTTGTTTTTGGACTTAGTATCTCCTGACCACATTTTGAGCCATAATGCTCTTCTAGCAGCATTTGAGAGAGCCCCATTCCTGGCAGCAAATCTAATAGATTCCGCTGAAGCGTCTACTAAGAATCCGGTTGCCATTTTTAGTAAAGGTAGAGATTCTAGTAGCTCTTGTCGTGATGTCTTCATCATCAGATGGGTCTCTAGCTGGTTTAGCCATATGAACATTGCTCTTGCTACTGATGTGGCCGCGATATTAGTTGAGATCAAGGCCGAGGAAGATTCCCACGCTCTTTTTAGTAGTCCGTCTGCCTTTCGGTCCATGGCGTCCCTCAACTGAGAGGAATCTTCAAAGGGGATTGCGGTTTTTTTAGCAACCCTGGCGACTGGGACATCTACTTTTGGGATTTCATCCCAAGGCTTAGTGTCCTCTGGATCAAAGAGAAGTCTGTTCTTAAAATCTCTTGAAATGAAGAGCCTTTTTTCTGAATCTTCCCATTCAGTTGTCACCATTCTTTTAAGATTTTCGTTTACCGGAAAAACCCTTGTTTTCTTTCCCGTTAGACCTCCAAACATCTCATCCTGGATGGTATGTGGTTGGTCCACTTCGGGAATATCCATAGTTTCCCGTATTGCTTGAATTAGGGTATCAGACATCTCGGAAGAGAAAAAATTTTTTTTCTCTTGAGTGGAAGAAGTTGAAGGTAAGAGTTCGTCTCTTTCTTCTAACTCATCTTCCGATAGGTAATAGCACTCCTGTTCAGAGTCCGACCCCTGAGAAGGAGGCCAATATTTTTGATCCACTTCAATCCGTGGTCTTTTTGCCCGGGAGTGTGAGGGAGTTTCTTGCGGAGTGGCGAGGGAGGCTACTGACTGACCCACTTCCTCACGAATCATAGTCCTAAGTTCGGACATGAACGTTGGTTGTTCCTCCTTTAGTATTTTGGCAATACAATCCTGACACAATTGTTTTTTATGGGACTCTGGCAATTTTTTTGCACAAGTCGCACATTTTTTAACCTTCTTTTTATCAGTTTGTCTCTGAGAGAAATCTTTTTCCTAGAGAAAACAGAAGGTAGGTAAAGTATGGTGTACATACATAAGGGGTCATACCCTTCCCCAAGGGTGAGACTCACGTGACCCTGGGACATATCTGGAGTTCCATCAGGACGAGGAAGTTCCATATCGCGACAGGTAACAGGCAATGCAATATGCAAACCACAAAAAATAAATCCAAGTTAGAGTTATCAGCTCTAACTACATACCTGTGCGTGTCCCTTTAAATGCGGGCGTTTTGAATTTCCCGCCTTCCAAGATGGCCGCGGACCGGAAGTAGCCCGACGTCATATCCGGTCGGCTATTCGTCCAGCGTGTACCTGGAGTGCAGCCGCCATAGCCGGCGCTAAGGCTTGCTATGCGGTGCAGCGAGGATCCCTGCCGGTGCGTCCATGCCTATGGAGCTGCCGGTCCCCGCCTGGTCCGCGGTCCGGCCGAAGCCTGCTTGGGAAACCCCAGCCCCCACACACTACCAGAACCCTGCCTAGGATTCCTCCGGTAGGTGTCTTAGGGAGGGAGCTAAGGGACCCGTCGTATGAGGGGTGTTAGCCTGGGCTTTAGGGGGAAGAGAAGGGGGAGTGCACGGACCCCCCGATCTTGCCCCCTGCCCGAGTTTTTTCCTGCACTAATACAGGAGCGACGCTCTCTGCTCCTGACCCTTGTGGGGACAGGAAGAACACTGGCAAGTGGGTGGTGGGAGGGGCCTTTTAACCTCTCTGTCTTCCTGTCCCTACAGAGGTCAAGAGGGCAACCTCCTGTAGTGCTGTCATGAGGGATGTACTGGAAAAATAAATATGTATGTATGAAAGTGTCAGAACTGTGTAATAATGTAATAAAAATAAATAAAATAAATGTGATGAATAGGGGTCAGTGCTGTGAATAGTACATGGGGTGTCAGTACTATGTGTAATACGTGGAGGGATAATGTGCTGGTCGTCAGGCATGGCGTATCTTGCCGAATAACAGCCTATTTGTAACGCCGCTAGTGTTAGCTAAAGCGGGCTGCTCTGCATTCCAAACCAAACGCCAGCACATCATGCCCTCCCAGCATATAAGACCCGGCTGCGTCCTGAAAAAAAGTGTAGTATACGTAGTAAGAAATATCCATGAAACATGGGGTATTAGTTGTTATTTTGGCCAAAATACGCAAAGCTCGCAACCCAACGTCAAGGGTCCCCAGTGCCTTGCGAGTCCCTAACCAGAACTTTTCGTTCCTAATTTAAAAACACAAACAGAAAAAATGGGACATAAATATCAAAACCACAAAAAAGGCCATACTCACTAGGTAGGTGGGTGGGTGAAAACCCGTTCCTATCAGGACGCAGACGGGTCAAAGAATGCTGCAGAAGGAGTGTGCATTAAATAGTGATAGCCCCTCCCACTAGTCTTGAGGGGAGTGGCGGACTAAGTGCTCAAAGGTGTGCGATAAATGTGTGTCAGTGTAGTGCTAGGGTGTGAATGGATGGTAAAAAATAAATATGTATGTATGAAAGTGTCAGAACTGTGTAATAATGTAATAAAAATAAATAAAATAAATGTGATGAATAGGGGTCAGTGCTGTGAATAGTACATGGGGTGTCAGTACTATGTGTAATACGTGGAGGGATAATGTGCTGGTCGTCAGGCATGGCGTATCTTGCCGAATAACAGCCTATTTGTAACGCCGCTAGTGTTAGCTAAAGCGGGCTGCTCTGCATTCCAAACCAAACGCCAGCACATCATGCCCTCCCAGCATATAAGACCCGGCTGCGTCCTGAAAAAAAGTGTAGTATACGTAGTAAGAAATATCCATGAAACATGGGGTATTAGTTGTTATTTTGGCCAAAATACGCAAAGCTCGCAACCCAACGTCAAGGGTCCCCAGTGCCTTGCGAGTCCCTAACCAGAACTTTTCGTTCCTAATTTAAAAACACAAACAGAAAAAATGGGACATAAATATCAAAACCACAAAAAAGGCCATACTCACTAGGTAGGTGGGTGGGTGAAAACCCGTTCCCATCAGGACGCAGACGGGTCAAAGAATGCTGCAGAAGGAGTGTGCATTAAATAGTGATAGCCCCTCCCACTAGTCTTGAGGGGAGTGGCGGACTAAGTGCTCAAAGGTGTGCGATAAATGTGTGTCAGTGTAGTGCTAGGGTGTGAATGGATGGTAAAAAATAAATATGTATGTATGAAAGTGTCAGAACTGTGAAATAATGTAATAAAAATAAATAAAATAAATGTGATGAATAGGGGTCAGTGCTGTGAATAGTACATGGGGTGTCAGTACTATGTGTAATACGTGGAGGGATAATGTGCTGGTCGTCAGGCATGGCGTATCTTGCCGAATAACAGCCTATTTGTAACGCCGCTAGTGTTAGCTAAAGCGGGCTGCTCTGCATTCCAAACCAAACGCCAGCACATCATGCCCTCCCAGCATATAAGACCCGGCTGCGTCCTGAAAAAAAGTGTAGTATACGTAGTAAGAAATATCCATGAAACATGGGGTATTAGTTGTTATTTTGGCCAAAATACGCAAAGCTCGCAACCCAACGTCAAGGGTCCCCAGTGCCTTGCGAGTCCCTAACCAGAACTTTTCGTTCCTAATTTAAAAACACAAACAGAAAAAATGGGACATAAATATCAAAACCACAAAAAAGGCCATACTCACTAGGTAGGTGGGTGGGTGAAAACCCGTTCCCATCAGGACGCAGACGGGTCAAAGAATGCTGCAGAAGGAGTGTGCATTAAATAGTGATAGCCCCTCCCACTAGTCTTGAGGGGAGTGGCGGACTAAGTGCTCAAAGGTGTGCGATAAATGTGTGTCAGTGTAGTGCTAGGGTGTGAATGGATGGTAAAAAATAAATATGTATGTATGAAAGTGTCAGAACTGTGTAATAATGTAATAAAAATAAATAAAATAAATGTGATGAATAGGGGTCAGTGCTGTGAATAGTACATGGGGTGTCAGTACTATGTGTAATACGTGGAGGGATAATGTGCTGGTCGTCAGGCATGGCGTATCTTGCCGAATAACAGCCTATTTGTAACGCCGCTAGTGTTAGCTAAAGCGGGCTGCTCTGCATTCCAAACCAAACGCCAGCACATCATGCCCTCCCAGCATATAAGACCCGGCTGCGTCCGTCAGGCATGGCGTATCTTGCCGAATAACAGCCTATAAACATGATTCATGGATATTTCTTACTACGTATACTACACTTTTTTTCAGGACGCAGCCGGGTCTTATATGCTGGGAGGGCATGATGTGCTGGCGTTTGGTTTGGAATGCAGAGCAGCCCGCTTTAGCTAACACTAGCGGCGTTACAAATAGGCTGTTATTCGGCAAGATACGCCATGCCTGACGACCAGCACATTATCCCTCCACGTATTACACATAGTACTGACACCCCATGTACTATTCACAGCACTGACCCCTATTCATCACATTTATTTTATTTATTTTTATTACATTATTACACAGTTCTGACACTTTCATACATACATATTTATTTTTTACCATCCATTCACACCCTAGCACTACACTGACACACATTTATCGCACACCTTTGAGCACTTAGTCCGCCACTCCCCTCAAGACTAGTGGGAGGGGCTATCACTATTTAATGCACACTCCTTCTGCAGCATTCTTTGACCCGTCTGCGTCCTGATGGGAACGGGTTTTCACCCACCCACCTACCTAGTGAGTATGGCCTTTTTTGTGGTTTTAATAGCAGATAGGGGTTGCAAAATCTGGGGACAGAGCCTCTTTAAGGTTATCTGCCAAGATCGGAAGATTAGAATATACAGGGTGGGCCATTTATATGGATACACCTAAATAAAATGGGAATGGTTGGTGATATTAACTTCCTGTTTGTGGCACATTAGTATATGGGAGGGGGGAAACTATTCAAGCTGGGTGTTGACCATGGCGGCCATTTTGAAGTCGGCCATTTTGTATCCAACTTTAGTTTTTTCAATGGGAAGAGGGTCATGTGACACATCAAACTTATCGAGAATTTCACAAGAAAAACAATGGTGTGCTTGGTTGTAACGTTACTTTATTCTTTCATGAGTTATTTGCAAGCTTCTCTTTGTTTACAGCCATTGACATGTCGCAGAGGTTAACACGTGAGGAGCGGATAGAAATTGTGTTGATGTCTGGTGAACGCAGTACCCGGGTCATTGCAGCAGATTTCAATGCAAGACACCCGACGAGACCACCCATCTCCCATGCTACAGATTGCAAACTGCTTGCCAAGTAACGTTAAAACCAAGCACACCATTGTTTTTCTTGTGAAATTCTCGATAAGTTTGATGTGTCACATGACCCTCTTCCCATTGAAAAAACTAAAGTTGGATACAAAATGTCCGACTTCAAAATGGCCACCATGGTCAACCCCCAGCTTGAAAAGTTTCCCCCCTCCCATATACAAATGTGCCACAAACAGGAAGTTAATATCACCAACCATTCCCATTTTATTTAGGTGTATCCATATAAATGGCCCACCCTGTATATATAAAGAGAATGAAAAAAACAAAAGTAAAATTGAAATGAACTTGGACAGCAGCATCACTATTGGGGTACAGGTCGAGGCACGGCCCATCACATCTATGCTCGCCGGGGTCCTTCCTGTCAGAGGGGCCTGCAGGCTTACCAAAAGGTTTTGCAGGCCTGGGGGCAGTGGTCTGCCGCATGCGCAACCCCACAGACTGAACACTCATGCTTGTACTTACATAAGCCAAAGAACTTGCAGTGGCCCTCATTGTAGAACCAGCAAACTCCTGGATAGCGGATGGCCACTGATCTTGTAGCACTACTGGCGGAAACAGTGAGGCCTTTTGAGCCGTTATTAACTTGAGCCACAAGTCTGTAGCCTTTAAACTAGGGATGCACGATGCATCGAAGCTTTGATACTGTTTCGATACCGTGCACCCTGAAACGGTTCAATACCATTATTTCATGTTTTTCTATACTAAGCTGTGCGGCTACACATCTTAGTATAGTAATACATAAATACTGTTAGAGCAGGGCTGCGGCTGTGTAATACAGCCATTGCCCAGCTCCTGAGTTCTGAGAAGTGCATGCGCGGTCAGCATGATGTGATGCGACCAGCGATGCACTAATGAGCCCCGGCACTGAAGACAGAACATGGCGGGCGCACTACAAAATACCCCCATGTTCTGTCTTCAGTGCCTGTGCCGCTGCTAATTAGTGCAGAGACGGACGCCTCACATCATGCTGACCGCATGCGCAAACTTATTTTCAGGAGTGGGACAATGGCTGTATTACACAGCTGCAGCCCCGCAATAATGGCGGAGATCAGAGAAATCTCCGCCGTTATTCCCCTGAATGCTGCGATCAAAGCTGACCACAGTATTCATGGGGTAAAAGAGATGGGGAATGCCCTTTGGATCGCGTCACGGGGAATCCCTGTGATGCGATCGAGGGACATACCATATATGGGTCCAGGGTCCAGTGAAGGACCCCAGGGCTGTCTGACCAAATTTCCTGTTGTTAGGGTATATTGAGGTATGTCCTAACAACTGCCTGTGTACTATCAGTACACAGGCTAATGTACTGGAATATAGATATATGGCAGTACATTAAAGCTTAAAAAAATAAAAAAATAAATAGGTACTGTTAAATAAATAATAAAAAAACACAATTTTTTTACAATAAACATAGTCTCAATACATAAAATATACACATATTCGGTAACGTCGCAACCGTAGTAACACATTTATAGCGTCATTCATGTTTACGCTGTTATAAAATAAAAAACTGCTTTCTTTCACCTATTACCCCTCATGTAGCTCACACATTAATGCAATGATGTCCATTATGAGGAACTTGAAGGTGTTAATTACTATTAATGTGAGGCACATGGAGGTTCAAAATTCATCAAACCACGCACCTCACATAAGAAAATGGAAGAACTTGTTTTTTTATTATTATTGTTGGCAAAGTATCGTTTTGGTATCGAGTATCACAATACTACACAAAGTATCGTATCGAAGTCCAAATTCTGGTATCGTGACAAACCTACTTTAAACACCAACCTATCTATGGCTGCAAAGCTAAGCGCCTGCAGAACTCCTCTTCATACTTCCACCACGCACTTCCTCCATGTGATTTGAAAGTGTTATAAACTGTGTCCATATATAAAAAGAACTCGGCACATGCTGCTCCCCATCACACAGCCCAGAACAGAAAAGGCATGCAGCCAATTATTCATAGTTCTAGCTACCTTAGGTTTCCTACCCACTGACTCCTCGGCATAAGGCCGACGCTCCTTATCCCGACACACCAGTAGGCGTCGCTGTCAGAGGTGATCAGACTCCAAACGTGTCAACAAGGCCTTAAGGGTTGGGACCAGCTCCACATTGCCCTCACACACCCCCCAGGCCCCAGTAAAGTTAAACTGATAACTTGAAGATAGAACCACAGGACCCACAGGAACTGTGCGGGCCTGGCTGGCACCTTGAGATGACAATCCAGTCCAGCTCCCGCCTCTCACAATGTCTTTTAGCAAACCTGCCAGAGCCAGAAGAGCTGCAGCAGCTCCCATCCGATGATGACAGAGAACGCCAATGCCAAGACCAGGACCTTGTAGATTGTCTGCTCCTCCCATAAGTCCTGGACTGGCGGTAGGATAGATGATGCCTGCGCCCAGCGGCTCTGTGGCGGATAGAGCCTCTGAAGGAGGTCCCAGAGTTAGAGAGGGATCTGCAGTGTCCACAGGACCTCTGGGATCTAAGCTCAACAGAGGGGGGTCTGACTAAATAGAGTTGAGAGCCAAAAGGAGTCTCCCGAAGACCAATGGGAGCTAAAGCCTTAGGGGCATCTACAAAGAGGGGTCAACAGTGTCACTTCCAGAGGTCACTAATTGATGGCCCACAGCCGGCTCAACCAGGGACAAGGAGGCAGGAGGTGTAAGGGGATCCTCAGAGGAAGAGGAACTGTTTGGCTGGTTGCCCATGATAGTGCCAACAGCAGAAACATGTGTCCAGGAGCGCTGTAAGCGGGGAGCTGACAGACTTGTGAGATATGGAGGCTGAGGAGGGGGCAGGACTAAGAATGCCGGAGGGGCTTCATGAGTGCCACTTATACTAAAATTATTGTGGTCGCGTCGCCTACCGGCCTGAGGGGGTTCACACTAGTACTAAGGCGCGAGGGGGGCTGATTGCCAGCCTTGTGATCTCCTACAGCTGGTACAGAAGGGGAAGTAGGCACATTGAGACCAGCCTGGAGGTGGCTCATACATCCTTCGCCCCCCCCTGCGCTCACACCGTACCTGCAAGGCAGCAGGGAAGTACCACAACCAAGCTCCTGTGAAAGGGAACCTGATAGAGGCTGAACATCAGTGAGTAGGAAACATTTATTCCATAGATAGAGACCATTCTAATATATTACAAATAGCAGGGTAGGAGAGGAGGAGCTATACCACTAGCCCAGCCCGGCTAAACCACAGTACTTTGCAAAAGGGGGATGTGTGTAAGGGCATCCCATCATGCCATGAAAACAGGAACTGGGCCCACTCTCGGGCAACTTGTAATATGCCACCTCTTTAACTTTACAGTCAGGGAAACCTCTATGCGATGCGGTGCAGTGTCATTCAGATTCCGTCCAAGTAGACCAGTTTTTTTTCCTGTGTTGATGCTTCTACTTGAAGAAGTTGGTTCCTTCCTTCCTTGCAATCCTTCCTACAGACAGACTTATTCCTTCCCCACCAATATCGCGCAGAATATTAACCCCCCCCCCTCAACCATACAGCACAAAATATCTGAAGCAATTTTCCACTTCAATCCATAAGCTGCATTAGCCACTCACCAGCCCAGAGAACTGCAGGGGACTGTTTCAGCTTCTCCGGGTTGCGGATGGGGACAAAGTCCTGCATCCTCCTCCTGCTGGTGTTCTTTCATTAACTGACAGGGGGCAGTGGCTGTTATGAGGGCGCCTTTGCCATACCTCCCAACTTTCAAGCATTGCAAAGAGGGACAACTCCTGCGGGGCGTAAAGCGCCATGGCAATTTTTTTCACGTTATATCACACCTCTAACCCTGCGCAAACTCTGCCCATACAAACCAAGTTCAGCCCACACAGTGTAATAGCCCCATAGGGCCTTGCCACTGTACACTGCCCCCATAGTGCCCCCAACACAGTATCATGGCCCCATAGTGCCTCCCCGCAAAGTATAATGCCCCTCACACAGTATCATGCCCAAATAATGCGCCCCACGCATTATCATGCCCCCATAATGCACCCCACACAGTTTTATACCCGATAATGCCCCCACACAGTCTTGTGCGCCACACATGAACTTACATGTGATCGTTATTAGCTGGATCCTGTGTGTCAGAGAAACACAGGATCAGTTTTCAGCTGAGTTATCAGTCCGACTGACCAGATGGAATCGGCTGTGGTGAATCACCATAGTGGCGTTTGGGGCGTTAAGAAGGAGGTCCTTAAGATACATGAGATGATGCACCATGTGTGCCGTGCGTTCTTTCTCTTTTGACTTTTTCTTGTTGAAATTGTTGAAAGCGGAAGAAAAACAAAGAGTTAAAAAATATTTGCATAAAAAAATAGTTTTTGCGCTAAAATGCAACTTTTCTTCGACCGAAAAGTGCCGTAGATCATTTACTAAATTTCCCCCACAGTTTTGATGAATTTTTGGGGTTAAGTTGAGCCAAACACCAGAGTGGACTCAAAAGAAAGGAGATGCATCAGTCTCTTCTTTATACCTTTCTTTTCTTTTAGATCCACTTCTGGTTTTGACAAAAAAACACAACCACCAAAAACTGCATCAAAACAGCATGTGTGACCTGGCCTTATGGAGTTACCTTTTTATTCTTTTTTTAACATTATCCTTATCCTTTTTTGCTATTGTGCATAAATCAATACAGACCGAACCATTGTATTTGACCGATTGTGAAGATTTTTTTTCTATTTAGATTTGATTCTTTCAGATAAATGCAGTAACACTTTCTCTGTAACACATGTTGCTATAATACCACAGTCTGTGGAGCAATCTATTCTGGTCCTGGCGTACATAGTCAGCAATTCAACCCTAGTTCTGTGAAAAGTAACATGAACCATAAAGCCCCTTCTTTTCCCTTATATCATAGCCAAGGACAAAACTAAAGGAAAGGTCAGCTATGCATCAGAAATCTGTGCGGCTGAACATCTGTATCAAATATTAACCATGAGGAAGTTCATGTAACTATGTTGTTTCATATCTATTTGTTAGAACCTATACAGCCATTCTGTTTTCATGAAACAATATCCTTTGCCTGCAGCTCCATTCTGTTATTATGCCAAATTAATACATGATTTATAGGGAATTTATTACAAAAATATTTATAATATATAGAATATGGTATTCAAATAGCTAATTATAAATGATTTTCCCAAAGTCATTAATTATATTTATGAGACAAATAATTAGTACTAGTTTTGTTGTTTTCTATTTTATTATGTGTAAAAAAAAAATGATATAGAATTTTTTGGACAAAAATAAATTAGAGAACTCACATTTAATCTCATTTCTATCATCAGAAAAATTACGTTTTATTTAAATAAGGGCTTGATAAAATATATATTATTTTTGATGTTTGTTTTATTTTATACATTTATATAAATATATATATACATATATATCTGCAAATAAAAAACGTGAACATTTCTAGTTTCACATTGGGCACTAAAGCAATCACAATAGGCAAAATCAGCACTTGACCTACATCTAGCCAATCGGCTTCCTTAGCAGTAGGAGTCACCTCCAAGGCTTTGATAATAGTGTATAGTTGCTGTATAGTTCTGAAATATACTACCAGAAATAAGTTTAAAGAGGCTCTGTCACCAGATTTTGCAGCCCCTATCTGCTATTGCAGCAGATCGGCGCTGCAATGTAGATTACAGTAACGTTTTTATTTTTAAAAAACGAGCATTTTTGGCCAAGTTATGACCATTTTCGTATTTATGCAAATGAGGTTTGCAAAAGTACAACTGGGCGTGTTGAAAAGTAAAAGTACAAGTGGGCGTGTATTATGTGCGTACGTCGGGGCGTGTTTACTACTTTTACTAGCTGGGCGCTCTGATGAGAAGTATCATCCACTTCTCTTCAGAACGCCCAGCTTCTGGCAGTGCAGACACAGCGTGTTCTCGAGAGATCACGCTGTGACGTCACTCACAGGTCCTGCATCGTGTCGGCACCAGAGGCTACAGATGATTCTGCAGCAGCATCAGCATTTGCAGGTAAGTAGCTACATCGACTTACCTGCAAACGCCGATGCTGCTGCAGAATCATCTGTAGCCTCTGGTGCCGACACGATGCAGGACCTGTGAGTGACGTCACAGATCTGCACTGCCAGAAGCTGGGCGTTGTGAAGAGAAGTGGATGACACTTCTATACACAACGCCCAGCTAGTAAAAGTAGTAAAAACGCCCCGATGTACGCACATAATACACGCCCAGTTGTACTTTTACTTTTCAACACGCCCAGTTGTACTTTTGCAAGCCTCATTTGCATAAATACGAAAATGGTCATAACTTGGCCAAAAATGCTCGTTTTTTAAAAATAAAAACGTTACTGTAATCTACATTGCAGCGCCTATCTGCTGCAATAGCAGATAGGGGTTGCAAAATCTGGTGACAGAGCCTCTTTAAAGAGGCTCTGTCACCAGATTATAAGTGTGCTGTAATGTAGATAACAGCAGTGGTTTTTATTTTGAAAAACGATCATTTTTGAGCACGTTACGAACAATTTTAGATTTATGCTAATTCGTTTCTTAATAGACAATTGGGCGATATTTTAACTTTTTACCAACTGGGCGCTGTAAAGAGAAGTGTATGACGTTGACCAATCATACACTTCTCTTCATTCCAGCCCAGCTTGTTTCACTGCACACTGGGCTGGAACGATGAGAAATGAATGACACGGATTGGTCAGCGTCATACACTTCTCTTTACAATGCCCACTTGTCTATTAAGAAATTAATTAGCATAAATCTAAAATTGCTCATAACTTGCTCAAAAATGATTGTTTTTCAAAATAAAAACCACTGCTGTTATCTACATTACAGCGCCGATCAGATTATGTAGGAGATAGGGCACTTATAAACTCGTGACAGAGCCTCTTTAAAAAGACCCTTAAAGATTAAATTAAATTAAGAATTAAAATATTAAATATTTTTTAACATCTTCTATGCTAATATGATTGCTTGAAATCTCAGGCCCAAAGACTGTAAACCTTTTGAAGACTTTTTTTTTTTTTACTAACACAATGTATAATAGTGTTTCATTCAACTTCGTAATTGGTTTTTATAAAAAAAAAAATGTTTAATTATTTGAGATAAATCTTCTTTGTATCCTGGAGACATAGAAGCTGTATCTTCCGCTGAAACCCGAATCCGTCAGGTCAGCGGGACTGACAGCTTCGGTGAAAGCGGGTCACGTAGGATCCACTTTTTATCGATCACATCTAAGTTGGGTTTCAGAGCAAGATGCAGCTTCTATGTATCCAGGATACATAAGCTGTATCTCAAAAAGTAAAAAAAAAATGTTTTAATAAAAAACAATTACAAAGTTGCATTAAACAATATAATACATTATTTTAGTAATAAAAAAAATGTTCAAAGGTAGGTTTACATAGCCTTTAACCCCTTGAGCCTGTTTTGGCCTTATGTCAGAATTTAAAAAAGTGGCCTGGTCCATGTGTCAATTTAACTTTGGAAAGGGTTTTATTTTTTTTAAGCGATTCTGAAATTTTCTCGTGATAGATTGTACTCTATCTTATTGGTAAAATTTGGTCAATACATTTAGTGTTTATTTGTGAAAAACACGAAAATTTTAAGAAAATTAGCTAAAAACAGCACATTTCAAAATGTAAATGTATCTGCTTGTAAGGCCTTATTCACACGAACGTGTGCATTTTGCACGCTGCAGTTCCATGTGTCATCAGTATGTGCTGCGTGGCTGCGTGATTTTCACGCATATGCCATCCTTATGACACGCGGTTTTGATGTTTAGAAAAAGAAATGAAGGAAGTGCTTTTATTTTTTCCTTCATTTCTTTATCTACTGCTGTGCAAATCACACGCGACACATGGAAGTGCTTCCGTGTGCTGCACATGATTTTCACGCACCCATTGACTTCAATGGGTGCGTGATGCACGAAAAACGGCCAAGTATAGGACATGTCGTGAGTTTTACGTAGCGGACATACGCTGCGTGAAAATCACAGACTGTCTGAATGGCCCCATTGACTAACATAGGTCCGTGCGACGCTCGTGATTTTCACGCGCGTATCACGGACGTGAAACATGTTTGTGTGAATAAGGCCTAAGGCAAATAGTAATACCACAAAAATAGTTACTAGTTAACGTTCCCCATATATTTACTTTATGTTGGCATCGTTTTTGAAATGTCCTTTTATTTTTCTAGGACATTTCAAGGCTTATAAGTTATAACATTAGCAGCAATTTAAAAAAAAAAAAATCGAGAAATTTCCCCCCCAAATTTTTTAGTGACCAGTTCAGTTCTGAAGTGGCTTTGGGGGCCCTATATATTAGAACCCCCCATAAATTACCCAATTTTAAAAACTGCACCCCTCAACATATTCAAAACAGCATTTAGAACTTTTCTTAACCCTTTAAGCATTTTACAGAAAGCAAAGTAGAGGTAAAACCCTTTTATTTTTCTGTGAGGGTATGTTCACACGAGGTCATTACGTCCGTAATTGACGGACGTATTTTGGCCGCATGTACCGGACCGAACACAGTGCAGGGAGCTGGGCTCCTAGCATCATACTTATGTACGACGCTAGGAGTCCCTGCCTCGCTGCCGGACAACTGTCCCCTACTGTAATCATGTTTTCAGTACGGGACAGTTGCTGTGTTCGGTCCGGTACTTGCGGCCGAAATACGTCCGTCAATTACGGACGTAATGACCTTGTGTGAACATACCCTAACACAAAAGGTTTTTACCAATGAATCGCAACTCTATATTTATAGTCCACAGTCTTTCGTTTTAATAAATATCCCACATGTGCTACTGGACTGAAACACCGGCCACAGAAGCAAAGGAGCACCTAGTGGATTTTGGGGCCTCCTTTTTATTAGAATATATTTTTAGGCACCATGTCAGGTTTGAGGAGGGTTTGTGGTGGCAAAACAGTGGAAACACCGTCAAAAATACACCATTTGGCAAACTATACCCTTCAAAGAATTTATCAAGGGGTTAGTGAGAATTTTGTAGAATTAGGCCGTAAAAATGAAAATTTACATTTATTCCAATAAAATGTAGAAATTTAGAATTTTTACAAGGAATAAAGGAGAAAAAGCACCCCAACATTTAAAGAAAAAGCAATTTCCCCCGATTACGACAATACCCCATATGTGGTAATAATCTTCGGTTTGGACTCATGGCAGGGCTCAGAAGGGAGGAAGCGCCATTTGGCTTTTGGAGCCCCTGAGGGACTAAAACAATGGAAACCCTACAAAAACGACCCCATGCGGGAAACTACACCCCTCAAGGAATGTATCGAGGTGTATAGTGAGCATTTTGAACCCACAGTTGTTTTGTTGAACTTATTGGAATTAGGCCATGAAAATGAAAATGATAGATTTTTTTTATCGTTTTCACAAGGAATAAAGAAGAAAAAGCACCCCGAAATTTGTAAAACAATTTCTCCTGAGTACGGCAATAATCTATATGTGGTCATAAACTGCTTTTTGGAGACACGGCAGGGCTCAGAAAGGCAGGAGCGCTATTTGGCATGCAGATTTTGCTGGTTTGTTTTTTGGGTGTCCTGTCGCATTTGCAGAGACCCTGAGGTACCAATACAAGGAAAACCCCTTAAAAGTGACACCATTTTGTAAACTACACCCCTTAGGGCATGATTCTAGGGGTTGCAGTGAGGATTTTGACCCCACAGTGGTTTCATGGATTTTATTAGAATTAGGCAGTGAAAATTAAAAAAAAATATTTTTCCCAAAAATATGTAGATTTGGTTCCCATTTTTTTATTTTCGCAAGGGGTAATAGGAGAAAAAAACACCACTTTGTAACAATTTGTTACTAAATTTCTTCTGAGTATGGCAATACCCCATATATAACACTAAACGGCTGTTTGGGCTCAAGGCAGGGCTCAAATTTAAAGCAAATATTTTGCTGGTTTGGTTTCGGGCACCATGTCATATTTGCAGCGCCCCCTTAGGTACCAAAATACAGTGGAAAGCCCTAGGAAGTGACCCCATTATACAGCTGAGACCCAGCGAGGATGGTGCGAGCTCAGCTTCTGAGCCCGCACCATCACCACAATGTTACGAAAACATTAGCGTGAACAACGTCACTGTATGTGGATTTGTGCCAAGGGGTTAAGCACCTCTATTGAAGCTGTACTCTCATGACATGTCCCATGTGAGGATCAGAATAATCAAATACAACAATACAACAATATCTAGCTCCTACTTTTTAAAAATATTTGTATATAGAGGCTTGTATGTTTCGTGGCTTGCAGGTTTTATTTTACTTTTGCAAAATATTTTTTTAAATCCATGAAATGTCTCTATACTTTACCTGACAGAAGTCGGAAGGGATCATGTTGCCATCATAATGTCTCAGTAGGGCAGCCTCCGGCTTTGATCCTGGAACTTCAAGTAACATATCCCCAAGCTGTTTTTGCTATGAAGATCTGCATAAGAAGCGGTATTACTATACCATTGGGAACGTTCCTGGTGGAACAGGAGTCCAGCTTAAATGTCTTGCTATTTGGGATTCAAATGTTGGGAAATATTAAGTAATTATATCCCAGCATAGAGGTAAGGGCTTAGTCACACGAACGTTCAATACACCCGTGTGACGGCTGTTAAAACAACGGCTGTCACACGGACGCATGTATTTCAACAGTGCGATTCACACGGCCGTTTTTCCAACGGACCGTGTGAATGTTCCATTAAAAATAGAACATGTCCTATTTTCTTCCGTTTTCACGGATCCCTCCATAGACTCAAGTCTTCAGGGATCCGTGAAAATGAGTCCCACATGGGTGAAACTCAGGCGTGAAAAACTGCTGTCAGAGTTTCCTCACATTCGTGTGAATAAGCCCTGAGATAGCAAAAAAAAAAATTCACATTTTCCATGTACACTGAAGGATCATTTTTACTAGTTTGCTTTCGTGTGATGTCTCTTTAATAGTAAAACAGTTTGCTGTGATAGCCACCAGATGCCACTTCCAAACTTCACAACGCTAAGCCTTGGCATAATAATTAGAGCTAAATATATGAATGAGAAAAAGATTGTTTTAATATTAATTTGCAGATTGCACTTCTTTTCTCTGTAATATTTGCTAATTATTGCCTTACCCTTGCTTCCAGATTAATTGTATTGAGGTTTTCTGGATGTTTATTTCACTTTTATAAGAGCACAGCATTAACATTAGTAGAAGCAGAATCAGTATATTACTGCTGACATTGAGCCACCAAGGCATTTTCTTATTTATAAAATGCTAAAGTGTTTGTTGAGCCTTTTGAACTGGAAAACACACCCGACTCACAGATCCTATCCTAACTTCAGCAGTTGCAGAACAGTAAAATAAATAAAAATTTGTGTACAGATTAAACCATCTTTAGCTTAACATTTAACGCATTATGCTTCGCTCACATCTGCGCTAGGGCTCTGTTCCGACGTTCCGTCTGAGCTTTCCGTCGGAACGAAGCTCTGACAGACACAAACGTAAACCATAGGTTTCCATTTCCATCAGCATTGATTACAATGGTGACTGATCCGATGCCAATGGTTTCAGTTTGTCTCCGTTGTGCAAGGGTTCCGTAGTTTTGACCGAATAAATACCGTAGTCAACTACGCTATTGATTCCGTCAAAACGACGGAACCCTTGCACAACGGTGACAAACAGAATCCATTGGCACTGGATCAGTTACCATTGAAATCAATGATGATGGAAGCGGAAACCTATGGTTTCCGTTTGTGTTAATCAGAGTTCTGTTCCGACGGAAACTTCCGATGGAACGTCGGAATGGAGCCTTAGCGCAGATGTGAACGAAGCCTTAAATACACATTGTCAAGAAACATTAACTTGACTTTGACAATGACTTTTTCAACTTTTTTCATTGTGTGATGTCACACTGCAGCAAGTTATCAGTCAAGATAAACTTGGCTACATCTGTATGATGCTGCTGAGCATTCATGTCTTTAAATAGAGAAACTTCCAAATTGTTAATTAACGTAAACAATATACAATATTTCACTTCCCATCATTTTTTGTTTGTATTTGTAACTATGGAGTTCTCTTTGTATTGCAGCACATGTGGAGCAGCAGGTAAGGATAAAAAGCAAGATAAGAAATCTAATATGAACTATAAGTAGTATTGATGATGCTGTAAAGCCAGTCCATTTTATCTGTACAAGCACGCACAAGGGCTAAATTCACTCCATGTTCTGTGCTTGCATTCGGCAGGACTGTTTGAAGTGGTTCGCCATGCTACTGTACACCTATACAGTTGCATATGTCTGACATATATGGCTATTAAAGACGGTTATTCGAGTTTCTAGTAGCAGTAGTTACCTATCTTTTCCCTCAACAATTCAGCGCTAACGCTCTAGCGGCACTCCCGGTGATTGCTTACATGCAGGCAGCATGTGACAGCTGCAGTCAATCAGAGGGTTTAAAGGTCATGTGTTGTATTTCTGGTATTATGCCAGCTTTGGGTGCCATTTTACGGTATAGTACAACATGGAACCATAATAAAGAAACAATAAATTAAAACACCAAAGGCAAATAGTTTAAACTGTGCATATTCAACTGGTTCCCTGGTACTACATACATGAGCAAACCCTGCACTACCTAGCATTCTGGGCATCAACCAGGAATAAGAGGTGATCAAACATTGATATTTTTTTTTTTCCCCCTTATACCATCATTTATAATTTTGTCAATAAGGACTTTTTTGGGGAGGGTGGCAAATATTGGAGCTGGCTTCAAAAATATACTCAACCTAGTTTTTTAGCAGCTGTTAAAGATAAGCGGTCCAGACTTGGCTAGAAAGTAACACCCTGATGGAATAAGTTCTTTATTAAAATCAAACCCTGTTGGATTTAACTCCAAAATGCCTGATTAACAGCAGCACTGTTCAGCTTTTGGGGTGATGTTTTTACTTACTGCTCCTGGGGTCCTATTCACTTCCAGGCATTGCTGTATACAACTTCTTGATGCTGTCCGGCATCAGGATGTTAGGACTCTAGGGAACAGTATATATTTCAGTGGCACCGTATTGGTGGGAGTAGAATCATAGCGAGAAATTTGTGTTGTAGAAGGTAAGGCTCTGCTGGAAAGGTTAAGAGGCAAAGACATCTGAGCAGCAAATTCTACAGGGATGAGTTGTAGCCTGGAGAAGTTGTCATGCCGGTCTCTGTCAAACAGAGAAGAAAAGGGAAAGAGAACGACTACAATCAGAGAAGGCGTCACCTGTGAGTCACTGATAAGTCCTGTATTTGCCTGTATGATAGCAATTTAATTTGTGAAACATCTCCCAGCATTTGGCCAAAAATACCATAAGTACCTTTTTTTATGTGTTTTTTTTAAAATGCTCCTTAAATTTAGTGAAAAAAAAAATAGAACTAAGAAAGTAACCAGAGGCAAAAAAAAAAAATCTGAACCTGAAGCAAAACTCTGACCCAAAATATGCATGTATTTGACACATTTCAAGTAACTGTAAATGGTTATTAGTACTCTGGAATCCTACTTCGCAAGATATACAGTATGGAATAAATACTAGAAAGGTCATTTTGATCCCGAATGTAAACAGAGACAGCAAGTGTAAAGGATCTGCCAGGCACAGCTTCGGGGTTAACTCCCATAATTAATCAGTCAGCACCTGAATCTACATCCCTGAGACTGACTCCAGCTTCCACCACTCAGGCTGGCAGGCTTAGGAGTGGGAGAGCTTATCGCAACCTGGCCAGACTCAGCTAGCTCCCGCCCTCGGTCTATTTAAGCCTGCCCTTCCTGTCCCTCGGTGCTTGTGATTCTTTTCGTGTGGTTTCCTGGCCAAGCTACAGCTCCTATTTTGATCCTGCTCCATACAGACCCTGGCTTACTGACTACTCTTCTGCTCTTCGTTTGGTACCTCACACACTCCTGGTGTAAAGGATCTGCCAGGCACAGCGGGGTTAACTCCCAGAACTAATCAGTCAGCACCTGAGAATACATCCCTGAGACTGACTCCTGCTTCCACCATTCAGGCTGGCAGGCTTAGGAGTGGGAGAGCCTATCGTAACCTGGCCAGACTCGGCTAGCTCCCGCCCTCGGTCTATTTAAGCCTGCACTTCCTGTCCCTCGGTGCTTGTTATTGCTTTTGTTTCTTTCCTTGTGGTTCCTGGCCCAGCTACAGCTCCTGCTATTTTTGATCCAGCTCCATACCGACCCTGGCTTACCGACTACTCTTCTGCTTTTCGTTTTGTACCTCGCACACTCCTGGCTTGACTCGGCTCGTTCACCACTCTGGTTGCTCACGGTGTTGCCGTGGGCAACGGCCCCTTTTCCTTGCTTGTGTTCCTTGTATGTTTGTCGTGTTTGTCGTGCACTTACTGAGCGCAGGGACCGCCGCCCAGTTGTACCCCGTCGCCTAGGGCGGGTCGTTGCAAGTAGGCAGGGACAGAGTGGCGGGTAGATTAGGGCTCACTTGTCCGTCTCCCTACCCCCTGCCATTACACCTGGCTTGACTCGGATCGTTCACCACTCTGGTTGCTCACGGTGTTGCCGTGGGCAACTGCCCCTTTCCCTTGCTTGTATTCCCTTGTATGTTTGTCGTGTTTGTCGTGCACTTACTGAGCGCAGGGACTGCCGCCCAGTTTTACCCTGTCGCCTAGGGCGGGTCGTTGCAAGTAGGCAGGGACAGAGTGGCGGGTAGACTAGGGCTCACTTGTCCGTTTCCCTACCCCCCGTCATTACATAATCACAAGCCTATACCTAGTCTACCCTGGTCCCTGACACCACTATGGACCCCCGTGAGACCCTGGCTCAGCAAATGCAGGGTCTCTCCCTACAGGTCCAGGCCCTGGCTCAGAGGGTCAACCAGCCTGATGCTACCTTGGTAGTTCCCCTCACCTGACCTCTTGAACCCCACCTCAAGTTGCCCGACCGGTTCTCAGGGGACCGGAGGGCTTTTCTCTCCTTTCGGGAGAGTTGTAGGCTTTACTTTCGTTTAAAGCCCCATTCCTCAGGTTCTGAGAGCCAGCGGGTGGGTATAATTATGTCCCGGCTCCAGGAAGGGCCCCAAGAGTGGGCCTTCTCCTTGGCTCCTGACGCCCCTGAACTTTCCTCCGTTGATTGTTTCTTTTCTGCTCTCTGACTTATTTATGACGAGACTGACAGAACTGCCTTTACCGAGAGTCAGCTGGTGACCTTACGTCAGGATAAGAGACCTGTTGAGGAGTATTGTTCTGACTTTAGGAAGTAGTGCGTAGCTTCTCGGTGGAATGACCCTGCCTTAAGGTGCCAGTTTAGGTTGGGTCTGTCGAATGCCCTGAAAGACCTGCTAGTTAGCTATCCCTCTTCTGACTCCCTAGACCAGGTTATGGCTTTAGCGGTACGACTTGACCGATGTCTCAGGGAACGACAACGTGAACGTTTATGTGTTTCATGCCTCCCTCCTTAAACGCTGCTCCCCATCCTTGGCTCCCTCGAGGAGACCTCCTGTTCCCGTCCTCACCCCTGAGGGGGTGGAATTCGAGGTGGCCAAGATTGTGGACAGCAAGATGGTCCAAGGCTCCCTCCAGTACCTGGTCCATTGGAGAGGATACGGGCCCGAGGAGAGGACTTGGGTACCCGCCCGGGATGTTCACGCTGGGGTATTGGTCAGGAGGTTCCACCTGCGTTTCCCCAGTAAGCCAGGTCCACTTAGAAAGGGTCCGGTGGCCCCTCATAAAAGGGGGGGTACTGTAAAGGATCTGCCAGGCACAGCTTCGGGGTTAACTCCCATAATTAATCAGTCAGCACCTGAATCTACATCCCTGAGACTGACTCCAGCTTCCACCACTCAGGCTGGCATGCTTAGGAGTGGGAGAGCCTATCGCAACCTGGCCAGACTCAGCTAGCTCCCGCCCTCGGTCTATTTAAGCCTGCCCTTCCTGTCCCTCAGTGCTTGTGATTCTTTTCGTGTGGTTTCCTGGCCCAGCTACAGCCCCTTCTATTTTGATCCTGCTCCATACAGACCCTGGCTTACTGACTACTCTTCTGCTCTTCGTTTGGTACCTCGCACACTCCTGGCTTGACTCGGCTCGTTCACCACTCTGGTTGCTCACGGTGTTGCCGTGGGCAACTGCCCCTTTCCCTTGCTTGTATTCCCTTGTATGTTTGTCGTGTTTGTCGTGCACTTACTGAGCGCAGGGACCGCCGCCCAGTTGTACCCCGTCGCCTAGGGCGGGTCGTTGCAAGTAGGCAGGGACAGAGTGGCGGGTAGACTAGGGCTCACTTGTCCGTTTCCCTACCCCCCGTCATTACAGCAAGAGTATATCTTATACAGATGACCAGGTAATTTATGACACCACTCAAAAAGTCCTCAAAGGCCTTGCCACTTTTTTATTTTTTTTCTCAACTCAGCTATTTGAAGAACTGTGTTTTGCAGGATAAGTTATGTTTTTCAATGGCACCATTTTGGGGTACCTGCCAGTTATTAATATTTATTTTAAAAAATTGCGGGTGGGGGTAAGAAAAAAAAAACGGTCATTGCAATTTTGGATGTTTTACATTATTTACCTTGTAGTATAAATAATATGTTAACTTTATATTATGGGTTGGTAGGGCCTAATAGACATGCAGTCATGTTATGCCCCCAACTGCCAGGTAAACCATCGGCATCCCATGATCGTGTCACAGGGGCGTCGATGGGATGACAGAGTGACTGTGTCATGTCCGCAGGCCGTCAGGCTCACTCACCTCCTGACGGCCGCAGCCATGGATCTGTGAGCGTTGGTCCCCATCTCCTTCCGTTCACTTCCGCTTCTCTCGGCCGGGTCCCGTATGCCCGACGGGTGCGCACCTGAGTTAAAGTACCAAATTAGCCCATGAGCACCATGGACTATAAGAAGGGCACTGCCCCTTTCGGCATTGCCAGAGCTTTGTTGTTTTTACCCTAGTCTGTCTTTGCAAATGGTCTGCTAAGTGTTTTCCGTTTCCCGTTCCTGTTACCTGTAACCTGTATCCCGTGCTATCCTGGTCCAAGTGCCATATTGAGTTGGAGTTGTGATGGGGCGAGTGCCACGCCTGTCCTTCCGCACCACGCCTGGTGCCTTCCTGCTGCCTAGTCCGAGCCGAGCCTGTCTTGCTACTGTCTGTGCTACCACAGGTACACCTATAGGAACTATAGACTGTGACCTGTGACCTGTTGGCCAGCTGCCATACCGTCAAGGCGGTATGGCCCAGTGGGTCCATGTACCCAATGTGACAGACTTTACGTCATGATGGGCAAGGGGACGTACAGAGCAGGCTCAGGAGCTGTGCCGTTCTATACGCTGTGGGTCTAAGCTGTATATTACAGCTAACACACTGCTCTAAAGGCCGGGATTGAACTTAACCACTTGGTGCCTTGGTGCCGTGGTTAATATCGACCCATCCCATCACCTCCCCCAGCAATACATGTCTAATGAAGACCCCCAAGTCTGCCATGTTTCTCTTTTAATTAAGCCCTGCCAGAGGAGACTATTAAAAGTAGAATACGCTGGGAGCGTGGCCAGCAAGCATCATGGACGGACGCATCTGAGCTGAGCTCCCGGGGAACGTAACCTATCCTTTTGTTTCTCGTGACATCCTGGCTGGTAATTCTATTTTCTGGGACCGGACAAACTCTGGACATACATCTCTCCCCCACAAGCTGTCCAAGGCGGTTGGATCGTGACCTCATCTGCCTAGCAAACGGAGACAGTGAACGGCGGCCTGGTGTTCATCTGCAGCTTATATTCCGCATACTCCCACACGATAATTACCCAGCTTCGGAGACGGCAATAGACCTGCATCCCCTTGCATCGGAGGTACACTGTTTGTGTCTGACACTCCTCGCTTTTCCCCGGTGTCCCTTGGTCTCCTCTGTCAGACTCCCGGCTGGGTGGGACTTTGTTCTTCGTGGCAACTGAAGGTTGGCTGTGGCCTGTCTGTGTCTGCACGGCACACAAGTTTTGAACAGTATTGCTCTGTCTCCCACGATACACGGCAACAGTACAGAGCTTTGGCTTAGTTGGAGACTGCAGTTCTGATTTCTTTCAGGGTAGGCCCTGAGATTCTGCCACTACAAGTATCTGGGTGGTGAATTGCGGCCTAACGGAGCCATTTTGTGTGTATGTACAGTCTTCATCTCTGACACTGATTTTGCTCATTTACTCATTGTACTTTCAGAGACTGTCTGTTTGCTTGTGGTGGACTGCCTAGATCTTTGGTCTACAAGGATCATTTTCCATAAATAACTTTGTGCATGACTTCATACCAGTGTGCCATACTGTGGTAAAAGGAGACTATATCTGTTGTTCTATCCTTCCTGCTACTTTACTGGTAGGGTGAGAGCTGCCAACTTCAGCTGTACTGTGCACTATGCATAAATCTAAACCTCAGTCAGCAGTCGATAAGCTGAAAGATTTTGCTTGTACTGGCCAGGACGAAGACACTTCCTCTCCACGTAAAACGAGATATACTCACACCAAAAATAGAGAGGAAGACACTCATCCACATAGAGGAATGGATTCCGACAATGAGCCAGAACCTACGTTACGCCAAGTTTCGATGCAACTCCTGTCGGTCATTGATTCTTTGCTAAACTTCTTTAATGGGCAAGATTGATGAGAAAAAACTTGATGTCAGTTTGCTCCGTCATGACATGCAGAACCTGAGAGGCCGTATGGGAGAGTTGGAGGGGCGACTTTCTCAGGTAAAGGACAGTATTGGTCCTCTTGCTACTACCCTGGCTGCTACTACACGGAAGGTGGATGCTTGCCAATCCAAAACTGATGACCTCGAAAATAGACTGCGCCGTAATAATTTACATATTATTGGCTTACCGGAAAAATCTGAAGGTAAAACCCCTGAACCGTTTATTGAACAATGGCTCAAGACTAACTTAGAGGCATCAGCCTTCTCCACTTGCTTTGTAGTTGAAAGAGCACATTGTGTTCTGGCTAAGCCACCACCACCGGGCGCTGCCCCTAGGCCTTTCCTAGTTCGGCTTCTGAATTACAGAGATCGGGATACGGCTTTACGTCAGGCTAATTGAAAGCTCCATTGAAATTCAACAATTCCACTATCTCTATATTTCTTGACTTCTCTGCAGACCTCCAGAAGCAACGTGTCACCTTTACAGAAGTCAAGAGAAAGTTTAAGGAGCGCAACATTCCATATTCTATGGCATACCCTGCCCATCTTCGAATTGCCTATGATGACAAGGTGTTTTTTCTACATAGCCCGGCTGAGGCGAGAGAATGGCTCTAGATGCATCCTCCGTTGGCTTGAGTGACTCTTGAGCATTTACATATTGGCCCTTTGAATATGCCCCATCGGTAAGCCTGATATTCTTCACATGACGAACGTTACTTGGTGATATGTTGTATATTTTATGGCCTTCTGCTGTGACTTATGTTACTATCTCTACCATTAGATACTCCTGTCTGTTGGTTCAGGGGGGGTTTTCTCTCAATCATATAGTGTTCTAATCTGATTCACTAGTAAACCTTTATTATTTGCTTACTACTGTCAGGTTGTATACTTGACCAAGATATAGTCGGGTATTCCCCATTCTAAATTTTTTTACCCTGAATGTTTGCCCTACCTACAGTCCTTGGTGGGCACACTTCTGGGTTATTTTCCTCTGTTACTTTATGTTTAATAGTTGTTCATTTGTATGTCTATGCCGTCGAATCGGATTACTATGTCTATGCCTTCTTTTGCTCATTCCCTGTATGTTGTCATACTGTCCATGACTGGCAATTGATCCTATGTGATGTACTTTTCTTACTGTTCATATGGCGATGTCTTTAAATTGTATCTCATGAAGTGTGTGTGGTCTGGGGACTGTGTCTAAGCAGGCCTCGATGTTCTCTCATATTAGACGATCCAGCCCCCACCTAATTTGTTTACAGGAGACTCACCTAACTAGTGAAAGATCTGATTGTCTTAAGAAACCTTGGATACAATGGGCGTGCCACTCCTTTCACACTTCTTATTCTAGAGGGGTTTCCCTACTGGTACATCACACTGTCCAATGGAATCCCATACAGACAAGCAGAGACCCAGCAGGATGTTTCATTTTTGTCTATGCTGAAATAGACACTAAGCCGTACATTATTCTCTGTATATATAACCCGCCACAGGCTAACACCTCCGCCCTTCAAGCAGCTATTGCTTTTGCGCATCAATTTTCTACCTCCTATATTTTATGCATGGGCGATTTTAAACAGGTGATGTCCCCGTCCATGGATCGCTTCTCACAAGATCCCACCCACAATTTAGTATCCACTACTTATTTGTGTCAGCTGATAGAGGGTGTGGGCTGGATCGATCTATGGAGGCATTATCATCCACAGGTTTTAGAATACACTTGTCACTCTTCCTTGAGGCAGACTCTCTCCTGGATTGATTATGTTTTTAGCTCTCCTAATTTATCACTTTACGTATCTTCCATTTCTCACTCTCGCAGGGGGATTTCGGACCACGGTGCGATACTTGTCAGGTTGGAATTTCCCGGACAACACTTACTACCTGTCTGGAGGTTGCATCCCAGACCAAATTATAAAATTTTTACAGGTGCATGATGCGCCCATTTCTCATACTTTGAAGTGGGATACCTTTAAGGCTTACTTGCGTGGTTCTTTGCAATCTGCGACCTTTTATATAAAAAATATATATACGGCTCATTCAGAGAGGGAGGTGGAGGAACGTGTGACATCTGCGGAGTTGTTGTATATTTCCAATCCCACGGAGGCTCATAAGGCTAACTGGCTATATTTCAGTCGCCTATATAAACATATGCTCCATCTCAAGACTAAACGTAATTTATTTTTTACATATCAATATTATTTTGAGACAGGCAATCCAGCCAGTTATTGGCCCATCTAATTAGACAAAGTAACACCTTTAATTCAGTTTTGAAAATTCAGGACTATGATGGCCACATATTAACAGAGGGGGATGCCAATGCCGCCAGATTTAGAAATTACTATGCCAATCCATATAGTTCCTCCGCTAACGATACCATAGCAGTCGTTTTGACTTATTTGAGTGACCTGACTTTTCCCACCCTCTCTTCGATGCAAGTTACATTGCTTGAAGCCTCTATTACGATGGAGGAGCTTCAAGAGGCTATTCGAGAAATGGCTCTACACAAATCCCCAGGTCCTGATGGGCTCCCTATTTAAGTCTATAGGAGGTATCAGGAGCATATAGGCCCAATGTTATTAGATACTCTTAACCAGTCTTTACTCACCCACTCACTTCCCTCTACTATTTACGATGCTGCTTTTATAGTGCTGCTGAATCCTGATAAAGACCCTGCTGATTGTGGTTCCTACAGACCAATCTCCTTAGTAAACGTAGAATTATTCATCCTGACCAAACTGGATTCATGCCCGATAAATCTACTACCATAAATATTAAATGAGTACAGACACTTATTCAGATGGGAAGAACGCGCAATTTTCCCTGGGCTGTTGCTTCGCTAGATACTATGAAGGTGTTCTACTCTGTTGAGTGGCCCCTTCTTCTGGCCAGCCTTCATTGCTTTGGCTTTGGTCCTAATTTTATATCATGGATCCAACTTCTCTATAAATCCCCTATGGCTAATGTGGTGCTTAATGGTATCCCCTCTGATTTTTTTCCCTCTTGCGTGGGGTACAAGGCAGGGATGCCCCCTTTCTCCGGTTTTATTTGCTATTGCCATAGGAGCCATGGCTATTAGATTGAGATCCACCCCTAGTGTGCAGTGGGATGGAAGGACTACTGTGGTCGGCCTGTACACTGACGATATGGTTCTTATTCTGTGCAACCCTCATGGGTCTTTTGGTCATGCTGTTCGCCTGCTTGATACCTTTTCACAATTTTCTGGGCTGAGGGTTAATTGGCAGAAATCAGCTATAATAAATACGGCCATTAATCCAATCCTAGACCCCTTGGTTTCTCAATGTGGCTTGGACATGGTCACCAAATTTACGTATTTAGGAGTTGTTATGGTTCTTGATCATACTGATATGAAGGCCAACTCTATCAATCCACTTCTAACCCATGTAGGTACTAGATTGAAACTATGGTCTAAACTACCTTTGTCGGTGGCAGGACGCATTAACCTTATTAAGATGGTCATTCAGCCCCAATGTTTATACATATTACAGCATATGCCGGTTTCGGAGCCCCCAGTAATACTTTCGCTCCTTAAACTCCTTAGTCATTAAGTTTGTGTGGGGCTCTTCCAGATCTAGACTTAAATTGGCTACTCTACAGCATCCCAAAATAGATGGTGGAATGACATTGTCAGACCTATACCTGTATTACCTGGCGGGCCAGTTGAGAGGATTACGAGATTGGTTTATAGATGTGCCTTCATTGGATTCAACTCACATAATGTCTTCCCTGGGGGCTGGTAATCGTCTCATTAGCTATCTAGAATACTGATACTTCCAACTCCGCCACGCCTTGCAATCTCAATTCCCACCTAATACTATCGCTATGTCTATATATCCCTTGATAGGCATATTAAAATCACAAGGTCCAAAAGGGCTTATCTCTGCATTATATACTCATTTGTTATCAGCTAAAGTGTCCTCAACACCTTTACCGGTGCACGATAGGTGGTTATTACAGATCCCCGATCTTACTCCTACGATAGGACTGATGTCTTAAGCTCTCATTTGGCGGTCTCTCCGGTGATTAATAATAAACTGATTCAATTGTATATTATTCACCAGGCATATTTAACACCTACCAGGCTACAAAAAATGGGTAGAATACCCACCTCGGCATGTCATAGATGTTGTTTAGAGGCGGATTTTTGGCACCTTATATGGGACTGCCCTTACATCTCTACCTTTTGGTCACATATATTTAACTTTCTCACATCCCTTCTGACAACCCCTATAACTAGTTTTCCTAAAATCGCACTGCTGGAACTTTTTGATGAGGATCAATAAACACATTATACACGCATATTTTTGAAGGAAACTTTATTTCTGGCCAGAAAACTGATAGCTATGCATTGGATGGCAGACAGACCACCATCATTTTCACAATAGAAAACATCGGTAAACACTGTTATACCTTATGAACTACTAGTTTATCAACATAGGGGCTGTCCTAATAAGTTCTGGAATATTTGAAGCTTATGGATAGACACTACTGACTCTATTGATGACTCTTGACAAGCCCCTTGAGATATGTCATAATACCATTTCATTATCTGTCCTGATCGTTATATATTGTTTTCTATATTAGCATGTACTATACGGCGGCATGGACAACAGGTTTTGTTCCTGAAACAGCTTTGAAATGTTGCTATTGCACCTAGAATATCTATATTATCTATGCTTCGTTGTATCCTTTGATTTGTGCATTGAAGACATTATGTCAATATGTATATTTATTCTGTTTTCAACATTTTAAATAAAACAAATTTAAAAAAAAAAGTACAATATGCTGCAATAGGTAAATATTGCAGTGTAAAGTACCAGCGATCTAATGATCGCATGTTTAACTTCCTAAGAGGGAACTAAAAAAAATTAAAACTAACTTGAATAATATTTTGAACAAAATAAAAAAAATGTATATGTTAAAAGTAAAAAAAACAACCTTTTCCTATTTTTTAAATACAATAATGTAAAAATAATGTTATACATCCTACACGGTAAATACTCTAAAAAATAAAAATGCCAGAATTGCTGTTTTGTGGTCACCTCACCTCCCCAAGAAAATGAAATAAAAAGTGATCAAAAACTCATATGTACTCAGAAATTATACCAATAAAAACTACAGCTCGTCCCACAAAAAAGAACACCTCATAGCACTATATCATCAAAATTTTTTAAATGTCATGGGTCTCAGAATATGAAAACAAAAACAACTTTTTTGTAACAAATTGATTTTATTTAGTAAAAGTAGTAAAACATACAAAAAACTAGATAAATTTGGTATTGCCATAATCTCATTGCCCTGCATAATAAATTAACATGTCATTTTTAGTGCACCGTAAATCCCTTTTTTTATAGGGTCATAGGCGCCCATGGCTCATTGATGTGCATAGGGA
This sequence comes from Rhinoderma darwinii, assembly GCF_050947455.1. NCBI lineage: Eukaryota > Metazoa > Chordata > Amphibia > Anura > Rhinodermatidae > Rhinoderma > Rhinoderma darwinii. The sequence continues at coordinate 65,035,663 of NC_134690.1, forward strand.
GCAAATGCTACTGTAGTCCGTCTGGTCCAATCCCACAGAAGAGCTACTGTAGCACAAATTAATGAAAAAGTTCATGCTGCCTATGATATAAAGGTGTCAGAGTACACATTGCATTGCAGCTGGCTGCGTTTGGGGCTGCGTAGCCACAGACTGGTCAGAGACCCCTTGTTGACCCCTGTCCACTGCTGAAATCACCTACAATGGGCACATGAGCATCAGAACTGGAATATGGATGAATGGAAGAAGGTTGCCTGGTCTGAAGTACTGTGTTATATTTTACGTCATGTGGAAGGCTATGGGCGTGTGCGTTACTTACCTGGGAAAGAGATGGCACCGGGATGCACTATAAGGCAAGCTGGCGGAGGCAATGTGATGATCCAGGCAATGTTCTGCTGGAAAAGCTTAGGTCCTGGCATTCATGTGGATGTTACTTTGTGATGTACCAGCTACAGTACCTAAACAATACCTACAGTACCCCCCTTCATTGCAACGATATTCCATAATGGCAGTGACCTCTTTCAGCAGGGTAATGCGTCCTGCCACACTGCAAAAATTGTTCAGGAATGGCATGAGGAACATGACAAAGAGTTTAAAGTGTTGACATGGCCTCCAAATGTCCCAGATTTCAATCCGATTAAGCATCTGTAGGATGTGCTGGAAAAACAAGTCCGATCCATGGAGGCCCCACCTCGCTACTTACAGGACTTAAAAGTTCTACTGTCTTGCTGCCAGATCATGCAGGATATCTTCAGAGGTCTTGTGGAGTCTATGCCTCAATGGGTCAGAACTGTTTTATCAGCATAATATTAGGCAGGTTTCAATGATATGGCTGAAGGATGTATGGTAGCATTTCATTTATATGCTACATTTTTAATGATGGCAGAACACATAAACAGCAACTCTGCTTTTCTTTATTTTTTATTACAATTTTTACCTTTTCATGTTAACCGATGGCAGAATCATTGAAATCTATTGTTTCCAATGGACACCTCTGAAGTCTCAGGACTGAAAGTCTTGGCTAGCCCTGCCCCCCATGTATGAGTAATATAGGCCCATAAGAAGAGGGTGCCTGAAGCAGACAACTCTTGTAATAGATGCCAGGGAGTAACTGTACACCATATAACACAAGTCCGAAGACCAAACAGGATAAACCAAGTAGTATATGAAGATTGAACATTCCGTAGGAACAGCATAGATAAAATGTCTAGAATAACAGATTGATAAACCCTGTAAAAATTAAGGATGATAAATGATGAAGTGCTGCAGTTTCTTACATGTTTTAATCTGATTGACTTTACAGAGTGTATATATAAGCTTTGCTGACCTTTCATTGAAATAATTGAATCTATCCTTCAAACTGACCCGGACTGTGAACAATTCTTCACTAATTATCAGACATTATTGATTTTGTAATTTCATTTGTCTCCTGTGCATTAAGGATTCAGCATTTAAGTCTTGGTCTGCCACATTCTGATGAATTTTTCAAACCAGGAATCAGCTTTGTTACACCTTTGTAGGCCAAGGAGTGCTGTGGAACAGATATATTATCTCTGTTTAATGGATTACTGCAGCGGAATCCAAACTGCTTTACATAAAAGAATACAAATTAAAGCAAAGCAAAAGCTTCAGCTGATTATTCGAGGAGTATAGTCTATACTTTGTAGAGGTGGAAGCATTTTTCTACTGTGCACAATCGGCTCCTGGCCTAGAACAAGGGAAGGAAGTCATGTAATTACACCCAGTTGTGTAAGAAAAGTCTAAGAACTTTTGTTTCTATTGCCAGGAGATAAATATTAACTTACATATTGATGATGCCCCTGGGTCCTAAATTAATATTGAAGACTCTAAAGATACCTATATACATTAGATGATCGTCGGCCGTACCTGCCGATTTCAATCGACCATGTACTGTATATGAGTGTGTCCAGATTCTCCCCCAATGACTTATGTTGGGATAAAAAATGATTGGGTATGTTGGATTTCAACACTCCTGATTCTTTGTTCTTACCAGACATAAGCCGCCTCCAAAAGTGTCTGGCAGTGGCTTATTTCCCTCTTCCCATTGAGGACACATGAAGTATAGCTGTCAGCCAAATAAGCGTTCAGCCGACAGCTATCTAAGCTGTACTGACACCTTAAAACATAAGACCCCATTCACTCGACAGGGTTACTCGGACGAGTGGAGCCTGTTTATTTAACGGCCCCATATAGGGCTATTCAAATGGCCAGTTTTTGATGGCCCGGTAAACCGGGCCGACAAATAACTGGGACATGACCTATTTTGGGCCGTTCTATCGGCCGCACTGCTCCCATAGAATTTTATGGGGTCGTGTAATGCATGTCCATCACTTGGATGTGATCCGAGTGACGGACGTGCTTTCCGCCGCTCACTTTCTTCTGCTAACAGTGCGAAGTGCATGTGAGGAGGAGGAGGAGGAGATTTTTTTTGCTGCCACAGCACCCTTGTAGATGGCACCCCTCCCCCATACATGGACCCCCCCCCCCATTCATAGATAGCGCTATTGGAGCTCCCTGTAGGAAAGGAATCCCTCTAAACCCTGGCCAAATCATTGACGAAGCTGTGGCCGGGGATTCTGCTCCAGGAGAAGTCCCTGATTTCACTGTCCATATAGTGGCACTATCTACAGGTAGGGGGGTATGCTATCTTTGGCGGTGTGTGCCATCTACTGCAGTGCTATGTACAAAGGGGCTATGTGGCCCTACCTACAAGGGGGCTGTGTAGCACCATCTACAGAGGGCAGTGTGTGGCATTATCTACAGAGGGATGTGTGTGGCATTATCTACAGAGGGAAGTGTGTGGCATTATCTATAGAGAGAAGTGCGCGGCATTATCTACAGAGGCTAGTGTGTGGCATTATCTACAAAGGGAAGTGTGCGACAAAAAATTTACAAATGAAATTCATCCGTTTTTGAAACGGACAGGGAAAAAAACAGATGCAAAGCGGGTCAAAATCGTCCGTTAAAAACGAAAACAATGTCCCGTAACGGAAAGGATGCAAAACGTTTGAGAAAAATGGACCCTCAGACCCTGTCGTGTAAATAGAGCCTAAGTCTATTATATCTCAATTCGATGATCAGTGGAATGCAATCTATTGTTCCCTTTTATCAGTTATTACAGGCTGGGGAAAGGCTGACTATTGTGTTATTCAATGGGATAATTGACAGGAAGTTGAGAAAAATCCATGCCCCTGTGATTGCTACTTTATTTCCTTACAAATCCTTTACAGAGGATTTGTCAGCCCTCCTGACTTGCCTGCTTTAGTAAATACTTGCATTTCGAATTTCTTAGAACTCTGCATTGTGCCATTCCTCTTTCATGCCTCCTGGAAATGTGTGAATAAATTGACAACTGGGTGTTACCGTTTACCTTGTCAATAGAGTGTCTCTACTTAGTCTGACACAATCAGCACTGATTGGGCAATGTTAGTGTATAGGGACACACCCCTTTCACAAGGCAACTTACATAGTTGTCAATTTAGTCATATATATCCAGGAGGAATTTTGGACTTACCGCACAATGCAGAGTTCTAAGGAAAAATGTTTAAAAATTATTTTATAGTGAATTAAATTAGCTACTACGTCAGGAGAGACGCACTTACAAACATTTGTATGAATGATATTGTACACGTTGTATTGTACAAGTTTAGTAACATATTACCCTTACAGGTAATTATATCACAGCAATACATTTTATACCTACATCTGCTAAGTAGCGAATAGCCATAAATGTATTTATTCCGGCCATCTATGGGACTTTAATATGGCAGGATCAACTTCTGTGTAGCCATGTTAGAGGCTGGTGTGTATATAGATAGAGGAGGCATGCTATGGGATCTTTGGAAAGAGGGGGGCCATTCAGGGTTGTCAAGATCCTGCACAAGGATATTATCTTCAACATTGCTGCAATGTCAGGTTGGATAATGTACAAGAGCTGGTGAAAAATTATTGAGCGTCCTGGTGTCGAGCTGCACCTAAAAGGAGTCTAAGTTTTATCTTTGATATGTAGACCAATGTATATCGGAGGGATGGTACATTTGGTTTTGGTTGTATCATTTTATGATCAGCTGAGTAAAAAATGCTTTTATTGTATTTCACTGTAAAGATGTTTTTTGTAGTTGGTTTCTCTGAGTATTAGGCCTCATGCACACCGTTAAAAAATCTCCGTAATTGCGGACCGTAATATGGTCCGAAATTACGGACCCGTCCAGTTTTATTGGCTGTGGACACCTTTCCTTATCGCTATGGATAGGTGTCCATCCATAGAACCTGTGTCGGGCATTATGGAGCATGTCCTACTTTTCGATTTTTTTACGGGCCGTGCTCCCATACTTTATATGGGAAGACGGCCCGAAAATGAGGCCCGCGGCCGGCCATGCACGCAATCGCGGGCCGTGATTACGGGCGGGGCCATGTGCATGAGGCCTTACTAATAGTTTAGTGTTGTTATTATTAGCAGATTTTTCTGCCGTAGAATCTAATTTGTTGAGTCTACTTCGATTCAGAAAATGAATCGTGCTCGACGTGGTAATTCAAAATGATAATTTAATAACGCATAGTCGATAGAGATCATAGTGAAAAGAAAATAATTACAATGATTAAAGGTTTTCTGAATAAGTTAATTGATTATGGTACTGTAGGTTATATTCCAAGTAGGGCATGTAAATTGGTAATTGAAGAAATGTTACAGATATAACTCTTTCTTGTCCACAAAAGGACAGCTTACTAGAACACGGAAGAAGGTAAGGCTAGATATATACAGTAATAATGTTTTTCTCTTTATTCTTGCAACTGTGTCATGAGGCAAATGTCAATTTTGTGGTTGATTAGCCATCTTAGAACTATCATGCTAAACTTTAGGGACCAAGGGGATGAGAGGAACACTTTCTGAAAACCATGCCTTGGTGTAATGCGACTGACTCCAGGAATTGCAGAAGTTAAAGGACCCACACAAACAAATACAATGATAAAATATATTTACTTAAAGTAAACAACTAGTACTTATCTTCCTAGAAGGCTTCAGGTCAATACAGCAATGACAATAGAGCTCTGCCCGTCTCTGCCTAAGTGGCTCAATGCTCGCTGTGGTCTAGAGTCTGTTTTAATCTTTGGTACTGTTGTGCCCGTCGTCGCTAACCACCGACACGTTGTACTCACCGGCAGCCATAACCACGGGACACTGAAGACTCCCTCCTAGGAGACACCAGCACACGCAGCTGCACTCTGCTTCTCCTGCCTCTAGGGTGCGCACCTACAAAGTGTTTCCAACAATGTGTTCCCAAACCTATCCGCTTACATCCTGGACTATATAAAGTAAAGGGCTTTGCCCTTCTACTCCTTGCCTGAGCGTTTTTGTTGTATTCCCATATTAGTCTAAGCAAATGGTCCCTTAGTTGTATCCTGCTCCCAGTATTCCCATATCATGCTTCCTGTATCCCATAACTGTGTTTGTTCCTGAGATGTAATCTAGTGTTGGAGTCATGTGGTTCCATCTGCCATGTTTTGTGTCATCTGCCACGTCCAGAGTCATCTGCCACATCCAGCGTCACTTACCACGCCGAGCATCATCAATGCCAAGTGTCTGCTACACCACGTGCCTGCTACCCCGAGTATTTGCCAGATCACCTTCCCAGGTACTCTTACCCCAGTGACTGTTATTTACTGTTGCTTGCCCAGCTGATACTGCACTATGGCAGAGTGGCCTAGTGGGTCCACATACCCCACAGGCATGACAGGTACCTACGGTTGAGCTCTGCCCGAAGAGATTAATGCTGTGTTCTAGCATCGCAACGCTATAGAGGTAAATGGACCAATCAAAATCAAGATATACTGTTACAGTACAGTATGTCCTTTTTTAAAGACATTTTCTAGACACCCTGGAAAATAATTTTAAATTTTCACACGCTGAAGGAAGTGTCTGGCTCCCTGCTATTTCTCCCCAAATCCTCGCCTCTGCTATTAAGTGACATCTCTACTGTTCTATTTGTCCTCAGTAAAGATGAGCGAAGACCGAACCTGTCATTTCCGTGCGCCGAGCATAGTACTGTCCAGGGTGCTGATAGAGTTAATGGGCTGCACTAACTCTTTCAGCAACCTTGACAGTACATGCTCGGCGCGCGGAAAATACAATTTTAATGTAATAAAAAAAAAATTATAATACGTTCATACTTACTTTCCTCCTGTCTGACCTCCAGCGATGACGTTTCATCCCTTTCGCCGCTGCAGCCAATCACAGGCTGTAGTGGCGGCCACGCACGTCAGGATGACGTTAGAAGGCCGGCCTCCAGGGATGACGCTTCATCCCACGTGACCGCCTCTGCAGCCAATCACAGGCTGCAGCGCACTCTACACTACACTACACTACACTACACTACATAACAAATCTTCGTGGGAACGTCTTAGGTGAGTTTATTTATGTATGTATGTTTGCATGTATGTATGTATGTTTGCATGTATGTATGTATGTATGTATATATGTTGTCATGTATGTATGTTGTCATGTATGTATGTTATCATGTATGTATGTGTATATGTGCATGTATGTTTGCATGTATGTTTGCATGTATGTATGTTGCCATGTATGTATGTTGTCATGTATGTATGTATGTATGTATGTATGTATATATGTGCATGTATGTTTGCATGTATGTTGGCATGTATGTATATATTTGCATGTATATATTTGCATGTATGTATGTATGTATGTATGTATGTTTGCATGTATGTATGTTTGTATGTATGTTTGCATGTATGTATGTTTGCATGTATGTATGTTGGCATGTATGTATGTATGTAGTCATGTATGTATGTTTGCATGTATGTTGGCATGTATGTATGTATGTGCATGTTTGTATGTATATTTGCATGTGTATGTTTGCATGTATGTATGTTTGTATGTATGTTTGCATGTATGTATGTTTGCATGTATGTATGTTTGCATGTATGTATGTTGGCATGTATGTATGTATGTTGTCATGTATGTATATACAGTGAAGGAAATAAGTATTTGATCCCTTGCTGATTTTGTAAGTTTGCCCACTGTAAAAGTCATGAACAGTCTAGAATTTTTAGGCTAGGTTAATTTTACCAGTGAGAGATAGATTATATTTAAAAAAAAAACAGAAAATCACATTGTCAAAATTATATATATTTATTTGCATTGTGCACAGAGAAATAAGTATTTGATCCCTTTGGCAAACAAGACTTAATACTTGGTGGCAAAACCCTTGTTGGCAAGCACAGCAGTCAGACATTTTTTGTAGTTGATGATGAGGTTTGCACACATGTTAAATGGAATTTTGGCCCACTCCTCTTTGCAGATCATCTGTAAATCATTAAGATTTCGAGGCTGTCGCTTGGCAACTCGGATCTTCAGCTCCCTCCATAAGTTTTCGATGGGATTAAGGTCTGGAGACTGGCTAGGCCACTCCATGACCTTAATGTGCTTCTTTTTGAGCCACTACTTTGTTGTCTTGGCTGTATGTTTCGGGTGATTGTCGTGCTGGAAGACCCAGCCACGAGCCTTGTTTAATGTCCTGGTGGAGGGAAGGAGGTTGTCACTCAGGATTTGACGGTAAATGGCTCCATCCATTCTCCCATTGATGCGGGAAGTAGTCCTGTGCCCTTAGCAGAGAAACACCCCCAAAACATAATGTTTCCACCTCCATGCTTGACAGTGGGCACGGTGTTCTTTGGGTCATAGGCAGCATTTCTCTTCCTCCAAACATGGCGAGTTGAGTTAATGCCAAAGAGCTCAATTTTAGTCTCATCTGACCACAGCACCTTCTCCCAATCACTCTCAGAATCATCCAGATGTTCATTTGCAAACTTCAGACGGGCCTGTACATGTGCCTTCTTGAGCAGGGGGACCTTGCGGACACTGCAGGATTTTAATCCATTACGGCGTAATGTGTTACCAATGGTTTTCTTGGTGACTGTGGTCCCAGCTGCCTTGAGAACATTAACAAGTTCCCCCCGTGTAGTTTTCGGCTGAGCTCTCACCTGCCTCAGGATCAAGGATACCCCACGAGGTGAGATTTTGCATGGAGCCCCAGATCGATGTCGATTAATAGTCATTTTGTATGTCTTCCATTTTCTTACTATTGCACCAACAGTTGTCTCCTTCTCACCCAGCGTCTTACTTATGGTTTTGTAGCCCATTCCAGCCTTGTGCAGGTCTATGATCTTGTCCCTGACATCCTTAGAAAGCTCTTTGGTCTTGCCCATGTTGTAGAGGTTAGAGTCAGACTGATTAATTGAGTCTGTGGACAGGAGTCTTTTATACAGGTGACCATGTATGACAGCCAGGGCCGCCATCAGGGGGGTATTAGGGGTAGTACTGTAGGGGGCTCGGCCAAACTTAATTGAAAGGGGGGCCCGGCAACTGCCGCGACTTGCTTTTAGTAGAAAAAAACAAGCCCCTGTAATGGGGCCTGTTCTTTTCACCAAAACAATGTTGTGAGCTGCTGCGAGCCCCCGAGCTGCGGGCCCCCCTCTCATCGCCGCCGCGCCGCGAAACACCACCGCTTGCGCGCGTATGAGCGCGCATGACCGCAAGCGCGCACGATCGCAAGCGCGCGCCCACGTGCGAACGACCAGGCGCGTCGCCGAGAGGGAGCAACACAAGTACATCGACGGGGAAGGACAGCCACACAGGGACAGCGGCGCACGGTTACTTACCTGCTGGCCCGCCTCCGACTCCGCCTCCTCCTTGTCCTCCTCCGCCTCCTTGTCCTCCTTGTCCTCCTCGTCCTCCTTGTCCTCCTCCGCCTCCTCGTCCGACTCCGCCTCCGCCTCCTCGTCCTCCTCCTCGTCCGCCTCCTCGTCCGACTCCGCCTCCTCCTCCTTCTCCAGAGCGTAGCTGCGTAAGGAGAGGGGGAGGAGTCTAGTTCTTGCGTGGCGGCAGTTCTACGATCCCCGCCATTTTCTGGAGCCTGGAGGTGAAGGACGACGTCTGGACCGAAGACATCGCCTGAAGAGGACTGGAGTGGGAGCAGCTCTTCTGACATGGTGAGTAAAGTGTGTCAAAGTGCTGTTTAAGTATGGCCCTGTTCACACAGAGTATTTTGCAGGCCGAAAAAATCTGCCTCAATATTCCTTAAAGAATTTTGAGGCAGATTTTGAGGCAGATTTTGACCTGCCCACACTATCTTGCTGCGTTTTTTGCTGCGTTTTTTGCCCGCTGCGATTGAGGACAGCAGACAAAAAACGCAGGGAAAAATGCATTTTCTGCCTCCCATTTATTTCGATGGGAGGTCAGAGACGGAACCGCGGCAAGAAAGGACGTGCTGCTTTTTCTTTTTTCTGCGACTTACTCTCATTGATTTCAGATTAAATCAATGGGAGGCGGTTTTGGAAGTTTTTTGGTGCTGATTCTGACGCAGTGTCCGAGTCAATATCAAGGCCCAAAAACTGTGTGAACTGGGCCTTATTGTTAGGGCTTATTCAGACGAACGTGTAATACGTCCGTGCAACGTGTGTGATTTTCACGCGCCTCGCACGGACCTATGTTACTCTATGGGGCCGTGCAGACTGTCAGTGATTTTCACGCAGCGTGTGTCCGTGTGTCCGCTGCGTAAAACTCGCGACATGTCCTATATTTGTGCATTGTTCGCGCATCACGCACCCATTGAAGTCAATGGGTGCGTGAAAATCACGGCCAGCACTTCCGCAGCAGTATAAACTATGAATGAAAACAGAAAAGCACCACGTGCTACAAACATACAAACAGAGTGTCATAATGATGGCGGCTGCGCGAAAATCACGCAGCCACGCATCATACGCTGCTGCCACACGGATCTGTTATGGACCTTTTGCATGCACAAAACGCCACGTTTTTTGCGCGTGCAAAAAGCACATGCTTGTGTGAATCCGGCCTTAGGGTAGGAACACACTAGGCATGAACACTGCGGATTTTATGCAACACATTTTATTGTGGATAATCCGCAGCGTATTACAGTCGCAGCAGAGGGGATGAGATTAGAACAAATCTCATTCACACGCTGCAAAAATAATGGACCTGCAGTGTGGCTTTTGGCTTTTTAAGCCGCAGCATGTCAATGTATTCTGTGGGATCGCTGCTCCTCTGTTGCGGAAATGCTGCGGTTCTGCCGCAAAAATCACAAATGAGAAAAAAAAGGTACTTTTTTACATTTATAAAAAAGTTTAGACTTGCCCCGGCCGTAGTCCAAGTGACGCGATCCTCTATTATTAGCGCAGCCCGGAATAGAGGATCGCGTCACCAGGACTACGGCCGGGGCAAGTCTAAACTTTTTTATAAATTTAAAAAAGTGCCTTTTTTTTTTTTCTCATGTGTGATTTTTGCGGCAGAACCGCAGCATTTCCGCAACAGAGGAGCGCCGATTCCACAGAATACATTGACATGTTGCGGCTTAAAAAGCCAAAAGTCACACGGCAGGTCCATTGTTTTTGCAGCGTGTGGATGAGATTTGTTCTAATCTCATCCACTCGGCTGCGACTGTAATACGCATACGCTGCGGATTATCCACAATAAAATGTGTTGCATAAAATCCGCAGCGTTCATGCCTAGTGTGTTCCTACCCTGAGGCCGGATTTACACAAGCGTGTGCTTTTTGCGTGCGCATGCAAAAGGTCCATAACAGCTCCGTGTGTCAGCAGCGTATGATGCGTGGCTAGGTGATTTTCGCGCAGCCGCCATCATTATGACACTCTGTTTGTAGCACGTGGTGCTTTTCTGTTTTCATTCATAGTTTATACTGCTGCGGAAGTGCTGGGCGTGATTTTCACGCACCCATTCACGTCAATGGGTGCGTGATGCGCGAACAATGCACAAATATAGGACATGTCGTGAGTTTTACGCAGCGGACACACGGACACACGCTGCGTGAAAATCACTGACAGTCTGAATGGCCCCATAGATTAATATAGGTCCGTGCGAGGCGCGTGAAAATCACGCACGTTGCACGGATGTATTACACGTTCGTCTGAATAAGCCCTAACAATAAGGCCTAGTTCACAGAGTTTTTGGGCCTTGATATTGACTCGGACACTGCGTCAGAATCAGCACCAAAAAAACTTCCAAAACCGCCTCCCATTGATTTAATCTGAAATCAATGGGAGCCAGTCGCGGAAAAAAGAAAAATCAGCACGTCCTTTCTTGCCGCGGTTCTGCCTCTGACCTCCCATCTAAATCAATGGGAGGCAGAAAATGCATTTTTCGCTGCGTTTTTTGTCTGCTGTCATCAATCGCCGCGGGCAAAAAACGCGGCAAGATAGTGTGGGCAGGTCAAAATCTGCCTCAAAATTCGGTGCGCAGTTCCAGGCGGGTGCGCATGCGCGGGAGTTTGCGGGTGTGCGCGATCGGTCGCACGGGCGGCAGTGTTTGACAACCCCCATGCTACCCAGGGCCGCCATCAGGGGGGGTATTATGGGTACTGATGTGAGAGGCCCGGCCAAACCTAATTGAAAGGGGGGCCCGCAGCTCACGACATTCTTTTGGTGAAAAAAACAAGCCCCATTGCAGGGGCCTGTTTTTTTTCTACCAAAGGCAAGTCGCGGCAGTTGCCGGGCCCCCCTTTCAATTAGGTTTAGCCGGGCCTCTCACATCAGTACCCATAATACCCCCCCTGATGGCGGCCCTGGGTACCATAATATAGTGCTGGACGGAGTACCGTTAACAGGCGGTGCCACGGTAGGGGGGCCCAGAAAATTTAGCTGTAGGGGGCCCTGAAATTCCTGATGGCGGCCCTGAAGACAGCTGTCTTTAATGTAGCCACTAAGTTGATTTGGAGCTTGTAACTGGTCTGGAGGAGGCTGAACTCTTAATGGTTGGTAGGGGATCAAATACTTATTTCTCTGTACACAATGCAAATAAATATATATAATTTTGACTATGTGATTTTCTGTTTTTTTTTTTAAATATAATCTATCTCTCACTGGTAAAATTAACCTAGCCTAAAAATTCTAGACTGTTCATGACTTTGACAGTGGGCAAACTTACAAAATCAGCAAGGGATCAAATACTTATTTCCTTCACTGTATGTATATATCTACATTTATGTTTGCATGTATGTTGGCATGTATGTATATATGTGCATGTTTGTATGTATATTTGCATGTATATATTTGCATGTATATATTTGCATGTATGTATGTATGTATGTTTGCATGTTTTCATGTTTGTATGTATGTTTGCATGTATGTATGTTGGCATGTATGTATGTATGTTGTCATGCATGTATGTATGTATGTATGTATGTATATATGTGCATGTATGTTTGCATGTATGTTGGCATGTATGTATATATGTGCATGTTTGTATGTATATTTGTATGTATATATTTGCATGTATATATTTGCATGTATGTATGTATGTTTGCATATATGTATGTTGGCATGTATATATGTATATATGTGCATGTATGTATGTTTGCATGTTTTTATTTTTGCATGTATGTTTGCATGTATGTTTATATATATGTGCATGTATGTAATTATGTTTGCATGTATTTATGTTTGCATGTATATTTGTGCATGCTTATATATGTATCTTTGCATGTTTTTATGTATGTTTTCATGTGTGTGTGTGTGTGTGTGTGTGTGTATGCATGTATGTATGTATGATAGTTTGCATGTATGTATGTTTGCATGTATGTATATTTGCAAGTATATATGTGCATGCTTGTATATATGTATGCATATATGTATGTATGTATGTATGTATGCATGTATGTTTGTTCGTTTGTTTGTTTGTTTGTTTGTTTGTATATATGTCTGTATGGCCATGTATGATACTGTCTGCTGGCGCCCTGTATCTAAGTCAACTTCGTGGCAGGCTTCTATACATGTTATAACAGTCAGTATCACACATTAAACTGAATCTAAGCCTACGACATGTTTTATTTCATTTTTTATTTATTTATTTTTTTACAGGTTTGGTGTTTGGACTACGTCGGTTTCGAGGACTACTTAGATTACGGTTTTTTTTCTACAATATAATGGTTAATGAGGGTTGTGTTGGGGGTGCTTTATTTCAATAAAATATTTTATCTATATCTTTGTCTTTTTCTTTTCAAATTTTATTACTAACCACTTTAGTAATGGCCGCTGTCTGAGTGACAACATCCATTACTAAGGCGAGGCTTAGTGTTAGCCGGTGCAGAGGCTAACACTAACCACAATTATTACCCCAGTAACCACCACCACCAGGGGTGCCGGGAAGAGCCAGGTACGATCCAGTACCCGACCATCTGTTGTGATGGTCGGGCTCTGGGGCGGCCGCAGGCTGGTATTATGAGGCTGGGAAGGGCCAAAAACAGTGGACCTTCCCACCCTTGTAATGCTAGGCTGCTGCTGCTGTGTTGTATCTGGCTGGTTATAAAAGTGGGGGGGACCCCACGTCATTTTTTTAAATTATTTATTTATTAATTTTTTTTTTTTTTTTTAAAAAGACATGGGGTTCCACCCAATTTATCATAACCAGCCACATACAACACAGTGTTGTTAGCCTGGGAATGGACAAAACCAGTGGCCCTTCCCACCAATGTAATGCCAGACTGCTGCGGCCTTGTATATGGCTGGTTATTAAAAATGTGGGGGACCCGTCTATTGTTAAAATTGTTAAATTCCCCAAAAAAAAACGACGGCCGCCCCAGTACCCGACCATCACAACAGATGGTCGGGTACTGGATCGTACCAAGCTCTTCCCGGCACCTCTGGTGGTGGTGGGTACCGGGGTAATAATGGGTGGTTAGTGCTAGCCTCTGCACCGGCTAACACTAAGTACCGCCTTAATAATGGACGCTGTCAATCAGCCAACTGCCATTATCTAGGCACTAATAAAGTTTAAAAAAAAACACAAAGACAATTCTTTTTTTATTGAAATAAGAAATCCCCAACAAAACCCTCGTTAACCATTTTATTAAAATTTGAAAAAACGTAGATCCACGCAGTAGTCCAACAAATCGAAGATGTAGTCCAATCGGTACATCAAAATCTGCAACAACATAAAACAACTGTTATCAATGTGAACAATACCAATACTTCTACTCACCTACACACATATATACACGCACACACAAACAAACAACCATACACAAACAGACACACACATATATACACAAACACAACAAGATATACACACACACACACACACACACATATACATGAACTCGCACATATACAAACAAAAACACACATATCCAAACACACACATATACACGAACACACACATATACACAAACAAACACACACACACACACACACACACATATATACACAAACACACACACACATATACACAAACACATATACACAGTTATACACAAACACAACAAGATATACACAAACACACACACATATACACAAACATATACACGAACTAACACATATACACAAACACATATACAAACAAAAACACACATACCCAAACACACACATATACACAAACACACCCATATATACACAAACACACACACATAAACACACACCCATAAACACACACATATACAAAAACACACACACAAACATCTACACACAAACATATACACAAATACACCCATATATACACACACATATACACAAACATATACACAAACACATATACACAAACACACCCATATATACACAAACACACATAAACACATACACACACATATACACAAACACACATATAAAAACAAAAACAGACAAAGACACATACCTAAACACACATATATACACAAACACACACACTGTTTCTTTTAAATGCTGCTGGGGAACCCGCTCAATCAACTATATAAGGCTGTGATACAATGCAGCATTTAAAAGAAACAGGATCCTGACCTGTCCATAGAGTTTAAGGCAGCACAGAGTATTTCAGGAGATGAGCGTGCAGATTCAGTGCTGCTGTGAACTCTGCTCTTACCATTATGTAGCTCTCAGTCTGTTACCTCTCCTCCACTCCTGTCCTCAAGAACACCTTCACATGATTGGCAAGTCACCACGTAATGGTAAGAGCAGAGTTCACAGCAGCACAGAGTATTTCAGGAGATGAGCGTGCGGTTCTTGTGCGGGGTGGTGACTTGCCAATCATGTGAAGGTGTTATTGAGGACAGGAGTGGAGGAGAGGTAATAGACTGAGCTACGTAATGGTAAGAGCAGAGTTCACAGCAGCACAGAATCTGCACGCTCCTCTCCTGAAATATTCTGTGCTGCTGTGAACTCTGCTCTTACCATTACGTAGCTCTCTAAAAAAATAGAACATGTTCTATCTTTTTAACGGCACGGGCACCTTCCCGTGAGAAAACGGGATGGTACCCGTGGCTAACAGAAGTCTATGGGCCCGCTACTTCGGGTCGTAATTATGACCCGTAATAACGGGTGTTTTTACGGTCGTGTGCATGAGGTCCCATAATGACGGGTGACTACGTGTGTGCACCCGTCATTACAGCAGCATTACTAGGCGACGTCAGTAAATAGTCACTGTCCAGGGTGCTGAAAGAGTTAACTGATCGTCAGTAACTGTTTCAGCACCCTGGACAGTGACTACCGATCACAATATAGAGTAACCTGTAAAAAAAAAAAGACGTTCATACTTACCGAGAACTTTCTGCTTCCTCCAGTCCGGTCGCCTGGCCGTTGCCTTGGTGAGGCGTCCCTCTCGACATCCGGCCCGACATTCCTTGATGACGATGCAGCCCATGTGAGCGCTGCAGCCAATCACAGGCTGCAGAGGCCTCTGCAGCCAATCACAGGCTGCAGAGGCCTCTGCAGCCAATCACAGGCTGCCGCGTCAGAAAAGAAGGTCGGACTGGAGGAAGAAGAGGGACTCGTCACCAAGAAAACGACCAGGTACGTATGAAATGCTTTTTATTTTATTTTTAATTAGCAGCCTCTTTTCTCAATCAGTGATTGATAGAGACAAGTGGCTGCCGATTTGTATAATATATTTGACCGGGTTCGGTCAAAACGTGTTCGGCCGAACCCGGTGAAGTTCGGATTCGCTGCGAACAAAACTTTTCCGGAAGTTCGGACCGAAACCGGGTTCGGTTGTCCCGGTTCGCTCATTTCTAGTCCTCAGTCTCATACGCTTTGCGATCCCAGAGCTGTCAATCAAGACTGGGGTTGGGGATCAGCTACAGCGGGAAGCCAGATACTTCATTCAGCATGTGAAGATTAAGACTTCTTTTCCAGGGTGAGTATTTCCCCCACAATGCCGACGTAGGTGTAGAAGAGACAAATTTAGGCATACCTATCTAGTGGTGTTAGCGGTGTGTGGGGGGGAGGACAAAGTCCTGACAGACTCCCTTGAACCACCTGTCATATATTATGCTGCATAAGCAGGTTAACACATGCAAGAGCAGGAAACCAGCAAAAGCAAAGGGTAACCACTAAAAGGGACTGTTCTGTAGCTCCTGTGTGCAAAACGGGGTTAGGCAGAGTTGCCCCGCTTCCACAGCAGAGTGTAATCGATACCTTGAAGGTAGTGGCATAGCAGCCCTACGGACCCAGGGAGGAACTGTCTTCTCCCTACAGAGTGACTGGTGTCATCCCACTATAAGCTGCGACTTGTGAGGCAAGCTGTGATGTAGAGGGAAGACCCTCACTGACACACAGTTGCACGTGTTAGTGCAGGCTGCTTAGCCTTCAGTCATTTTGGCACACTCAAGCACAGTGGGCCTACTGAGTGGTTGAGGTTCCTAACTTCGGCATAAGGGCCGTCTGATAGTGATCTTTTCCTACACTGAGAAAGTTGCCTGCTGTTCTCCACTTCTGATATCTGAATTGTTCAGTTGCACAGTCATATAGTTACTAAATAACACCACTATAAAAGGATAATCTCAAGTATAATCTCGCTGCAAAGTAAGCAAGGAAATACAGGACTGATCCGACATCAGAGGTAAAATAAACAATTACATTAAGTGACTCACAGGTGACATCAACTTTGTAATGGTTTGCTTTCTCGTTTCTTCTACATTCAGACCAGACCGCCATGACCACTATTCTGATAACTTATCTCTGCAGTTTGCTGCATATACCCCCTAGTGTATGTGTTTGTGTATGATTATAATTTATGATCACCATTGGTAACAGGAAATGATGGCAGTGTTTGTTATCTTTGTACAGCATTGAATAATCTGTGCCGCAAATAATGATAAATAAGTAATAAGGTAAATAAATAAAATAAAGCCGTGCAGCAGCTAAGTATTCCTGGAAATTATTTCAAGTTTTTGAAATAAATTATTTGATTTGACGGCATTTCAGCCCTCCTTCTTCCATTTGTTTCAATTATTCATTGCTTTTAACACAGAAAACACTCAGTTACATGTATAAATATGGATAAAATAGCAATAAAACTCTACAAATCACTTTAAATATGATAAAGCGGAGACAGAGGATAATGTGTCAGAATGTATAAATGTATTTCCATTTATGTATAAAGAAGAATAAAATGGCAGTGATACTCTAAAAACTCCCGGCAAATACAACCATTAAACTGACTGGGACAGTCCTAATCCCTGATGAACATGCATAGTTGCACTGGTTTTCTATAAGCAGTTACTAATCTCCTCAATGAGACTATTACAGGTGTGGATAATAAAAGGCTGTGCATTGCCACAATTTCTTCTATTGATTCTTTTACAAATTCAGTTAATACATAAAATGAACAACTTGAAAGATAAGCTCCAGAGTGTTTCATTTCTTTCTCATACTTAGGCTGACAGTTGAACTTCCAATGTATTCCAATAATGCATATTTATGAATGTAAAGCTTTGAGCTATCGTGTAGTATGTTTTATGCATTTTTTTGTTCTTTATGCAATGCTATCTAATGAGGTTAACACTGGTAAAGTATTTAAAGTGGCAACAGTGTCCTATAATTTAATCATAAATGAGATGTTGATGTGATAATGAATGTAGATGACCTTGACTTCCTTCCGTACATATTGATATATGTATATATGTATATATATATATATATTTATATATATATATATATATATATATATATATATATATATGTGTGTGTGTGATAGATAGAGATAGAAGAGGAGAATCCTGTTGGTGTGCAGTGTATAAAATACTTGATAGCTTTTAGACTCTGCCCACTAGCTCAGAAAAAAATGAGAATTAGAAATAGAGCCTGCAGAGGAAAATATGAAAAAAAAAAAAGCCATATACAAGTTGTATAATGGTTAGAAATAGTGTTATTCCTCATGTACACACATATGACAACTTATTCTAAAAATTCACCTGAAAAGTTAAGCACGCTTTAAAGCTCTTACAATAGACCCTTTCTGTAACTGGAGACTGAACTTTTTTTTCTCTAGGTAGTGTGTCTACTTGTCTAAATGAAAAAGGTGTTCAGAATATTGACTCTTCTCAAAACGAAATACTCTTTTCTATACAGCTGAGTTCTCCATGCCCCTAATCGACCTAAAAGACTGTTGTTTTTCTATGCATTTGTTCTTACTCCAGGCCATCCTTTTTGTTAACTGGTCCTAAGAAATGAACTGCATATTCAGGATGAGATTGCACCTAGTCTTTGTAAAGCGGCAAAATTATGTTGAGTCTTAAGCTCTGGGCCGGTGTCAGCATCTGGCGAACCCGGGAAAGTGTTTGGGCCCACTACCCTTCGCGGGGCCCACTCGGCCGCCGGGTGCTGTCGCTGCCGTCATGGCTCCTCCAGGAGTGGAATCCCTGGCCAGAGTGTTGCCCAAGGGATTCTGCTTCTAGAGGGAGCCTCTGTCTAGAAGGCGGCGCAACTATCGCTGTAGTAGCCATAGCAGCTGCTACGGGGCCCACGGCATGAGGGGGCCTGTGCCACCCACCGTCACGGCCCCCCCATGCCCAGTATCCCCGCCAGCAGCCGCTATGGCTGCTACAGCGGTAGTGAAGCCACATTCAATAGTATCTGCATCCTTAGGACGAAAATACTATCAAACGCTATGGCAGAGCAGGGAGGTAGCTCCCTACTCT
This sequence comes from Rhinoderma darwinii, assembly GCF_050947455.1. NCBI lineage: Eukaryota > Metazoa > Chordata > Amphibia > Anura > Rhinodermatidae > Rhinoderma > Rhinoderma darwinii. The sequence continues at coordinate 65,054,619 of NC_134690.1, forward strand.
GCAATTTACTAGGCTACAGACTCCCAGCCAGAGTGCTAGTAGTGCTCTGCCCGGGATTTTGGCTCTGGGGAAGCCCCTGACATCACAGCCGATAGTCACTATGATGCGGCGAGGGACATATCGCGCCGCCGGCCCGCGATCGCTGTGATTTGGGCAGTCAGTAGTGCCTGACAAATCACAGCATTGCAGCATGGTTAATTGGCAAAAAGAGCCATATCTGAACACAAAACACAAACATGTATGTACACTACCGTTCAAAAGTTTGGGGTCACCAAGACAATTTTGTGTTTTCCATGAAAACTCACACTTATATTTATCAAATGAGTTGCAAAATGACTAGAAAATATAGTCAAGACATTGACAAGGTTAGAAATAATGATTTTTATTTGAAATAATAATTTTCTCCTACAAACTTTGCTTTCGTCTAAGAATGCTCCATTTGCAGCAATTACAGCATTGCAGACCTTTGGCATTCTAGCTGTTAATTTGCAGAGGTAATCGGGAGAAATTTCACCCCATGCTTCCAGAAGCCCATCCCACAAGTTGGATTGGCTTGATGGGCACTTCTTGCGTACCATACGGTCAAGCTGCTCCCACAACAGCTCTATGGGGTTGAGATCTGATGACTGTGCTGGCCACTCCATTACAGATAGAATACCAGCTGCCTGCTTCTTCCCTAAATAGTTATTTACCTGCCATTACATAATTACAAGCCCTTACCTAGTCTACCATCTCTCCTACGCTGACGCTATCATGGACCCCCTTGAGACCCTGACCCAGCAGATGCAGGGCCTCTCCCTACAGGTCCAGGCCCTGGCCCAGAGGGTCAACCAGGGTGACGCTGCCTTAGTAGTACCCCTCACCTCACCTCTAGAACCCGACCTCAAGTTACCTGACCGGTTCTCAGGGGACCGTAAGACGTTTCTCTCCTTCCGGGAGAGTTGCAGACTGTATTTCCGCCTAAAACCCCACTCCTCAAGTTCCGAGAACCAGCGGGTGGGTATCATCATATCCCGACTCCAGGAAGGGCCCCAAGAGTGGGCCTTCTCCTTGGCTCCTGACGCCCCTGAACTTTCCTCTGTTGATCGTTTTTTCTCTGCCCTCGGACTCATTTACGACGAGACTGACAGGACTGCTTTAGCCGAGAGTCAGCTGGTGACCTTACGTCAGGGTAGGAGACCGGTTGAGGAATACTGTTCTGATTTTAGAAAGTGGTGCGTAGCTTCTCGGTGGAACGATCCGGCCCTAAGGTGCCAGTTTAGGTTAAGATTATCTGACGCCCTGAAGGATCTGCTGGTTAGCTACCCCTCTTCTGACTCCCTTGACCAGGTTATTGCCCTAGCAGTACGAATTGACCGACGTCTCAGGGAACGTCAGCTTGAACGCTTCAATGTGCTCCCCTCTGACTTTTCTGCGATTCCCCCCGAGGTCCCGTCTCCTCGCCCCTCCACGGAGGACTCGGAGGTACCTATGCAACTCGAGGCCTCCATGTCCCCTCGACAACGTAGGGAGTTTCGCAGAATGAATGGTCTCTGCTTCTACTGTGGGGACGACAAGCATCTACTGAACACCTGTCCCAGGCGCAAGAATAAGAATCATCGGGGAGGTCACTTGGGCGCACAGGTATTTCCCGTTAATGTGAAACGCAATAAAATTTTGCTTCCCTTTCAGGTCTCGTTTGCTGGCCGGTCTGCCACGGTCAGTGCTTTCGTGGATTCTGGCTCATCTGCTAATATCATGTCTGTGGAATTTGCTATGTCTCTAAAGATGCCTTTTATTTATTTGCCTTATCCTGTCCCGGTAGTGGGTATCGACTCAACTCCCCTTGCTAATGGTTATTTTACTCAGCATACTCCTGTTTTTAAACTCCTGGTTGGCTCCATGCATTTGGAGCAGTGCTCTGTACTGGTGATGCAGGGATTATCGTCTGATCTGGTATTAGGTCTTCCCTGGTTGCAGTTGCATAATCCCACGTTTGATTGGAATACTGGGGATCTCACCAAATGGGGTAGTGAATGTCTTATGTCATGTCTTTCTGTTAACTCTATTTCTCCCCGGGAGGAGGTAAACACGCTTCCTGAGTTTGTTCAGGACTTCGCCGATGTGTTTTCTAAGGAGGCCTCCGAGGTGTTGCCCCCCCCCATAGAGATTACGATTGCGCCATCGATTTGGTGCCTGGTGCCAAGCTTCCTAAGGGTAGGATATTTAATCTTTCATGTCCTGAACGTGAAGCTATGAGGGTGTATATCCAAGAATGCCTGGCCAAGGGTTTAATTCGCCCCTCAACTTCTCCTGTAGGTGCTGGCTTCTTCTTCGTGGGGAAGAAGGATGGTGGTCTTAAGCCGTGCATTGATTATCGTAACCTGAATAAGGTCACCGTAAGGAACCAGTACCCACTTCCTTTGATTCCGGATCTTTTCAATCAGGTTCAGGGAGCCCAATGGTTTTCTAAGTTCGATATACGGGGGGCATATAACCTTATCCGCATCAAAGAGGGGGATGAGTGGAAAACTGCGTTCAACACACCCGAGGGTCATTTCGAATACCTGGTCATGCCCTTTGGGTTGTGTAATGCCCCTGCTGTCTTCCAGAATTTTATTAATGAAATCCTGAGAGATTACCTGGGTAATTTTCTTGTTGTGTACCTTGATGACATACTGGTGTTTTCCAAGGACTGGTCCTCCCACGTGGAGCATGTCAGGAAGGTGCTCCAGGTCCTTCGGGAGAATAATCTGTTTGCTAAGACTGAAAAATGTGTCTTTGGGGTACAGGAGATACCATTTTTAGGGCAAATCCTCACTCCTCATGAATTCCGCATGGACCCTGCCAAGGTTCAGGCTGTGGCGGAATGGGTCCAACCTGCCTCCCTTAAGGCGTTACAGTGTTTTTTAGGGTTCGCCAACTATTACAGGAGATTTATTGCCAACTTCTCGGTCATCGCTAAGCCTCTTACGGACCTTACTCGCAAGGGTGCTGATGTCCTCCATTGGCCCCCTGAGGCCGTCCAGGCCTTTGAGACCCTCAAGAAGTGCTTTATCTCGGCCCCCGTGCTGATTCATCCCAACCAAGAGGAGCCATTTATTGTGGAGGTTGACGCATCCGAGGTGGGAGTGGGGGCCGTCTTGTCCCAGGGTACCAGCTCCCTCACCCATCTCCGCCCCTGTGCTTACTTCTCTAGGAAGTTTTCGCCCACGGAGAGTAACTATGATATTGGCAACCACAAACTTCTAGCCATTAAATGGGCTTTTGAAGAGTGGCGGCACTTCCTGGAGGGGGCCAGACACCAGGTAACGGTCCTTACGGTTCACAAGAATCTGGTTTTCCTAGAATCGGCCCGGAGGCTTAATCCTAGACAAGCTCGGTGGGCACTATTCTTTACCAGATTTAATTTCTTGGTTACCTATAGGGCTGGGTCCAAGAATATTAAGGCTGAATATTCACGTAGTTTCATGGCCAATCCTCCTTCCGAGAAGGATCCTGCTTGTATTTTACCCCCTGGTATAATCGTTTCTGCCACGGATTCTGATTTAGCTTCTGATATCGCGGCTGATCAGGGTGCAGCTCCCGGGAACGTCCCTGGGGACAAACCCGTTTGTTCCCCTGCAATACCGGCTAAGGGTACTCAGGGAAAACCATGACTCCGCTCTATCTGGTCATCCTGGCATCTTGGGCACCAAACACCTCATTACCAGAAACTATTGGTGGCCTGGGTTGCCTAAAGACATTAGGGCTTACGTCGCCGCTTGTGAGGTTTGCGCTAGGTCCAAAACCCCTAGGTCCCGACCTGCGGGCCTACTACGTTCCTTGCCCATTCCCCAGAGACCTTGGACCCATATCTCCATGGATTTTATCACCGATTTGCCTCCATCTCAGGGCAAGTCGGTGGTGTGGGTGGTAGTAGACCTGCTTCAGCAAGATGTGCCACTTTGTGCCCCTTAAGAAGCTACCTAACGCCAAGACGTTAGCTTCTTTGTTTGTGAAACACATCCTGCGTCTCCATGGGGCTCAAGTCAATATCGTTTCTGACAGAGGGGTACAATTTGTTTCCTTATTTTGAAGAGCTTTTTGTAAAAAGTTGGAGATTGATCTGTCCTTCTCCTCCGCCTTCCATCCCGAAACTAATGGCCAAACGGAAAGGACTAACCAATCCCTGGAACAATATTTAAGGTGTTTCATCTCTGACTGTCAATTCGATTGGGTCTCATTCCTTCCCCTTGCTGAATTTTCCCTGAATAACCGGGTCAGTAACTCGTCAGGGGTCTCCCCGTTTTTCTGTAATTTCGGGTTTAACCCAAGGTTCTCCTCCGTTTCCCCTGGTTGTTCCAATAATCCTGAGGTAGAGGATGTTCATCGGGAACTGTGCACTGTCTGGGCCCAGGTTCAGAAGAACCTAGAGGCGTCCCAGAGCGCACAAAAGATTCAGGCGGATAGTAGACGTTCTGCTAACCCCCGGTTTGTCGTCGGGGATTTGGTCTGGTTGTCGTCCAGGAACTTGCGCCTTAAGGTCCCGTCCAGGAAGTTTGCTCCCCGATTTATTGGACCTTATAAGATCATTGAAGTCCTCAACCCTGTATCCTTCCGTCTGGAGCTGCCCCCATCCTTTCGCATACATGACGTCTTCCATGCCTCCCTCCTTAAACGCTGCTCCCCATCCTGGTCCCCCTCGAGGAAACCTCCTGTTCCCGTTCTCACCCCTGAGGGGGTGGAATTCGAGGTGGCCAAGATTATGGACAGTAGGATGGTCCAGGGCTCCCTCCAGTACCTGGTCCATTGGAGAGGATACAGGCCGGAGGAGAGGACTTGGGTTCCTGCCCGTGATGTTCACGCTGGGGTATTGATCAGGAGGTTCCACCTTCTCTTCCCTACTAAACCGGGTCCTCTTAGTAAGGGTCCGGTGGCCCCTCATAAAAGGGGGAGTACTGTTAGGGATCTGCCAGGTACTACGTCTAGGTATAATCCTGGGATTAATCAATCCACACCTGAGGCCAGACCTGTTCGACTGACACCATCTCCCACCAACCAGGGTGGCAGGCTCAGGAGTGGGAGAGCCTATCGCGGCCTGGTCAGTCGGAGTTAGCTCCGCCCCCTGTCCTTTATTACCTGCCGTGTTCTCTTCCTCAGTGCTTCTAATTCTTCTGGATTCCTGGCCTCACTGCTGCTTGCTCCAGCCTGCTCCTGCCGTGCTTCTGCCTTGCTGCAGTTCCGCTTAACCTGCTTTGCTTTGCCCCTGGCTTGCTTCCTTCTCCGTTCTCACTTTGGTATACCCCACTTGATCCTGGTCCTGACTACTCATTCACCGCTCCGTTTCCTCGCGGCGTTCCGTGGCTACTGCCCCTTCCCTTGCGTGTTCCCTGTTTGTTCTCCCGTGCACTTGGACAGCGTAGGGACCGCCGCCCAGTTGTACCCCGTCGCCTAGGGCGGGTCGTTGCAAGTAGGCAGGGACAGGGCGGTGGGTAGATTAGGGCTCACTTTCCCTTCACCTCCTTCCTGCCATTACATATATATATATATATATATATATATATATATATATTGTATATATGTATACACTTTGCCCCAAGGGCTCCATCTTCTATAAAACCGGCTTTGGTTTTACTTGAAGTCTCCAAAGATGAAAATTGTATCACGGAGACATATAACAACTTATGCATGACTAATAAGAATAGTCAATCACTTACAAGCATCATTTTAGGTGAAATGTTGACAACGCTACTGCACGACAGGGAGTAAGTACTGACAGAAGATACCTTGCAAATTTATGATATATGACTCTTGGAGGAAATGTGTTGAAATTCAGAGTCGCCACATAAAAGGAACCTAAAATAAAAAGAAAGATGTCCAATGCCACCCATAATGATCTGCCATAATATATCCTGAAAATATATGAAATGTAATGGTTGCGATAGTATAATATCCTCTGAGATTCTGTCTACACTTCTGAGCATTACCTACTATTTTTGGCTTAAAGCTACTACTAGTAAACACTGGACAAACATACAGGCCCTCAGCGGCAGGGAAATGAGGAATAAACTGTCTACATTTTTGCTATTTTATATTAATTGGATATTTAAACAAATCTTAGGATCCTGAAATTCTTGAGTTGCTGTAAAATACTCAGTTTGCAATAGTTGATAAATGTATGAACTTCAAAAATCTTTACAAAGGCAAAATATGTATTTACTTGCTACTGTACAGTGTATACAGAAAATGTGACATACTGTAAATGGAAATCTATACCGATCTTAGAAAGCTCTGAGTAAGGTGTATCCAAACCGGTGCAAAGGAAAAGTGGAGCAGTTGCCCAAGGCAGGATTCGAACTTTCATTTTTCAGATATTACTTTATACATCCTCAATGTGTATATTTCCAGCAAAGATATATTCATTATTCTATTTTTAGCAATACAGGGACAATATACATATATCCTTGTGCAGGTCAATTGAGACCCACAAGATGGGGCAGGAAGACATCGCAAAATCCATGTATCCGGTACTTAGCTGGTTACCTACGGGACAGTGGAGGACTAAAAAAAAATGGATATGTCCTCCTTTACGGTGTTCTTTTCTTAATGTTATTTGACTGCCAGAATATCATATCATGTTCCACTATTTTATCCAGTAAAAATGTGACCAGAGCCCAACCTTCCAGAGCTTGCACTTTTATACTGCATTTTACATGGGCTTTTACATGGATCTGTCTATTGATCTCCATGAGCCTCAATGCCAATGTGCATCAGTCTCCATCACCGTTTCCTTTTTATAGTGTTTTAGGATTTTTACTTTTTCTCCCACACCCCTGCCCTGCAGCCCTTTTATTGGTATTGCGATGTTAGGTTATGCTCCCACCGATGATGACTGATCCTACTATACCCCATGAATAGATGGGTGTGGCTTCACTCCTTGATCTTAGATCCTTCAGTATATGTCTCTTTTGAATGGACAATTACTTCTTGCTGCAGCCCTCTTATCAGGATTGCTATGTCAGGATATGCGCCCCCTGATGGTGATTGATTCCACTATGCCCCCCAAATAGATAGATGTGGCTGTACTTTTTGATCTTTGGCCCTTCAATACACGCCTCTCTTGAATAGGTGATGACTTTTTGGTACAGCTGCAAAGTTTGATTCCAAAATTTGGGCTACAAAAATTCATGGATGACAACCGCTAGGACTTTTGGCTGTATTTAGTGTATTTGATAACACTATTCGCTTTTGACATGCGAAGATCTCATTCTAAGATACTGAGTGTTGACATGTGCAGTCCGAATTTCTGGATGCCAAGAGCCGCTGCCATCCCTATCCTTTCTCTGCCACATTAGGTCATGTTTATTAATTATATTGGTAATACATGTTTAATGTGCATATATAAAGTGATGAATCTGTCAGTCACCCCTGAGAAAGCTGAACTTTGTATCAGCGATAAGCGTGGGGCTTTGGTTGTAGTGCATGTTTTGACCAGACATCATTTTTCCTCCCTCGACTTCATGCACTTTGTATGACTTTTAATATTTTACTCTTGAACTCATTTAGGTTAGATTTATGGTCTTGCTTTATACCATAATATGTTCATTTGATGTTACGTTACTTATATGCTATTGGCAGTTATTCTATTGCACTTTAGCACTTTTTTTTGTCATCTTTTATATGTCTTCGGGCACTTGCACCTTATATTGATCTATGCGATTTATATGCCATGTATTAGCATTTTATGATCTTGTTGAGTGTAGAGGTTGGTTTATTAACCATTTATTTTCTGTCTGGTCACTCCCGCATTTTGGATCATCACTACAGTAGGGTCATCTCATTATTTGTGACTCTTGTATGAACTATTTATTTTAATTGTGTGTCTGAAGTGTTGCTTATATTTTAATAAAGTGTTAACATTTAGATTTCTATGGGTGTGCATACTTTTCTTTTGTGCTGTCGCTTGTTTTGTGCAATTATAGTTTGCTGGTTGCTTATGTTGCACCCCAATATATTTACATTACGGATGTAGCCATCTTTATCTTGACTCGCTTGATAACTTGCTGCAGCGCGATATCACACGACAAAAGCCATTGAAAAGTCATTCAAAAAGTCAAGATAAAGAATATTGCCACTGTGTGTATTTAATGTGTTAAAAGTCAAGATAAAGACGGCCACATCTATATATTGTTGTATAGTGGTGCCTGCCATTTGTCTATGGTCCATCAATCTTCATTACTTCACTCAGTTGTTTTGTAGGATCCAATATTTTTTTTAATTATTATTATTATTATTATTATTATTGAGGTCAATAAGTAATCAACCGGAAAAAAAAATACTGGAAAAGTAAGTACACTGATCTTTTTTCAATACATTCAAATCAGATGCAGAACAAAAAACACAAGCATGAACCTAGTAAGTTGCAATATGTTGCTTTCCCAAAGGGTTAAGAGACAAGCAAAGATATGTATGGTAACCGGCAAATAAACATGAACCTTGAGTTGATTAACCCCTTAACGCACCATGACGTAACTGTACGTCATGGTGAGCAGTAAGTTCGCGCACCTTGACGTACAGTTACGGCAGTGCTTTGACAGTTAACCGCCGCGCGGCGCTACACCGCAGCGGCGGTTAACTGTGCAGGGTGTCAGCCCTGCTCTCCCCGTTGCCGATCAGCGGCCTGTCGCCGCTGATATCGGCAGTTAACCCCTTAATTGCGGCGCTCGATTTTGAACGCCACAATTAAGGTCTTTAGCGCCGATCGGCAGCCCCCATGTGAAATCACGGGGGCTGGCGATGGTACCCATGGCAACCGGACGCCAGACAATGGCTTCCGGGTTGCCATGTACAGAAGCCTATGAGGACCACCCCGAGGGTGGTCGTCGTAGGCTTCCTGTCAGTGTGACTGTCTCGTCACAATGACAGTTGAAATGCATTACACTACGTGTGTAGTGTAATGTATTCCAGCAGCGATCAGAGCTGCAAGTCTAAGTGTCCCCTAGTGGGACAAGTGAAAAAAGTAAAAAAAAGAATAAAAATGTTTTAAAAAAAGTGTAAAAATAAAAGTTATAAGTGACATAAACAAGAACTGCTTTTTTTCCTATAATAAGTCTTTCATTATAGGAAAAAAAATGAACACGTAAAAAAAAAGTACACATATTTGGTATCACCGCGTTCGTAACGACCCCAACTATAAAACTATAATATTATTTATCCCGCACAGTGAACGCAGCAAAAAAAATAAACGAAAAACAATGCCAGAATCACTATTTTTTGGTCACCACCCCTCACAAAATATGTAATAAAAAGTGATCAAAAAGTCGCATGTACGCCAAAATAGTACCGATACAAACTACAACCCGTCCCGCAAAAAACAAGCCCTTACACAGCTTTTTTGACTGAAAAATAAATAAGTTACGGCTCTCAGAATATGGTGACACAGAAAATACATTATTTTCTAAATGAGTTATTTTATTGCTCAAACGCTGCAAAACATAAAAAAACGTATATACATATGGTATCGCCGTAATCGTACCGACCCGCAGAATAAAGTATAATAGTCATTTATAGCCCAGGGTAAACACCGTCAAAAATAAATAAAAATCATTGTCAGAATTGATGGTTTTTGGTCACCTGGCTTGCCGAAAAATTGAATAAAAAGTGATGAACAAAATCGCATGTACCCCAAAATGGTACCAATGAAAATTACAGATTGTCCTGCACCAAATAAGCCCTCACACGGCTCCGGTGGTGAAAAAATAAAAAAAGTTCCGGCTCCCAGATTATGGCGATGCAAAATGTGTAGAGTGTTCCAAAAGTGGATAAGATCGGGCACCATTTATCAGTGCGACACCGGCCACATATCTGCAGATTATTATTTATTTACCCCATTATTATACCCTCTTATTATGCCCCTGATGTACTCTGCCCAGCCTACATGTGCCCCCACATTATAAACTGAAATACCAGCAAAACGCCAGAGCTACTACCAAGCAAAATATGCGCTCCAAAAGCCAAATGGCGTCCCTCCCTTCTGAGCCCTACAGCGTGTCCAAACAGCCGTTTATGTCCACCGATATGGCATCGTACCAAAAAATGGTACCAATAAAAACGACAGCTCGTCCCGCAAAAAATAAGCCCCCACACCGCTCTATTGACAGAAAAATAAAAAAGTAGTGGCTCTTGGAAAGCGGGGAGGAAAAACGAAAAAGCAAAACATGAATCAGTTCGTAAAGGGTTAATTACTTTCTAATGAAAAAACATTTATGACCACATGTGGGGTATTGCCGTACTCGGGACAAATTGCTTTACAAACGTTGGGGTGCATTTTCTCATTTATCCTTTGTGAAATTGAAAAAATTCAACATTTTAGTGGAAATAATGTTGATATTAATTTTCACGGCCTAATTCTAATAAATTCTGCAAAAGACGTGTGGGGCCTAAATGCTCACTATATCCCTAGATAGATTCCTTAAGTGGTGTAGTTTCCCAAATGGGGTTACTTTTGGGGGGCTTCCACTGTTTCGGTTCCTCAGGGGCTTTGCAAATTCGACATGACACCCAAAAACATTCCAGCTAAATTTGAGCTCCAAAAGCCAAATAGCGCTCCTTCCCTTCTAAGCCCCGGTGTGGGTCCAAACAGTAGTTTATTACCACATATGGGGTATTTACGTAATCAGGAGAAATTGTTTTACAAATGTTGGGGCGCTTTTTCTCCTTTATTCCTTGTAAAAATTAAAAATGGCTACCTTTTTTCAGAAAAAAAGTAGATTTTCATCTTCACATACTAATTCAAATAAATTTAGCAAAAAAACTGTGGGTTCAAAATGCTAACTATACCCATAGATAAATTACTTGAGGGGTATAGTTTCCAAAATGGGGTCACTATTGGGGGGTTTCCACGGTTTTCTTCCCTCCAGTGCATTGCAAACGCGACACGGCACTGAAAACTATTCCAGCAAAATCAGAAATCCAAAATCCAAATGGTGCTCCTTCTCTTCTGAGCCCTGCTGTGGGTCCAAACAGCAATTTATTACCACATATGGGGTATTGCTATAATCGGAAGACATTGCTTTACATATGTTGGGGTGTTTTTTCTACTTTATTCCTTGTAAAAATTTAACATTTCCTAATTTTTTCACAAAAAAAGTAGATTTTCACCTTCACATACTAATTCAAATAAATTTAGCAAAAAAACTGTGGGTTCAAAATGCTAACTATACCCATAGATAAATTCCTTGAGGGGTATAGTTTCCAAAATGGGGTCACTTTTGGGGTGTTTCCACTGTTTTGGCAGCACAAGGCCTCCTCACACCTGACATGGTACCTAAAATATATTCTAATAAAATAGAGGCCCAAAATCCACTAGGTGCTCCTTTGCTTCTGAGGCCGGTGCTTCAGTCCATGACTGCGCTAGGGCCACATGTGCGGTATTTCTAAAAACTGCAGAATCTGGGCAATAAATATTGAGTTGCATTTCTTGGGTAAAACCTTCTGTGGTATAGAAAAAATTTATTACAAATGAATTTTTGAAGAAAAAAAATGAAATTTGTAAATTTCACCTCTACTTTGCTTTAATTCCTGTGAAACGCCTAAAGGGCTAAAATACTTTGTGAATGCTGTTTTGAATACTTTGATGGGTGCAGTTTTCAAAATGGGGTGATTTATGGGGACTTTCTAATATATAAGGCCCTCAAAGCCATTTCAGAACTGAACTGGTCCCTGAAAAAATAGCCTTTTGAAATTTTCTTGAAAATATGAGAAATTGCTGCTAAAGTTCTAAGCGTTGTAACATCCTAGAAAAATAAAAATGTTCAAAAAACGACGCAAACATAAAGTAGACATATGGGAAATATAAACTAGTATGTATTTTGTGTGGTATTACTATCTGTTTTACAAGTAAATACATTAAAATTTAGAAAAATGCTAATTTTTGCTAATTTTCTCTAAATTTTGGCGTTTCTTACAAATAAATATTGAATTTAATGACAAAATTTTTTCAGTATCATAAAGTACAACATGTCACGAGAAAACAATCCCAGAATCGCTTGGATAGGTAAAAGCATTCTGGAGTTATTACCACATAAAGTGACACATGTCAGATTTGCAAAAATGGGGCTGGTCCTGAAGGCCAAAACAGGCTTAGACACTAAGGGGTTAAAGTTGTTGCCTGGCTTAGAAAACCCATTTTCACATACCCCATTAGCTAATAGAGGGGAGCCCCCCAATGCAGGACCACCATAAATTAGCTGGAGCAAAAGGCATCTACAGATTCTCTGGATGAACCGCACATACAATGTTTAATTTTCCAGGTGGGGGCGCTGCAAGAGATACTTGCTGCTGTTTCTTCACAAATTACAGTTGATTACTGGTGGTTCCATCAGTGGGACACCCTGTGATCAGTTTACTTTCTGAGGACCCTTCTAAGTAAAAGGAATTGTAAAAAGTGGACAGCCTCTTTAGGGACAAACTTTAATTTTCGCTGTTATTTTATATAAAACATTGGATGGAACTATTTCAAGTAAGAAACGTCCTTTACAGTTAATTGAATAAAAACCTTTCATATTAAAAATCAATTTATTCTTATATTTCTGCCTTAATATAAGTAGAGGATGGACCCAGAGTAAAAATATAAGACTGGAATTTGGAAAATTACATTTTTTTTCTGGTATTTTTAATTGTAGTAAATTTCTCAGAAATTCTGTAGATTATTGAAGTGCGGTATATGCATTTGCCTTCCATACACTAATTTAATTCTATTTTAGTTACTTTATTTTGTAGAGTTTACAGGGAAATACTAACTACTATCCAAATTTTCAATTTGAAAAGTTCTGAATAATATTTTAAAAATCTTGTTGGCAATTCTGTTTCTAAAGCAGTAATCAAATTAAAGAGTTCTATCCCTAAAGCTGGCACGAGCAAGTAGAATCATGAACATTTTATATTTATTTTAGTAAGGTTTTGAAAATGCTTGAATAAGACTGAAAAAAAAACTGCCTAAAAAAGTGCAGCTGGAATATCAGTAGGATTGCCAGTGCTTTAAAGATTAGTGTTTCTTTATTTCTTCTAGTCCCCACCATTCCTGAGATATTGTGCCATTAACTTTGGTGCCCGATAGACAAGTGAGGCCTTTGACTTTCAAGTGGGGGTTTCTGTCCTGTGTTGGCAATTTCAAATTATTTGGAAGCAAGGCCTACTTTTTTGGGTTCATTTTTACTTTACGCTGACTCTTCTCCTTTAACAAGATTTCAATTTAATGCAGTTCTTAAAAATTGCTTGAATTTTATTAATTTAGAATGTTTTGGCTTTTCGTCTCATTCATTCCGCATCGGTGCTGCAACAGAGGCGGCCAGGATGGGTCTAGATGATACAATTATTAAAACGTTAGGAAGATGGGATTCCGATAGATTTAGATTATGTTAGACCAAATCTTGCTCTGTTTTAATTTTTAATTCCTTTTTTCAGTAAGCCAGTTTCTGTTTGGATATGTGGCCATTCTTTCATTTTCTGGGCATGGAAGAGAGCGGCTGAACGAAATTCAATTAATTTATTTATGGATCCTAACCTAGTGAGATTCTTCTGGTTTGGTCATAGGGGTTTAAGATGGAAATACATGGTACAATATTTAAAGGAGACGAAATTTAATTTTCAGGATCCTGATGCTGTGATTGTTCATGCAGGTGGTAACAACTTGGGCAAAGTTAATACTTTAGATCTTATTTTTGAAATGAAACGAGTTTAATATTTATTTATTCTATTTATTATGTAACCCCTTAATAAATACCGTGGCCATTTTATTCCATCTGCATTGTCTCTTGGTCTTTATTTATTAATTACAATTTTAGTATGTGTGTTTTGAAGGTTGGGTGGCGCTTGTGTTACCATGAATAGCATAGTTGACTACGGTATTCATTCCGTCAAAACGATAGAACACTTGCACAACTGAGACAAACGGAAACCATTGGAATCCGTTCGTTTCAGTCAGGGTCCCGTTCTGAAGGGAAGCTCCAATGGAACATCGGAACAGGACCCTGACGCAGATGTGAACAAAGCCTTACTCCTGCAATTCCTGTAGCTTGTCATGTCACAGATATCAAATATGTAAATATTTATGTTTTATGACTTTATTTAACCCCTTAATGACCAGCCTATTTTAGACCTTAACGACCAAGCTATTTTTTACGTTTTTCCATTGACGCATTCCAAGAGTTATAACTTTTTTATTTTTGCGTCTACATAGCTGTATAAGGTCTTGTTTTTTGCGGGACAAGTTGTATTTTTTAATAGCACCATTTTGAGGTACATATTATTTATTGACTAACTATTATTAACTTTTTTTGGGGGGGAAATAGAAAAAAATCTGACATTTCGCCACTCTTTTTTGCGTCCTAAATCTACACCGTTTACCGTGTGGTATAAATAACACAATAACTTTATTCAGCGGGTATTTACTATTGCAGCGATACCAAATTTGTATAGATTTTGTATGTTTTACTACTTTTACACAGTAAAAACGCTTTTTTTTCAAAATTATTTGGTTTTGTGTCTCCATATTTGAAGAGCCGTAACGTTTTTATTTTTTTGCCGATGCAGTTGTTTGAGGGCTTTTTTTTTGCGGGAAGACATGTAGTTTTTATTGGTACCATTTTGGAGTAGATGCGACTTTTTGATCACTTTTTATGGTTCAATCTTTTTTATTGGTGATTTCAAACAGAAACAAAAAGAACATGATCAATAACCACATATCTTCATATTTGCAAAGCGAAAATACACAATACATTCTCCCAGGTTTGCGGAAATACAAATTGCTAACCCGGAATGCGGAAATTGATCAGGAGAACAAATACCAAGCAGGTATATTCAGAACAAATACAACAATAAGAACAATGATAAAAACTTAACAGGTATACATTACAGATCATCTCTCTAAATATATCACAAATAGAGCTTATGGACATATCATATCAATCGTCATACAGTTAGACATTCCGAGCTATTCCTCCACGCGTCCCATACCCCTGAGAAAGAAGAGAAGTTGCTTGATCCATATTTCAGTATCCTTTCGTACATATAAGTGTTATTAATGGAAGAGATTACCTCTGCTCGTGTTGGAATGGAAGGAGACTTCCAATATCTTGTCACCGCAGTTTTAGCAATGATCAGTATTTTACATATAAGGATCCTAAATCTGGGAGGGATTACATTGAGGTCTAGAAATAGAAGTGCCATTTGTGGGGTATTAGGGATCAGTTGGTTCGTCAGAGTAGAAATCAAGCTGAATATATCTTGCCAGTATGACGTTAGAAGTGGGCATTTCCATAGAACATGAAGCATAGTGCCCCTCTATCCACACCCTCTCCAGCATCTACATGAGGAAGTCAGGTACATCTTACTTAAGCGATCCTGCGTATAATACCACCGTAGCATGGCTTTCATCGCAGCTTCATAATGAGAACTAAATTGCAGTGATTTATGTATCCATTTGAAAGCACTTGTCCACCTCTCAGGTGCAAACGACTGTCCCAACTCATTTTCCCAATCTTTGTATGGGTACGATTTAAGAAATGAGTTGTGAGCATGTATAAAGTTATAAATTACTTTAAGGCCTTTACTTCGTCTTGAGAGAATGGAAAATATAGAATTATTACAGTAAGTCGTCTCCTTACGTTGGTGAAGTAGAAAATGGTGAATTCTTAGGTAAGTATAGAACTCCGTGTCAGGTAAATGAAACTGTTGGGACAGTCTCCCAAATTATATCATATGAGAACCTTCCAAAAGTTGGGACAAGTCCTTCACCCCCTTCAGCTTCCAAGGCCTAATATTTAGATTGGGAATAGCTACTGCCAGTAGGTCTATTGGGGAATTCGTCCCAGATAAGGGGCTGCGAGAATGAGAGTATTCATGAAATTTCGACCAGCTATAAATAGATGCCCTTGTCAGTGGAGTAACGCTAGGAGGAATCGGTAATTTCCAACACGAAGCTAACAATAACATTTTCAACGGTAGAGGGTGCGCCCAACAAGATTCAATATGCAGCCAATGTTTACTAGTATCCGCTAGCCACCACAAAGTTAGTTGTGACACCTGAGAGGCTAAATAATAATGATAAATGTGAGGCACCCCCAATCCACCTGCATTCCGGTCTTTGGATAATAATCTATAGGAAGTTCTGGGATGTTGCCTGGCCCATATGAAGTGGGAGATTATCCTTTGAATCGAGACGAAAAAGGACATGGGGATCTGAATAGGGAGGGTACGAAACAGGTACAACAGTTTCGGAAGCAATAACATCTTAAAGGCGGCAATCCTCCCAATCCAAGATTCCTCTGATTTAGTCATCCTCTGTGTTTCTAATTGTATGTTTGCTAATAAAGATTCATAATTTAGCTTAAAGAGCTTTTTATGTGTATCAGTCAGCATAACCCCCAAGTAGTTAATGCCGTCCGTTCGCCAGTCAAAGGGAAATTTAGTTTTCAAAAAATATAAAGATTGCCTCGAAATGTTTTGTGGGAGAACCTGCGACTTTTGGGTATTCAGTATATAGTAGGACAGGTTCCCAAATTGTTTAATAATATCCATAACCTGAACAAGACAAGTCTCCGGGTCAGATAGTGTCAGAATAATGTCATCCGCATATAATGAAATAGTATGTGTGCGGTCCCCTATTGTAATGCCTTGGATCTCGGGGTGTTCCCTCAACGCTTGGGCCAGAGGTTCTATTGATAATACAAAGATCAGCGGCGATAGAGGGCACCCTTGTCTGGTCCCATTAGTGATGGGAAATTCATCAGAGAGTGCTCCATTCGTAAATATTTTAGCAGATGGTGCAGAATATAATGCTGAGATCGCGTCTAAGATACTTCCCCTGAAACCCATGTGTCGGAGAACCGAGAATGCATACGACCAGCTAATCCGGTCAAACGCCTTCTCGGCGTCCAGTGACAACAGTAATGACGGCAATCCACGGGATTCAAAAATATGTAATATGTTCAACACTCTCCTGGTGTTCTCAAACGCCTGTCGGCCTTTGACAAATCCCACTTGATCATCTCTCACCAGAACTGGCAAAATAGGAGCCAGGTGGTTCGCCAATAATTTAGCAGATATCTTTATATCAGAGTTAAGCAATGATATAGGCCTAAAGTTCTGAGGTATATCAGGAGTTTTCCCTGGCTTGGGTGGATAAGAGACACAAAACACAGCGCCACATAGTGTAGATTACCAAGGTAAAAAGGTGCAAAATCCAGAAATCCAATTAGGTGCTCACCTAGGATCAAAGGACAACGAACAGTGGAGAGAATGGTTGCTGCTGCTGCCAGGACTCGGTGCCGGTGTTCCACGGAAGACCGCAAAGGATATACTGATATACAGATAAAAAATAGAGTCTCCAAGGCGCTGCTGCACGGGAAAAGCAATGAGCATAAAGGAAGTGTATGGTATAGGTAATTTATTCAAAACAAGGCTACGCGTTTCAATGCCGCACCGGCATCTTCATCAGGCCATAAAAGAAACATAACATCAGCACAGTTTAAATACACACTGAACAATTAAAAAACCCGCCAATGTGACTGGGGTCAAAGTTCTCAGATGACGTCACGAATGAAAAGGAATGTAACAATTCACACGAGGCAGTAAATGGTATAATCAGCGGTCAGGACCATGGACAGCAGCAATGTCAAACATACGCAACTGCATAGAAAGGAAACACATAGCCGACAAAACAATAATGGTACATCGGGTATAAAATTGCAAAATGGAATAAATTATGATTAAAATAAGCACAATGCTGGATTAAAAAATATGACATTAATAAAAGAACTAAAAGAAGGAAAGGAAATATCCAGATCTACAGTAAAACTTACATATATATATGTGCGGCAATACGATTACTTAGAAAAGAAGGCATCCAGATGGATATTAAATGAAAGCATCCAAATAGATGTTAAAAAACATATGAATGATTATGGAAGGACAGAATAATGATAACAGAATAATATTGAAACATCTGAAACAAAAGCTGAAAACAATAGCATCCAAAAGTATGCTAAAGTGACAGCGCATTTGCAGATAGAAAGACGGGAATAAAATGAAGCTGTACTCTGAAAATAATAGCAATAGCGATACAATAAGATACCATTATAAACTGATATTATGATGAGATAATATACAATTATGGAATACAATTATGTAATAATATACAGTCCTGGAAACCACTAATGTCGATACAGTAATAAATAAATAAACGGATTATAGACATAAAAACGGGATACAAGGGAAAGGGATATATAACCACCAATGTATAGATATATCATAAGAGGGCTAGGTAAGGAAAAAAATTAAACAAAAACATAAGGGAATTATAGGAAAAAATAGGGTATCAAGAAAATAAATAGCAGTAAAGGAGTGACCCTAATAATCTTTATTTAATTGCCAAAAAAAGCCGCTACCTAGAGATGACCTAAATTATGAGCCAAAACGAATTTAAAGGAGTACATGGAGCTAGGAATTGCCAAACAATCGCAAATGTGAGGAAAAAACGGACCCGAATGAACGAGCACCGAAATTACTGTTGAATGGATGGATAGGGCTGTTTATCAATAATAATTAATCTAGGGAAGATTCAGTGAGATCATTTAAACCATACGGTTGTAGAGTCCTGAGTTTAAAAATCCAATAATTTTCGCGCTGCTTAAGTTTATTAAATCTATTTGCAGTATTTGGTAAAATTAGTTCAATGGGTGTGACTGTTATTTCATTAAAAAGATTATTATGAGTGGAGGCGAAATGACGTGAAACACTATGTTTCATAAAACCAGAGGTGACATTGAACCTGTGGCTATTAATTCTGGTTCGCAGGCACTGAGTAGTGCGGCCGATGTATTGTAAACGACAGGGGCATTCAAGCATATAAACAATATATGAACTCCCACAGTTGAGGAAACTATTAATCTTAAAAGATTCATCAGTCACTGTGGATGTATATTTTGTAGCTCTATGAGTGATCACAGCACAGCACATACAGCGTTGATGGCCACATTTAAAAGAGCCTAATAATTTAGGGAGCAAAGTGGAGCTGGTCGTAGATGGGTTGCTCAGTCTACTTGGGGCCAAAATATTTTTTAAAGATTTAGAACGTCTAAAAGTAACTACAGGTTTATTGGGCAATTCACTCTTAAGATAGGGATCACTGGTCAGAATGTGCCAATGCCTCTCTAGGATTTCCCTAATTTTCTTATTACCACTATTGAATGTGGTGATGAAGTTGTTACTAAAATTTTGGGCAGTCTTCTTATCTACTTTTTCCAGAATGCATGATGCTTGGGTTAGTAGGGCAGCTTTACGTCTAGCTCCTTTAATGAGATTGGTTGGAAAATTCTTCTGTTTAAATCTTTTTTCTAAAATCTTACATTCCCTATTGAAATCACTGTTAGTAGTACAATTTTTTCTAATCCTCCTAAATTGACCAAACGGGACATTCTTGATCCATGGTGGATAATGAGCACTATTAAAATTGAGGTAGCTATTGACGTCTACCGTTTTAAAATGAGTTTTCGTGTTAAATTTATTGGAGGCAATGTCAAAAGAAATATTTAAATCCAGAAAATCAATGGACGTGGCTGAAAAAGTATGTGTAAAAGAAAGCCCATACGTGTTCTGATTAAGAAATTCAATAAAAGATGCAGCCTCAGACTCATTACCCATCCAGATGAAGAGAAGATCGTCAATATAGCGTTTATACAATAAAATTTTATTTTTGAACCGATGATCATGGTGTATATAGTGATCTTCAAAATTACCCATATAGAGGTTGGCATATGAGGGTGCGAACCTGGAACCCATAGCACACCCCTTTATTTGGTTGTAATATTTTTTATCGAAGCTAAACGAATTGTGGTGAAGAATAAAATGAACGCATTTGGTGATGAAATCAATCTGAACAGAGGGCATGTTAGTTTTGGTGTTTAGTGCAGATTCAATGACTTCGAGGCCTTTGGAGTGGGGGATATTACTGTATAGAGCAGTGACATCTGCAGTGAGAAAATTAATGGGGTGCATGAGATTAGTTACATTGATAGCAAGAAGCTCTCTAATAACTTGTGTAGAATCCTTGAGATAAGATGATAGGCCGGCCACTAGGGGTTGTAAATGCAGATCAACGAAATGGGAAAGGTTGCTGGTCAAGGACCCAATACCAGAAATAATGGGGCGTCCAGGGGGATTAGTGATGGATTTATGAATCTTGGGAAGATGGTACATAAATGGCAAACTAGGAAATGGCATATGAAGAAAGCCCTTTTCTTTTTTTGTAATAATGCCATCTTGGAAGGCTGTCTCAATTAGATCAGCATATTTTAATGAATGGTCGTGTAAGGGATTCGCTGTCAATGGAATATAGAAATTGGTATCTCCCAAAATTCTGTAGGTCTCCCCCAAATATTCGTCTCTGTTCATAACTACAATGCCTCCTCCTTTGTCAGCTGAACGAATCGCGATATTCTCATTTTTCGCCAATGTTTTAAGGGAATTTCTTTCCTGATATGTGAGATTATCAGATTTGTGAGTAGGTTTGCCAAGAGTTCTAAACTCATTACCTACAAGAGTGGAAAAAGTTTCTAAAAGGGAACCCTGATGGTGCAGGGGATAAAAGCAGGATTTTGGTTTGAGATTAGTGGTGATAACTAACGGAGCAAAATCGCATGTGGTTGATTCAGGCGCAGGGACAGATGTTGCAGATGTAGGCACCATTTTGGAGAGAGAAAAATGTCTAGTAAGAGTTAGTTCACGAATGAACCTATTGAGGTCCATGAAGAGATCAAAATTATTTGGTGATGCAACTGGACAAAAGGAGAGGCCTTTGTTTAGCAAACTGATCTCATGTGGATTCAAAATGTGAGAGGACAGGTTAAAAAGTTTCATTTTTAGTGGTTGATCCGATGTTTCTTTAGAGTTGTGGAAAGGGGTCGTTTTATTGCGTTTGCGACCTCCTCTTCTTCCTCTGTATCTAATTTTCTTTTTATGGAAATTTTCTGTACCAGTGGGAAAAAATGTGTGATAGTTTATATTTTCGGGCTTAGGAGGTAAGTCACAAGTTGGTCGTCGCTGTTGATGGTGGGTGTAACAGGTGGCATGGTTAATTGGGAGGGGAGTCCTAAAAAAGAAGTGGTGGTATCCAGGAAGGATATAGGAGCTAAAAGAGGGGGATCAGAGTTACCATGGGGTGCATCATTGGGGGGTGATGTTGCACAAGCTCCTTCTATATTCGTGGGGAAAGAGTTATCCAATAGATTGGTGGAAATATCATGAGTGGATAATTGTAGCAGAGATGTAGATACATCATGTTCTGAGAGTACCATGGAGATATTTGAAGATGGTGAAATAATAATAGGAGTTGAAGGATTTTCCAGGGTGGATTGAAATTGTAATAAACGAGTTTCTAATTCAGAAGACCTGAACGCATTGACGGGTATATCCGAAAGGTGGTTAATGGAAGGCATAAAATCAGTAGCTTTGGAGCGGGTAGAAACAGTGCTCTTAGAGTTAACCTTGGTTTGAAGACACATAGATTCAGTAGTGTGGGACATTACTGAAAAATTGTCAGAGCGGGTAGGGTTAGTAGGGAGCTCAACAGAATTCATATTCCTGTGGCTGTTTTTGAATGTCCTACTATGGGGTGAAAACCTGCGTGATTCACCCTCTGGGAAACCATTGTGGGGGTACCTGCGAGACCTACCCTCGGTATGGGGGAAAAAAACCTTTTTTCCTGCTCTTTCTTTACTAGTAGTGGATTGATCAATAGTAATATCGATCATAGGTGCTAAATCTGTAATGTTATCCTCAATAGCGTTAGTTTGATGCTCACAACGATCCCTCTTGAATTTATTAGATTTTCGGAGAATCAGATCTTTCTCGTAGGTATTGAGCCTATTATTAATGGATGATTCTATTTTTGAGAAATCAGGGTGGTCAGAAAATTTTGACAACTTATCCTTAATCAAGGAGATCTCGGTTTTCAAAGAGTCACTAACAAAAGTCCTCTTACAGAAGAGCAATTTCAGGGCACCTGATTGGCAGTTGTCTAACAATGCCTTCCAATCAGAGCTAAAATCTATGTCAGAGGGATAAGGATTAGTTAACAATATCCTCAGTCCCCTGGGAGTGATGCTTTCGGCGATATACGTTTGCAAAAACAAGCAGTCTATGTTCTGTTTGGCTTCATTTTTCACAAGATCCTCCAATGTTAAAAACAAGTCAGTCATTACTTTGGTCAGTTCGGGAGTATAGGTGTTACCCTGGCTTGGGTAGCGTTACTATTAAGGCCGATGGATTTTCTTTTGGAAATGTTCCAGTTGCTATTGCTTTTTCAAAGACTGTGTGCATGTGAAGTGTTAAAATAGAAGCAAACATTTTATAATAGTCGTTCGATAACCCATCCGGGCCAGGTGATTTACCCAAGGGTAAGGACGCTATCACTTTAGATATTTCCAAATGGGTAATAGGTGAGTTCTAAGTGTCTATGCCCGCGTCTAATAGTTTTGAGAGAGATAAAGAATTTAGAAATACATTGATATCCTTTTCCGATATCGGATGAGAAAAGGGATCAGATTGCAAGTTATAAAGCGCGCTATAATATTCTTTAAATCTATTGACTATGTCTTTGGGGCTATTTAGTTTCCCAGTATCAGTTACATTCTTTAGGAAAGGAATTCTAGATTTTGTGTGTTGCACCTTAAGACGAGAAGCCAAAAGTCTAGTTGCTTTATCATTCTGAGAATAGTATTTAGCTTTTACTTTCTTTAGGTGTTTTTGGTATGTATGGAGGAGACAGCCACGAAGTTGTTGTCTCAAAGCATTAAGTTGCGCTATTTGTTGTTTAGATTGCTGGGCTTTGTTAATGAGTTCCAGCCTCCTAATCTCCTCAAGTAACGATGAGATTTGGGCATTTCTGTCTTTTTTATCCCTATGACCTAATTTGATGAATGTACCCCTTATGAAAGCTTTGTGAGCGTTCCAAAGAATATTAGGGTCTGATACTGAGTTAACAGAGTTAAAATATTATTTCAGATCGTCTTCAAACATCTGTTTATATTTGGAGTGTGACATAATATAAGTATTATTCCGCCATAAATAAGAACAGCCCATGTTATGTCTCTCTTCTAAAGTTAATGTAATCGCTGCATTGTCAGACCAGGTTATGGTTTCAATAGTTGAAGATTGAGATAACATTAGACCTCCCTATCAACCAGGAACATGTCAATTCTTAAATACGAGCCATGAGCTGCCTAGACAATGAGTAATCTCTCTCCGTGCTATGATGACATCATACAACTCCCTCTGCCACAGTACTTTGTTTAATTGTGGACCATTTCCTCTAGCAGAGGAGGTTGCATCCATAGAAGAGTCAGCAATTAAATGAAAATCTCCACACACTATAAGTCTCCCCTGTTGCAATTTGGACACAATCCGCATTACCCTGTGGGAAAAACAAATCTGATCCTTATTTGGAGCATATACCGAAACTATGGTATAGACGGCATCATTAATTGAGCAGACTAATATAACAATACGCCCCTTTAAAAAAAATTTTCTCCAGAATAGGTTGAAAAGCAAGAGAGTTTTTGAGTGCTATCATGACTCCTCTAGATTTTGACGTATAGTGGGCTTGGTATATGAACGAAAAGTTAGGATGTTTCAATCAGAATGCATCTCTTGATATGATATGCGTTTCCTGGGCGCATACAATATCACATGATAGGGTTTTAGCTTCTGACCATAGGAATGACCTCTTTTGTGGGCTATTCAAACCCTTAACATTTAAAGACATAAGTTTTAGTACCATTTAACCACAATACAGTGAAAGAAATAAGTATTTGATCCATTGCTGATTTTGTAAGTTTGCTCACTGTCAAAGACATGAACAGTCTAGAATTTTTAGGCTAGGTTGATTTTACCAGTGAGAGATAGATTATATTAAAAAAAAAACTGAAAATCACATTGTCAAAATTATATATATTTATTTGCATTGTGCACAGAGAAATAAGTATTTGATCCCTTTGGCAAACAAGACTTAATACTTGGTGGCAAAACCCTTGTTGGCAAGCACAGCAGTCAGACGTTTTTAGTAGCTGATGATGAGGTTTGCACACATGTTAGATGGAATTTTGGCCCACGCCTCTTTGCAGATCATCTGTAAATCATTAAGATTTCGAGGCTGTCGCTTGGCAACTCGGATCTTCAGCTCCCTCCATAAGTTTTCGATGGGATTAAGGTCTGGAGACTGGCTAGGCCACTCCATGACCTTAATGTGCTTCTTTTTGAGCCACTCCTTTGTTGCCTTGGCTGTATGTTTCGGGTCATTGTCGTGCTGGAAGACCCAGCCACGAGCCATTTTTACTGTCCTGGTGGAGGGAAGGAGGTTGTCACTCAGGATTTGACGGTACATGGCTCCATCCATTCTCCCATTGATGCGGTGAAGTAGTCCTGTGCCCTTAGCAGAGAAACACCCCCAAAACATAATGTTTCCACCTCCATGCTTGACAGTGGGGACGGTGTTCTTTGGGTCATAGGCAGTATTTCTCTTCCTCCAAACACGGCGAGTTGAGTTAATGCCAAATAGCTCAATTTTAGTCTCATCTGACCACAGCACCTTCTCCCAATCACTCTCAGAATTATCCAGATGTTCATTTGCAAACTTCAGACGGGCCTGTACATGTGCCTTCTTGAGCAGGGGGACCTTGCGGGCACTGCAGGATTTTAATCCATTACGGCGTAATGTGTTACCAATGGTTTTCTTGGTGACTGTGGTCCCAGCTGCCTTGAGATCATTTACAAGTTCCCCCCGTGTAGTTTTCGGCTGATCTCTCACCTTCCTCAGGATCAAGGATACCCCACGAGGTGAGATTTTGCATGGAGCCCCAGAACGATGTCGACTGACAGTCATTTTGTATGTCTTCCATTTTCTTACTATTGCACCAACAGTTTTCTCCTTCTCACCCAGCGTCTTACTTATGGTTTTGTAGCCCATTCCAGCATTGTGCAGGTCTATGATCTTGTCCCTGATATCCTTAGAAAGCTCTTTGGTCTTGCCCATGTTGTAGAGGTTAGAGTCAGACTGATTAATTGAGTCTGTGGACAGGAGTCTTTTGTACAGGTGACCATTTAAGACAGCTGTCTTTAATGCAGGCACCAAGTTGATTTGGAGTGTGTAACTGGTCTGGAGGAGGCTGAACTCTTAATGGTTGGTAAGGGATCAAATACTTATTTCTCTGTGCACAATGCAAATAAATATATATAATTTTGACTATGTGATTTTCTTTTTTTTTTTTTATATATAATCTATCTCTCACTGGTAAAATTAACCTAGCCTAAAAATTCTAGACTGTTCATGACTTTGACAGTGGGCAAACTTACAAAATCAGCAAGGGATCAAATACTTATTTCCTCCACTGTATATAGTAAGCTATGAACCTCCGTTGTTGTACCTCTATATGTCATCATCCTACCGACTGAGTACTGTATTAACGGCAATAATGTCATATGTCGACTGATAAAGAGACCTGACCAGCATAGTACACCATAAGTGAAAAGATACAAACAGAAAAACAAAAATGTAACACAAGCAAAGAAATTATTTAATTGCGCTCCAACGAATATTTGAACAAAAGGAGATAGCATATCAGCTACCTAAGGTGTGAGGGCAAATAAACTAGAGTCCCCGTTTACCGAATCTGGATGGGTGAGAAGATCAAAGCACCCATGCGGTAATCTATAGACCTCAGAGTTTATCCCTTCTCCGGAATCCCACAACCTGCCAATCATCCGATAAATGTCGAGGTGGTTGCTGTTTCATCTGAGTGTTCACTGGAAGCCGCAGGTCCCATTTTTTCAACAAATTGAGTCCATCCTCCACATTCTTAATAGCATAGAAGGTATTATCTCTAGTAATGAGCAGGCGAACCGGAAATCCCCATTTGTAGATAATCTTATTCTCCCTTAAGATGGTAGTTATAGGAGTAAGTTGACGACTCAGTTGAAGCGTTGCCGCAGACAGGTCTATGTATAATGACAACTGATGGTACGGTTCCGGTAGTTGACCAGCTTTACGCGTCTGTAAAGGATCTGCCAGGCACTACGTCTGGGTATACTCCCAGGATTAATCAGTCGACACCTGAGGCCAGACCTCTGAGACTGACACCTGCTCCCACCAATCAGGGTGGCAGGCTCAGGAGTGGGAGAGCCTATCGCGGCCTGGTCAGTCAGAGTTAGCTCCGCCCCCTGTCCATTTATACCTGCCGTTTTCTCTTCCTCCTTGCTTGTTATTCTTCTTGGATTCCTGGCCCCACTGCTGCCTTGCTCCAGCCTGCTTCTGCCGTGCTTCTGCCTTGCTGCAGTTCCGTTTATCCATTGCTCTGCCCCTGGCTTGCTTCCGCTCTGTGCTCCCGTTTGTATATTCCACTACTTCCTGATCCTGACTGGCTCATTCACCGCTCCGTTTCCTCGCGCCGTTCCGTTGGCTACTGTATTCCCTTGCGTGTTCCCTGTTTGTACTCCCTTGCACTTAGACAGCGTAGGGACCGCCGCCAAGTTGTACCCCGTCGCCTAGGGCGGGTCGTTGCAAGTAGGCAGGGACAGGGCGGTGGGTAGATTAGGGCTCACTTGTTCCCTTCACCTCCTTCCTGCCATTACAGCGTCATTTCCATTAAATTTTCTTTCACGTGGTAGAAATTTATGCGCACCAGCACATCTCTTGCCACATTTTCCGCCAAGCTCTGTGAGCTCTATCAATAGTCATGTCTGCCTCGGTACATGTCGGTAGCATGGCCTTCATAAACGACTGTAAATATGGTACAAGAGCCGAAAGGGTTATACTTTCAGGTATGCCCCTAAATTTTATATTGTTCCTTCTTGACCTGTCCTCCATGTCTGCCACTTTAGTAAGGAGATATTGCACTTCAGATTCCATCTCATAATGCGCATCTATGAGATTATTATGTGAGCGAGCAAATTTCCCCATTTTGGATACCACTATATGGACTCTCTGATCCACTTCCTGAATAGCAGCGTTTATAGGGTTAATCATTCGCCCAATATCTGTTTGCAGGGATTGGCGTAATGATTTTAGCATCTCTTTCATTATGGAATCAGTCACTGTCTTATCAGACGTGGGCATATCCTCAAATAAGTCGGAGGGGTCTGGAGGTAATATAGCCATAATAACATCATCTCTTACCTCAGACGTAGATGCATTCAACTGAAGTAGCTGCTGTCCTTGTCTTGGCAGGTTGTGTGGAGACGGTGATGTCGGCGCTGATGTGGATGACTCCCTCGTGGGACCCAGGTAAGTATGACTTGTTTGTTGTCCTCGGAAGTCCTGGTCACAGAGCTGGATAGACAGAAGCGAATCATTCCCCATCTGCAGAGGTGTTTGCGACCGAGGAGAACCAGAGATACTCCTTCTTTGTGGCAGCACCAAGGAAATTCGTTCCACTGATCTAGGCGGCGGGTTTGAGGCAGGAGAACTAGCCGGCGAGTGTGTATCAGCGCCATCTTGGCCTTGCTCCGGAGTGCGGGAAAGATAGAAATCCATGAATTTCTCCGTTTTTTTCAGTGGCTTCTTCCTTCTCGGCATGTTACTGTATGTAACCCCGAAGTCAGGACCACTTATGAGGTCTAAGGCTGTATATTAGTCGCTGGAATCGAGCAACAGGAGCGGGAGCTAAGTACTCACACGTCCATCCAGTTCAGCAGCCAGACCACCCCCCTTTGATCACTGTTTAATCAAATTTTTTTAAAGTCAGGATTCACAGAAAACAGCAATTTTTCCGTCTTTTTTATTACATTTTTTACAGCGTTCACCGTGCGGGTTAAGTAATGTAATAGCTTTATAGTCGGGGTCGGTACGGACAGGCATCTGCTAGGTCATGCCTGCGGCATGATCTAGCAGGCATTCACTACAGGCATTAATTACCCATAACTGTATGTGAGGACATTTCTTCATATTATACACATACAGCTTGTCTGACCAAGTGACCCGGAGTGCTATTACACATATAGCACTATAGAGTATATGTTATCTTTTGAGTAGCCTTCCTGTTCTCTGCATCAGTGTATTTTAATTGTTTGTCTAATTTTAGGTCCTGATGGCCAATATGTTTTTATGATTTATTGTAATAAAGGATTCATACATTTTTGCATGATACAATTTGTACTTGGTGTTATTCTTACCTTTCTGGAGGTGTGATATGTCCTCACATACAGTTATGGGTATTTAATGTCTATTTTCTTTTTGATATGTGCGGATGTTTATTATAGCGTTTATTATAACGTTTATCGTTTGGCTTGTATAGACTTTGTTTTTTGCGGGACGAGTTGTACTTTATGTAGGTACCATTTTTTTGGTACAAATATATTATCGTTTAATTTATATCAATGTTTATTTTGGCGAAAATGCAGAAAAAAAGCAGTTCTGCTGCAGTTTTAATATTTTTTTTTTACACCATACACCGAACATCATAAATAATGTTATACATTTGTTGTTCAGATTTTTACGGTTGTGGCAATACAAATATGTCTATATTATTTCATGTTCTGGGACTTATATTTTTAAAAAAATTCTTATTGTAAAAAAAATGTGTATTTCTGTGTATTTTTGTAACTTTTTTTTTTTAATTTAACATAAAAAAAATTTTTACATTCATTTTACTTTTTTTTTAATCCCATAAAGGGATTTTTAATTTTGATGTTTATTTTTTAACAGTAATGTACTGGCATATATCTATATGCTAGTACATTAGCCTGTGTACTCATTGTAGACAGGCAGTTGTTAGGGCATACCTCAGTATGCCCTAACAACAGGAAATATGTTCAGACAGCCCTGGGGTCCTTCAATGGACCCTGGGCTGTCTGGCCAAGTTATGGACTTTGATCACGTCACAGAAAAGATGCAGAGGGGATGTCATCGGAAGAGGCATATAATTGCACTGGTTGCCCATCCCCTTCAGAATAAAATTCAAACTTATTACTCTTACCCACAAAGCTCTCCACAACGCTGCACCTCCTTACATGTCCTTCCTCATCTCTGTCTATCACCCTACTCGCGCTCTACGTTCTGCCAATGACCTTAGATTAAAATCCTCCATAATCCGAACCTCCCACTCCCGTCTCCAAGATTTTTCTCGTGCTGCACCAGTCCTCTGGAATGCGCTACCACAGACAATCAGATTAATTGAGTTTTAAACGTGCCCTGAAAACACATCTATTTAGACAGGCCTATAACATTCCCTAATCTGACTTCTTCCCATGGACCCCCTTTTAGATTAGGTATCAGAATAAGATTCCCTCACACTCCTTCTCTTCATGTCCACAATTAAAATGAACTGTAATGACGGGGTAGGGAGACAGACAGGTGAGCCCTAATCTACCCGCCACTCAGTCCCTGCCTACTTGCACGGCCCGTCCTAGGCGACGGCGTACAACTGGGCGACGGTCCCTATGCTCAATATGTGCATGACAGACAAACAGACAAGGGTACACAGAAGCTAAGGGAAATGGGGCAGTTGCCCACGGCAACACCGTGAGCAACAAGAGTAGTGAACAAGCCGAGTCAAACCAGGAGTGTACGAGGTACCAAATGCAGAGCAGGAGAGTAGTCAGTAAAGCAGGTTCAATGTGAAGCGAGGACAATAGTACAAGCAGCAGCAGCAGAGCCAGGAAACAGGCAGAATCACAGGCAAAGGAGGAAATGAAGGTATAAATAGACAGAGGGCGGGAGCTAGCTCCTACTGGCCAGGCTGTGATAGGCTCTCCCACTTCTCAGCCTCCCAGCCCGAGTGGTAGATGATCGAGTCACTCTATCAGACTTAGGAGCAGGTGCAGACTGATTAACCACGGGCGTCGACACAGAAGCTGTGTCTGGCAGATCCTTTAAAAACAATACACATTTTGATGTGTAAGAGGACCTAAAGAGAGGCGCTGCTGTTAGTGAAGATAATGATGATGACAAGCGGTTAGAAAATAAATAACTGGTTTTAATGGAGATAAGCAGGCAACGCGTTTCAATGTTGGACTAACGTCTTCATCAGGCCATCTCTTCATGTCCGTCATACATGGATACTGGCTGGTGACCGGCTCTTGCAGCTTTATGTTACCACCCATGTGTATACAAAATGGCTGGACTATTTTACAGAACAAACACTGTTACTCTTTGTGTCTCCCTTATTTCCTCATAGATTGTAAGCTCTTGCGAGCAAGGTTCTCACTCCTCTTGTTTGAATTGTAAATTAACTTTGTCACTATGTAATGTCTGATATTGTCTGTTTCATGTTCCCTCTAAATTGTAAAGTGCTGCGTAATATGTTGGCGCTATATAAATAAAGATTATTATTATATTATTATTATTATACCTCATCCAGTACTTGTAGGTCTCCACAGGACAACACAGACGCATCCTCACTGAGGGTCTTTGACTTAGGGCTAAGCCTACGATTAGATAACGTCTGAGATTGAGCAGATCCTAGTTCTTTTATGGATTCGGTTACACATTCTCTAATGATAGCTTTCTTGTCTCTTGATATGGCGGTCTCACTTAGAAGACACTTTTCCGTTTCTTCGCTCATATCTTCTTTTGTCCTCAGAAGCTTGACTGGACATCTGATAACAGAAACACATAAATGTAATAATGATCCCAAGTGTAACTGAAGAGAGAAAACTTCTCCTTTGCAACTTGCTTTGAAAGGGCCAGCAGACAACTCAGCAGCCTATGAGGAGATTCTTCACAGGCAACTAACTGATCAGACTGGGGCTTTAAATACTTCAGGAAACAATAGACCCCTCCCAGTGGGAGAACCCACTGGTTTGGTAACTCCCCCTCTTTAGTAGGAGCTTCTTCATGAAGAAAAAACACCCTACCCAAGAAACAGGGGAGAGACACCTAAAGACTGTCCTTTCTATAAGAGAAAACCTCTAAAATTGAAGCTCTACTAATCCCTGCATATAATTTGTTTTCAGAGCGCAGTCTCTAGCTCTGCCCCCTGACCGGCGTGAGGAGCGAAGGAACAGCCAATCAGGAGTGCCCCCACCAAAAAGATGGCGGCGCCCATGAAATAGATTAGCTCCAGCTAGAAGAGGGCTGCTGATGTCACCCAGCTCCGCCCCATCTAATCTTACTGGCCAATCGCGTCACAGCAAGCAAGTCCTAAAGCTTGTGCTGTGAACACTAAAAACAGCATCCGAAGTAAAGAAAATATAGAACATAAACCCCTGGACGCCACTACTGGCAAGAAGTTCTGCAAAGCTTCCCCCTCCCAGGAAAGGGGGAACAACCACCTTTAGGAAACCGAACCACCATATCACCTATCATCCCCAACGATAGGGGGGAAAAAAGACACCGGGGGTGGGGCTTAGGTCCCTACATATAGTCTACTTAATTGATTATTTTATTGTTTCTGGTCACCTATCCTACCAGAAGTGGGGTATTAACACATTGGTTTCTGTGCTGCTGCGTAGGACGACCAGGAAAGCTCTTTTTTACTTTTGTAGCTTTGTAGCTTTTTTTACACTAACTTTACCAAACATTATTTTACTTTTTTTGTTTTATTTGTCCCACTAGGGACAACATTTTTAATAGATTTTTAACTGACTGATTTTTAACTATCATGCATCTGAATACTTATGTATTCCAATGCATCATTGCCTGTGCAAAAATACTGGCATGCAATGTCCAAACAGGCTCTCTGACCGGATGACCCTGGGGACCTTTGTTAGGCCACAGGCTGTCATATTATACTGCCAGCCCCAACGAATATGATGACTGGGGTGATGGGGATCCCACTCCCTTTGCTTTCTCTCTATAGGTGTTCTACTCATTACTGATTGCAGAACTTAAAGTGTTAAACAGCCATGATCTGAGCTTTCTGATGAAGTTAACTAAAACAGCCATGCATCGCAGCGTTGCCCGCCGGAGCATTTAGACATACAGGTGCAACCCAATGTACATGATAAACTAAAGTAAAACTAAAAATTTTACTTATTAATTGGTATGGAGAAAGTCCAGACTTCACATAATGTAACCTCAATGTAACTCATACAGGTCATAATTAAGAAAAGGCTCTATAATTGTATAATAAAAAAGTATAAATCACAAATATTTTACCTTATTCAGGTCACGTGATGCATCATTTGCTGTTGTAACTTTTTGAATTGTTTCCCATCAATAGCAGAGTTTAGTTGTCCCACATGTCTGCACCTGTCAACTGACACCTGTTAAAGTAAACTGATGCTGCATCTTTTAATGTGATCCTTAAAGGGGTTTTCCACATTCTGACAACTGATGACCTATTCACCGGGTAGGTCATCTGTATATGATTGGTGCTGGTCCGACACCCGGATTCGCACCGATCTGCCACTCCCTTCGGACACCGGACGATATTGCCAGAAGCAGACAGCTCCGGTCAAAGAAAAGTGGACGAGCTGCAGTACTACAGCTCGGCTCCTATTCAAGTGAATAGGAGCAGAGCTGCAGTTCTGCCGAACGGCCGCTATGCAGTGGTCTGAGCCATCAGCTTCCGGCTCCAACTACTGCATACCATTCCAAACATCCGATGCACAGAGGCAGCCAGAGTGGGGGATCAGTGCAGTGTCTGGGTGTCGGACGTGCTCAGATCATATACTGATGACCTATCCAGTGGATAGGTCATCAGTTGTCAGAAGGTGGAAAACCCCTTTAAGTGGCCCTTTTCTAGAATGTCATGTTTTTACAGTGCTCTAGAATAGTGTCTCCCAGTCCAGGAACCCCAACTGGCCATGTACTGAGCATGTACAGATGATTTAATCAGTTTCTCTAAATCAATAATTAGGACATACGTTTTCTCTATGGAAAATCTCAAGGGCAAAGATTTCTGAGGACTGTATTAGGAAACACTGCTCTATTGTAGAATGACGGTTACATGAATTATGTTTCAGTGCCACAGCTTGTTGTCTGCTATATTACAGATACAGTAGAGCTGCAAGCCACTCACCAGTCACTTTTTCTACAAGCCTACTAATTCACTGTCCACTTAACTCTCGCCTTCCCTGTCCCCTGTTAATACACTCCTACACACTGCTTCAACCAGTGCAGAGGCTGCTGTAACCACAGGACTCTATTAACTAACAAGTTCCCACTGCAGACACAAAAATAGCTTGTCATTTTCTGTTAACCCCTTAATGGCCGGCCTATTTTAAACCTTAACCCCTTAAGGACGCAGCCTAGTTTGGGCCTTAAGGCTCAGAGCCCATTTTTCAAATCTGACATATTTCACTTTATGTGGTAATAACGTCGGAATGCTTAAACCTATCCAAGCGATTCTGAGATTGTTTTCTCGTGACACTTTGGGCTTCATGTTCGTGGTAAAATTTGGTCGATATATTCAGTGTTTATTGGTGAAAAATTGCAAAATTTAGAGAAAATTTTGAAAAAATTGCATTTTTCAGAATTTAAATGCATCTGCTTGTAAAACAGACGGTTATACCACCCAAAATAGTTACTAGTTCACATTTCCCATATGTCTACTTTAGATTGGCATCGTTTTTTTAACATTCTTTTATTTTTCTTGGACGTTACAAGGCTTAGAACATAAACAGCAATTTCTCATATTTTTAAGAAAATTTCAAAAGCCTTTTTTTTAAGGTACCTCTTGAGTTCTGAAGATGGCTTTGAGGGGCCTATGTATTAGAAACCCCCATAAAACACCCCATTTTAAAAACTAGACCCCTCAAAGTATTCAAAACAGCATTTAGAAAGTTTTTTAACCCTTCAGGCATTTCACAGGAATTAAAGCAATGTGGAGGTGAAATTTGCAAATTTCATTTTTCTTGCTGAATTTCAATATTATTCCATTTTTTTCTGTAACACAGAAGATTTTACCAGAGAAATACTACTAAATATGTATTGTCCAGATTCTGCAGTTTTTAGAAATGTCCCACATGTGGCTCTAGTGCGCTCGTGGAATAAAACACAAGCCTCAGAAACAAAGGAGCACCTAGTGCATTTTGAGGCCTCTTTTTTATTAGAATATATTTTAGGCAGCATGCCAGGTTTGAAGAGGTGTTGAGGTATGAAAGCAATGGAAACCCACCAGAAGTGACCCCATTTTGGAAACTAGACCCCTCAAGGAATTCATTTATGGTTGTTGTTATCATTTTGACCACACCGTTTTTTCACAGCACCTATTTGAATTGGGCTGTGAATTAAAAAAATGATATTTTTTTCCATTAAGATGTAATTTTTGTTCAAAATTTCTTATTTTCACAAGGAATAAAACACCCCATTTTGTTGCCCAATTTGTCCTGAGTGCGGCAATACCCCATTTGTGGTGATAAACTGATGTTTGGGCCCATGGCAGGACTCAGAAGGAAAGGACCACCATTTGGCCTACTGGAGCTTTTCTTGTGCTAAGTCATGTATGCAGAAGCCCCTGAGGTACCAGTACAGTTAAAACCCCCGAGAAGTGACCCCATTTTAAAAACTACACCCCTTAAGACATTCATCTAGTGGTGTAGTGAGCATTTTGACCCCACAGTTATTGTGTAAAAGGTAATGCGCAGCAGATGGTGCAAAGTGAGATTTGCAATTTCCTATGCATATATGCCATTTCAGTGTCTGATATATTGTGCCCAGCATGTGCCACTGGAGACATACACCCCATAAATTGTAATGTGGGTTCTCCCGGGTACGGCAATACCCTACATGTGGCTGTTATTAGCTGCCTGGGCACACGACAGGGCTCAGAAGGGAAGGACCACCATTTAGCCTACTGGAGCTTTTCTGGTGCTAAGTCATGTAGGCAGAACCCCTGAGGTACCAGTACAGTTGAAACCCCCGAGAAGTGACCCCATTTTAAAAACTACACCCCTTAAGACATTCATCTAGTGGTGTAGTGAGCATTTTGACCCCACAGTTATTGTGTAAAAGGTAATGCGCAGCAGATGGTGCAAAGTGAGATTTGCAATTTCCTATGCATATATGCCATTTCAGTGTCTGATATATTGTGCCCAGCATGTGCCACTGGAGACATACACCCCATAAATTGTAATGTGGGTTCTCCCGGGTACGGCAATACCCTACATGTGGCTGTTATTAGCTGCCTGGGCACACGACAGGGCTCAGAAGGGAAGGACCACCATTTAGCCTACTGGAGCTTTTCTGGTGCTAAGTCATGTAGGCAGAACCCCTGAGGTACCAGTACAGTTGAAACCCCCGAGAAGTGACCCCATTTTAAAAACTACACCCCTTAAGACATTCATCTAGTGGTGTAGTGAGCATTTTGACCCCACAGTTATTGTGTAAAAGGTAATGCGCAGCAGATGGTGCAAAGTGAGATTTGCAATTTCCTATGCATATATGCCATTTCAGTGTCTGATATATTGTGCCCAGCATGTGCCACTGGAGACATACACCCCATAAATTGTAATGTGGGTTCTCCCGGGTACGGCAATACCCTACATGTGGCTGTTATTAGCTGCCTGGGCACACGACAGGGCTCAGAAGGGAAGGACCACCATTTAGCCTACTGGAGCTTTTCTGGTGCTAAGTCATGTAGGCAGAACCCCTGAGGTACCAGTACAGTTGAAACCCCCGAGAAGTGACCCCATTTTAAAAACTACACCCCTTAAGACATTCATCTAGTGGTGTAGTGAGCATTTTGACCCCACAGTTATTGTGTAAAAGGTAATGCGCAGCAGATGGTGCAAAGTGAGATTTGCAATTTCCTATGCATATATGCCATTTCAGTGTCTGATATATTGTGCCCAGCATGTGCCACTGGAGACATACACCCCATAAATTGTAATGTGGGTTCTCCCGGGTACGGCAATACCCTACATGTGGCTGTTATTAGCTGCCTGGGCACACGACAGGGCTCAGAAGGGAAGGACCACCATTTAGCCTACTGGAGCTTTTCTGGTGCTAAGTCATGTAGGCAGAACCCCTGAGGTACCAGTACAGTTGAAA
This sequence comes from Rhinoderma darwinii, assembly GCF_050947455.1. Lineage (NCBI taxonomy): Eukaryota > Metazoa > Chordata > Amphibia > Anura > Rhinodermatidae > Rhinoderma > Rhinoderma darwinii. Next base: position 65,090,563 of record NC_134690.1, read on the forward strand.
CCCCCGAGAAGTGACCCCATTTTAAAAACTACACCCCTTAAGACATTCATCTAGTGGTGTAGTGAGCATTTTGACCCCACAGTTATTGTGTAAAAGGTAATGCGCAGCAGATGGTGCAAAGTGAGATTTGCAATTTCCTATGCATATATGCCATTTCAGTGTCTGATATATTGTGCCCAGCATGTGCCACTGGAGACATACACCCCATAAATTGTAATGTGGGTTCTCCCGGGTACGGCAATACCCTACATGTGGCTGTTATTAGCTGCCTGGGCACACGACAGGGCTCAGAAGGGAAGGACCACCATTTAGCCTACTGGAGCTTTTCTGGTGCTAAGTCATGTAGGCAGAACCCCTGAGGTACCAGTACAGTTGAAACCCCCGAGAAGTGACCCCATTTTAAAAACTACACCCCTTAAGACATTCATCTAGTGGTGTAGTGAGCATTTTGACCCCACAGTTATTGTGTAAAAGGTAATGCGCAGCAGATGGTGCAAAGTGAGATTTGCAATTTCCTATGCATATATGCCATTTCAGTGTCTGATATATTGTGCCCAGCATGTGCCACTGGAGACATACACCCCATAAATTGTAATGTGGGTTCTCCCGGGTACGGCAATACCCTACATGTGGCTGTTATTAGCTGCCTGGGCACACGACAGGGCTCAGAAGGGAAGGACCACCATTTAGCCTACTGGAGCTTTTCTGGTGCTAAGTCATGTAGGCAGAACCCCTGAGGTACCAGTACAGTTGAAACCCCCGAGAAGTGACCCCATTTTAAAAACTACACCCCTTAAGACATTCATCTAGTGGTGTAGTGAGCATTTTGACCCCACAGTTATTGTGTAAAAGGTAATGCGCAGCAGATGGTGCAAAGTGAGATTTGCAATTTCCTATGCATATATGCCATTTCAGTGTCTGATATATTGTGCCCAGCATGTGCCACTGGAGACATACACCCCATAAATTGTAATGTGGGTTCTCCCGGGTACGGCAATACCCTACATGTGGCTGTTATTAGCTGCCTGGGCACACGACAGGGCTCAGAAGGGAAGGACCACCATTTAGCCTACTGGAGCTTTTCTGGTGCTAAGTCATGTAGGCAGAACCCCTGAGGTACCAGTACAGTTGAAACCCCCGAGAAGTGACCCCATTTTAAAAACTACACCCCTTAAGACATTCATCTAGAGTGTAGTGAGCATTTTGACCCAACAGTTATTGTGTAAAAGGTAATGCGCAGTAGATGGTGCAAAGTGAGATTTGCAATTTCCTATACATATATGCCATTTCAGTGTCCGATATATTGTGCCCAGCATGTGCCACCGGAGACATACACCCCATAAATTGTAATGTGGGTTCTCCCGGGTACGGCAATACCCTACATGTGGCTGTTATTTGCTGCTTGGGCACATGGCAGGGCTCAAAAGGGAAAGATGAGGGGGATAAGCTGTGCGGAGTGCATCAGGGTAAATTAAAAATCAAGGGATGTATGGTAAATTTTAAAACAATCTTTCATACAGAGCCCTGGTTTTTCGGGACACGTGTCGCATTGGTATGTTGTGTCCTTCCTTATCCCCCTCTTATAGCACACTTTGCACCTCTTTTGACTTTTTCCCTTCTTGCCAGTTTGGGGAACTTCTCCTGGAAAGTGTTGCCCTGGTACGATGCGTGTGGCCTCGCTTCCAGAAGTACTGGGTGCCCCTCCTTCCTGGTCGCCAAAAATTAGGTTCTTTATAACCACCTCTTGAAATTCCAGGAAAGTTCCCCTCTGGCCTGCACATCGACGTAGCACGTACGCATTGTACAATGCCATCTGTATGATGTGCACGGCCAGCTTCTTATACCACACCCTCGATTTCCGCGTAGCGCTGTAGGGCTTCAGGACTTGATCTGACAAGTCCACCCCTCCCATGTACCTATTGTAGTCCAGGATGCAATCTGGTTTGGGGGTCTCTGTACTGGTACCTCGTACAGGTACATGGGTACTGGTGTGGCCATGTATTGTTGTCAATACAAGGACATCTCTCTTGTCCTTGTACTTGACACACAATATGTTGCTACTAGAATGTGCCCTGCTCTCACCCCTTCTGAGTGTTTGCCCAAGCAGTGTTTTAGGGAGGCCTCTAAGATTTTTTCTAGCAGTGCCGCATGCCGCAGTCCTTCTGGAAGCGAGGCACTTGAAGAGCGGGACGCTGGTATAAAAATTATCCAGGTAGAGGTGGTAACCCTGGTCCAGCAGTGGGTGCACCAAATCCCACACAATTTTTGCGTTAATTCCCAGTAAGGGGGGGCATTCTGGGGGCTGAATACTGCTGTCCTTCCCTTCATATATCCTGAATTTATATGTATACCCTGATGCACTCTCGCACAGCTTATACAACTTCACGCCATACCTTGCCCTCTTACTTGGCAGGTATTGGCGGAATTGAAGCCTCCCTTTAAAATGTACCAGGGACTCATCAATGGAAATACACTTCTCGGGGGTGTATGCTTGGGCAAACCGGGCACTGAAATGGTCTAATAGGGGTCTCAGTTTATATAAACGGTCAAAACTGGGGTCATCTCGGGGTGGGCACTGCTCATTATCGGCATAATGTAGGAAGCGAAGTATTGCCTCATAACGCATCCTGGACATGGCCATACGGTACATCGGGGTGTGGTATAGGATGTCCGTGCTCCAGTAGGTCCTAATGGATGGCTTTTTTAGAAGCCCCATGTTCAAGAGCAGTCCCCAGAACTTGCCCAACTCTGCTGCGTTTACAGGAGTCCACCTCTGGGATTGGGCATAAAATGAGTTGGGGTTCTTGGTGATATACTGTTGGGCATATAAATTAGTCTGGGTGACCATTAGCTCTATAAAGTTATCAGTGAAGAAGAACTTGAAAAAGTCCATCTCACTGAACCCTGCCGTGTTAAATTTGATGCCTGGGCTGCCCGTGTACTCAGGGATTTGGGGTTCATAATGGTCTGGTGTGGGTGTCCAAATGGGGTCACTTCGCTCAGGGGTATCACTTGTTGTGGGGTCACTTCTCTCAGGGATTTCTACTATGGTGGTGGTCCTGGGGCGTCTCCTAGGGGGTCCCTCCTCTTCATCGCTGGATGAGGAGGTAGACAAATAAAATACTGTATCGCCATCCGACGAGTCTGTGTCGGAGGCCAGAAATGCATACGCCTCTTCAGCAGTAAATGTCCGTTGGGACATGCTTGTTGTGCGAAGACAAAATTTATATACTGCAAAAAAATAAATCCCTAACTGGGAGCAATAGGATAGCACAACTAGCACAAATGTGTGTTTTGTTTTTAGAGAGCAAGTGGACTTCCCTGACACTAAAGCTAACTAGGGCGAGGGTTCCTAACACTAAACCTAACTAAATTTTATGTGGACTTCCCTAACGCTAAACCTAACTACGGCGACGATTCCCTGACACTAAACCTATCTAGATTATTTCAAGCTTCCCTGACACTAAACCTAACTACGGTGACGGGTGCCTGACACTAAACCTATCTAATTATTCCGAGCTTCCCTGACGCTAAACCTAACTACGGTGATGGATCCCTAACGCTAAGCCTATCTACGGTGACCGATTCCTGACGCTAAATTCCCTGACACTATACCTAACTACGCTTTTTGACGGTTCCCTGACACTAACTAACCCTAATACTAAACTAACCAGTTAAATTTTCAAAATTGGCTAAACTAACTATTTTTTTTTGTTTCTTTTTTTTCTTTTTATATTTTTTTTTTTGTTTTATGTTTTATATAGAAAAAAATGAAAAAAAAATCCCCAGGGACCAAGAAATGTGGTCCTGAAGACTGAAAAGTGGTCAGTGATAGGAGATCACTGACCAAAAAACGTGGGTAGAACTCAAAGAGGAAGGGAACAGGAGTGGGTAGTGAATGGGGTGGTGGGAAGCAAAAAAAACGTTGTTTTAGAAACTTTTTTTCACTTTTTTTCACTTCTTTTCTCTCTGACTCTCTGCTCACAACCGATCTCAACGCCTCGCTAACTCCAACAGGGCGTTCAGGGCGGTTGCAGCAGGATGTGAGGTCAGAGAGAGGAAGTGACGAGAATGATCGCTGCTATTGGCTAGTTACTCACTGACTAGCCAATAGCGGCGATCGGCGAGGCGGGACCATAGTAAATGGTCCCGGCCCATTATGCTGTGATAGCATGCTGTCAGAAACAGCAGCTATCACAGCTCAGGAACGCCGGGCTCGAGCACTGCTGTGCTGAATGAGACCGATCGCTGCTATTGGCTAGTTACTCACTGACTAGCCAATAGCGGCGATCGGCGAGGCGGGACCATAGTAAATGGTCCCGGCCCATTATGCTGTGATAGCATGCTGTCAGAAACAGCAGCTATCACAGCTCAGGAACGCCGGGCTCGAGCACTGCTGTGCTGAATGAGACCGATCGCTGCTATTGGCTAGTTACTCACTGACTAGCCAATAGCGGCGATCGGCGAGGCGGGACCATAGTAAATGGTCCCGTCCCATTATGCCGTGATAGCCTGCTGTCAGAAACAGCAGCTATCACAGCGCATGAACGCGCCGGGCGCGCGCACCGCTGTTCTAACTGCAAGACGTACTATTACGGCATGGAGCGCGAACGATAGAGCTGCCATGACGTAATAGTACGTCAAGGAGCGGGAAGGGGCTAATACTAAACTAACCAGTTAAATTTTCAAAATTGGCTAAACTAACTATTTTTTTTTGTTTCTTTTTTTTCTTTTTATATTTTTTTTTTTGTTTTATGTTTTATATAGAAAAAAATGAAAAAAAAATCCCCAGGGACCAAGAAATGTGGTCCTGAAGACTGAAAAGTGGTCAGTGATAGGAGATCACTGACCAAAAAACGTGGGTAGAACTCAAAGAGGAAGGGAACAGGAGTGGGTAGTGGATGGGGTGGTGGGAAGCAAAAAAAACGTTGTTTTAGAAACTTTTTTTCACTTTTTTTCACTTCTTTTCTCTCTGACTCTCTGCTCACAACCGATCTCAACGCCTCGCTAACTCCAACAGGGCGTTCAGGGCGGTTGCAGCAGGATGTGAGGTCAGAGAGAGGAAGTGACGAGAATGATCGCTGCTATTGGCTAGTTACTCACTGACTAGCCAATAGCGGCGATCGGCGAGGCGGGACCATAGTAAATGGTCCCGGCCCATTATGCTGTGATAGCATGCTGTCAGAAACAGCAGCTATCACAGCTCAGGAACGCCGGGCTCGAGCACTGCTGTGCTGAATGAGACCGATCGCTGCTATTGGCTAGTTACTCACTGACTAGCCAATAGCGGCGATCGGCGAGGCGGGACCATAGTAAATGGTCCCGTCCCATTATGCCGTGATAGCCTGCTGTCAGAAACAGCAGCTATCACAGCGCATGAACGCGCCGGGCGCGCGCACCGCTGTTCTAACTGCAAGACGTACTATTACGGCATGGAGCGCGAACGATAGAGCTGCCATGACGTAATAGTACGTCAAGGAGCGGGAAGGGGTTAATGACCAAGCTATATTTTGCGTTTTTCCATCTTCGCATTCCAAGAGATATAACTTTTTTATTTTTGCGTCGAAATAGCTGTACAAGGTTTTGTTTTTTTGTGGGACAAGTTGTATTTTTTAACAGCACTGTATTGGGGTACATCTAATTTATTGATTAACTTTTATTAACTTTTTTAGGGGGTAATGGAAAAAAAAACATACATTTTGACACTCTTTTTTGCGTCTTAGATTTATGAAGTTTACTGTGTGGTATAAATAACATAATAACTTTATTCAGTGGGTCATTATGATTGTGGCAATACCAAATTTATATAGTTTTTTTTTATGTTTTACTACTTTTACACATTAAAAACACTTTTTTTTCAAAATTATTTGTTTTTGTGTTGCCATGTTTTAACCCCTTAGTGACCACTAATACGCCTTTTTACGTGATTCACTAATGGGCTTTAGGCTAGGCTGACGCCTTTTCACGTCAGCCTAGTCTAAGTCCTGCACGGGTCTCCCGTGCAGGCAGGAGCCGGGGCTCTGCTGTCTGATGACAGCTGAGCTCCTGCTCCAACGCCCGCGATCGAAGTTTACTTCGATCGCGGCCGTTTAACCCGTTAAATGCCACCGTCAATAGCGACCGCGGCATTTAACTTTGTTTACAGAGGGAGTGCGCTCCCTCTGTCACCCATCGGCGGCCCGCGAATGCAATCGCGGGGTCTCCGATGGGGTGTCATGGCAGCCGGGGGACTGATAAAAGCCCCCAGGTCTGCCCTGGACATATGCCTGTTAGGACGCGCCGGAGGCACGTCCTAACAGATTGCCTGTCAGATTTACACTGACAGGCAATAATGCTCTGGTATACGAAGTATACCAGAGCATTATAGCAGCGATCGGAACATCGCACAGTAAAGTCCCCTAGTGGGACTAATAAAATCAGTCATCAAAGTGAAATAAATATTATTAATAAAAAGTACAGTAAAAAAATAAATAAAACCATTTTTTTCCATAAAAAGTGGTTTTATTTAGTAAAAGTGTAAAAAAAAAAAAAATAGTACACATATGTGATATCGCCGCGACCGTAATGACTCCATTAATAAATTTAATATGTAATTTAAACCGCAAAGTGAACACCGTAAAAAAAAAACGCAAAAAAACTATGGCGAAATTGCAATTTTTTTCCATTGCCCCCCAAAAAAGTCATAATAAAAATGAATCAATAAGTCCCATGTACCCCAAAACAGTACCATTCAAAACTACGTCTTGTCCCGCAGAAAACAAGCCCAAAAAATCACTACATTGATGGAAAAATAAAAAAATTACGGCTCTTGGAAAGCGACGATGCAAAAACAAATAATTTTAGTTCAAAAGTGTTTTTATTGTGCAAAAGTCGTAAAACATAAGAAACCTCTACATATGTGGTATCGCCGTAATTGTACCGACCCATAGAATAAAGGTAACATGTTATTTACGTCGCATAGTGAACGACGTCAATTTAAAAACGCATAGAACAATGGCGGAATTTCAGTTTTTTTTTATAATCCCCCCCAAAAAGGTTAATAAAAGTTAATATAAAAATTATATGTACCCAAAAATTGTGCTATTAAAAAGCACAACTAATCCCGCAAAAAACAAGTCCTCATACAGCTATGTAGACGAAAAAATAAAAACGTTATAGCTCTTTGAATGCGACTATAGAAAAACGAATAAAATAGCTTGGTCATTAAGGCCTAAAATGGGCTGGTCACTAAGGGGTTAAGAGCCATAATTTTTTTTATTTTTACGCCGATGCAGCTGTATGAGGGATTGTTTTTTGCGGGACAACTTCTAGTTTTTATTGGTACCATTTTGGAGTACATGTGACTTTTTAATCACTTTTTATCACTTTTTTTGAAGGTAGGATTAACAGAAAGCAGCAATTCTGGCATTGTTTTTTATTTTATTTTTTAAGGCTTTCACCGTGCGGGTTAAATAACAATCTCTTTATAGGTGGGGTCGTTACGGACGTGGCGATACCAAATATGTGTAATGTTTTAAAACAAAATGTCTTTTCATCTTAAAGTATTATATAAGGGAAAAAGTGGGTTTTTCATTTTTTTTATTTGGGATTTTTATTTATTTATTAACTTTATTAAACTTAATGATAACTTTATTTTTAGTCCCACTAGGGGACTTCACTATGCGATCTTTTGATCGCATTTATAATACACTGCAATACTTCTGTATTGCAGCGTATTATTACCTATCAGTGTAAAACTGACCGGCACTTGCTAGGTCATGCCTCAGGCATGGCTTAGCAGGCATCCACCACAGGCAGACCTGGGGGCCTTTGTTAGGCCCCCGGCTGCCATAGAAGCCATAGAAGCCATTGGCACCCTGCGATTGCAGGGTGCCGATGGGGTGAGAGAGGGAGCACCCTCCCTCCAAAACCACTTGGATGCGGCGCTCGCTATTGAGCATCTAAGGGGTTAAATGGGTGAGAACGATGTTAAAATTGATCCCACCTGTTAGAGCAGGTGTCCGGCTGTCTTCAGACTACCCGACACCCGCTCTAGCCGGCACAGGACACCCGTGCCGGGCTTATGTCAGAGTGCTGTGAAAAGGTGTATTGGCGGTCGTTAAGGGGTTAATGTAAGATTTTCAAATTATTCAAGTTAGCCATCTCCCTCACTATCTATCTATCTATCTATCTATCTATCTATCTATCTATCTATCTATCTATCTATCTATCTATCTATCTATCTATCTATCTACCTATCTATCTACCTATCTAATATCTATCTTTCCAGTACATCCCTCATGACAGCACTACAGGAGGTTGCCCTCTTGACCTCTGTAGGGACAGGAAGACAGAGAGGTTAAAAGGCCCCTCCCACCACCCACTTGCCAGTGTTCTTCCTGTCCCCACAAGGGTCAGGAGCAGAGAGCGTCGCTCCTGTATTAGTGCAGGAAAAAACTCGGGCAGGGGGCAAGATCGGGGGGTCCGTGCACTCCCCCTTCTCTTCCCCCTAAAGCCCAGGCTAACACCCCTCATACGACGGGTCCCTTAGCTCCCTCCCTAAGACACCTACCGGAGGAATCCTAGGCAGGGTTCTGGTAGTGTGTGGGGGCTGGGGTTTCCCAAGCAGGCTTCGGCCGGACCGCGGACCAGGCGGGGACCGGCAGCTCCATAGGCATGGACGCACCGGCAGGGATCCTCGCTGCACCGCATAGCAAGCCTTAGCGCCGGCTATGGCGGCTGCACTCCAGGTACACGCTGGACGAATAGCCGACCGGATATGACGTCGGGCTACTTCCGGTCCGCGGCCATCTTGGAAGGCGGGAAATTCAAAACGCCCGCATTTAAAGGGACACGCACAGGTATGTAGTTAGAGCTGATAACTCTAACTTGGATTTATTTTTTGTGGTTTGCATATTGCATTGCCTGTTACCTGTCGCGATATGGAACTTCCTCGTCCTGATGGAACTCCAGATATGTCCCAGGGTCACGTGAGTCTCACCCTTGGGGAAGGGTATGACCCCTTATGTATGTACACCATACTTTACCTACCTTCTGTTTTCTCTAGGAAAAAGATTTCTCTCAGAGACAAACTGATAAAAAGAAGGTTAAAAAATGTGCGACTTGTGCAAAAAAATTGCCAGAGTCCCATAAAAAACAATTGTGTCAGGATTGTATTGCCAAAATACTAAAGGAGGAACAACCAACGTTCATGTCCGAACTTAGGACTATGATTCGTGAGGAAGTGGGTCAGTCAGTAGCCTCCCTCGCCCCTCCGCAAGAAACTCCCTCACACTCCCGGGCAAAAAGACCACGGATTGAAGTGGATCAAAAATATTGGCCTCCTTCTCAGGGGTCGGACTCTGAACAGGAGTGCTATTACCTATCGGAAGATGAGTTAGAAGAAAGAGACGATCTCTTACCTTCAACTTCTTCCACTCAAGAGAAAAAATTTTTCTTCTCTTCCGAGATGTCTGATACCCTAATTCAAGCAATACGGGAAACTATGGATATTCCCGAAGTGGACCAACCACATACCATCCAGGATGAGATGTTTGGAGGTCTAACGGGAAAGAAAACAAGGGTTTTTCCGGTAAACGAAAATCTTAAAAGAATGGTGACAACTGAATGGGAAGATTCAGAAAAAAGGCTCTTCATTTCAAGAGATTTTAAGAACAGACTTCTCTTTGATCCAGAGGACACTAAGCCTTGGGATGAAATCCCAAAAGTAGATGTCCCAGTCGCCAGGGTTGCTAAAAAAAACGCAATCCCCTTTGAAGATTCCTCTCAGTTGAGGGACGCCATGGACCGAAAGGCAGACGGACTACTAAAAAGAGCGTGGGAATCTTCCTCTGCCTTGATCTCAACTAATATCGCGGCCACATCAGTAGCAAGAGCAATGTTCATATGGCTAAACCAGCTAGAGACCCATCTGATGATGAAGACATCACGACAAGAGCTACTAGAATCTCTACCGTTACTAAAAATGGCAACCGGATTCTTGGTAGACGCTTCAGCAGAATCTATTAGATTTGCTGCCAGGAATGGGGCTCTCTCAAATGCTGCTAGAAGAGCATTATGGCTCAAAATGTGGTCAGGAGATACTAAGTCCAAAAACAAGTTGTGTTCTATCCCATTTACAGGGTCTCTGATGTTCGGTCCTCTCCTTGATAACATACTGGAGAGTGCAACAGATAGAAAAAAGGGGTTTCCTGAAGAGAAACCAAAAAAACCCCCTCAATTTGGAAGATTTCGCCAACAGAGGGATCCTACTTCACAGAACTACAGCGGCAAAGGGAAGTCCGGTCGCTGGAGTTACCCCAAAGGGAAAAGGGGTCGAGGATATCTCCTTAACCCAAATAATTCATTCCAGCCCTCAAAGCAATGACGCCAAGAGTGTGGGGGGAAGACTCCTACAATTTTATCCCGAATGGTCGAGAATAACCCAGAACCCCTGGGTTCTAAAGATAATAGAAGAAGGATACAAAATAGAATTTTCCTCCATTCCTCCAGAGAAATTCCTAATAACCCAGTACCAAGCAAAAGATCTTCATCAGGTACTTATCCAAGACGTCCAGAAATTACTCAGATTGAGAGCCATTTCCCCAGTTCCCCACAACGAGATATGCAAGGGCCACTATTCGAAAATCTTCTTGGTCAAAAAACCAGATGGTTCCTACAGGACAATAATCAACCTGAAGTTCCTAAACAAATGGGTGAATTATCGGAAATTCAAGATGGAGTCTATCAGATCGACTATTCCTCTAATAAGGGAAGAGGCATCAATGTGTACGATCGATTTAAAGGATGCGTATTATCACGTTCCTATCCACCCCGCGTACCAGAGATTCCTCAGATTCGCAATTCAGGACGGTCCTTCCATTCTCCACTTCCAGTTTGTCTGCCTCCCCTTCGGCCTTTCCTCCGCCCCCAGAATTTTTACAAAAATTATGGCAGAGATCATGGCATTCATAAGAAGTCAAGGTATAGTAATTATCCCATATCTAGACGACTTCTTGTTGACGGCAGATACTCCGTCTATCTTAGTCAGTCATCGGTCACAGGTTCTTTCCCTACTACAGGAATTGGGATGGATAATCAACTTTCAGAAGTCGAGTCTTCCTCCCCAGAAACAGAAGGTCTTCTTAGGAGTACTGCTAGACTCCTCCCTTCAACATTCCTTCCTCCCAAGAGAGAAACAAATACTCCTACTGGCAGAAGTAAGAAAATTTTGGGGGAAAGACGCCTGTTCCATAAGGGAATGTATGCGGATGTTGGGAATGATGACATCTTGCATCCAATCTATTCCATGGAGCCAATTTCACTCCAGACCCTTACAGAATCTGATCTTGTCCCGGTGGGATCGAAAACAAAACTCCCTGAATTTAAAAATGCAAATTTCCGAGACTGTGAAATCATCTCTCCTGTGGTGGCTCTGCACAAACAACATAGACAAGGGAGTCCCCTGGAGAACTTCTCCTTATGTAGTGATTACCACAGATGCCAGCAAACACGGCTGGGGGTCAGTAATCCAAGACCAACACTTTCAGGGCACATGGACTGGTCAAATGAAGATGATGTCTTCAAACTTCAAAGAACTAAGAGCTGTATGGGAGACACTTATAAGAGCTTCACCCACCATAAAAGGGAAGCATATAAGAATTTTATCGGACAACACGACAGCAGTGTCCTTTCTTCGCCATCAAGGGGGAACAAGACACACTCTTCTTCAGGGCCTCTCTGCACAAATTTTCAGTTGGGCAGAAGAAAACGTCCTATCAGTCACGGCAGTCCACCTAAAAGGCTCAGAGAACCTATCAGCAGATTTCCTGAGTCGGGAAAAAGTAGACCCAGGAGAATGGTCCCTAAACAAGGAAGTCTTTCGTTGCCTAACCCGAAATTGGGGTTATCCACAAATAGACCTGTTTGCCACGAGGAAAAACACTCAAGTAGAGACATTCTTCTCCCTAAATCTCAGAGACAACCCATTGGGAGTAGATGCATTGTCCCAACACTGGGACATGGATCTGGCCTATGCCTTTCCTCCGTTTCCTCTAATACCAATGGTATTAAGAAAAATCCAGGAAGATTTGACAAAGCTCATCATTATTCTTCCCTATTGGCCGAAAAGAAGTTGGTTTCCAATCGTACAATACCTAGCGTTGGAAGATCCTATCATGCTCCCAGTCAAGGAGAATCTTCTCTCCCAGGGTCCCTTATTCTTCCAGGGAATAGAGACTCTGAAATTGTCAGCCTGGATCCTGAAAGGCAGATCTTGAGGAACCACGGTCTGTCAGACGAGGTAATTTCAACTATCTTATCAAGTCATAAAGAAGTTACCTCAAAAATCTATCAAAAGATTTGGAAGAAATTCTGTTCCTGGCATGGAATCCCAGGACCAGATCCCTTTTCTCCCAACATTGCAAAAATCCTAGATTTTTTACAATCGGGATTCAAAAAAGGACTTAGCCCTAGTACCTTAAAGGTACAGATTTCAGCCTTAGGTAATTTTTTTAACACTCCTCTGGCTGAACATCGGTGGATCAGAAGATTCACCCAAGCGGTCTCTAAACTGAAACCTTCCCTAAAGAAATCCGTTCCTACCTGGGATTTGAATGTGGTGTTAACGACTCTGTGTGAGCCCCCCTTTGAGCCGCTCGACAAAATTAGTATGCATTTTTTAACTCTAAAAGCTGCATTCTTAGTCGCTATTACTTCAGCAAGAAGGATTGGAGAAATCCAATCTCTATCAATCATAGAACCGTACCTAAAAGTACAAGAGGATAAGATCATCCTAAAGCTGGATCCCTCATTTATTCCAAAGGTATCTACCGCTTTCCATAGAGAACAAGAAATAATTCTACCTTCCTTTTATCCAGATCCAAAAGACCAACAAGAAGAAAAATTCCATTGCCTGGATGTCAGGCGAACAATTCTTCAGTATCTGGATAGAACCTCCTCCTGGAGACGAGATAAAAATCTATTTGTCCTATTCGGGGGAAAGAATAGAGGAAAGAAAGCCTCAAAAGGCTCTCTAGCGAGATGGGTAAAAACCACCATACAAGAAGCCTACAAGTCCCAAGGACTATCTGCCCCACAAGGCATCAGAGCCCATTCAACGAGGGCAGTCTCGGCATCCTGGGCAGAAAGAAGAGAAGCCTCTATTGACCAAATCTGCAAAGCTGCCACTTGGTCAAGCCATCATACGTTTTACAAACATTATAGACTCGATGTGCTGTCCGATACGGATTTAAGTTTTGGACGGAAAGTCCTCCAATCCATAGTCCCGCCCTGAGCATTATAATCTGGTATTGCTCCTGTAGTGCTGTCATGAGGGATGTACTGGAAAATAGCAATTAGACCTACCGGTAATTGTATTTCCAGGAATCCATCATGACAGCACCATTATATTCCCTCCCTTATTGAATTCTGATTTGTGCATTTAACATGTCAGTTATTATCCCTAGAAATAAAATAGGGTTGCATCCATCCTGGTGTAGTAATTGAAAAACACTGGCAAGTGGGTGGTGGGAGGGGCCTTTTAACCTCTCTGTCTTCCTGTCCCTACAGAGGTCAAGAGGGCAACCTCCTGTAGTGCTGTCATGATGGATTCCTGGAAATACAATTACCGGTAGGTCTAATTGCTATTATCTAACATCTAGCTATCTAATATCTATCTATCTATCTATCTATCTATCTATCTATCTATCTATCTATCTATCTATCTATCTATCTATCTATCTATCTATCTAGCTATCTATCTATCTATCTATCTATCTATCTATCTATCTATCTATCACCTACCTATCTATCTATCTATCTATCTACCTATCTATCTATCTATCTATCTATCTATCTATCTATCTATCTATCTATCTATCTATCTATCTATCTATCTATCTATCTATCTATCTATCTATCTATCTATCTATCTATCTATCTATATCTATCATCTGCTCAACTTCCTGAGCCTTTTTCAAGTTTCGAAAAAGGCTTGAAAAAGGCTTAGAGTGGTGAACTGAGGCATTTCTAGTAACATTGCAGAAAGGAAGTAAATGTCTGTAGTAATTTAAATCTTCCCCTACTCTGCCCCATATTGAAATGAATAGTGAAGCTAATAATCAACATGAAGCACTATTATTTTAATTAGACATTTCATTTTACACAGTAAGGTGCATATCCTGAGGTTTTTAAGTAGATCTCTGGAGGAATTCTCTAAAGTGTACCTATCACCTGATTTGAAAATCCATTAGCCACTTAAGAAATTAAGAACTGTTTAAATATATATTATTAAAAAAACTATATAAATATACCTCCAGTATAAGTGTATGTTCAGTATGTTCCTCGCATGATCCCGGCGTCCCCTGCATCCTTCTGGTTATCACGCGATTTTGTGTTCTGCCGCAAAAAGCACTAACTTCTGTATTAATATAGCACTTGCCAATCGGTAAGTTTAATATTAATACAGCAGTTAGCGCTCATTGAGGCAAAACGTGAGATTTAGTGATAACCAGTGAGATTTTACGTTCTGAACTTGGATGCTGCCGTGGTAGATGCCGGGAGAATGCAGGGGATGCCGGGATACCACTACGTGGAAATTTGGGACCCGACTCCTGCGGGGAGTTGTCATTTACATAGTGAAAGTACACTTATACTGGAGGCATATTTTCATTTTTTTTAAATAACATTGGTTAAACAATTATTAATTTGTTAAGGGGCTCGTGAATTTCATAATCAAACAGGTCCCCTTTTCAGATGATAGGTACACTTAAAGTGTAACTGAACTTTTGACATGTCATAGTGACATGGCAGAAGGTTTGATCGGTGCTGGTCCGAGCACTCAGACTCCAACTTATCGCTTAAACAAAGCTGCAGAAACGCTCAGGTGAGCACTGTGTCGCTTTGTTTCTGATCAGCTTTTATCGGCTTTCCTCGAAGTGGTGTACGGGCTCAATATAAAGTCTGTGAGTCTGTACAATGGTCGCTCAGCTATTCGAGGATAGTCGATCTGAAATGAAGCGGCATAGCGCTCACTCGAGCGCTTCACCTGCTTCGTTATAGCAATCAGAGGGGCTCTCGGTGCTTGGACCCCCACCAATCAAAACTTCTGACCTGTCAAATGTTTTTTAAAAGTTTAGTTACCCATTAAAGTTTCTTGCCCATGTGTTTTTAGTGGATACAGCGCTCCAGATAGCCAATGGTCTAGGACTTTTATATGTTTGGAAAATGTGACTCCAGTCTCCACATATATTTTTGTAGAACATTATTTTGCTGTTATGATATTCAGAGAGTGTTCAAATGGCAATCATCGTTTAAAGTGCCGTCTGTAGCAAACCCCAAGGACACATAATACAATTTATATTAATTTAATAATGTTAATATTTTAGTTTGTTTAAAATAATTCTTATAGAGAAAGAATAAGTCATGTACAAAGTTGTCCATTAGATGAGCTTTAATCATTTCCTGATTCGTAGCATTCACCTTCCTTTAGTCCTTAAAATGAATTAGTGTAATTAGTGCAATTTGGTGAGTCTGCACTTTGCAAAATGGGTCTTAGATACATTAAAGGAAAAGAGTACAAGACGGAAACAAATTTCAGACGTGAAATGCTAAAACATGAGGTTATGCTCTGTAGATGGAAGAAGACCGAATAAGGAGAAATCTCAGATGGCATTCATTTCCCATAAGTGACAAAGGTATAAAGGTTCAGCTCATTTTCGTGAGTAGCATAAAGAAGATTTATGAAATGATCCGGAAAAAATAAAATGTTATGAAGTATACAGGGAGTTGATGGATTTATTTATCTCTATGTCCCTCTATCACATTCTAAATCTAGCCCATATTTATTTTTCTTCAATCTGATCTTTCTTTCTTTCTTTCTTTCTTTCTTTCTTTCTTTCTTTCTTTCTTTCTTTCTTTCTTTCTTTCTTTCTTTCTTTCTTTCTTTCTTTCTCTCTTCCTTTTTCTCTCTCTCTCTCTTTCTTTCTTTCTATCTTTCTTTTTCTCTCTCTCTTTCTTTCTTTCACTCTCTTTCTTTTTCTCTATATCCTTCTCTCTTTCTTTCTCTCTTTCATTTTCTCTCTTTCTCTCTCTATTTCTCTTTCTCTCTCTTTCTTTGTCTCTTTCTCTCTCTGTCTCCATTTCTTACTCCTTTTTTTTTTTTTTTCTTTCTTTCTTTCTCTTTTTTCTTCTTTCTTTCTTACTTTCTCTCTCTCTTTTTCTCTCTTTCTTTCTTTTTCTCTTTCTCTTTATTTCCCTCTTTCTTTCTTTCTTTCTTTCTTTCTTTCTTTCTTTCTTTCTTTCTTTCTTTCTTTCTTTCTTTCTCTCTTTCTCCTTCTTTCTCCATTCTTTCTTTCTCTCTCTTTTGCTTTCTTTCTTCCTCTCGCTTTCTTTCTCTCTTCTCTTTCCCTCTCTTTCTTTTGCTCTCTTTTTCTAAATTCTTTCTTTTTCATTCATAAATAACATTTATGTTTTCTTTTTTTAGTGACTAGAAAAATAAAAAAATAAACACTTGTACCTCAACACATGATTTGCCTCTGCTCCATCTGGAAGTGTATCATACCCTTAGTAACCATTACATATCTTTCCTAGGGTCAGACAAGAGCACAAACAACTTAAGACACCACTTAAATGATTAAATTGGAGTAGCTGTGACCATCTGGGATTGAGATAAGCACTTACTCTGACAGGTATTCACAAACATGTTGACATTGATCCTCTCCATTTCTAGAATTTTGAGCGCAAACATGTGATATTGAACCAATTGCCTTTTTATCAACTGCAATACTGTACTATCTCAAACTCATTTCACACATATTCACATATGTATACATTAATTGGGCTCATGTACACGACTATTTTGTATGGATTTATAATACAGTGCCTATAGACAGCTATGGCCCTATTCTCTACCCCCATGTGCAATTTTATACAGAGTTGCATGGAGTTTTTTTCACATGATTCATATAAAAAGGAACTGCTCCTGAGGTTTCTGGTGGTGAGATTCCTGGCATTTTCCTGTTGACTTCCTGTGATTCCCTGTGTCTGACCGGCCTTGTTTTGACTCCACTTGATCTTCTAATCCCTGTACGAACCTCTGGCCTAACCCTGACCTTGCTCCTGATACTTGTTTCTAGACCTGACATAGCCTGCTTGCTATCGAGCAGGGTCCGTTTGACCATGACACTGATTATATCCCTCATCTGCAGCTCAACCGTCTATTGGGGACAAGCCTGAGGACTGCAACCTGGGAATCCTACTGGTAAAGTCCCTACCTCCTTGTGTACCCCGAGATAGCAGTGCAAACTCAGTAACCTCCATCCAGTCATCTATTTTCCTTGCCTGATGCCAAACCACTCCTGTGCTGGAGCGCAGCATCATTTACAATAAGTTCCTCAGTGTCGTTCAAGTCTGTTCCCGCTACATTCTGCATTCTGCTACTTTGCATTACTGCTCCTGAGCCGGCTTCCAAGTTCGGACTAAGCTAGGTACGCTCTTGGGCTTATAGTCTGGTACGGAGCATTATATACAGCTATATTTCTGGCCCTTAGTGTCTCTGAAATACTCTAGAGTATAATCCTTCTTTTATAGGTTTTGTATTTTATGTATATAATTATACCTACAAACACACAATAGTAGCATATCTGGGTTTCTTCTTAAGTCAATACATAACATTTCAGTGTTTCATTGTCTACATCCTTCACCTGGCCCTTGGTTCATTGCAGCCAATAGATTAGCAAAACAATTAATGCAAATGTTCACTGCCAAAAGACAATCTTCTGGTTTGATTTGGTTTACTATTGATAACTTGCTAAGATTCAGAAGATAAGAGGCCATAATGCCACACGGCTAATCAAAGCGCTCATTATTAGAGGAGAAACACAAGATTTTATCACCATAAATTCCGAATATAGCGGTGGAGTTGGGAAAACATGATAGTCATTGCATATATTATTATTAGCTTACTCATTACACTTTAGGTTTTCTAATACCATCTCTGTGCTCAATGAAGTGTGCTTATAATTATCTTGTAATCTAACCACACAAAGGTTTCTGCAGGTTCATTTTAAAATAGACATAAATACCGGCCTGGCCATTGAATCACTGTTTAATATTGACTTGAGAAGTCCATTACTTTTTGACTTATCGATTTTTACTAAGTAAATCAACAAAAAATTTTTCTTTACTCCTTTAAAAGGTTAAAAAGTGGCGGCAAACATTTGTTCACCTATTAAAGTTTGCGCTTTTTTAATGGTAAACACGGTTTGTCCTTGATGTACCCTTTTAGTTAAAAACTCAATGAAAACACCAATGGGATCATCAGACTCCTTCTTTTGAAAACATGTTTCTGAGTTCCTTCGTCGGCTGACTGCACATTTCCAGCTCGTCATCATCAAGTCTCATCAAAAAGGAGAGGAACTGTGAATAAAAATTCAGATTTGTTAATTGACAAATGATTTTGAACGATGATTAGGGGCATGTAAAATGATGGGGGAAGGTTATCACCGCTGTCCTTATAAATAACAAGCAGACAACAGTATTCTTTTTACATTGCATCATATAAAGAAAGCTACTTTTTCAAAGTTTGTGTTTACTCAGCCAAATGAAAATGAACATATAAATACACTTTACAAGGCAGCAACATTATTATTCCTAACAATCCTGCTGTCTCAGCGGGGTTATGTCATTATATTTTTACACTCAGGACTTATGAAGACCAATCATTTTACATGGTTATACACAATGGCGGATTATAATATGGGCAGTTCGGGCGGCCGCCCGGGGCCCGAGGCTGCCAGGGTGCCCATCGCGGCCCAAACCGCACACAATCTTATAAAACCATGCAGCGCTGCTAGCTGCCGCGCTGCCCGCTTCCAACTGAATCTGCGTCTGCAGGACGAAGATTCAGTTGGGTTGAATGCTGGAGCCTCGCTCCAGCATTCACTCTGCCGTGATCGGCTCGGTGCAGGCAGGCGCGATGTAGTGACGTCATCGCGCCTGTCTGCACGGAGTCACTCACAGCACAGTGCAGAGGAGGAGAAGCATCCCCCACCGTCGTGAGAACCGGGATAAGTAAGTAATTATGTTTTTTTTATTTATTAGGTACGTACATATGAAGGCATTATACTGTCACATCTATGGGGAGTTATACTGTGTCACATCTATGGGGGCATTATACTGTGTCACATCTATGGGGGCATTATACTGTGTCACATTATACTGTGTCACATCTATGGGGCATTATACTGTGTCACATCTATGGGGGCATTATACTGTGTCACATCTATGGGGGCATTATACTGTGTCACATCTATGGGGCATTATGCTGTGTCACATCTATGGGGCATTATACTTTGTCACATCTATGGGGCATTATACTGTGTCACATCTATGGGGCATTATACTGTGTCACATCTATGGGGCATTATACTGTGTCACATCTATGGGGCATTATACTGTGTCGCAGCTCTGGGGGTATTATACTTTGTCGCAGCTATGGAGGCATTATACTGTTTCGCAGCTATGGTGACATTATACTGTGTCGCAGCTATGGGGGCATTATACTGTGTCACATCTATGGGGGCATTATACTTTGTCGCAGCTATGGAGGCATTATACTGTGTGGAGGCAGCTATGGAGGTATTATACTGTGTCTCAGCTATGGAGGCATTATACTGTGTCACAGCTATGGGGGCATTATACTGTGTCACATCTATGGGGGCATTATACTGTGTCACATCTATGGGGCATTATACTGTGTTGCGGCTATGGGGGCATTATACTGTGTCGCAGCTATGGGGGTATTATACTTTGTCGCAGCTATGGAGGCATTATACTGTGTCGCAGCTATCGGGACATTATACTGTGTCACATCTATGGGGGCATTATACTGTGTCGCAGCTATGGAGGCATTATACTGTGTGGAGGCAGCTATGGAGGCATTATACTGTGTCGCAGCTATGGAGGCATTATACTGTGTCACAGCTATGGGGGCATTATACTGTGTCACATCTATGGGGGCATTATACTGTGTCACATCTATGGGGCATTATACTGTGTTGCGGCTATGGGGGCATTATAGTGTGTCGCAGCTATGGGGGTATTATACTTTGTCGCAGCTATGGAGGCATTATACTGTGTCGCAGCTATGGGGACATTATACTGTGTCACATCTATGGGGGCATTATACTGTGTCGCAGCTATGGAGGCATTATACTGTGTGGAGGCAGCTATGGAGGCATTATACTGTGTCGCAGCTATGGAGGCATTATACTGTGTCACAGCTATGGGGGCATTATACTGTGTCGCAGCTATGGAGGCATTATACTGTGTAGAGGCAGCTATGAAGGGCATTATACTGTGGGGGCAGCTATGGGTGGCAATATACTGTGGGGGCAGCTACGGGGGACATTATACTGAGCAATTACAAGAGCTGCAGGTCCAAGGGGGGTGACGCTGTGTAGCACAATATACAAGGGGGGATTGTTGTATAGCACTATATAGAAGGGAGCTGTGTAGCACTATATACAAGAGGGGGAGGGCTATGTGACACTATTTACAGAGGGGGAGGACTGTGTAGCGCTATTTACAGGGGGCTGTGTGTGGTGCTATCTACAGTGTTTGACACAATTATATTCAGGGGCGCAGTCTATGGTGCTATAATATTTAGGGGCACAGTGTTTGTACTATTTTATTCGGGGGCGCAGTGTTTGGTGCTATTATATTTAGGGGCACAGTGTTTGTACTATTTTATTCAGGGGTGCAGTGTTTGGTGCTATTATATTTAGGGGCACAGTGTTTGTACTATTTTATTCAGGGGCGCAGTGTTTGGTGCGATTATATTTAGGGGCACAGTGTGTGGCACCATGATAATATTATCTTTGTTTATAGGTGTGGAAATGTTGGAAAAGTGAGGAGCCAAAGACATCTGAGTGGCAAATTCTGCAGAAATGGGTCATGGCCGGGAAAAGTCGTCATGAAGTCTGGACTGGATGGAGAAGAGGAAAAAAACTACGTTGTCACCTGTGAGTCACTAGATTTATAGACAATCTGTCATCTCTACTGACATGTTTATTATAGGAAATCCTTGTATTTCACAAAGTCTTTGTCTGTTTCTATTCCCCTTGTCAGGAGAATGTGTCCCTACATGGTGCGATACTGTCAGCGATGGTTGGAGACTGTCAGTATGTGGGGACACAGCCTTTTGACAAGGGGAGTAGTAACACCCATTTGTTAATGTCTGGACAAAAAGGAAGTGTTAACAATAGTTACAGGGCGGTGGTGGAGAAGGGAGGCCCAACTATGGGTAACAGCCCAGGGCCTAAGGTCTACTTAATCCGCCACTGGTTATACAGGATTCAGTGGTGGATAACAGAAAACCTGCAATTGTTAGAAATGATATTCATTCACATATGCAGCACAACATGCACATTTAAATCATTTTGCATTGTCAATTGAGTTTAAAGGCTGTGTACACATTTAGAGCGATTTTTTTTAAAATTATTGAATCAATGTTTTAACCCCTTAATACCGAAGGTATTTTAAACCTTAATAAATTTTTTACGTTTTTTCCTCGTCGCATTCAAAGATCTATAACTTTTTTATTTCTGCGTCGACATTGCTGTATAAGTAATTTTAAGGACAAGTTGTATTTTATAATAGCACCATTTTGGGGTACATATAATTTATTGATTAACTACCTAATAACTTCTTTAGTGGGGCACTGGGAAAAAACGGAAATTTCGCCATTTGTTTTGCATCCTAATTTCATGCCGTTTACCGTGTGGTATAAATAACATAATAACTTTATTCAGCGGGTCGTTAGGATTGCGGTGATACCAAATTTATATGGATTTTTTTATGTTTTCCTACTTTTACACAGTGAAAACACAAATTTTTTTCAAAATTATTTGCTTTTGTGTCGCCATATTTTAAAAGCCATAACTTTTTTATTTTTTGACCGATGCAGCTGTATGAGGGCTTTTTTTTTTGCAGGACGACTTGTAGTTTGTATTGGTACCATTTTGGAGTAGATGCGACATTTTGATCACTTTATCAAATTCTTTTGAAGGCCGGCTGAACAGAAATTTATTATTATATTTTTTACGGCGTTCACCGGACAGGTTAAATAATGTAATCATTCTATAGTTGGGTTCGTTACGGATGTGGCGATACCAAATAGGAGTAACTTTTTACTTTTTTTCATAAAGTATTTTTTAAGGGGAAAAAGTGGGTTTTTTTAAAAAAAATTTACTTGGGACATTTATTTATTTCAAACTTTATTTGACTTTTTTTTCTTTATTTTTAGTCCCACTGGAGGACTTTACTGTGCAGACTTCTGATCGCTATTATAATACACTGCAATACTTCGTTATTGCAGTGTATTATTGCCGGTCGTTATTGCCGGCAAGGCCTAACAGGCAATTACTAAAGGCAGACCTGGGGGACTTTGTTAGGCCCCCAGGCTGCCATAGAACCCATCGGCACCCCGCGATGCACGCGGGGATGCCAGTGGGATGAGAGAGGGAGCCCCGTCCCTCTAAAATCACTCAGATGCGGCGCTCGTTATTCAGCACCGCATCTGAGGGGTTAAATATGATCGGAGAACACTGCTAGTAGTCTCCAATTGTTGCCCTGAAGCCTGAGACTGTTACTAACAGCCCGGGCTTCAGCAGCACCCCGCACGATGTGGGGAAAGTTCTTCTGAAGTGCCGACGTGGAAACAAGTTGCTTCAGAAGAACTACCCTGAACGGCCAACGTAAAAACACTATACGCCGGTCGTTAAGGGGTTAAAGCAATTTTCAAATTGACTTTAATTAAAAATATATTTTTGAACTTTTTAGAGCTTTTTACAGCTTCTATATATCCTGCATACATAGAAGCTATATCATTCTCTCTCAGCCGAATCCGTCAGTTCAGCTGAACTGTCGACTCAGCTTAGAGCAGGTCCTGAGTGTCTCTGATCAGGATCCAGCTAATATCGATCATAGCTAAGTTATTAGCTGGATCCTGTGTGTCATAGATATGAAGGACCCGCTTTTAGCCGAGCCGTCAGATCAGATGAACTGACGGAATTGGAGAGTGATACAGCTTCTATGTAAACAGGATACATAGAAGCTGTATCGTAAACAGTAAAAAATATTTTTAATAAAAAGTTAAAATGCAAAATTGCTAAAAAATCAAACACCTTCCAAAGGTGTGCACATGCTTTAAGGATTATCAAATGCTTTGGTTAGCCTCCTCTGTTTAAAAAAAAAATTTAGGCTTTGTAAGATTAATCATGGGCAATATATTGAGTTAGACCTACCTTTAAGTAGTCTTTAGTGTAATGACATTTGAAGGAGAGCTATTTTGTATACTCTTCTCCAAGAGCATTCCCAGCTAGATGTCCACAAGGAGAATCAGTACCTTTTATGAGGGAGTACTGAGGGCATTTCAAACATCCAATAGGAACCCTACTTTGTACTCATGAGGAGCAGCAAATTTGCAAAAGTGCTGTCTTCGGATGGGTGTTTCTGGTTTGGCTGATGACCCTTGTTTCACAGCTCTTAAAAGGGTTTGATATTGATCTGCACGATAGCTACCTGTAGGAGGCACTAGGTGGACAGTTTTCTCCCTTATAATGGGGAACAATTTTGTATCCATAAACAACAAAAACAAAACATTTTCTTAAGCGTAGATTTCTTGAAGGTGTAGCTAGGCTTTCCTTCACCTGGGGCAAATATTCAACCCCTTGCCCTAGCACTGTATCTGAATACCCTGTTGCCACCTCCTCTGATACCCAGCACCAGAGCCCTACCCCCAGCTACACACCCTAGGTTTTGTTTTTAAATCATTACAAATATTAAACATTTTTGCGACCTATTCATTCACAGTGAAATAAAAAAAAGTTAGTTCTTGATTGGAAAATGTTTTCTAAAAATTATGAGTAAATGCATTTTTAAGCTTTCCAACCATAGCTTTTATCTGAGCTGTTTTGTTGCTGGTGGCAATCATTATGATACATGGGTGAAAAGAACATGCGGTGGAAAGAATGTTAAATCAATGGTAAGGGCGCTAAAGAGCCTGTATAAGTCAGAAAATGAAGACTTTCTCAGTGCTCCTCTAAGTGCAATAAGGAGCTATGAAGTAGTAAATGTTGTATCTGGAATCCAGTGAATGCAACCTGTTATTTATAGAACATCTTCATTACATTTCTAGCAAGATCATTTCCTTTATTTGCTAAAAATAATAGCAGATGTAAGAGTAGATCTAAATGCAGATGCCCAGATCGGTACGTAACAAAGACCTATTGTGTGCAGTGTGATGAGCTCTCTCTTTTTTTAAAGTGTTTTAATTAAACTTACATGCTGAATTATAAAAATAACATTGCAGCATACTAAAGGACTTCGGCTAATGTTTCAGACATTTGACACTGCACAGCATGCCAGAGCTACTGTGGTTTCCATTAAAAATGGGCAAATTATGGTCTTTGGAGGACCTCACATTTAAGCTGTCAGAAATATAATTGTTTGAAATTAAAATGTTGCCATGGAAACCAGATAATATTTAGGCAATTTTCTTGTTACACAACTGCTAAATAGTCTGTCAACTTTTTATACAGTGCATGCATTTATCTATAGATATACAGGGGCATAGCATTAGCAGGTGGTACTTCAATAAATTTAAAGTAAATGCCAACTTTTAACCTGCATGTAATTTTTCTCTGTGTTCAAGTTTCATTTTACCAATAACTTTGTGTCTATGATTACTACATAGACATGGAGTTAAATGCTAAAATGATGGTTGCTTAAAGATGCCACTAGAGGGAGCTTAATGCATACTGGAGGAGGTACATCAGAACTGGGGCAAAGGAAAAGTAGAGTAGTTGACCATGGCTACCAATCATATTTTTTTCTGTTATTTTTCAGAGGCCTTTTGAAAAATAAAAGCAGCAACCTGATTGGTTGTCATTGGCAACTTCTCCACTTTTCCTTTGCCAGTTTTGATATATCTCGCCCACTGATTTCTTCCTGAGTTTATTGTATAATCGGTATGCAGTAAGCTCCTAAACTCAAGTCAGGGGTGACTGATGGCAACCAAAATTTACCAGGACATTTGAAGCTCTGTATCTCAAAAAGGGAGCTCCCATATATAGAGCTAGATTAAATAAACCTCTTACCCATTCTGTCACTAGGTCTGTTTGGCCAATTTAGTGCCCCGACATGCGTTTTGCTTTTGTTGCTTTTTCAAGGTGTGCTTAATACATGTTCATGGCCACTTTAAATGGGGAGATGCCCAGATCACATGATAGGTATTTGATCAATGGTGTGTCCAGTCTACGGTGCATGTGCAGGATCTAACGAGCTGTCGCGAGAGCCCCCTCCCCATGCCTATTGTGGTATCAGAGGTGGATATAGCACAAATGGAATGCAAATGGATCATAAGTCTGGATACAATGATCCCAAACAGTCTCAATGAAAAATTGAGCTTTGGCACTTTTTTGTATTATCTCTGCCTTTTTCGTTTTTTGTAGTAATTTATGTTTGCGTTCAGTTTTGTATTTTAGATATTCTAATAGCCTGTGAACATCCAATGATGATGGAGGCTGCATATTCCGTATATATTATTCAAGATTGATTCTGGGGCCGTTACCAGCAACTCAACATCGCATTTAAGATTACTGTTTTATATTTTCTATGTAAATATATTAATGATTTATGTCTGTTTTCCTTCCCTAATGTTTTTTTGTTGTAATATTATTATCCCCTATAATCACTTTTATATGTGTTTGTAGTGACACTATTCTTTTGTGTGATGATTTAGTCTTCTATTGCACTGTTTTTTTCATTCATATTATGTTTAACATTTTTTTTCTATATTTGATGTCAATATGATGCTTCTATGTATTCATTTTGTGTAGTTATGAGTGCATTTTTATTAGGCTTTCTATAATATCCACTATAACATTTACTAACACTGTCACTTTATCTTGCACTTGTCACTTTATTATTACTTCAAAGAGACGGGGACATTGATACTATAAATTATGATGTTATTAGACTTTTTTTCTATCAAAATAAGTTCCACTTTATATTTCTAATTTTGAGATCGATATTTATGTATATATAGTGGTCCCGGGGTTGCACATGCGCTGTGATCCAAGCTGGTGAGGGTTCCGCTCGAGCTTAAGTTGGGCGTCTTGCACCTGCGCTGTCTACTTAGTGACGCGTCTGGGGGTAGAAGCATGCCCAGAGACTCTTGAAGGAGCCATAGACCGGACACAACATTGGTTAAGTGCCTAGCATGTGTTCTAGGCATGAACATGTATTAAGTACCCGTTGAAAAAGCAATTTATGCGAAACGCGCGTCGGGCGAATGGACAGAATGGGTAAGAGGATATTTAGGACATTTATTCAGGACATGTCCATCATTTATATATGTACTCTATAGTGCACCTTCTTTGGATAGAGGTTGTATGCAAAGTGTTTCTTGACTGTCAGTGCATGACTGTCTGTCCCTTTGAGACACTCACTTTCCCTCACTGTGCCCCTCTTTTTGAAGCTACTAATATAAATTTTTTATCATATATGTAATAATTGTGGGCCACATGGCTATTTTTATGTGTTAGACATTATGATGGTTAAAGTTTGTCCTATAAAAAATACATCAAACCCAAATTTAAAACCAAATGCATGTATGGTCATGGTATTGTGGCCCATTCTTCAGCCGTCATAAGCAATTTTGTTGAGACTCCTCCTTTATCTAAAGATGTTCATTTTTATGACATTTCATAAAATGTATACTTTTTTATATTCTAACTATGAGTAGTTTATGACTCCTTGTTTTTGTGTGTGTAAGTAACTTTTCAGTTTCTATTTGTTATTTTCAATAATAACTGGAGGTGCAATATTATGAATTGAAAGCACCTGGCCCTTTAATTGTTTGTCTTGTGAGACTTATGTTTATGATACTGCTGTAATCACAAAACCCTATCAACTAACAAGTTCCTTTTACAGATAGCTTAAAATTCCTTGTTTGGATAAGCAGGAGTGTTACTGGGAAAGACTGGGCCCCATAGCAAGCACTTGATTGGGATCCCCCCCAGGTTTCACACGCAGCCCCCCTTATAGATAGTGCCCACTGTAGATTGTGCCATACAGCCCCCCCTGTATACAGTGTCACAACCCACTTGTAGATAGCGCCCCCACCTATCCCTTGTAGATAGTGCCATACAGCCCCCATTTAGATATCACCATAAAGTCCCCCCCTGTATATAGCGCCATACAGCTCCCCCTGTATATAGTGCCATACAGCCCCTCTCCCTTGTATATAGTGCCACACAGCCCCCTTAAAAGATAGTGCAACACAGCCCACCCCTTAGTAGATAGTGCCACACACAGACCCCTGTAGATTGCGCCACACACAGCCCCCTGTAGATAGAGCCACAGCCCTCCCCCTTGTAAATAGTGTCATACAGCCCCCTAGTAGATAGTGCCACACAGCCGCCCCTTTGTAGTGCCACACAGCCCCTTGTATATAGTGCCACACAGCTCCCCCATGTGTATAGTGCCACACAGCTCCCCCTTGTGTATAGTGCCACACAGCCCCCTTGTATATAGCGCCACACAGACCCCAAGTAGTACAAGGCAATGGCGCATCCGAGAAAGTTGTATCAGCCAGGGGGATGTCAATCAAACATGGAAAGGTGGGTTTGGAGGCAGGACTATGTGACTCTTCAGGATAGCGGCACCGCCCCATGACCCTTTAATGAGTAATTAGCATATAGTGTGCCCCGTTTTAAAAGTAAAATTTATAGATTTTGCTGCACCTGAAAAAAACATACATTTGGGAATATTGTCAGGTCATGTATTACCGCAAAATGGCTGCTAGCGGCGCCACTGGGCATATGGGGGGCATGTCGGCAGGCGGCATGGGCCCCCTCATGCCGCGCCCCCCGTAGGCAGATGCTACGGCTGCTATAGCGGTAGTTACGCCACTGTGGGTAAGATATTCAAGTTATTTTAGCTACACCTCTATCTCTTCTTCTATCGACATACTTCTGTAGCTGACATTGGCAGAGGTGACGTAAAGGATTGCAGTAAATAAAGTATCCTCCTAATCCTCTTGCCCCATATTAAAATGAAGCTAAGAAAAAGCAGAGAGCATCAATTTTTTTAATTCTGTATTAGATCTTGAATTTACACACTGAGCTGCATATCCTAAAAGGTTTTTAAGTAGATCACTTTAGGTATTCTTTGAGGCAGGGCCACCATCAGGGCAGTACTACTGGTACTGCCGTCATGGGCCCAGCCACAATGATGGAAAAAAGGAGCCTGTCCGCTTTTCAGCTGCTTTAAACATTTGAATGAGGGCCCCAGCGTTAGTTACTTGAAGAAAGGAACCTACCCTGCAATGTAATAGGCCCCTTCCTCACCCTAAAGTAACTAACACTGGGGCCCTGAGAGAACTTACGGAAGGGGAAGCTGCTGCAGCATGAAAGCAGAAGCTCCGTGTGGAGAGAGCCGCCCACCAGACACGTCCTTCTCTACACAGCCGACTGGACCTACAGACTGGTGATTCCCCACATTTCCATCCTGATTCACATTCCTCCTGACCCCACTTGTAGAATATATAAAGTATAGTATGTTAAAATGTTTATTTTTTCGTTTCCCTAGCATTTTTTTGCCACGATTTTGGTAATCTCAACAAAAATGGCGCAGTTGTGCCCCGATTATATAAAAATTGCAGCAAAACCATGTGATTTGTGCCATGAATACGAAAATTGCATAAGAAAAGGATACAAAACATGAAAAAAATAGTGCTGTTAGGCTACATATATTGTCATAGTGCGGTCAAATCAAGTTTTTGCCATGATTTTGCAAAAATGTTGGCAAAAAATGGGATTTGACCGCACTGTGTAAGTCCTTATTCAGACGGCCGTGTTCGGTCCATGATATATACGGAGCGTGTATCGACCGTATTGCCCAGGCTGACCACAGTTCAGGGAGCTGGGTTTCTAGCATCATAGTTATCTATAATCATAGGAGTCCCTGCCTCTCCGCGGGAATACTGTCCCGTACTTTTTTTTTTAATCAAGTAACTTTTTATTCAACAAACAAGTTTTACATTTTCCACAATGCAAATGCTACTTCCACACTACAAGCTCTTACAAGTACATGAAGTAAAAAAAATACACACAAGATACATAACATAAATCCCCTCCCAATCCCCCCCAATCCGTACAAATATTATGTCATCATATAATTTGGCATCTCCCAAGCAGACATGGCATGAGCGACATTCTTCAGCATTAGTATTAGCAGTTTCATATGAGGACAGCCCCTTTATATCGCTCTACCACCTGGACAATATTTCTAGATACACCCCTATCTCTTGTCAATTCAACAGAAGCCAAACCCGAATCATCCAGCCATGAAGCCCACATCTCCTCGTATTTTTTAGAAGCCCCCCTTTTAAAGTATATAGGTTTTTCCATAGCTATAAGCCAGTTCACTTTGGCAATGTACTCTGACCGTGTGGGAGGTAACTCCGGCAACCAGCGCTGAGAAATCAGCTTCCTCGCCAGACGGGCTACTGCAGTTTTAAACATCTCAGACCCCCTTAAATCATCCACATAGCCGAGGATACACACAACTGGCGTCAATATAAAATCAGCAGAATACATCCCATTGACTACCTCTCTCCAGAAAGTTTCAAGATTGAGACAGGACCACATCATGTGTATGAGATCCGCATTTTGCGTTTTACATCTATTACATAAGGGACTATCGCGCAGGCCAATATCAAATAAAAATAATGTTGTTTACACCATGTGCACCATGTGTATATGTTGTATACACCATGTGCAAAAGATACAAGTGTGACAATCTATGCGCCTCACTAAGAGATAATCTAGGGGTGTATGCCACTATATCCTGCCATTGCCCATCCTCAATAGGACCAACATCCCTTTCCCACTTGTCTTTGACCCCAAGAGGAAATTTAGAATGCTCTTTGTCTAACAAGTAATTATAGACTGTCGAGATGAGCCCCTTAGATTTCACCGTATCCCCAATAAAAGGGACAATTGGATTTGTAGTGCATGTGAGGGTATCACCCACAGTAGTTTCCTTCCCTAGCGCATGTCTCATCTGTAAATATTCAAAAAAGGAGTCATTTGGCAGAGCGAACTCAGATTGCAGATCAGAGAACATTTCATAATCCCCCCTTTATATAGTCAACCACCAAATGCCCTTATATTTCCATCTCCCGAAACCCTCCAAACTTGCAACCTCCAGTAACCAGGGGTTATTCCACAGAGGAGTGACCTGGGTGTGGTCTTGAATCCCCAAGAGATCCTTCACCTTCCCCCAAACTCTATGCACTTGATATAAGGTGGGTAATCGTTTAGTATGAGTCTTAAATTTACCAGATTCCAGAGCTGCAAATAGCCTGTTGCATTGCGTGTACTGTCATAACATATCTAGCGCAGAATCATGTTCTTCCAACCCTCATCCCCTTAGATGCTGTAACTGCACCACCAAGTAATAAAACCCTGGATTAGGAGCTGCCAGACCCCCGCCAGTTTTACAGCGCTGTAAGGTGTCCAATTTTATGCGTACGTGTCCCTTCTTCCATATAAGATCTCGAAACATCCGATTAATCATCAGTAAAAATGTTGGGGCACCCAAACTGGTGAATTGTGTAAAACATATAACAGCTGAGGCATCCATACCATCTTAATGAGGTTCGTTCGCCCTATTACTGATAAGAGTAACCCACACCATGCCACTGATTTAGTCCTAAACTTAGCTATTAAGGGATCCAAATTGAAATGTTCAAAATATGTCAGCACTGTTGATATCCATATTCCCAAGTATTTAATGACTGTAACACATTGCAGTTGCATATGTTCCCTATCTAAGTCCACCAATGGTTCGTCTATCGGAAGTAAGTCAGATTTTGACCAATTTATAGATAACCCAGAGTAGGACCCATATTGTCTGATGACACTAATTACAGTATCCAATGTTTGACCCGTATCACCCAAAAATAGTAGCATGTCATCAGCGTACAAGGCTATTCGTTCCTCCAGTCCACCACGACGAAAACCCACTATTCCCGGGTGTTTTTGAATACTGGCCGCTAAAGGCTCTATAGCAATTGCAAATAACAATGGGGATAAAGGACATCCCTGACGAGTACCTCTACCCAGCGTAAGCATTTCGGTCAAAGCACCATTCACCCGAACACGAGCCACAGGAGACCTATATAAAAGATGCACCAAAGCTATAAATATTTCCCCAAACCCCATGCATTCTAAGACTTTCCATAAAAATTCCCACTCTATACTGTCAAAGGCCTAGGCCGCGTCCAAGGAGCATATAGCACGTTTCCCGGGATTATCCACTGGGATCTGTAAGTTCAGATAAACCCGTCTAAGATTAATGGCTGTAGACTTCGAATGCATAAAACCAGTCTGATCTGGATGTATCAGAGTGGTGATGACCCTAGAAAGACGTACAGCCAAGGCCTTTGCAATAATTTTAACATCAACTGGTAACAGGGAGATTGGTCTGTACGAATCTGGCAGAATTGGATCCTTTCCAGGTTTCAGCAGTACAACTATTAGAGCTTGTGTCATAGACTCAGGCAGAGATCCCATCACCAAAGCATCTACAAATACCTTCAATAATTCTGGAAGCAATACATCCCCGAATTTCTTATATAATTGTCACGATGCGGGGTGTGGACCCACTGGGCCGTACCGCGTAGCGGGATGGCAGCTGGCTAAACAGGTAAGTATACAGTTCAATTAGTTCAGCGAGGGTACCTGAGGCAATCGTAGGCAGTAGCGAGGCAGGCACGTCCAGGACCAGGCGGCGGGAAGTCTTCAGGTGAGGCGTAGCAGATCAGCGTAGGCTGTAGCACAGCATGGCAAATAGCACAGCACGGCAATAGCACTAGGTAGAACGGAAACAGGATACAGGATACAGAAGCAAGTTACACTGAAGAGCTGGAAGACACTGGGAGACCATAAGCACGACAAACAATGGGTAACGAACAATGCTCTGGCAAAGAGCAAGGGGCAGAGCCCTTTTTATAGCCCAGGGCACCCTGGGCCAGATTGCAGAGTTACTGCAGACACTCAGAATCGGGAAGTGAGGGCCGGCGACTGACAGGAGGACGACGCTGCAATGAGGTAAGCTGTCCAAGGCCACGGCCGTGGAGGTTAACGACCGAACGACGGATCGTGGCCATTGACGTTACAATAATTCTACCGGTAATCCGTCCAGCCCTGGGGCTTTATTATTGGCTAAAGAGGCAGTAGCATTTTTTAACTCCTCCAAAGTCAAAGGGGCCTCCAAGAAATCTCTATCCTCATCCGACAAGATATTTAGATGCATATCAGAAAGAAATTGCTAAATCTGGGCACTCGGTTCTGTCAGTCTATACTGATACAAATTCTTATAGAAGAAATGAAACACCTCCAATATCTGTGTAGTTTCAGACACCATAGTCCCCTGAGAAGTATATATAGATGCCACATATGAAGACCCTTCCTGTGATTTGGCAATGCTAGCGAACAGGTGACCCGCCCTATCCCCTTCCTCAAAATGAAACTGTCTAGAGAAGTATATTTTATTTTTCGCCTCTGCTAAAAATGTCTGTAGGGCCTCCCTAGCTTCCCTCCATAGTTTTTCCGTCCCTTCACTGGGGTTTTGAATAAATGCCGTCTCCGTTTCATCCACCCTTCGTCTCATAGTGACGCCCAATTTTCGGGTTTTCATTTTCCTCAATCTAATGAGTTTAATGAGAATTCCACGTACTGAGGCCTTCAGGGCCTCCCAGACCACATTACAAGATGCGGTACCACTATTGAAAAGAAAATACTCCGTAATATGTTTTGTGATATCCTCAGCATTCAACAGCGGGAGCCAAAATGCATTTACTTTCCACATTTGAGTACCTTGTCTAGAGGACCTCGAGAAATCCGCCCTCAGGAGCATAGGCGAATGATCCGACAATGTTCTAGTCAAATATTCAACAGGGCGAACTCTATACAAAAAGATGTCATTAATAAACATATAGTCAATTCTAGACATAGAATTAAATGTGGTAGAATAGCATGAGAATGCTCTAGTCTGCGGATGTTTAATACGCCAGATATCTATTAGTGAGGATTCTTTTATCACATGTCCAAACCCCGTTAAGTCATCTCTCACCAATCTAACATCCGTGTGGAATTTGTCCCAACATTCGTTTATCAAGTTATTAAAATCCCCCATCAGAATAAACGGAATTCCTGCAAACCTACTGGTAAAAGTCAGTACTTTATTAAGCACCACCCTGGAGTATGGAGGAGGCACATAGACCGCAGCTAAAACACACTCAACACCATAAATACTGCAATGTAGAGAGATGTATCTGCCCTCTCCATAATTTTTCTCCTCCAGGCAGCTAAAAGGAATCACCTTATGTATAAGAATGCAGACCCCTCTGGAGTACCCAGTATGAGTGTTATGATAAGCATGCCCAATCCATGCTATTTTCACCCCCTGCACCGTATCTTTGGTTAAATGAGTTTCCTGAAAACTAATAATAGATGGTTTCTGAGCCTTAAAGAGTCTCTATCACCCCATTATAAGTGATCGGCGCTGTAATAGAGATTACAGCAGTGTTTTTTATTTAGAAAAACTATCATTTTTGACGGCGTTATGACCTATTTTAGCTTTATGCTAATGAGTTTCTTAATGGACAACTGGGCGTGTTTTACTTTTTGACCAAGTGGACGTTGTGGACAAGTGGAAGTTGTGGAGAGAAGTGTATGACGCTGGCCAATCAGCATCATACACTTCTCTCCAATCATTTACACAGCACATAGCGATATAGCTATATCGCTATGTGCAGCCACATAAACACACTATAACGTTACTCAAGTGTCCTGACAGTGAATATACATTACCTCCAGCCAGGACGTCATGTCTATTCAAAATGCTGACACTTCTGTAGTGTCTCTGTGATATTTACAGCAAGGCAAGCGTAATCTCGCGAGATTACGATGTAACCTGTCATTTAAAACAAGATTACGCTTGCCTTGCTGTGAATCTCGCAGAGACGCTACAGAAGTGTTAGGATTGTGAATAGATATGACGTCCTGGCTGGAGGTAATGTATATTCACTGTCAGGACACTTGAGTTACATTATAATGTGTTTATGTGGCTGCACATAGCGATATAGCTATATCGCTATGTGCTGTGTAAATGAATGGGGAGAAGTGTATGACGCTGATTGGTCACTGATTGGTCAGCGTCATACACTCCTCTGTACAAAGCCCACTTGGTCAAACACTCCCAGTTGTCCATTAAGAAACTCATTAGCATAAAGCTAAATTAGGTCATAACTCCGTAGTTTTTCTAAATAAAAAACACTGCTGTAATCTACATTACAGCGCCAATCATATTATGTACAATATAGGGCACTTATAATGTGGTGACAGAGCATCTTTAACATAAACAAAAACAGCCCTCCTCTTAACCAGACCACCCATATCCCGTATATTCCAAGAAATAAACGTTACTCGATCAGCCATCGAATAGAAAAGAAACAAAACGAAAAAATGTCATACTTCTATGCAACCCTCCCTGTCATCGACCCCCCATAATAAGTGCATGCATACAAGATATACGGAGATATACAATCCCCAGAGTGTAAACCCATTCCAGGTGCACCGGACCCTCCCTACCCCTCCCCTACAAACATTATCAGTAATAACATTGGAAAAATCATACGCAATAATATGAATCCACACGAGCAACAGCATCAGGCTAGAGCACGAGTCCACCTTACGACCTCCATAATAGCGATATTGGCAAGGCGTCCACATAGTATAATACGTAACTTCAGCCCAACTCGGCTTAACTGATCAACAATCAGTGAACTTTCAGCACATCCGTTTCGATGCACACAGACATCCCACATATGCAACTTCTGGTGTTCAAAGTCAGCCGGCATTTCCATTGACTCTAGGATCATCTCGCCGTATCCTTTGCTCCCATCTATCCATCCACTCCAAGGCCACTTTAGGTGTTTCAAAAAAGTGGGTAGAACCCATAGCAACCACACGTAAGCGCGCAGGATACAACATGGCGTATGGTAATTGAAGAGCTCTGAGGCGATGCTTTACATCCGTGAACTTTGCCCTCCTCTTTTGTATATCTGTGGAATAATCAGGATAAAAAGCAGTTTTGCAACAATTAACAGATATTTCAGACATTTCTCTGGCCTTTTTCAGGATAACATCACGATCTCTATAGTGCAGCAATTTGGCCAGCACAGTCCTTGGCAGAGCACCCTCAGGCAACGGCTGTGTCGGCGCACTGTGTGCCCGCTCTACTGCATATAATGGCGACAAAGTATCCTTCCCAAAATTATTCATAAGCCAAGATTCAAGATATAGAGTGGGATCTGATCCCTCCACCTTCTCCGGTATGCCTACTATGCGGACATTATTCCTGTGTAGCCTATTTTCTAGATCGTCTGCTTTGGCTACCGGGCTTGCAACAGCATGGTCATGATGGCGTAGATCCCGCAAGGCAGGTGTCAAAGCATCCTCCACATCACTCACTCTGCCCTCAACCTCCGTCGTCCAATCAGAATTTTTTTTTATATCATGTCTCAAAAAGGTAATGTCAGCGGTCACTTTCCCCATCTGGGAGACCAGCGTAGAGACATTAGTATTACATGTAGTAACCGCATCATAATGTCCCTTAGGGTCGGTTCCTTGGCAGAAATTATCAGAGTCTGTGCTGGTGAGCTATTAAGGGCCTTCCCAACATGCTCCAACATGGCGGTCCTGGAGCCCAGTACATCTCCCGGTGCTTCCCTCCTCCATCTCTCCTTCCTCACCAGCATCATCCACCTCTTCCACCAGCATATCAGCCACAGCAAGCACTGCTCTATCCCTGCAGGTTGTGAAGGATCTATCATACTGCTCCAGTCGTGTCGCTGCTTCTACAGCCTGTTCAGCTTCTCTCAGCTGCCTGGGAGTTTGAGAGCCGGCAGTGAGCACATTTTATGCCATGCGGCCTCCCCCTTCAAGTAGGGATTTCTTTGTGCGGGTCATGAGATCAGCGTACCAAGACCACCTATGGAGACCCTGTACCTTGCGTGCTCTGGAGAAGGTATCTGTAAACATCGACTGACTGTAAGCATCAGGATAAATGTGTCCAAGTGAAATGCCGAGCAGGAGCTCTTAGTATGTGCGTCCGCTCACATCCAGGTCCAGGCCACGCACTGTTCCGTACTTTAATTATGTTTTCAGTATGGAACCAGGGCAGGGACTCCTAGCATCATAGATAACTGTGATGCTAGAAGCCCGGCTCACTAAACTGTGGTTGGTCCGGGAAATACTGCCGACACATAGTCCGTATATCACAGACCGAACATGGATGTCTGAATAAGGCCACTTGTCTCCTATTTTTGGTGTGAATTGTGAACTGAAAGTTCACTACAAATTACAATATAAGGCTATATTCAGACGAACATGTGCGAAATCAGCCATAAATAACGGACGTTTTTCATGCCCGATTTGCACCCGTGCGGGACCCATTTTCACAGATCCCTCATAGACTTGAGTCTATTGAGGGATCCGTGAAAATGGATAAAAATAGGACATATCCTATTTCTTTACAGGCCGTTCACACGGTCCGTTTAAACAACGACAGTGTGAATAGCCACATAGAAACACATGCAGCGGTATGATGGCGGTTAAAAAAAATGTCCTTCACACGGACGATTAACACGTTCGTCTGAATAAACCCTAACTCATGTGAATGGGGTTTTCAAAACACGCACACATGCACACATTGAGGAATTGGGTGCACAAAATCCTCATCAAAACCGCAGGTAATTCCACAGGTAAAATCTGCACCTAATAGTGCCATTTAAAAAAAAAAAAAATTAGGTGTGGTTTTTACATTTTGATGCGGAAATAGGTTTTATGCTGCAGATTTATTTTTTAAACTAGTCAGAAAAAATTTGCAAGCGGAAATGCAAGATAAATTGACATGTAGCATATTTTCAAATACGCACCGCAGGTAAATTTTTGTGCACAAAAAATCTACAACATGTAGATGAATTTTCCTGATTTCATTTTACTTTGCTGGTACTATAATACACTGCGGATTTGCTGCACGAAAATATCCGCAACAAATTTGCACGTAATAAGCATCGTGTGCATTGGGCCCAACATAGATTTTTTATAACTCACCCTAAGGCCCCGTTCACACATGTTGGATATGATACGGATTCCAATGACATGCCGATGATTTTCCACGTGTATTTTTGTCTGCACCATCAAAAGAAATCCACCACAGCAATAAGTAGCATGCTACATATTTTGCATGGAAAAGCCGAAGACAAGCAACTTTGAATGACAATGGGACTAATTCTCGTGCAGATTTGCTACACGCTTCTGGCACATCTGCGTCAGAAATCCAAGGGTAAGCCTCAGATTTTTGCTGTGGAAAAAGACATTGAACTTTAATGGAAACGTAAGAACGGAGCATTAGTGCGCCTTACATCCTCACAAGCGATTCCCCCTCTCTTAAGGCCCCTATCACATCGTGTTGTTGCGCTAAGTTTATCGTGTACGTCAGGAAATCTCCTAGCGTACACTATAAACAACATAAACCATAATTCACAGGGCTCCATTAGATTCTTTTAGCCTAAGTCGGGCTGCTACACGTCGGTATACCTTATTTTTGAAGGATAGAATAGCGTAGTAGACTCTCTAGGGCCGGAATCCCTGGAGAGAGCGTTGCCGACGCTCCGGCCATGTACTCAGGCTTTGCAAAGCTTCTGACATCACTTTACGTATATGGACATCAGGAACAGCGCCAGAGTTCCTGGGCAGAGCGCTAGTAGAAGGCTCCAGCCCTGGAAAAGCTCCTCTCGTCACCGTTCATTTATGGACAGTGACTTCAGGAGTTTCCCCTGGGCCATTCCCTGGGTGATGTATCCCACTGTATGCCATACAGTGGGATACATTTTGGTTAAATAGATCAAAATCCAGGGCATTAACCGGTCACTGCCGGCTCCATGGTTTCGTTCACTGTAATTTACATCAGCACCAAAATCAGTTAATGCATATAATGTACAAATGTAATTGACACACTTTCCGTGGCCCACCCCCAGTAATGGAGGGGGAGGCCCAGACATCTTGGCTGTATGGGGCTCAGAAATTCCGGATGGCGGCCCTGCTTTTAGGTACTGAAGGTATCCCCATCTCAGACATTTATGGCATATCCAAAAGATATGCCATCAATTTCTGATAGATGCGGGTACCAACTCTGGAACCAGCACACATCTTAAGATTGAGGGTTCCTTGACCTTGTTCTTATCTGGTGAGATAGCTGCTCGCCGCATACATATAGTGTGGCACAGTGATCTACTCTGTCTCTGTAATGCCGTAAGTTCCAGAAATAGCATAGATCACTGTGCTGAACTGTTTCCGTAACTTCCATTAACTATGGGCATTGCCTAAACAGCGTAGTTGAGCGAGCTCAGCTGTTTCAGGTATCCCGGCCACCTTGACATGGAGTGTCCATCTGAATGCAGCAGCCATCTCACCAGATGAGGTCGGGAGACCCTTGATCTCGAGATAGGTGCATGTCCCAGAGCTTAGACCCATATCAATCAGATATTTATGGCATATCTTGAGATGAAATGTCTAAGATGGGAATACCCCTTTAATGATAAGTCACTTGGGATGCTCTCAATATTTACTGAGTACAAATCAAAATAAGGAGGAGGAAACCGCAGCACTCCAATAGAAAAATACTAGCTAATGTTTATTAAAAAAGTGGATAAAAAGATTATTCTTATCCAGTTCGAGACCAAGGAATGGAAAAAGGACAAATTTATCAGGGACAGAGGTGACTTTGATAACGGCCACATCTTTAATTGGGGTAACCAGAGAACCCGAAAGTATAGACGCCAGAGGATTCAACAAAAAACTTCCGACTACTGGACTACTGATTTAGGATCAGACTTGAGCCATGGAGAAGAAGGGACCAGGCATGGTCCTTTGATGGACATTTCCATCAGTCCTGTGGCTGAATGGAATAATAACCCTTTAGGAGGCATACCCGAAGGGGTCGCCAGAGGAAAAAAAGGCAACAACGCAGGTGTCAAACTAAAGCAGGTCTCTTGGAGACAATAAGAGATTGTGCCTCCAATGACACCACATTCATGTTTGGTCCTGATGTACCCAATCCAACCAGTGAGGTTACTGTGATTAATCTTTCCGATCTCACACTGACCCCAGATTGTATTTCTCTACTTTCAAAGGTTTTTAATTACTGCATTAATTCTGAATTTGATTTTACCAAGTTTGAGATAGATCTATACAAATCAATACGTAAAATGAATTTACATCGAGTGTTTTCTAACAACACTTCCAATAGGGTATTTCCTGTTGGGGAAAGAAGGGTTAATGTAGGAACTTTAGGTTTTAGCCTAAGTGATAATTTTTTGGATGAAGGTAGAAAAATGTTACATGTATTAATGGATGTTCCATTGGATGGTTTAGGTTATGATCAACATATGCAGAACGCTGAGAGATTCCAGGGTGGAATACCATCCACTTTTAACCCTCCCTTGCCTGCTGGCACACAATTGGATTTATTTAAAAATGAAGTCACACGTGATGTGAAGTGTTTGATTTATCCATCAGACAATCCAAACTTGTCAGTGGGTGAAAGAAAGGCATGGAGATGGCTAAGTTCCAAAAATAATGTTGTTCTAAAACTGGTAGACAAGGGAGGGAATATAGTGCTGTTGTCAAGAGAATACTACGTACAGGAGGCTCATCGTCATTTAGGTGATGGCATGACTTATGAAATTATTAAAAAAGAACCAACATCGTAGTACTTGAGGTTATTGAGATCATTATTAAGAAAGGGAGTTGAAGGTGTTTTTTTCTCTGAGAGTTTTGCAGAAAAATTCAATACACCGTTCCCGAAAACCTTATTGGTATTTCATTCCAAAGGTACACAAATCGATTGAATTTCCCCCGGGACACCCAATCGTAGCAGGAATTGGGTCAGTTACTGAGCTACTTTCACGCTACTTGGATTGGGTTATGCGCCCATTATTAAGGAATATTCCTTCATATTTACAAGATACTCAGGATTTCCTGACAATTCTGATGGGATTTGGTTGGCAGCAGCACTTTAAATTAGCTAGTATTGACGTCGAGAGCCTATACACCCGCATCCCGCAGGATGCGGGTGTACAGGCAGTTAGACGTCAATTACAGTATACAGTATACATATGTTTATTGATTTTATTTACCGTCAAAAATCAGGAACGGCCATGGGAACCCCAGTGGCTCCAACTTTTGCCAATTTATTTCTAGCTGATCTGGAAGAAAAAATGATCGATAACCTATCTAATCCCTATGCTAGGTATTATCAACTGTACCTGCGTTATATAGACGACATTTCAATAGTGTGGTAGGAAGAATTTTTAAAATTTGTACAATATCTCAATAAAAATAGTATAAATATGAGCTTTACATACAAGTTTGGAAACCAGGAAATTGAATTCCTAGATGTATATGTGACCATAGAAGGGGGTATGGTTCAGACAAGTGGATACCGTAAACCTACTGCTACTAATACACTTTTAAGGTATGATAGTTATCATCCGAGGCATGTGACCCAATCCCTACCATATACTCAGTTTTTGCGTTTAAGAAGAATTAATAGCAGTGATGCAACATTCTATGAACAGGCAGATGAGATGAGAAAAAGATTGGAATTAAGGGGATACCCGTCAGATCTGGTTAAGGAAGCATTAGATAAGGCAAGTAAAAACAAACAAATATCCTTATTACAACCAAATAAAAAGAGGAAAAAATTAAATACAAAAGAGAATAAACTGTTCATTTTATTCTTTGGTCATAGTCCTATGAGTGATGCAATTCGTGGTAGCATTAGAAAAAATTGGTATTTGGTTGAAAATGACCCATTATTAATGGAGGTCACCGTTAGACAACCAATGACCAAGGAGATAGACATAAAACCCTTTTACAAAAAGAGGCTGAGATTATCCTACAGACAGGGGCACTTGGACCTCTCAGTCTCAATGACTGAAACTACCTGAGTGCTTTCATAACATAAACCTTGTTATTTTAAAAGAATGGAACGAATAAACAAATATATTGTTAGTTTAATCTATGATATAATTATGGTGCATCGCCTAGTATTATATGTTGTGTATTTTCCTCTTTTGTCATTAATATTAATATTTTTTGTTATGAAATAATCTATACTGACTTTTGAATAAAAAGGGCAGGAAAAGGAAGTGACGCCAAGACCTTCAAAAAGTGTGTACGTACGCGAAATGGCCGCAGGCTTATTCCACATTCTAGACCAAGATCCTGAATAAAAGTAATTTTTTGCAAAGTCGGTGAGTGCCTCGATACTTTTTATCTTTTGATATGTTTTGTTGGTCTTGTAACTATGATGTAATTTAAATAAAGATTTAAAGACTATAGGAACTATTGATTGATAGACTGTAACAGAGTCTACTCTGCTATTCTGATAGATGGACGTCATGTACTACTGCGCATGCACAGCTACCTTTAATCCATCTCTCCCACATGGCTTGGGCTGTTGATTTGACATGAATAGCCCCATTGACGTTCTAAATTCCACCTAAGCCCGGCTCGATCTATGCAGCCCCAGCAAGGCATTCTCAGGTTGCTTATAGCAACCTGACATGTGCATTAGGAGGGGATTATTTAAGAGAAAGGAGAGGGCCTGGGATCTGCACTGCACTAATATGCGATATGACTAATGGGTAACTATGGACGCTTGATCCAGTTACTAACAAGCTGAGAGCATGCGCATTAGGTGAATCATGATGCTGATATAAAATATAGTATTTCTCTATCAATGTCCTTTGTGATGCACTGTCACTTTCCCCGTCTATGCCGTCACATATGTTATCTAAATATATATGTATTTTTCGAATGTTTTCTAACTATTATGTAAAACCAATTGAGACACATGATATGATGTCACTGAACTCGGATTATTAAAGGTGTGCACCTGAGTTTGTATTTTATGCTTGACAAAGACCCTGTGAGGGTTGAAACGTTGCAGGTTTTGTGTTGGTGAATAAAATAATATATTTCTATTGGAGTGCTGCGGTTTCCTCCTCATTTGGATTGGCTATTTCCCCCGGATCGCGGTTATCTACTGCGGGCACCCCCTGAAGTTGGGAGTCTTGTATGATCCGTATGATTTGGTTACTGGCTTTGCTGCTGATATCTTTTTTCTGAGTACAAATCAAAGGACACACTTGTAGCCTGGGTCTCACAGTCAATACTCTGCCACTGTCCTGGTTTCTTTCCTACATACACTACCGTTCAAAAGTTTAGGGTCACTTAGAAATTTCCTTATTTTTTAAAGAAAAGCACAGTTTTTTTCAATGAAGATAACATTAAATTAATCAAAAATACACTCTATACATTGTTAATGTGCTAAATGACTATTCTAGCTGCAAACGTCCGGTTTTTACTGCAATATCTACATAGGTGTATAGAGGCCCATTTCCAGCAACCATCACTCCAGTGTTCTAATGGTTCATTGTGTTTGCTAACTGTGTTAGAAGGCTAATGGATTATTAGAAAACACTTGAAAACCCTTGTGCAATTATGTTAGCACCGCTG
This sequence comes from Rhinoderma darwinii, assembly GCF_050947455.1. Taxonomy (NCBI): domain Eukaryota; kingdom Metazoa; phylum Chordata; class Amphibia; order Anura; family Rhinodermatidae; genus Rhinoderma; species Rhinoderma darwinii. The sequence goes on from NC_134690.1 coordinate 65,133,267, forward strand.
TAAACAGTTTTGCTGTTTAGAGGAGCTATAAAACTGACCTTCCTTTGAGCTAGTTGAGAATCTGGAGCATTACATTTGTGGGTTCGATTAAACTCTCCAAATGGCTAGAAAAAGAGCTTTCATGGGAAACTCGACAGTCTATTCTTGTTCTTAGAAATGAAGGCTATTCCATGCGAGAAATTGCCAAGAAACTGAACATTTCCTACAACGGTGTGGACTACTCCCTTCAGAGGACAGCACAAACAGGCTCTAACCAGAGTAGAAAGAGAAGTGGGAGGCCCCGCTGCACAACTGAGCAACAAGACAAGTACATTAGAGTCTCTAGTTTGAGAAATAGACGCCTCACATGTCCTCAACTGGCAGCTTCATTAAATAGTACCCGCAAAACGCCAGTGTCAACGTCTACAGGGAAGAGGCGACTCCGGGATGCTGGCCTTCAGGGCAGAGTGGCAAAGAAAAAGCCATATCTGAGACTGGCTAATAAAAGGAAAAGATTAATATGGGCAAAAGCACACAGACATTGGACAGAGGAAGATTGGAAAAAAGTGTTATGGACAGACGAATCGAAGTTTCAGGTGTTTGGATCACACAGAAGAACATTTGTGAGACACAGAAAGACTGAAAAGATGCTGGAAGAGTGCCTGACGCCATCTGTCAAGCATGGTGGAGGTAATGTGATGGTCTGGGGTTGCTTTGGTGCTGGTAAAGTGGGAGATTTGTACAAGGTAAAAGGGATTTTGAATAAGTAAGGCTATCACTCCATTTTGCAACGCCATGCCATACCCTGTGGACAGCGCTTTATTTGAGCCAATTTCATCCTACAACAGGACAATGACCCAAAGCATACCTCCAAATTATGCAAGAACTATTTAGGGAAGAAGCAGACAGCTGGTATTCTATCTGTAATGGAGTGGCCAGCGAAGTCACCAGATCTCAACCCCATAGAGCTGTTGTGTGAGCAGCTTGACCATATGGTACGCAAGAAGTGCCCATCAAGCCAATCCAACTTGTTGGAGGGGCTTCTGGAAGCATGGGGTGAAATTTCTCCCGATTACCTGAGCAAATTAACAGCTAGAATGCCAAAGGTCTGCAATGATGTAATTGCTGCAAATGGAGCGTTCTTTGACGAAAGCAAAGTTTGAAGGAGAAAATTATTATTTCAAATAAAAATCATTATTTCTAACCTTGTCAATGTCTTGACTATATTTTCTAGTCATTTTGCAACTCATTTGATAAATATAAGTGTGAGTTTTCATGGAAAACACAAAATTGTCTTGGTGACCCCAAACTTTTGAACGGTAGTGTATGTCAATGTTTCAGAATTTGGAGACTATGAAGACTAGACTTACATCTTCAGAATAGTCTGTAGAGTGGCTATTTTTCGTTTTCTTGGATAAAACATAATATTTTTACATTGCTATTTTTAATGCTCAAGGGGAATTTTTTTTAGATTCAACCTTTTATCTATTTATAACTGTATGCTATGAGGCTTTTCTCATTAAAACATTCAGAAAATAAATGCTCATGTTATAATTACCATTCCACCTATTGTTCACCATCAAGAGGGATTTATATATATTGCCATCATTAAAATTCGACAACAATAGAAAATAGCTTAATGGTTTCCACTTAGCCATTCTTCAGCGGATAATATAAAGAACATGTAGCATAATGCTATTGTTTCCCTCAGTCCTCTCTTAAAATAAAATGAGACACAGCAAAATCACGGGTGCTCTCATTAGAGATTCAGGAATTCTATTTAGAGACATGCACAATATAATATAGAGCTGTAAGAGATTTGTTTTTTATTCAGATGATCTAAATGGTATTTTTCCCCCAATGGAATTTATATGAGAACAATAGAAAATAATTTAGATTTTTCACACTGTTTTTTTGTAGCAGCCAGCATGCTGAAGGACATTACTAGTTGAATTGTTATATGTTTGAACTATGTGTGAACTCTTTCTTCTTGACTTTGTTCAATCTCATTGTAGCAGTATTCTTCTAAAAAATATTTTGCAATGCAACTAGTGACCTTCACCAGACATTATATAATTCTCCCATAGACATAAGTCTATTGATCAAAGCTGAAAATGTTAACCTTATTCTTTATATGTAGTGTAGTTTATGTTTCTAATCTCAAAGCTTGACTCAAGTCATTGGACTCAATGTCAATATTTGTAGGGCTCTAATTTCAATCAGTTTCTAGATTCCTCCCAGTGTAAAATAAAAGAAGACATGACACTTTTCACATCTCTAGAACATAAGCAATGCTAGTCAACATAGTCTGTATAGTTTTATCAGGATAGTAATTTTTTTTAAGAGATCATGTTCATAAGACTACTCTTTCCCATATGGGATTAGGTTCCCCCGCACGAGACTTCTCTGAACCAGAAAGAAGCACTGCATACAGAGAGCAGCTCTTGCTATGGTGGATGCGACCCATTCATGTTCTTCTGAATGGCAACACCGCATCTGTAAGAGTTACTATAGTAAATGGGGCCTATGTAATCTAAGACACAGGCCCCTGTTACTATAGTAGCGACACATACTTACCCATCTTCCTTCCCGAGCGCAGCGGAAGTTCTGACGACTTCTCGCGTCATGACGTCAGGACGCTGTGCGCCGCGGATGTCGTCACGATGCTAGATGGTGTTGAGACATCCGCTGCACCCGGAGGTGAAGAGGAGGTAAGTGTAACGTTATAGTCTGCTGGGGTGCTGTGTCTAAGCCTGCCTTGTGGTAAGCTTAGATACAGGGTCTAACACAGTATCACACATGGACCCAGTATCTAAGACTTCCACTTTAGGCTTAGATACAGGGCCACGGCAGACAGTAATCTTATACAGTATAAGATTACTGTCTGCTGGGGTTCTGTATCTAAGCCTACATTGTGGTAAGCTAAGATACAGGGTCTAACAGACCGTGTCACAATTGGACCCTGTATCTAAGCCTACTACATGGTAAAATGATCTACGGTAAACCGACATCACATAGTCATGTAATAATGAGGAGGACTTCAGTGGTAATACAGTGTCAATTAGACCCACAGCCTATTCACAGCAGGACATAAGTAGATTCAATTAATAAGATAGTCTAGGCTGGATTTATATGCACCCGAAGGCATATTTGACATTAATAATTTTGCAGCTGAGACACGGCAATGAGTCACCGGCTCTGTGGCAGCTCGGACAGTAGCTATGGGATCCGGCTGAGGTGAGTGGAAGCGAGCGCTGGCGTCTCCTGTGGAGGAGACTGGTGCAAGCGCTCACCGACTCGTGGCTGTGGCTGTCAGGGAGAGAGTGGAACTGACGGCCCACTACCACGGACCTGACACACATACATACATACACGCACACACATTTTTTTGGGGGGATGAACATATGTTAGTACAGGAATACTTACTGCTGGAGCCCTGTATCTAAGTCTATCCCGTGTGATACGGACTGCTGGGGCCCTGTATCTAAGTCTATAATGTGTAATACTGTCTGCTGGGCCATGTATCTAAGCCTATCATGTGTGATACTGTCTGCTGGGGCCATGTATCTAAGCCTATCATGTATGATACTGTCTGCTGAGACAAGGTTAGTATGTGGGACTACCTACAGGGGACTGGATGGCACTGTCTACAAGGGGGATGTATGGCAGAGGGACTGTGTGTGGAAACATACAGTGGGTTTGTGACACTAAATACAGGGGGCATTGTGTGGGGAACTCTCTACAGGTGTCTTTGATTAGAGCCCCGAGATGTAACTTTGCTTGGTGCCCCAGAAATACCAAATTTGCCCCTGAGGGTTAGTACAAGGATACTTACTGCTGGGGCCCTGTATCTAAGTCTAAATTCACACGAGAGCAACAGGTTTATGCGCGTAAAAAACGTGCTTAAATCTGGTCGTGTGCGTTGCGTTCTTGCATAAGTGTGCTTTGCATGTGGCATGTGTTTTCACGCACTTGCCAGCACTTGGATGTAGTCTGTGTGTTGTCCGTGGTTTTCACGCACCCGTTCACTTCAGTGGGCGACTAGGTGGGTGAAAACGCACCAATATAGGACATGGAGTGAGTTTGACGCAACGGAAACTCGCTGCGTGAAAACTCACGCATGTGTGAATAGCTTCATTGAAATCAACGGGTCCGCGTGCTGTGCGTTATTTCAACGCACAGCACACGGACGAGATTCACGCTCGTCTGAATGAGCCCTAAGCCTATCATGTGTGATACTGTCTGCTGGGGCCATGTATCTAAGCCTATTATGTATGATACTGTCTGCTAGGGCCATGTATCTAAGCCTATCATGTGTGATGCTGTCTGCTGAGACAATACATCCAATTCTATCCAGCGGTGTAGCAATAGAAGCCTTAGGGTATGTGCACAAACACTAATTACGTCCGTAATTGACGGACGTATTTCGGCCGCAAGTACCGTACCGAACACAGTGCAGGGAGCCGGGCTCCTAGCATCATACTTATGTACGATGCTAGGAGTCCCTGCCTCGCTGCAGGACAACTGTCCCGTAATGAAAACATGTAAAAATCTTGTATTAGGAATAATAAATGTTAGGCTGGGTTCACACAGAGTTTTTTGCAGGCGGAAAATTTGCCTCAAAATTCAGTTTTGAGGCAGATTTTGCTCTGCCTGCACGCCGATTTTCGTGGCGTATTTCTCAGCGTTTTTCGCCCTTGGCCATTAAGTACCGCGGGCAAAAAACGCAGCGAGATATGCTTTCTCTGCCTCCCATTGATGTCAATGGGAGGTCAGAGACGTAAACACCCGAAGATAGGGCCTGTCCCTTCTTTTTCCTGCGAGACAGTTTTTCCGCTCGCAGGAAAAAAACGCCTCCGCCTCCCATTGAAATCAATGGGAGGCATTTTCGACTGTTTTTTGGCGCGCTTTCCGACGCGGTTTTCACCTCAAAGAGCTCATCAAAAAACTCAGTGTGAACTCCCACCTAAGACAAACTTTGATAAAAATGTAAATACAAATATTACAATGTATATTAAAATAGTTTAAAAACAAAAAGCTGAAGCCCTTGTTATATAACATTTTACTAACTATAATTTTTTGATTATTTTTATATTATTATTGGATCAAGTGACTCATAATTTTCAGTTGACGTTTATTTAAATCATTCTTACGTTAACAGAGTTAAGGATGTGGCTACTGTATGTGTACATTATATGATACATCTGTGTGCAGGAAAAGAAAATAATATATGGCTGACACATTTTCTGCTGTGAAAAAATTTCTTATGGAGTTAACAACCACTAGCTACTACAATAGGAAGTATAAAGCTTACCCGTTCGTGCAAATGAGCCTACCATTATGCCTAATTGCGGCCCTTTGGCCGCAATAGGATTTATTGGTATGCCAAGTGGATGGCACGGGCATAGGAGCTGTGCCATTGCCATCTACAACGAGTGCCAGCTGTAATATGCAGCCGACTATCTACTGCAACGATAGGGATTGGCAATAACTGATCACGGCAATTTAAACCCTTAGATGTCGAGGTCACTGTTAGCATCTAAGTGGCTACATAGGGATGGGGCTCCCTTTGCCCCCACATCAGTCATCCAGCGACGTGATCACGGGACGCTAATAGGTTTCCATGGCTATATGTCCTTGCCAAAGACAGGGTCTAATAGATTGCCTGTCAGATTTACACTGACAGGCAATAATGGGTTGGTATACTGTTTATACAAATAAATTATAGATGTGATTAGAAGATCGCATTTTGAAGTCCGCTAGTGGGACTGCAAAAATAGTTAAATACTGTTTGATAAAACGTATTAAGAAAAAAGGCATTCACAGTTAGAAAATTAAACATTTTTGTTGGGCCCGCAGTCGCTGACCGCCGGCACATCCTACTCACCGGCAGCCGTGACCACAGGACACTCATCTTGCCGGCGTCTCCCTCCCTGGAGATGCCAGCAAACGCCGCTGAAGCTCCCCATTGATTCCTGGATATAAAGGGCCAGCGCGCGCACCAGTGTACTTTTCCCTAACCGATCCCTATGCACCCTGGACTTTAAAAAGGACTCTGCCCTCTTCCTCCTTGCCTGAGCGTTGTTGTGTCTACCCATGTTCGTTTAACAAATGGTCCCTTAGTTGTATCCCATATCCAGTAATTGTGTTTCTTCCAGTGCGATGTCTAGTGTCGGAGTCGAGTTCACCATCTGTGCCAATTGTCATCTGTGCCAAGATTTATCTGTGCCAAGTGTCATCTGTGCCAAGTATCTGCCACGCCAAGTGTCTGCCAAATCTCCTATCCAGGTACTCTTGTGCTATAGACTATCATTGTCTATTGTTTGTCCAGCTGCTATGGCAGAGCGCCCTAGTGGGTCCACATACCCCATAGCCGTGACAGTACGCTCAGGCCATGGATCCCCCTGGTCAACCCAAATCTCCATCTCCTGTCCAATTGATTCAAGGAGACATGCGTGATCTCCGAACATTACAGGATCAGCTTCTGCTCGCTGTAAATTCCATTGTTACCCGTTTGCATTCTCCACCCATGGCTACTTCCTCTACCCAACTTCCTGTTGACCTGGCTGCCTGTTCTGGGCATGGGATTTCATTGCCTCTACCTCCTCATCTCGACGGATATGCAAAGACCTGTAGAGGCTTCATAAATCAGTGCAAGATCCACTTCAGATTACGTGCCCATTTCTTCCCCCTCTGATGAGGCCAAGGTTGCATTTGTTATTTCTCTTCTCTCTGGTAAAGCTCTGGCATGGGCGAACCACATTTTGGAACAAGAGGGCCCGGAATCCTCTAATTTACCATTATTTATAGAGACTTTCCGCACTGTGTTTGAGGAACCGGGCCAAACATCTTCTGTAGCTGCCTCGCAACTGACTCTCAGACAAGGGGAATCTACTGTAGGGGAGTACGCCATTCTCTTCCGAGGGTTGGCAGCGGAGCTAGCCTGGAATAGCGAGGCTCTAGTGGCAACTTTCTGGCAGGGACTAGCTTCATGTATAAAGGATGAGCTAGCAGCTCAAGACCTTCCCTCTTCTTTGGATGCCTTGATACTTCTAGCAACCCGGATCAATATGAGAATCCAAGAGCGCACTTTGGAAGTTTGCCGGGAGAAGAGATCTTATCAATTGGCACCTAATTTTCAAAGACCTCTTCTGCCTTCTCGTGTTGTACCCCCGGAAGAGTCAATGCAAATAGACAGACTTTCAACTGTGGTCACAAGGGACATTTTGTGCGCCAATGCCCTCAGAAGCCGGGAAAACTCAAGCACCTAGGGTTGATAGGGAGATAACTCTAGGTGAATCTACCTCTACTATGAAATTCTCTCCCAGACTTTCTATTCCTGTGTCTATTGTAACCGGTGAAGTATCGCACAGTGTGCCTGCTTACTTGGATTCTGGAGAGGCTGCAAATTGTATCCAGCAGGACTTAGTAGACTGTCTCCACTTGGCCACTGTTCCTCGGCAGAAACCTCTGGCGGTCGCTTCTGTTGATGGACAACCTCTGCCCGACTCGATCCTGTCTATCACCAAGCTACTGAGACTACAGATAAAAGTCCTCCATTCTGATTTAATAACCTTCTATGCCTTAACCAGAGCTATTATCCCCCTTATGCTGGGATTGCCATGGCTTCACCAGTACGCTCCAGTCCTTGACTGGAATTCCGGAGAGGTCCTCCAATGGCGACAACGATGTCTTCACTGCTGTCTGCCTCAGGTTTGACCTGTTGTTTCTCTTCTGCCTCAATCTCTCTCTGGACTACCTCAACAATATGCTAATTACGCAGATGTTTTCAGCAAGAAGGAGGCAGAGATCCTTTCTCCTCATCCTCCCTATGACTCTATGACCCTATGACTCTATGACTCTATCGAGCTGCTTCCTGAAGCCTCTCCCCCTTGCAGACGGGTTTATCCTCTCTCCTTGCCGGAAACCCAGAGAGCTAAGGTGAACAAAAAACTGTGATTTTGGCGTTTGTAACCGTGAGGTAAATAATGGTATATTGCAATAGTTCGGACTTTACGGCTGCGGCAATACTAATTTTGTTTATTTTTTTACATTACTTTATGGGAAAAATGGGTAAAGTTTTTTTTTTCAACTTACATTTTTTTTTCACTAGTAATAACTTTATTTAACTTTTCTTTACACATTTTATTGGTCCCCCTAGGTGACTTGAACCAGCGATCGTTAGATCTCTGATACAATACAATTGTCATTTTTATGGGCTTCTGTAACAGCGCGATCGCTGTTCCTGCCCGTTAGTCCCGCGTGTCAGTGGTAATACACAACTGACAACCGCAGCGTATCGAGCAGACTCAGTGTGTGAGCCCACTCAATAAATCACCACCGCACCACAACGTGCTATTATGTCATGGTACGCAAAGTGGTTAATGCGCAGTGGATGGTGCAAAGTAAAAACTGCAATTTTCCACTGGTATGCCATTTTAGTGCACAATATGTTGTGCCCAGTTTGTGATACTGCAAACAAATACCTCATAAAATGTTAAGCGGATTCCCCGGGTATGGCAATGCCATATATGTGCCATATATGTGGGCATAAACTGCTGTTTGGGCACGCTGTAGGTTTCAGAAGGGAGGTCAACCATCGAAGCCCGGTCACTGCCACTCCGTGTCGTTTTAGCCTTTTTCTCCTTAATTTGTCATGAAGTAAGAAGTGAACAGGCCACATCCGGCCATGATATTGCTCATCAGTCAATTGCCCGATTACTTTTGATTAATGTTAACCAGTGGAGCACATGAAATAGACGGGACCCTGTAGCAGAGATCAGAATGGTCCTAGGTGCTGGGTTTGCCATTCAGGACAGAAAGACCTGGTGTTTGTTTCTCCCTCTACACAATACATGACCCTTGGGCCAATTACTCATCCCCTTGTTTGATAACAATGCGGTTTCTCTGGAGATCTGAGTTCTGAATAGGTTTTTGCCACCTAATAGTAAGGGGATGGGACCAACCACGATAGTTTCCTTTTCTCTAAGGGCCCAATAACCCCTGCATTGTCTACCTCTATGGCACATACGCCACTGCTGTTAATCTTAAACTAGAAACTGTTGGAGCACATCCGATCTCCTGGTAGATTACCTCGGAAATGTTCCCAGGAAATCTTCCTGAATTACATACTGAAATCAATGTTATTACAGCAAAATTACCGACACAGAAACTTAATTTACGGAAATGTACACTGGTTCTTAATGCCAGCTGCCAAAATTGCAATTTTTGTGAACATTATGCATTTAGTTCTCCTACTATGAGGAGCCCATTGATCTTTACAAGAGGTCTCTTTAGAAAATAGAAAATTAATTACTACCAGCAATGTACAAACATAATAATAGTATTTAGATAGAGTCATCTTAGAACTCGAAAATATGTGCCTGCATTGTTTAACACAGCAGTCAGCTCAATATGGCTTGAGGTTACTGAGATCTAGAAATGTGTCTGCTTCAAATAATTATTCTTCGCAGTTCTTTGTGCTATATCCCTTCCTCCGACATACTCATTAAACAGTTAGCGTTATACTTAAAATCAATGCTTGCTATTAATAATATGTATTGCACTCACACGTCTATTATTCTAAAACGTAATAGCATGAAATTAAGTTCTTATGTTTTACGGTTTAGAGTTCTTTAAAATTTGCATTAAAAATATTTGTTTCAATGGAACAAATTTAACCAAAAGAATAAAGGTGATTAAGGGTTGGTCGCATTATTAAGTCAGACAGAGTAAGAATAATTAAAAGGTGATAGAAATATAACTGGAAAGTGCTTATGTTGAATTGTGATAAGAGAGGTTTTTTGTAATAACCCCAGAATTTTTTCTCTTTTTCTTTTGGGTGGTCTTGGCTTGGACTAGAAGCTTCCTAACTAGATGTTGTCTGCATTTGGGGAGACCAATGAGCACAATAGGGTTACTTGTAGAAGAATATTCAGTATAAGTCAAAGCTGTCAGGAAAAGTTCACATGGGGCGGATACACTGCGTAATAGAACGCAGTGCATCTGCCCTGTCTGCCGCAGGAAATTTCCAGTGAAAATGTGCCCCAAACTGTGGTGCAGTTTTCCGCCCGGAATGTCCGCTGCGAAAAACAGCAGCACTAAAGCCTCCTGGGATGTCGTTTCCGCCATGTGACCACCGCTACAGGCTGTCATTGGCTGCAGCGGCAGTCATATGAGATGGAGCGTCATCCCAGGAGGACAAAACACAGACTAGGTAAGTTTATTTTTTAAAAAAATTCTGAGTTTCAAATCCGCCACAAAACACAGAACAACTGCTATTTGATGTGGGATTTACATCCCCATTGAATTCAATGGGGAAATCCCACAACATATAAGCAGCTTTTACGTGAAGCTGCGAAAAGAACTTCCGCACCACAGGTAAATTTCTGAGCGGTATTTCCACTCAGTATTCACGCAGCGTATGGATGAGATTTGTTCAATCTCATCCACTTTGCTGCTACTGTATTTGCTGCAGATTTTCCGCAATGAACTCTGTTGCAGAAAATCCACAGTATTTACGCAATGTGTGAACTGGCCCTATCTATCTAGCATATCTATCATTCCAGATGAATTTTGAGAATAATCAATCACGTGTCTGTACTTGAGTTCTAACAGAATTTGTGTCACCTGTGCAATACGATTTTTCAGCAGCTAGTTGTTGTTTTTTTCCTGAGCTCAGGTCCAGAAGGAAAGGGATGACCTACCGACCTTAAATTCCTGGACAGTCAGGAACAATAGTGGATTTTTTCCAGTGCCTGTAAAAAACAATTGATACAACCGTGATTTATGCATTTTTTGGAGCTTGTACAGATTATTGGATTATTGTAAGAGTGCAGTCACATGCGGCAGATTTTGTTGCAGAAATTTCTGAAACTGAAAATCAGTTTAATTCATTGAATAAAAATACATACCCATGATAAAGTTTCTCCACAGGATGACACTATCCCCAGGAACCTTATCATGGGTATGTATTTTTATTCAATCTACCTTACTTTACCACTTTTATTGCATGGTTTTTGTACCAGCTCAATGTCCATGTTTTAACCCTTTCCCGTCCCTAATGTGAATATTTACGTTGGGTAAGGGTATTTAAAAATGGCGCCAACTCAGAAGCCGAGTGGGCGCCATAGCCTCCGGGTCTCTTCTGTGTTACACATCAGGGACCCAGCAGCAATGCTTGCAATCAGAGACATCTCTGATCGCAAGCATTTAACCCCTCAGATGCCGGAGTCATATGTGACAACCGGCATCTGAGGGTTTTTTTTGCTTTCATTTTTATTTTAGGGCCAGTCAAAGGCTCCCGCGTGACGAGTTCCTCATTCAGCCGAGAGCCTTGTGAACGCTACCCAGGCCTGCTATAGGAAGATTGCTATTGAGACCTGCCTGTAAAAAAAGTTTTAAATAATATAAAAAAAAAAAAAAAAATATATATATATATATATATATATATATATATATACATATTGTAATGATAGGGGTAGAGAAACAGACAAGTGAGCCCTAATCTACCCGCCACTCAGTCCCTGCCTACTTGCAACGACCCGCCCTAGGCGACGGGGTACAACTGGGCGACGGTCCCTACGCTCAATAAGTGCACGACAGACAAACAGACAAGGGTACACAGAAGCAAAGGGAAATGGGGCAGTTGCCCACGGCAACACCGTGAGCAACAAGAGTGGTGAATGAGCCGAGACAAACCAGGAGTGTACGAGGTACCAAACGCAGAGCAGGAGAGTAGTCAGTAAGCCAGGGTCAATATGAAGCAGGGTCAAATAGTTCAGAAGCTGCAGCAGGGCCAGGAAACCAAATGAGACAGAGGGCGGGAGCTAGCTCCGTCTGGCCAGGCTGTGATAGGCTCTCCCACTCCTAAGCCTGCCATCCTGAGTGGTGGAAGATGGAGTCAATCTCACAGACATTGAAGCAGGTGCAGACTGATTACCTTTGGGCGTTGACACAGAAGCTGTGCCTGGCAGATCCTTTACAGTACCCCCCCCTTTTATGAGGGGCCACCGGACACTTTCTAGGTGGACCTGGTTTATTGGGGAAACTAAGGTGGAACCTCCTGACCAATACCTCAGCGTGAACATCCTGGGCGGGTACCCAAGTCCTCTCCTCAGGCCCGTATCCTCTCCAATGGACCAGGTACTGGAGGGAGCCTTGGACCATCTTGCTGTCCACAATCCTGGCCACCTCGAATTCCACCCCCTCAGCGGTGAGAACGGGGACAGGAGGTTTCCTCGAGGGGGCCAAGGACGGGGTGCAGCGTTTAAGGAGGGAGGCAGGAAACACGTTGTGTACTCGAAAAGATGGGGGCAACTCCAGTGGGAAGGAGACAGGATTGAGGACTTTAATGACCTTGTATGGCCCTATAAACCGGGGAGCAAACTTCTTGGACGGGACTTTAAGGCGCAAGTTCTTTGACGATAGCCACACCAGATCCCCGACCATAAACAAGGGGTTAGCAGAACGTCTTCTATCTGCCTGAGTTTTTTGTATGCTCTGGGACGCCTCTAGGTTCTTCTGAACCTGGGCCCAGACTGTGCACAGTTCCCAATGAACGACCTCTACCTCGGGATTGTTGGAACTACCAGGTGAAATGGAGGAGAACCGTGGATTAAACCCAAAATTACAGAAAAAGGGGGAGACCCTTGACGAGTTACTGACCCGGTTATTAAGGGAAAATTCGGCGAGGGGAATGAATGAGACCCAATCATATTGACAGTCAGAGATTAAACACCTTAAATATTGTTCTAGAGACTGATTAGTCCTCTCAGTTTGGCCATTAGTTTCAGGATGGAAGGCAGAGGAGAAGGACAGATCAATCTCCAACTTTTTACAGAAGGCTCTCCAAAACAATGAAACAAATTGTACCCCTCTGTCAGAAACAATATTGACAGGGACCCCATGGAGACGCAGGATGTGTTTGACAAGCAAGGTAGCTAACGTCTTAGCATTGGGTCGTTTCTTGAGGGGCACAAAGTGGCACATCTTACTGAAGCGGTCTACTACAACCCACACCACCGACTTGCCTTGAGATGGAGGAAAATCGGTGATATAATCCATGGAGATATGGGTCCAAGGTCTCTGGGGAATGGGCAAAGAACATAGTAAGCCCGCTGCTCGGGACCTGGGAGTCTTGGACCTAGCACAAACTTCACAAGCAGCGACGTAGGCCTTAACGTCTTTAGGCAACCCAGGCCACCAATAGTTTCTGGCAATGGGGTGCTTGGTACCCAGGATGCTTGGATGACCAAATAGTGCGGAGTCATGATTTTCCCTAAGTACCCTTAGCCGGAATTGCAGGGGAACAAACAGCTTGTTCTCAGGAAGGTTCCCGGGAGCTGAACCTTGATCAGTCGCAATTTCAGAGACTAAATCAGAATCAATAGAGGAAATGATTATACCTGGAGGCAAAATACAAGCAGGATCTTCCTCCGAAGGAGGGCTGGCCATGAAGCTACGCGACAGTGCATCAGCCTTAATATTTTTAGACCCAGCCCTATAGGTAACCAAAAAGTTGAATCTGGTAAAAAACAACGCCCATCGAGCTTGTCTCGGGTTTAGCCTCCGGGCAGATTCTAGGAAAACCAGATTCTTGTGGTCGTTAAGGACCGTTACCTGGTATCTAGCCCCCTCCAGGAAGTGGCGCCACTTTTCAAATGCCCATTTAATGGCTAAGAGTTCGCGGTTGCCAATATCATAGTTACTCTCAGTGGGCGAAAACTTCCTGGAGAAGTAGGCACAGGGACGGAGATGGGTGAGGGACCTGGTACCCTGGGGCAAGACAGCCCCCACTCCCACCTCGGATGCGTCAACCTCCACGATAAATGGCTCCATTTGGTTGGGCTGAACCAGCACCGGGGCCGAGATAAAGCACTTCTTAAGGACCTCAAAAGCCTGGACCGCCTCAGGAGGCCAGTGGAGGAGATCAGCATCTTTACGAGTGAGGTCCGTAAGAGGCTTAGCGATGACCAAAAAGTTAGCAATAAATCTCCTGTAATAATTAGCGAACCCCAAGAAGCAATGTAACACCTTCAGGGAGGCAGGTTGGACCCATTCCGCCACAGCCTGGACCTTGGCGGGGTCCATGCGGAATTCATGAGGAGTGAGGATTTGACCCAAAAATGGTATCACCTGCACCCCAAACACACACTTTTCGGTCATCGCAAACAGTTTGTTTTTCCCGAAGGACCTGGAGCACCTTCCTGACATGCTCAATGTGGGAGGACCAGTCCTTGGAAAACACAAGTATGTCATCAAGGTACACTACAAGAAATACCCCCAGGTAATCTCTTAAAATCTCATTTATGAAATTCTGGAAGACCGCGGGAGCATTACACAAACCAAAGGGCATGACGAGGTATTCGAAATGACCTTCTGGCGTGTTAAACGCAGTCTTCCACTCATCCCCCTCTTTGATACGGATAAGGTTATACGCCCCCCATAGATCAAACTTAGAGAACCATTGGGCCCCCTGAACCTGATTAAAGAGATCATGAATCAAAGGAAGGGGATATTGGTTCCTTACAGTGACCTTATTCAAGTTACGGTAGTCAATGCATGGCCTAAGACCACCATCCTTCTTCCCTACGAAGAAGAAGCCAGCACCTACCGGAGAAGTAGAGGGGCGAATGTAACCCTTGGCCAGGCATTCCTGGATATACTCTCTCATGGCTTCACGTTCGGGACAAGAGAGATTAAATATCCTACCCTTAGGGAGCTTAGCTCCTGGTACCAAATCGATAGCGCAATCGTATTCTCTATGAGGAGGTAACACTTCAGAGGCCTCCTTAGAGAAAACATCAGCGAAGTCCTGAACAAACTCAGGTAGCGTGTTCACCTCCTCAGGAGGAGAAATAGAATTAACAGAAAAACATGACGTCAAGCATTCATTACCCCATTTGGTAAGCTCCCCAGTATTCCAGTCAAACGTGGGATTATGCAACTGCAACCAGGGAAGGCCTAAAACCAAATCGGACGATAATCCCTGCATCAACAGTACAGAGCACTGCTCCAAATGCATGGAGCCAACAAGGAGTTCAAAGACAGGGGTATGCTGTGTAAAATAACCTTTAGCAAGAGGAGTGGAGTCGATACCCACTACCGGGACAGGTTTAGGCAAATCAATCAAAGGCATAGCTAGAGACATAGAAAATTCCACAGACATGATATTAGCAGAAGACCCTGAATCCACAAAGGCACTGCCGGTAGCAGATCTACCACCAAAAGAGACCTGAAAGGGAAGCAAGATTTTATTACGTTTCATATTTACGGGAAATACCTGTGCGCCCAAGTGACCTCCCCGATGATCACTTAGGCGCGGAAGTTTTCCGGCTGCTTATTCTTACGCCTAGGACAGGTGTTCACTTGATGCTTGTCATCCCCACAATAGAAGCAGAGACCATTCTTCCTGCGGAACTCTCTACGTTGTCGGGGGGACACGGAGGTCCCGAGTTGCATAGGTACCTCCGAGTCTTCCGTGGAAGAGCGAAGCAACGGAACCTCCGGAGGCATCACGGGGGAGTCAGAGGGGAAAAACACAAAAACGTTCAAGTTGTCGTTCCCTGAGACGACGGTCAAGTCGTACCGCTAAAGCCATAACCTGGTCTAGGGAGTCAAAAGAGGGATAGCTAACTAGCAGGTCTTTCAGGGCGTTCGACAGACCCAACCTAAACTTAAGGCAGGGTCATTCCACCGAGAAGCTACGCACCACTTCCTAAAGTCAGAACAATACTCCTCAACAGGTCTCTTACCCTGACGTAAGGTCACCAACTGACTCTCGGCAAAGGCAGTCCTGTCAGTCCCGTCATAAATGAGTCCGAGAGCAGAAAATAAAAGATCAACGGAGGAAAGTTCAGGGGCGTCAGGAGCCAAGGAGAAGGCCCATTCTTGGGGCCCTTCCTGGAGCCGGAACATAATTATACCCACCCGCTGGCTCTCAGAACCTGAGGATTGGGGCTTTAAGCGAAAATAGAGCCTACAACTCTCCCGAAAGGAGAGAAAAATCTTCCGGTCCCCTGAGAACCGGTCAGGCAACTTGAGGTGGGGTTCAAGAGGTGAGGTGAGGGGCACTACCATGGTAGCATCAGGCTGGTTGACCCTCTGAGCCAGGGCCTGGACCTGTAGTGAGAGACCCTGCATTTGCTGAGCCAGGGTCTCAAGGAGGTCCATAGTAGTGTGAGGGACCAGGGTAGACTAGGTATATGGGCTTGTGATTATGTAATGATAGGGGTATGGAAACAGACAAGTGAGCCCTAATCTACCCGCCACTCAGTCCCTGCCTACTTGCAACGACCCGCCCTAGGCGACTGGGTACAACTGGGCGACGGTCCCTACGCTCAATAAGTGCACGACAGACAAACAGACAAGGGTACACAGAAGCAAAGGGAAATTGGGCAGTTGCCCACGGCAACACCGTGAGCAACAAGAGTAGAGAGTAGTCAGTAAGCCAGGGTCAATATGAAGCAGGGTCAAATAGTTCAGAAGCTGCAGCAGGGCCAGGACACCAAACGAGAAGAATCACAAGCACGGAGGAACAGGAAAGTCAGGTATAAATAGACAGAGGGCGGGAGCTAGCTCCGTCTGGCCAGGCTGTGATAGGCTCTCCCACTCCTAAGCCTGCCATCCTGAGTGGTGGAAGATGGAGTCAATCTCACAGACATAGAAGCAGGTGCAGACTGATTACCTATGGGCATTGACACAGAAGCTGTGCCTGGCAGATCCTTTACACATATATATATATATATATATATATATATATATATATATATATATATATATATATACAAATTCAAGTCACCTCCCTTTCCCTAGATCACATATAAAAATAAATAAACAAAAATAATCATAAACACATTAGGTATCCTCGCGTCCAAAAATGCCCGAACTATAAAAATATAAAAATATTTATTTAATACGGTGAACGCCGTAGTGGGAAATAAGATCAAAATGGCCGAGTCACAGTTTTATTGCCATTTCAACCCTCCAAAATAATTAAATAAAAAGTGATTGAAACGTCAGACAATCCCCCAAATGGTATTAATAAAAACTACATCTTTCACCGTACAAAAAGACACCTTACACAGCTCTATACATAGAAATATAAGAAAGTTACGGGGGTAACAATATGGCGATGCAAAAAAATTTTGTTTCTTTCAAAATTTTTCATTTTTAAAAGGCACAAAAACATAACAAAAACGATATAAGGCTCTGTTCACATCTGCGTTGGGATCTCATTCTGACTTTCCGTCTGAGCTCTCAATCAGAGATGACGCTATTGCTTCCGGCAAACGGCGGATCCGATGTACAACAGAGACAAACGGAAACCATGGGCACCGGATCCGTCACCATTGAAAACAATTAGTTTGTGTGAGTTTGTGTCTGTTCAGGGTCCCGTTCTGACGGAAAGCTCCAACGGAATGTCAGAACGGGACCCCCAACGTAGATGTGAACAGAGCCTTAATTTGGTTTCACTGTGATTGTACTGACCCACAGAATAAAGATAACATGTAATTTTCAATGTACAGTGAACACCGTAAAAACGAAACCCATAATAAAATGGCGGAACTGCTGTTTTTTTTATTATTTTCCAGCTTTCCAGTACATCACACATAGTATTAAATAGTGGCATTAGATAGTACAATTTGTCCCATAAAAATGAAGCCGTCATATAGCTGTGTCGATGAACAAATAAAAAAGTTATGACTTTTTGTAGGCGGGGAGGAAAAAACAAAAGCATAAAAAAAAAATTAGTCTGGTCCTGAAACGGTTAATATGTGTACTACATTATTGTATATTTGATCTTATACACTCGTCGATATAACTGTTTTCCTCCACGGGCTGACGCCATTTGTCATTATCATATGACTATTTTTTTTTCTTTGTATTACATTATCATGTTAAATAAAGTTTTTTGTATTTTTCTAAATAAGTTGTGTGCTATCGCTGACATTTTTGTACTGTAAAAGCATACCCGGCTCTGCTTGATTACTGTTCCCGAACCTTAGCTTTCTGACTATGTCTATGCCTCACTCCTAATGCCGTATTTGTCTCTGACTGACTCCCATTGTCAACTTCTGAACTGACCTCACTTCATGCTTCTCCGTGTTATACTGTCCCAGGCAGGTTTTACATTTTAAATAGATTTTGTTTGGTTTTGCCCATAGTAACTGTATCTGTAATATCTTCTAATCTTGGTCTGGTTCCCTATCAGCTTGAGTAATCCATAGAATCAACCACTGGACAAGATAGAGGCACCTGGGACCAGCTGAGTATGTCGACCTGAACTGAAGTCGGTGTCGTAAGAATCAGACCACTACAGCCCAAGCGCAGAGTTTCTAAACAGCTACAGACAGTACAATAGCCAGGTATAATGGGAAAGACGCATCTAATAAGTGGTGAAACATAAAAAAATGTATACCAAAGATCTAAAAAATGTGTATATCTTTGCATACACTATATGTTGTACATTCTTTTTTTAACATATGATAATAATAATAAATAATATTTTTGTATTTATATAGCGCCAACAAATTCCGCCGCATTTTACAATTTAGAGGGTTCATGTACAGACAATATCAGACATTACATAGTGACAAAACTAATATACAATTCAAACAAGTGGAGTGAGGACCCTGCTCGCAAGAGCTTACAATCTATGAGGAAAAAGGGTTACACAAAGTGCTTGTGAGGTACAATGGTCCAGCCATTTTTTATACATATGGGGTAGTAACATAAAGCTACATGAGCCGGTCACCAGCCAGTATCCGGGTATGGACAGATATAAAGTGCATTAGGGTGTAAGGAGTGTGGGGGATACTGCTGAATGAATGGGTCAGGTATTGATGGCTAATGTAACACGGGGCAAAGGAAAGGAGTAATATTAGGGAATATTGAAGGTCTGTTTAAAATGATGTGTTTTCAGGGCACGCTTAAAACTGAATGCTAGGAACTAATCTGATTGTCTGGGATAGCGCATTCCAGAGGACTGGTTCAGCACTAGAAAAGTCATGGAGATGGGAGTGGGAGGTTTGGATTATGGAAAATGTTAATCTTAGATGTTTGGCATAATAAGATTTAATTTTATTCTAAAGAGAATGGGCAACTAGTGCAGTGACTGGCACAGGGTAGAGGCGTTGGTGTAGCATTTGGTCAGAAAGATGAGCCTGGCTTCTGCATTCAGAATAGATCAGAGAGGGGAGAGTTTAGTGAGAAGAAGGACCAATTAGTAATGACTTACAGCAGTCAAGATGAGAATGAATCAGAGCGACAATAAGGCCTTGTTTACATGGTGTGCATATGACACGTTTTTGACACATTTACGCGCCGAAAAAAATTCAAGATTTAAGCTTCCCATTGACAACAATGGGAAACCACATTCTCAGTGCATATGATGCATTTTTTACACGCACGTGTTTAAAAAAGGCATTGTGTAAAAAAAAAAGCGTCAGGTGAATTCTTTGGCACGTAAAAGGCGATAAAAACAGTTCTAATTCCCATAGTCAATGGGAGTCCTAATTACACTCCAAAAAATGCACCAAATACGTGCAAAAAACGCATAAAAAAATGCAAAAGAAACGCATCGCTAGCATTTTAAAACCTTTACACGTTGGTTCTTTTAGCGCCGTGTGAACAAGACCTAAGAGTTTCCACAGTAAGAAAAGAGCGATATTTGACATCTCAAGAGGATGTAAATACAAATACTAAAAGCATTATCCATTTGACAGTCTGTTAATGTGCCTCTGCATAATTCCCCCTATCAATTACTATAGCTGAAAAAAAATATATTAAACATGTTACCATACACATATAATTTATCCGACATATTTGGAATCAGATATTTTTTCCCAAGATTGAAGTAAAAAACTCTTTCCAACTCTATGTTATCTTTAACCAAACCCATGCATTCTTCTAACAAAGGCGGATTTTCTGGTAATTAGTCTTCTGCCATAGAATAAAGATCTCGAAACTGCCAACTTAAAGAAGTAACACAACTTTCCATGTCTGCACTGTATACCACACTCTACACTTCTTTCATGTATACTGGACTTACTTTTTGAACTGCTGCCTTGTCTGTTCTTTAAAAAGCCTCCACCTTGAATCCTAGATTTCACCAGCTTTCTCTTCCTCTCTCCTTTGCTATAAATCCCATGATGCTTCAGCGCAGCATCACATGACCAGCTCAGTGGCGGATTAAGTAGACCATGGGCCCTGGGCTGTTACCCAAACTTGGGCCCCCCTTCCTCACCGCCGCCCTGCCGCGCCGTAACTATTTTTAACACTACCTTTTTGGGCAAGCATTAACAGTGTTACAATTTCCCTTGTCACAGCGCGGTGTCCCTACATACTGACAGTATCACACTGTGCAGGGACACAACCTCCTGACAAGGGGAATTGTCTATCAGTCCTGGACTGCAGAAAGACTTTTTGTGAAATACAAGGATTCCTATAATAAAAGTGTCAGGAGAGGTGACAGATTCTCTATAAATCTAGTGACTCACAGGTGACGACGTCTCAGATTCTAGTAGTTTTTTTCCTCTTTTCTTCTCCATCCGGTCCAGCGCTCATGACGACTTCTCCCGGCCATGACTCATTTCTGCAGAATTTGCCACTCAGACGTCTCCTCACTTTTCCAACATTTCCACACCTATAAACGAAAATAAAGTTATCATGGTGCCACATACTGTGCCCCTAAATATAATAGCACCAAACACTGCGTGCCTGAATATAATAATACCACACACTGTAAAACACCACATACACACAGCCCCCTGTACATAGTGCCACACAC
Organism: Rhinoderma darwinii; assembly: GCF_050947455.1. Lineage (NCBI taxonomy): Eukaryota > Metazoa > Chordata > Amphibia > Anura > Rhinodermatidae > Rhinoderma > Rhinoderma darwinii. The sequence goes on from NC_134690.1 coordinate 65,154,037, forward strand.
AGCCCCCTGTACATAGTGCCACACACACCCCCATAGATATCGCCATACACAGCCCCCTCTATATATAACACATCCCCCCCATAGAGAGCGTTGCACACAGCCCCTATAGATAGTGCCATACAGCCCCCCTGTAGAGAGCGCCACACAGCCCTCCCCCTCTTGTAAATAGCACCAAAAAGCCCCCCCTATAAAGAGCGCCACACACATACCACTGTGGATAGCACTACACAGCCCCCCCTTGTATATAGTGGCACACAGCGCTCCCCCTAGTATATAATGGCACACAGAGCTCCCCCTTGTATATAGTGGCACACAGCGCTCCCCCTTGTATATAGTGGCACAGAGCGCTCCCCCTTGTATATAGTGCCACACAGCGCTCCCCCTTGTATATAGTGCCACAAGGTTATGTACACATTTAAAAACTTTATATCATAATTTTATATATATATATATTAGTATGTGTGTGATTGATTGATTTCATTAAAAAATATTTTCACTTTTTGAGATACAGCTGCTTTGTATCCTGTATCCGTCAGGTCAGCAGGACTGACAGGATCAGTGACACGCAGGATCCACCTCAAATCTATCACATCTAAGATTATAATTTAGCGCAGGGCCCGTTTCACTGATCCCGTCAGTCCTGCTGACCTGACGGATACAGGATACAAAGCAGCTGTATCTCAAAAAGTGAAAATATTTTTTAATAAAACGGAATTACAAAGTTGCACCAAACACACATTTTTATAAAAAAAAACAAAAAACGACGTGATTTTTGCGACGTTTTTTCCGTAGACATTGCAGGTTTCGTTTTTTATCGTTTTTATGCACACTTTTTTGCGATTTTAGAATTTTTATTCATAAAGTTTGAAAATAATAGTAAAAAAATAAGCTTTTTTAAGTTTCAGCAATTTTTTTGGGTAATAACATAGTTTTACCCTAAAATAGACCTGTTATTTGTGATCGTCATTGTTTACCGTAAATTTTAATATATTACATGTCTATATTAGGGTAATTGGGTCAGCGCTAGCGTTACAACAATCATTGGCGGGGGGGAACGTTTTTTTTGAGGGTGGGTATTTTATGTGTATTTATTATTTCATTTTTTTTGCACTTTACTTTACAATTTTTTTATTATTATGTTCTGTTCCTCAAAGGTCAAAAAAGACCTTTGGGGAACTTTATATATATTTTTTCTTTCTTTTACACCATGTTTTTCCACTGTAACTGGAGCTGCACAGCAGCCCCAGTTACAGGGGAAATCAGCCCTCTCATAGTGACGATTGTCACTAATAGGGCTGTGCTGGGTCTAGTTAGACCCAGCAACAGTCTGTCACTAACGGCACCCGGCGATCATGTGACCAGTCACATGATCACCGGGAGGAATAGAGACAGCGCCGCTGCTGCTGTCTCTATTCCTATACACAGCGTTCATTGAACGCTGTGTAAGAAGACATCGGAGAAGACAGAAGCAGCGAAAGCTGCTTCTGTCTTCTCCTCAGGGTCCCCGGCAGTCACTGACAGCCGGAGACCCGACATTCAGCTGCCCGATCGCGCGGGCAGCAAGTTAAAACCCGAGCCGTAGAAAGTCTATGGCTCGGGTTTTAAGGACCCGTCCCTGACCGCTGGCCGTAAAAATACAGCCAGCGGTCGGGAACCAGTTGGGCAGGAGGATAAGCCAACTAACCTCAGCCCCGGTGACCGCCCGGCTCTTCTCTTGCAGCTTTGGAGTAACAGAACAGCCGTCCGTCGCTGTTCTGTTACTCAATGGCGCACTTGCCAGGGAGGCGAGTCCTACCCCTTTCCCGGCCAATTCCCTGCTCCTCCCCTCCTCATCTTCGGAAGTTAGCAGCGCTAGCGCGCTGAATAGGTTTGGAAGATGATGTGCGGTTCGGGCTGCCATGGGCCCCCTGGGAGCCTTGGGCCCCGGGCGGCCGCCCGAATCGCCCATATGATAATCCGCCACTGGACCAGCTAAAGACCATACCATTTCTGAATGCTGGGGGGATACTGTGATTATCATTCTCTCTATATTCTCCTAAATACGCTGAGAAATCATAAGTATACAGACTGGGAGGCTGCACTATATTCTTCTACATTATACCTGTGTGACAGAAACCTGTCTAAGTATCAGTGGTAGCTGATGATAGAAGTTTCGGTCCCCCCTGTGCAAAACTAGCGTGGTACAGGAACTGCTGAAGCATGTGATTTGTGACACATAGATCTCCATAGATTCAAGTAGAGAAAGCGTGTCACCGAGCCTGATTCACACTGCTGCTAAGCAACCATCCCAGTCTGATATATAAAGAACCTCATGTTTGTGTTTATAATTTTTTTGTCTAGCAGCTATAGATCAAAGTTTAACAAGTGGATGTGCGGTCCATGTCTAGTTCTACAATACTGATATTATTATGCAGTCTATCCCCCTCATTTTTTTTGTTTTGCTTGGCACCAGCACTCCACACATTTGGCCCAGGTGATTTTAATTAGGGAATGCGCTCATAAGTGTTTCTTCTCTGGCCTGTGCTCTCAGTTGGCCACTAGGAGTGCATGGTAAGGTGAGCATATTCCATCTGTTCACATGTTGTGGTATTGTGTGGCGGTATCTGTTGCTGTGGTGCCAGTGGCGGATTAAGTAGACCATAGGCCCTGGGCTGTTCCCCAAACTTGGGCCCCCCTTCCCGCTGCCGCTCTGCCGTGTCTATAGTGAACACCATATTTTTGTGCGAGCATTGACAAATGGGTGTTACGATTCCCCTTGTCAAAGGGCTGTGTCCCTACATACTGACAGTCTCCGACCATCGCTGACAGTATCACACTTCCTCTTGACAATGGGAATGGTAACACACATTTGTCTATTAGTCCTGGATACACAAAGATATGTGGAATACAAGGATTTCCTACAACAGATATGTCAGGAGAGGGGACAGAACCCCTATAGATCCACTGACTGACAGGTGATGTCTTCTCTGATGGGAGTCATTTTCCTTTCTTCTCCATCTGACGCAGACCATTAGGTGACTTCAACTGATGAGACAGCTTTGCCCATCACTTCTGCAGCCATTTCCAGCCTTTATAGAAACACACAAATTTAGACACCAAGGCCCAGAACCTTGGTTAAAGTGGTTTTCCGGGCACAGACGGTTTTTTATACTGATGATCTATCGATGTGCCCGGACAACCCCTTTTACTCAGACTAATAAATTTTAGACCCCAGACTAAATCATAGAATACATACAGACCCAGACCTTCTAAACTATTTCAGTCCCCAGAGAACCCGACCCTCTACACTAATAATGACCACAAACCAGACTCCCTTAATACAGACCCCAGACCAGACCCCCTAAACTAATACAGACCCCTAAATAAAGACCCCTAAACTAATACAGACCCTAGACCAGGCCCCCTAAATGCAGACCAAATAAACTAATACAGACCCCAGACCCCTAAATACAGACCCCCTAAATACAGACCCCAGACCTCAAACTAATACAGACCCCCTAAATACAGACCCCAGTCTTGACCCCCTACACTAATAATGACCCAAGACCTGACTCCTAAATACAGACCCCCAAATAAAGGCCCCTAAACTAATACAGACCTTAGACCAGGACCCCTAAATACAGACCCCAGATACTAATACAGACCCCAGACCCCTAAATACAGACCCCAGACCTCAAACTAATACAGACCCCCTAAATACAGACACCAAATCTTACCCCCTAGACTAATAATGACCCCAGACCTGACTCCCTTAAGTAATACAGGCCCAAACCAGACCCCCACATCTAATACAGACCCCAGACCAGACCCCTAAATAAAGACCCCTAAACTAATACAGATCCTAGAACAGGCCCCCTAAATACAGACCCCATAAACTGATACAGACCCCAGACATCAAACTAATACAGACCCTCTAAATATATAGCAGCTCACCTCAGTCTTCTCTGTGGAGTCTTGCTGCTGCTCATGGAGCTGCGGTCATCTGACTAGCAGGTCTCAAAACAGTAGCAATGAGGTTATGTAACCTTATGTCTAAAGGTCCTTTTGCAGGACATATACAATGCCGTTTCATTGCGGTTTTTGCAAAATCGCGGCAATAACGCGACAAAACTACATTGTACTTTGAGCGGCCATGGGCCCCCGGGAGCCTCAGGCCTCAAGCGGCCGCCCAAAACGCCCTATGATGATCCACCATTGCGTGGTGCTGCACTTGTGGAGGTACGTGGATCAGAGCCAAGGAGGCTTGATGTGGTCTGGCAGCAAGGGTGCTTTTGGGCCTCTGGGTTCCTCCCTCTGTTGCAGTGCCAGTGGCCGCCATGCGGTGCTGCAACCAATAGAGTAGGGACCCACTTTAACGAGGTCGCCGTGAAGTGGCAAATGGGCTTATACAATTTGATCAAACTGTTAACAAAGAACCTCATGTTCATGCTTATACATTTTTACCTAGCAGCTATAGATCAAAGTATAACAAGTGGATATGTAGTCCATGTCTAGTTCTACAATACTGATATAAAGATAGAAGCAGCAAGAAAAATAACAAGTAAGAGACTGACTAATGGAATACCAAAATTCTACACATGGGAAAGTTTATTTTTGGTGAGAGTGTCCCTTTAATATAATAATTTGCATGCACTATTGATTTATGGAAAAAAATATATGAGACACTTTGAAAATGGACAGGTATACAGGATACTATTTTGATGGCTGCAATCCACAAATTATTGTTAAGACAAATTTATAAAATGACCGCTTATCGCTATATAAACTCTTAAAGGAAATCTCTCATTATAAATTTATAAAGTGTTCTCCAGCATACATTCAAATCATTACACAGTTTTTTTAATATCTTACTATTATGTTAAAATATTAGCATTTGAAGCTACAGGCACACAGTCTGAGGCTAAACTACTGAGACATGACCCTTTCTGATTTTCAAGGTCGTGTTGCATGAAAACCTTGTATGATTTAAAATCACCAACTACATTAATATCTACAACCTTCCTAGTTTGAATAGTAAATATATGGGTATATGTGGGGAAAATCAATGTTTATGGTTATATTAATTCACATACGGTTTCAATGACAACATTGTACCTTAAAAAAAAATCCTGAGAATATCTTAGTGCAGCCTCAGGCCCCGGATACCCATGAATATGTTCTGTTTTCCGAGGGAAAACGCTGAACCTAGTTAAAAAGCTAAGTGTAAATAGAGCCTCAGGCTTTTGGTGATAATATTTTATCATTTTGTAAATACCTAAATATATATTTTATACATTTCTTATCATAGGTCTACTTTAGGCTAAAGAATAATAAAAGTCATACACAAATTGAAGTCACCATGTCGCAGTAGCCTTACAATAAAAGGGCATCTTTCTCAAGTAAAGCCAAGAGGCCCAGATGAGAGATGTAAGAGCACAGTAATCTCGAATAGAGCCGCCCATACTCTGCACAGGATGCCCACCAATAACATCCTCTGGCATGCCTCTATGATATGTGATAAAGGGCTGGAGTAATGGTGGGATTCACCTACTAGTCTTAACCACTCTTACCACCTCCTTTATATCAGGGTCACTAGGGTTATGCCTAGCTTCCCTACCTTTCTCCTGTATTAACGTTAGTCTACTTTCTTTGCTATTAAGTAAGTGTTTACGACTGCATAGTAAATAAATGGTAATATTTATTAACCCCTTAGTGACCGGCCTATTTTAGACGTTAATGACCAAGCCATTTTTTACGTTTTTCCATCGTCTCATTCAATGAGCTATACAGTTTTTATTTTTGCGTCGACATAGCTGTATAAGGTCTTGTTTTTTGCGGAACAAGTTGTAATTTTTAATAGCACCATTTTGGGGTACATAGAATTTATTGATTAACTTTTATTAACTTTTTTTGGGGGGGGAATAGAAAAAAAACAGCAATTTCGCCACACTTTTTTGCATCCTAAATTGACGCCGTTTACCGTGTGGTATAAATAACACAATAACTTTATTCAGCGGGTTGTTACGATTGCAATGATACCAAATTTGTATAGTTTTTGTATGTTTTACTACTTTTACACAGTGAAAACATTTTTTTTCAAAATTATTTGTTTTTGTGTCTCCATATTTGAAGAACCGTAACGTTTTGTTTTTTTCGCCGATGCAATTGTAGGAGGGCTTTTTTTTTGCGGGACCGACTTTATCGGTACCATTTTGGAGTAGATGCAACTTTTTGTTCACTTTTTAATCACATTTTTTTTAAGGCTTGATTCAAAGAAAATAGCAATTTTTGCATGTTTTTTTATTTTATTTTTTACGACGTTCACCGTGCGGGTAAAATGATATAATAAGTTTATAGTTGGGTCATTACGGACCCGGCGATACCAAATATGAGTAACTTTTTTACTTTATTTTGATTGTTGATAATAAAGCAGTTTGTAAGGGGGAAAAAGTGGGTTTTTCATTTTTTTTTCACTTTTTTTTTCTACCGACGTAGAAGCACTATGGGCCGGTCACTAACGGGTTAACACGAACAGCAGTCACACTTAGATATAAAATACACCAAACACAGTAAATAATCACTGTATAGTATCAGTGTATCCCAATACACATAACAACTTAATATATATTGAATACACTGACCCTACACGTGGTACAGTATAAACAAGGTATTACAAGCACTAATCTATACCACCACCCACTTACCTAACATAATTCACGATATAGCATCAGCATAACAACTACACGTGCCACAATACCAGTACAATATATTACAATACTATACTAACAACCACTCACTTATCTAACATACATACAAGTTACAGTGCACTCACTCATGCATGATTCTGTGACCCCACCCCCACCTGGTTCTAACTTTCCCTGTATACTCAAGGGATTAAATACCAGGGGAAATCTGTAGACCAGGGAAGGAAAATGTTACCAGGGAATGTAGGGTTATGGGGAGAAGGGTAGGAGAGGGGAGAGATAGAGGGGGAGGATACTTCGCACATGTGGTCCTAGGTTGTTGAGTCAGGAACAAAGCTGTAGGTGTCTGGTGGGCAGGAAGCAGGAGCAAGAGGCAAGAGAAGGAAGTGTGGGTCAGTTTGTCTTTTTAACCCCCCCCCCCCTGTGCACTTCTGTATGACATCACATGCTCATTCACGTGCAAGTGGGGGGGGGGGCATGAGACTGTTTATGGCTCCCCCCATGGAATCTCATTACCTGGTGAGGGGGGGGCAGGCAGTGAGAATGCATTGGATGTGTCCACTGTCTTCTCCCCCCTCCCCCAGAGGGAGGAGATACACACCTAACTAATATCTGACATAGAAAACATTTCCCTTTACATTCCCCCTGTTGTCAGGTACACGACAATGACATTTGTGGAAGTGTTTGTTCTGTATTTACCCCCTCAACCTTGTTACTTTTTACTGGTAATGGTTGTAGATGGAATGAAGTGTAATTTTGGATTTAGGTACTCTGGACATCACTTATACACCTCAAGGACAGCTTCCTGCCAGTCCTCAAACTCAAAAGTTCATATAATGAAACTCAGTCCATAGAAACGCAAAGCCCATCGAACAAACCTCAAAGTCCATAGAACGAACCACAAAGTCTATAAAATGAAGCTGAAAGTCCATAGAAATTCAAAGTCTATAACAAAACTCAAAATCCTGGATCCTCTTCTTTCTTTGATATTGATCTTTCTTTATGAATCTTTTCCTCTTTAGCGGCGTCAGCAGGTCTTTAAAGCACCGATGCCATTTTACCGTGCCGACACGTGTAAGGCTACTTATTCCCTCACACAGCCAGCCTTGGAATGGCTTAGTCCTGCCTTTCCACAACCTTCCTTCAACTCCAACTTCAACTGGGTGTGTGGTCAATTTGACTTCTTCAAAATCTCCCAAGCACCTTGATTGAAGACGCAATCTTTGTGGGCCGATACCCAGGTCTCTACCATGGCAGGATAGCATCCCTAAGTAGGAGGTGATGTCTCAGGACCCGATATCTAATTGTGGGGCGGAAAATCCTTTAATTTCCCCTCTACCTAACATTCAATCCATCATCTTATGAACCATACCAGTTTTAAGATTGAGGTGGCAATTACCTACAGGGGTGTGTGTGTAACTTACCTGTCCCTAAGGGTTCCTACACACTACCCAATCATACAAAGTGTAAAATGACCAAACATACAAAAACATTCCCCCTAAACCATGTACATATAGAGATTCATGCTCAAACAGCATTTCTCACTACTCCTCCATAAACATGTGAAAGGTACACATGTAAATGGGGTGACTACAGGCTGTAAATATGTGTCTGCCTACATGTACACACTCACTCACTGTGGGACAGGTATGTCCTCACTGAGTATGCCTATGTTGCGGACACATATCAACACCTAGAATGTCTATATATACACCTGTGAAAGTTTTTGTACAACTTATTGATTCATATTACACTACACAAATATATATATATATATATATATATATATATATATATATATATATATATATACATAAACTTGACAATTACGAGTCGCAGGACAGTATTGGTATCATGTCCTCAGTCCAAGTTCATTCTTTTACGCCTGACCGGGTTTACTTGGTCGGCAAGTCCTTTCACCCATCAGTACTATCACAGGGTGGATGAGCAGGTTGAAGAACAAAATTGCTTTGGGGTTGTACCCAAACAGACTCTTTAATCAGGACAGCTCTCTCTTTTCAGGGAATAGGATGAAGGCTCGATTCTCAGACTCTTTAACTGGTTCCCGACCGCTGGCTGTATTTTTACGGCCAGCGGTCAGGGTCCTTAAGACCCGTGCCATAGACTTTTTACGGCTCGGGTTTTAACTTGCTGCCCGCGCGATTGGGCAGCTGAATGTCGGGTCTCCGGCTGTCAGTGATTGCCGGGGACCCTGAGGAGAGGATAGAAGCAGCTTTCACTGCTTCTGTCTTCTCCGATGTCTTTTTACACAGCGCTCAATGCCGCTGTCTCTATTCCTCCCGGTGATTATGTGACTGGTCACATGATCACCGGGTGCCGTTACTGACAGACTGCTGCTGGGTCTAACTAGACCCAGCACAGCCCAGTTAGTGACAATCGTCACTATGAGAGGGCTGATTTCCCCTGTAACTGGGGCTGCTGTGCAACTCCATTTACAATGGAAAAGCATGGTGTAAAAGAAAGAAAAAATATATATAAAGTTCCCCAAAGGTCTGTTTTTACCTTTGAGGGACAGACCATAGTAATAAAAAAATAGTAAATTAAAGTGCAAAAAAAATTTAAATAATAAATACACATAAAATACCCACCCCAAAAAAAAACGTTCCCCCCAACCAATCATTGTTGTAACGCTAGCGCTGACCCAATTACCCTAATATAGACATGTAATATATTAACATTTACGGTAAACAATGACGATTACAAATAAAAGGTCTATTTTAGGGTAAAACTATGTTATTACCAAAAAAAAAAATAGCTGAAACGTAAAAAAGTTAATTTTTTTTACTATTATTTTCAAACTTTATGAATAAAAATTCTAAAATAGCAAAAAAGGTGTGTAGAAAAACGATAAAAAAAAGAAACCACGTCGTTAGCCCAACAAATAAAAAAGTTATAGCCATTTAACTAACACGTGCTAAAAATGGCTAAACGGTGTCTGGTCCTAAAGGTGCAAAATATCCCGGTCCTGAACTGGTTAAGCTTCTCCATGTTATGCTCTTCCTCACTGAACTCAGGATCATCTGGAGTCTTACAGGAGCATCTGGGCGGATATCGAGCCTTTACTCAGGGGTGACTGGTGTTCTACCTTTCTGCTACATTGATACCTGTGACAATACAAAAAGGTACAATGCTCCTTGGAGGAGTATTCCTCTTCCAATGCAATTAGTCGCACAGATGGTGTAGTAAACATATTGCACTCGGTACCAATTACATTACCCTTGAACCATGTATCTTAAGCTTGAAGAGGGTATTGGGTTGACCTTTATCTCACAGGCCCCCTCGGTATCTCAACACTGGTGTCTAAGCACCCGGTCCTAACTACCTTGGCAGAGGATCGCATCCTCCTTCTTTCAAAATCCATCTGTACAGACCGATATGGATGGCTGCCCTTATACGCAGAGGCGTAGCTAGGTTCTCCAGCACCCGGGGCAAAGATTCAGTTTGGCGCCCCCCCCCCAACCTCAGTACATCAGAACCAAGCTCAGTACATAAATACAGCCCCAGAACCAAGCTCAGTATAGATATACAGCACCAGCACAAATACAGCTCAATTTAGTGCAACCCCTGCTGTACAGGTTTGTACGGCGTAAAACTACAGCTCCCAGCATGGCCCGAACAATGGTAAGGATATGCTGGGAGATGCTGTTTCACAAAAAATAAATCCTATCATAATCATCTCGCTGCAGATCATACAGTGACTACATTACTGATTAGAGGCAGAATAAACATTTACATTAAGTGACTCACCGGTGACATCTCAGATTCTAGTTCTTTTCTTCTCCCTCCGGTCCAGACCTCTATGATGACTTCTCCCGGTCACAGACCATTTCTGCAGTTTGCCGCTCAGATGTCTTCAGCTTCTCACATTTTCCAACATTTCTACACCTATAAATAAAGATAAAGTTATCATTATACCACACACTACGCCCCTAAATGTAATAGTGCCATACACTGCACCTCTAATTATAATAGCACCATACACCGTGTCCCACACACACACACTGTGCCCCCTGTAGATAGTGTCTGCCATAGAGCCCCCTGTAGATTGTGCCCCCCATATAGCCCACCCCTGTATATAGTGTCCCACAAATAACTCCCCTTATAGTGCTCTACAGATAGCCCACCCCTGTATATAGCCCCCTGTAGATATAGCCCAGCCCTGTATATAGTGCTCCACGTTTAGCCCAACCCTGTATATAGCCCCCTGTAGATATAGCCCATCCCTGTATATAGTATCCCACAAATAGCTCCCCCTATAGTGCTCCACAGAAAGCCCACCCTTGTATATAGCCCCCCTGTACATATAGTCCACCCCTGTAAATAATGCTCCACATATAGTCCATCCCTGTATATAGTGTTTCACAGAGAGTCCACCCCTGTATATAGCCCCCTGTACATATAATCCACCCCTGTATATAGTGCTCCACTAGATAGTCCACCCCTGTATATAGTGCTCCACAGATAGCCCACCCCTGTATATACTATATACAAAGGTGGGCTATCTGTGGAGCACTATATACAGGGGTGGACTGTGTGTACAGGGGGGCTATATACAGGGGTAGGCTTTCTGTGGAGCACTATAGGGGGAGCTATTTGTGGGATACTATATACAGGGGTGGGCTATATCTACAGGGGGACTATATACAGTGGTGGGCTATATCTACAGGGGGGCTATATACAGGGGTGGGCGATCTATGGAGCACTATATACAGGGGTGGGCTATATCTACAGGGGGGCTATATAGTGCCCGGTCATTCATTCATTGCTTCTAATTGTACCTGTGTCCTATAGACACAGGTACAATTATAGTGCAGGAGGAGGCGGCGCTGGCGGCCCCCTCTAAGTTGCGCCCGGTGAACCTGCCCCCCCCTAGCTACACCCCTGTTATAGGTTAGGATATCTGAGGGGAGCTGTGGATGAAGCACTGTTTTGTGGTTCTTCACAAAAGGTTTGTGGAACTATAGCCCTGTCTTACCAAAACCATTATCTTAAAATCGAGATATGGTTGTAATGCCAGGATTACCTCCCCCTGTCAACCTTTCCTAAACAACCACTCCAGTTAAACGCAAAAGAATCAGCCATACTTTTATTCGCTGTATTTAATTGCACTCGCATTAGGCCTCAGATGAAATTGTGTTAAATAACAATTCCAAAGTTATTATCCCAAATAGAGAGCAATTAAAACATTTTGCGATTATAGATGTAAATGCATTACCGTCCTGAACTTAAAGGTCTAGGTGCGCAGTATACCATAACACTACAAGTGAACTAATGTTACCTGTTCGCACCTCTATATCTGATCTTAGCTCACAGAACAAGCAAATACACCACTATTCAATAGTTGATTCTCCAGTTGGTTTCCTGGAGTGGTTTTCTAATTATTCATTATAAAAACAGGCAACACCCATATAGTATAACTACATAACTATTGATAACCTGGGATACACCACAATAGAATCTGTGAAGGAACCACAAAAAAAACTCCACAAATGACAACAAAAGGACAACTGGGGACAAACACAAGACCATAAAGACACAGTACAGACATCAAAGAGATAACACCTCACTGTGGACATCTAAATCATGGCCTACTTAAAATTCACAGCTGAACTCCTCCCCAGTTGTGGTTGGTCATTTAGACCCTTGAGCACGTGGTGGGGCACATGGCTGGGATAGATTCTCATGCAGCCATTTTCTCCTTGTCTAAATCAACCATTTGATATAATGTGGCCATTTTCTATTGCTTCATTACTAGACTTTCCATGGTTGCTTATACCATGGCAGTTCCTAGCAATATGTCCTATCTGACCACATTTAAAACATTTAACAGGACCACATTTCTTAGTACCCAAAGACTTGCAGTACTTCGTAATATGGTCTGAGCCGGCACATGCAAAACATTTAATAGTACATGCTCTGCTGGCAGTCCACAGTGCATGATCTCTTAAAGTTATGGATGGCTAGGGACGCACTTCTGATTATTGTACGCCTACATTTGAGTAACACTTTCGGAACAATATTACCTTCAAGTTTCTGGATGGGATCACGATTTAGGACATCTGATCCATCACTCTTTCTACTTCCCCCTTTTTGCCCTGTAGAGGGAAAACTTACAGCAGAATCAGGCCTTGACTTTAGTGACAAAGACAGGGCCGGTAACATTTTTGAAAAATCCTTTATGATGTTTTGCATACTGGCAACCAATTGTGATCTAACAGCAAGCTCATCATTTAACTTGGCAATGATCGCATCCGTAGATGCCGCCTTATCCTTAAATGCATTGATCACAGCATAAGACTCAGTCAGCTGTGCATCAATATCATCACGATGATTTCTCAAATCTATCACCTGCGATTCCAGCATGCAAATTTGCTTATCTCTAACAATTTTACATTGGGCATTCTCTGCCAGTTGTGTCTGCAAAGCACAAAGCTGCTTCACATTGTTGACACAAAACTGGCAGTGAAACTTTGGGGAATCACTCTTCATTTCTGTGTTTTCAGGCTTCCACGTCTCCTCATACACACAGATTAGTTTATTGAGCATGTGGAGCCGTTTAGAGGTTTTATTAACTGGTTCCCGACCGCTGGCTGTATATTTACGGCCTGCGGTCAGGGTCCTTAAAACCCGAGCCATAGACTTTTTACGGCTCGGGTTTTAACTTGCTGCCCGCGCGATCGGGCAGCTGAATGTCGGGTCTCCGGCTGTCAGTGACTGCCGGGGACCCTGAGGAGAGGATAGAAGCAGCTTTCACTGCTTCTGTCTTCTCCGATGTGTTTTTACACAGCGTTCAATGAACGCTGTGTATAGGAATAGAGACAGCAGCAGCGGCGCTGTCTCTATTCCTCCCGGTGATCATGTGACAGGTCACATGATCGCCGGGTCCCGTTAGTGACAGACTGCTGCTGGGTCTTACAAGACCCAGCACAGCCCTATTAGTGACAATCGTCACTATGAGAGGGCTGATTTCCCCTGTAACTGGGGCTGCTGTGCAGCTCCAGTTACAGTGGAAAAGATGGTGTAAAAGAAAGAAAAAATATATATAAAGTTCCCCAAAGGTCTTTTTTGACCTTTGGGGGACAGACCATAGTAATAAAAAAATAATAAAGTAAAGTGCAAAAAAAAAATTAAATAATAAATACACATAAAATACCCACCCCAAAAAAAACATGTTCCCCCCGCCAATTATTGTTGTAACGCTAGCGCTGACCCAATTACCCTAATATAGACATGTAATATATTAAAATTTACGGTAGACAATGACGATCACAAATAAAAGGTCTATTTTAGGTTAAAACTATGTTATTACCCAAAAAAAATAGCTGAAACGTAAAAAAGCTTATTTTTTTACTATTATTTTCAAACTTTATGAATAAAAATTCTAAAATCGCAAAAAAGGTGTGTATAAAAACGATAAAAAATGAAACCTGCATTGCCTACGGAAAAAACTTCGCAAAAATCACGTCGTTAGCCCAACAAATAAAAACGTTATAGCCATTTAACTAACAAGTGCTAAAAATGGCTAAACGGTGTCTGGTCCTGAAGGCGCAAAATAGCCCGGTCCTGAACTGGTTAAAAACGCTCCTCTAGCTAATGCACATCTTATCATGCGCATAAGCCTCATCCAGCAGTGTGGACCACAGCATTCCTGCTGATTTGTATGTAGTGGGTGATACTGGGTTGAATGAACTATGTTTAGCAAGGTGTTTTAAACGAGTGTGGAAAGGCCTATACTCACTCTATCAGAAGTAATCTTGGTCAGCGTTGTCCTCCTTGTCCCTTGCTGCATGAAAAAGGTCCTTTAACACCTTTTTTTACGATCAATTGGACTTCACCCGAAGGACACAGACATCGATACTTTTGCAAACTCTTCTGTACGTGTTGCTCGCTCGCTCGCCCGACGAATACAAACGTTAATACCTTAGAAAATAAAAAATAAAAAAATAAAATAACTAGGTTCGCTGTTCTCTATCCTATATTAAGCCTTAAAGAGGCTCTGTCACCACATTATAAGTGGCCTATATTGTACCTGATGTGATCGGCGCTGTAATGTAGATTAAAGCAGTGTTATTTATTTAGAAAAAACAATCATTTTTGACGGAGTTATGACCTATATTAGCTTTATGCTAATGAGTTTCTTAATGAACAACTGGGATATAACACAACAATTCACCGTGTACGTATGTTATCTGTCCACGCCTTTCCGCCTATCTTAGTTCACGGTTTAACACAATTTTATTGTACTAAACACAGAAATAAATTGAAAACAGTTTGGGCCTTTGTCGCCATTTGTTAAGGGGCTGGGGTAATGGTGGGGTTCACTCACTCATGTCACCCGCTATTACTACCTCCTTTATTAATCAGGGTCACTAGGGTTATGCCTAGCTTCCCTACCTTTCTCTTGTATTTACGTTAGTCTACTTGCTTTGCTACTAAGTAAGTGTATACAACTGCATATTAAATAAAGGGTAATATTTATTAACACAAACAGTAGTCACACTTAGATATAAAATACACCAAACACTGTAAATAATCACCGTATAGTATCAGTGTATCCCAATACACATAACAACCTAATATGTATTGAATACACTGACCCTACATGTGGTATAGTATAAACAAGGTATTACAAACACTAATCTATACCACCACCCACTTACATAACATAATTCACGATATAGCATCAGCATAACAACTACACGTGCCACAATACCAGTACAATATATTACAATACTATACTAACAACCACTCACTTAACTAACATACAAGTTACAGTGCACTCACTCATGCATGATTCTGTGACCCCACCTGGCTCTAACTTTCCCTATATACTCAAAGGATTAAATAGCAGGGGAAATCTGTAGACCTGGGAAGGAAAATGTTACCAGGGAATGTAGGGTTATGGGGAGAAGGGTAGGAGAGGGGAGAGATAGAGGGGGAGGATACTTAGCACATGTGGTTCTAGGTTGTTGAGTCAGTAACAGAGCTGTAGGTGTCTGGTGGGCAGGAAGCAGTAGCAAGAGGCAAGAGAAGGAAGTGTGGGACAGTTTGTCTTTTTAAACCCTCCCATGCACTTCTGTATGACATCACATGGTCATGCACATGCAAGTGGGGGGGGGGGGCATGGAACTGTTTTGGCTCCCCCCATGGAATCTCATTACCTGTGTTCCTGTGACCTAGGATCCCAGGGCCGCCAGCAAGAATTTCTGGGCCCCATACAGCCAAGATGTCTGGGCCCCCTCCATTACCGGTGGTGGGCAACGGAAAGTGTGGCACTCACGTTTCTACGTTATACGCATTAACCGATTTTGGTGCTGATGTCAATAACAGTGAATGAAACCATGGAGCAAGCAGTGACCGGTTAATGCTCTGGATTTTGATCTATCTAGCCAAAACGTATCCAACTGTATGGCATATAGTGGGATATGTTGCCCAGGGAATGGCCCAGGGGATACCGGCCCTGGAGAATCCCCTGACGTCACCTTACATATATGGACAGTGATGTCAGGAGCTTTCCCAGGGACGAAGTCCACGGGTAGAGCACTTGTGATGCTCTGCCTGGGGACTCCGGCATTGGGAAGCTCCTGACATCACTGTCCACATACTAATGTCAGGGCCGGTATAAGTGTTTTGTGTGTAATCTCTCAGGATGGAATAGCAAAGTCTACTACACTATTTCATCCTTCAAAAATAGTGTATACCGACGTCTACCAGCCCGACGTAGGCTAAAAGGACGTAATGGAGACTGTGAATTATCGTCTACGTTGTTTATAGTGTACGTTGGGAGATTTCCTGACGTACACGATAAACTTAAGGCAACAACATGATGTGAAGGGGCCTTAAGGGAAGGGGAAGCGCTTGTGAGGATGTAAGGAGTACTAATGCTCCGTTCCTACATTGCCATTAAAGTTCAATGTGTTTTTCAACAGAAAAAATCTGAGACTTTCCCTTTGATTTCTGACGTAGATGTGCCACAAGCGTGTAGCAGATCCGCACGAGAACAAGGACCTGTTCACACAGAGTTTTTTTGTTGCATTTTTTGCAGCGGAAACTGCGGCAAGAAACAGCCGAAATCACCTCCTATTGATTTCAATGGGAGGCGAAGGCGTTTTTTTCCCGCGAGCCGAAAAAGAAAAGCTGGCTGGAAAAAGAAGCGACATGCCCTTTCTTTGGACATTTCCGTATCTGACCTCCCATTGACATCAGTGGGAGGCAGAGAAAGCCTGAAGGAATTTTTCTTCCTGCAAAAAACTGTGTGAACAAGGCCTAAGTCCCATTGTCATTCAAAGTTGCTTATCCTCGGCTTTTCCATGTAATATAAGTCGTATGCTACTTGTTGCTGAGGTGGATTTATTTTCATGGTGCGGACAAAAATACACGTGGAAATTTTTTCGTAGCATGTGAACTGGGTTGCGGAAACCTCATATGCATCTGATGCAGAATCATCGGCATGTCATCGTATTCCGTATCAAATCCAATATGTGTGAACGGGGCCTTAGGGTGAGTTAAAAAAAACTCTGTTAGGCCAAATGCACACGATACTTATTACGTGCAAATTTGTTGTGGGTATTTTCGTGCGGCAAATCCGCAGTGTAATAAAGGACCAGCAAAGTAAATGAGATCAAGAAATCTCATCCACTTGTCGCATTTTCTGCACAAAAATTTACCTGCGGTGCGTATTTGAAAATATGATACATGTCAATTTATCTTGAGTTTCCACTTGCGAATTGTTTCTGAGTAGTTTAAAAAACAAATGAAAAAATCTGCAGCATAAAACCTGCACCTATTTCCGCATCAAAATGTAAAAACCGCACCTAAAAACGTATAAAAAAACGCACTATTAAGTGCAGATTTTACCTGCGGAATTACCTGCGGTTTTGATGAGGATTTTGTGCACCAAATTCCTCAATGTGTGCGATACAGTATTTGCTGGGGATTTACAGCAAATTAACCCTTTACACTGTAAAGGATGAAATACGTTACAATTCTGCAACATAATAGGCATGCAGCTGATTTAACCCCTTCCCTCCTCAGCCATTTTTCAGATTTTCACTTTTGTTTTTTCCTCCCCAACTTCCAAAAGCTATACTTTTTTTATTTTTCTGTCTAGATAGCCATATGAGAGCTTATTTTTTGTGGGACAAGTTGTAGATTTTATGGCACCATTTATTGTACCAGATAATGTACTAGAAAGCGAAAAAAAAAATTACTTGTGGGGTGAAATGGGAAAAAACAGCGATTCCGCAATTTTTTTGGGGGGTTTTGTTTTTATGGCATCCATCAGGCGGTAAAAACTACAAATTCAGATTATTCTACAGGTTGATAAGATAACGGCAATACTAAATTTAAATGTTTTGTTTTATGCTTTACCACTTTTAAAAAAATAAAACTATTTGCTAAATTAAAAAAAATCTTTTGTGTCGCCATATTCTGAGAGCAATAACTTTTTCATTTTTCCATAAATTTAGCGATGTGAGGGCTTAAATTTTGCGGGGCAAACTGTTTTCACTGATACCATTTTGGGGTATATGGGACTCTGATCACATTTATTTCATTTTTTTTGAGCGCTAAGGTGACAAAAAAACAGCAATTTGCGTGTTTTATATATATTCTTTTTGACGGCATTCACCGAGCGGGTTAAACAATGCTATATTGTGATAGTTCGGACTTTTACAGATGCGGCGATACCAGTTTTGTTAACTTTTTTTTTTAACATTGCTTTAGGGAAAAAAATGGGAAAAGGGTTTTTTTTTACATTTTGAATAGTTTTCTTTTTTTGTAACTGTTTCTTACTTTTTAATTAGTCCCCCTAGGGGACTTGAAGTATAGTATATATACACTACCGTTCAAAAGTTTGGGGTACCCAGACAATTTTGTGTTTTCCATGAAAACTCACACTTATATTTATCAAATGAGTTGCAAAATGACTAGAAAATATAGTCAAGACATTGACAAGGTTAGAAATAATGAT
This sequence comes from Rhinoderma darwinii, assembly GCF_050947455.1. Lineage (NCBI taxonomy): Eukaryota > Metazoa > Chordata > Amphibia > Anura > Rhinodermatidae > Rhinoderma > Rhinoderma darwinii. The sequence continues at coordinate 65,172,712 of NC_134690.1, forward strand.
TTTTATTTGAAATAATAATTTTCTCCTTCAAACTTTGCTTTCGTTAAAGAATGCTCCATTTGCAGCAATTACAGCATTGCAGACCTTTGGCATTCTAGCTGTTAATTTGCTGAGGTAATCGGGAGAAATTTCACCCCATGCTTCTAGAAGCCCCTCCCACAAGTTGGATTGGCTTGATGGGCACTTCTTGCGTACCATACGGTCAAACTGCTCACACAACAGCTCTATGGGGTTGAGATCTGGTGACTGCGCTGGCCACTCCATTACATATAGAATACCAGCTGCATGCTTCTTCCCTAAATAGTTCTTGCATAATTTGGAGGTGTGCTTTGAGTCATTGTCCTGTTGTAGGATGAAACTGGCTCCAATCAAGCGCTGTCCACAGGGTATGGCATGGCGTTGCAAAATGGAGTGATAGCCTTCCTTATTCAAAATCCCTTTTACCTTGTACAAATCTCCCACTTTACCAGCACCAAAGCAACCCCAGACCATCACATTACCTCCACCATGATTGACAGATGGCGTCAGGCACTCTTCCAGCATCTTTTCAATTGTTCTGCGTCTCACAAATGTTCTTCTGTGTGATCCAAACACCTCAAACTTCGATTCGTCTGTCCATAACACTTTTTTCCAATCTTACTCTGTCCAATGTCTGTGTGCTTTTGCCCATATTAATCTTTTCCTTTTATTAGCCAGTCTCAGATATGGCTTTTTCTTTCCCACTCTGCCCTGAAGGCCAGCATCCCGGAGTCGCCTGTTCACTGTAGACGTTGACACTGGCGTTTTGCGAGTACTATTTAATGAAGCTGCCAGTTGAGGACCTGTGAGGCGTCTATTTCTCAAACTAGAGACTCTAATGTACTTGTCTTGTTGCTCAGTTGTGCAGCGGGGCCTCCCACTTCTCTTTCTACTCTGGTTAGAGCCTGTTTGTGCTGTCCTCTGAAGGGAGTAGTACACACCGTTGTAGGAAATGTTCAGTTTCTTGGCAATTGCTCGCATGGAATAGCCTTCATTTCTAAGAACAAGAATAGACTGTCGAGTTTCACATGAAAGCTCTCTTTTTCTAGCCATTTTGAGAGTTTAATCGAACCCACAAATGTAACGCTCCAGATTCTCAACTAGCTCAAAGGAAGGTCAGTTTTATAGCTCCTTTAAACAGCAAAACTTTTTACAGCGGTGCTAACAGAATTGCACAAGGGTTTTCAAGTGTTTTCTAATCATCCATTAGCCTCCTAACACAGTTAGCAAACACAATGTACCATTAGAACACTGGAGTGATGGTTGCTGGAAATGGGCCTCTATACACCTATGTAGATATTGCATTAAAAACCAGACGTTTGCAGCTAGAATAGTCATTTAGCACATTAACAATGTATAGAGTGTATTTCTGATTAATTTAATGTTATCTTCATTGAAAAAAACTGTGCTTATCTTGCAAAAACAAGAAACTTTGGAACGGTAGTGTATATATATATACACAATGAAGGAAATAAGTATTTGATCCCTTGCTGATTTTGTATGTTTGCCCACTGTCAAAGTCATGAACAGTCTAGAATTTTTAGGCTAGGTTCATTTTACCAGTGAGAGATAGATTCTATAAAAAAAAAAAAGAAAATCACATAGTCAAAATTATATACAGGGTGGGCCATTTATATGGATACACCTAAATAAAATGGGAATGGTTGGTGATATTAACTTCCTTTTTGTGGCACATTAGTATATGGGAGGGGGGAAACTTTTCAAGCTGGGTGTTGACCATGGCGGCCATTTTGAAGTCGGCCATTTTGTATCCAACTTTAGTTTTTTCAATGGGAAGAGGGTCATGTGACACATCAAACTTATTGAGAATTTCACAAGAAAAACAATGGTGTGCTTGGTTTTAACGTTAATTTATTCTTTCATGAGTTATTTACAAGTTTCTGACCACTTATAAAATGTGTTCAAAGTGCTGTCCATTGTGTTGGATTGTCAATGCAACCCTCTTCTCCCACTCTTCACACACTGATAGCAACACCGCAGAAGAAATGCTAGCACAGGCTTCCAGTATCCGTAGTTTCAGTTGCTGCACATCTCGTATCTTCACAGCATAGACAATTGCCTTCAGATGACCCCAAAGATAAAAGTCTAAGGGGGTCAGATCGGGAGACCTAGGGGGCCATTCAACTGGCCCACAATGACCAATCCACTTTCCAGGAAACTGTTTATCTAGGAATGCTCAGACCTGCACCCATAATGTGGTGGTGCACCATCTTCCTGGAAAAACTCAGGGAACGTGCCAGCTTCAGTGCATAAAGAGGGAAACACATCATCATGTAGCAATTGCAGATATCCCATGGCCTTGTGGTTTCTATTGATGAAGAATGGCCCCACTATCTTTGTACCCCATATACCACACCATACCATCAATTTTTGTGTTCCAACAGTCTTGGAGGGATCTATCCAATGTGGGTTAGTGTCAGACCAATAGCGATGGTTTTGTTTGTTAACTTCACCATTCACATAAAAGTTTGCCTCATCACTGAACAAAATGTTCTGTGTAAACTGAGGGTCCTGTTCCAATTTTTGTTTTGCCCATTCTGCAAATTCAGTGTGCCGATCTGGGTCATCCTCGTTGAAATTCTGCAGCAGCTGGAGTTTGTAAGGGTGCCATTTGTGAGTAGCTAATATCCGCCGAAGGGATGTTCGACTGATGCCACTCTCCAGTGACATGCGGCGAGTGCTACGCTGTGGGCTCTTGCTGAATGAAGGTAGGACAGCCACTGATGTTTCTTCATTAGTGACAGTTTTCATGCGTCCACATTTGGGCAAATTTCACGAAACTTGGCAAGCAGTTTGCAAACTGTAGCATGGGAGATGGGTGGTCTCGTAGGGTGTCTTGCATTGAAATCTGCTGCAATGACCCGGGTACTGCGTTCACCAGACATCCACACAATTTCTATCCACTCCTCACGTGTTAACCTCTGCGACATGTCAATGGCTGTAAACCAAGAGAAGCTTGTAAATAACTCATGAAAGAATAAAGTAACATTAAAACCAAGCACACCATTGTTTTTCTTGTGAAATTCTCGATAAGTTTGATGTGTCACATGATCCTCTTCCCATTGAAAAAACGAAAGTTGGATACAAAATGACCGACTTCAAAATGGCCGCCATGGTCAACACCCAGCTTGAAAAGTTTCCCCCCTCCCATATACTAATGTGCCACAAACAGGAAGTTAATAACACCAACCATTCCCATTTTATTTAGGTGAATCCATATAAATGGCCCACCCTGTATATTTATTTGCATTGTGCACAGAGAAATAAGTATTTGATCCCCTACCAACCATTAAGAGTTCAGCCTCCTCCAGACCAGTTACACGCTCCAAATCAACTTGGTGCCTGCATTAAAGACAGCTGTCTTACATGGTCACCTGCATAAAAGACTCCTGTCCACAGACTCAATTAATCAGTCTGACTCTAACCTCTACAACATGGGCAAGACCAAAGAGCTTTCTAAGGATGTCAGGGACAAGATCATAGACCTGCACAAGGCTGGAATGGGCTACAAAACCATAAGTAAGACGCTGGGTGAGAAGGAGACAACTGTTGGTGCAATAGTAAGAAAATGGAAGACATACAAAATGACAGTCAATCGACATCGATCTGGGGCTCCATGCAAAATCTCACCTCGTGGGGTATCCTTGATCCTGAGGAAGGTGAGAGCTCAGCCGAAAACTACACGGGGGGGAACTTGTTAATGATCTCAAGGCAGTTGGGACCACAGTCACCAAGAAAACCATTGGTAACACATTACGCCGTAATGGATTAAAATCCTGCAGTGCCCGCAAGGTCCCCCTGCTCAAGGAGTCATATGTACAGGCCCGTCTGAAATTTGCAAATGAACATCTGGATGATTCTGAGAGTGATTGGGAGAACGTGCTGTGGTCAGATGAGACTAAAATTGAGCTCTTTGGCATTAACTCAACTTGCCGTGTTTGGAGGAAGAGAAATGCTGCCTATCACCCAAAGAACACCGTCCCCACTATCAAGCATGGAGGTGGAAACATTATGTTTTGGGGGTGTTTCTCTGCTAAGGGCACAGGACTACTTCACCGCATCAATGGGAGAGTGGATGGAGCCATGTACCGTCAAATCCTGAGTGACAACCTCCTTCCCTCCACCAGGACATTAAAAATGGCTCGTGGCTGGGTCTTCCAGCACGACAATGACCCGAAACATACAGCCAATGCAACAAAGGAGTGGCTCAAAAAGAAGCACATTAAGGTCATGGAGTGGCCTAGTCAGTCTCCAGACCTTAATCCCATCGAAAACTTATGGAGGGAGCTGAAGATCCGAGTTGCCAAGCGACAGCCTCGAAATCTTAATGATTTACAGATGATCTGCAAAGAGGAGTTGGCCAAAATTCCATCTAACATGTGTGCAAACCACATCATCAACTACAAAAAAACGTCTGACTGCTGTGCTTGCCAACAAGGGTTTTGCCACCAAGTATTAAGTCTTGTTTGCCAAAGGGATCAAATACTTATTTCTCTGTGCACAATGCAAATAAATATATATAATTTTTACAATGTGATTTTCTGTTTTTTTTAACCCCTTCCCGCTCCTGGACGTACTATTACGTCATGGCAGCTGTATCGTTCGCGCTCCATGACGGAATAGTACGTCTCGGGAGTAACGGCCGTTTCGGCCGTCCTCCCGACACATACAGGAGCTGTGACAGCTGCTGTCTTGTTCAGCAGCTGTCACAGCTCCTACAGCGGGGACCGATCGCTGTGTCCCCGCTGATTAACCCCTTAAAAGCCGCGTTCTATAGAGATCGCAGCTTTTTAGGGGTTAAGCTGCCATCGCCGGCCTGCTACGCGATAGCGGCCGGCGATGGTGACTATGGCAACCGGACACCAAACAATGGCGTCCGGCTATGCCATAGACGGAAGCCTAGTGGGTCCTGACAACGTCAGGACCCACTATGCTTGCTGTCAGTGAGTAGCTGACAGTTCTAATACACTGCACTACACATGTAGTGCAGTGTATTAGAATTGCGATCAGGGCCTCCTGCCCTCAAGTCCCCTAGTGGGACAAAGTAATACAGTAAAAAAAAAGTTATAAGAAGTTGTGTAAAAATAAGAAAATAAAAGTTTTAAAAGTATTAAAAAGTAAAAATTCCCCTTTTTCCCTTATCAGTCAGTTATTATTAATAAAAATATATAAACAAACAAATAAACTGTACATAATTGGTATCGCCGCGTCCGTAATGGCCTGAACTACAAAATTATTTCGTTATTTATCCCGCACGGTGAACGCCGTAAAGGAAAATAATAATAAACCGAACCACAATCACAATTGTTTGGTCACTTCACCTCCCAAAAAATGGAATAAAAAGAGATCAAAAAGTCGCATGTACCGAAAAATGGTACTGATCGAAACTACAGTTCGTTACGCAAAAAATAAGTCCTTGCACGGCTTTATTGATTGAAAAATAAAAAACGTTATGGCTCTTAGAATAAGGCAACACAAAAAGTAAATGATTGTTTACAAAACGTATTTTATTGTGCAAACGCCATAAGACATAAAAAGAAACTATAAACATCTGGTATCGCCGTAATCGTATCGCCCCGCAGTATAAAGTGAATATGTCATTTATAGCGCACGGTGTACGCAGTAAAAAAAAAAGATTAAAAAACAGTAGTAGAATTTCTGTTTATTAGTCACCACGCCACCTAAAAATAGAATAAAAACTGATCAAAAAGCCGCATGCACCCCAAGAAAACTACAATGCAATCCTCAAGGGGTTTAGTTTCCAAATTGGGGTCACTTTTCGGGGGTTCCCAATGTTTTGGCACCACAAGACCTCTTCAAACCGGACATGGTGCCTTATAAAAAAGAGGCCTCAAAATACACTAGGTGTTCCTTTGCTTCGGAGGCCAGTGCTTCAGTCCATTACCGCACTAGGGCCACATGTGGGATATTTCTCAAAACTGCAGAATCTGGGCAATACGTATTAAGTTGCGTTTCTCTCATAAATCCTTTTGTGTTATAAAAAAAATGGTATAAAGAGAATTTTCTGACAAAAAAAAATATGTAAATTTCACCTCTACTTTGCTCTAAATTTCTGTGAAACACCTAAAGGGTTCATAAACTTTCTAAATGCTGTTGTGAATACTTTGAGGGGTCTAGTTTCTAAAATGGCGTATTTGATCGGGGTTTCTAATATATGGGCCCCTCAAAGCAACTTCAGAACTGAACTGGAACCTAAAAAAAATAAGTAAATGAGGCAATACTTCGCTTCTTACATTATACTGATAATGAGCCGTGCCCACCCCGAGATGACCCCAGTTTTGACCGTTTGTATAAACGGAGACCCCTATTAGACCGTTCCAGTGCCCGGTTTTCCCAAGCATTCACCCCCGAGAAGTGTATTTCTATTGATGAGTCCCTGGTACATTTTAAAGGGAGGGTTCAATTCCGCGAGTACCTGCCGGGTAAGAGGGCAAGGTATGGCGTGAAGATGTATAAGCTGCGAGAGTGCATCCGGGTATACCTACAGGTTTAGGCTATATGAAGGAAAGGCCACCCCCAAACCAGACTGTATCCTGGACTACAATAGGTACATGGGAGGTGTGGACTTGTCAGATCAAATCCTGAAGCCCTACAGCGCCATGCGGTGTGGTATAAGAAGCTGGCCGGGCACATCATACAGATGGCATTGTACAATCGGTATGTGCTACGTCGATGTGCAGGCCAGACGGGAACTTTCCTGGAATTTCAAGAGGTGATTATCAAGAAACTAATCTTTAGGGACCAAGAAGGGGGGGCACCCAGTACTTCTGGGAGCGGGGCCACACGCATCGTACCAAGGTGGCAACACTTTCCAGGAGAAGTTCCCCAAACTGGCAAGAAGGGAAAAAGTCAAAAGAGGTGCAAAGTCTGCTATAAGGGATGACACAATATATCAATGTGACACGTGTCCCGAATAACCAGAGCTCTGTATGAAAGTCAGTTTTAAAATTTATCATACATCCCTTGGTTTATAATTTACCCCAATTTTACTTACCCTGATGCACTCCGCACAGCTTATCCCCCCTCGTCTTTCCCCTCTGAGCCCTGCTGTGTGTCCAGGCAGCTGATAACAGCCACATGTAGGGTATTGCCATACCCGGGAGAACCCACATTACAGTTTATGGGGTGTAGGTCTCTGGTCAAAATGCTCACTACACCTCTAGATGAATGCCTTAAGGGTGTCGTTATTAAAACGGGGTCACTTCTTGCGGGTTTCAACTGTACTGGTACCTCAGGTGCAGTTTATCACAACAAATAGGGTATTGCGGCACTCAGAACAAATTGCGCAACAGAATGGGGTATTTTGTTTCTTGTGAAAATAAGAAATTTTCAGCCAAAACTATATATTATTTAAAAAAAATAATTTTGTTTTCATTCCCAGCCCAATTCAAATAAGTTCTGTGAAAAAACTATGGGGTAAAAATGGTCATAACACACATAAATGAATTCCTTGAGGGGTGTAGTTTCCAAAATGGGGTCATTTGTGGTTGGTTTCTATTGCTTTGATACCTCTGGGGCTCTGCAAATGCGACATGGCACCCGAAAACCAATCCAGCAAAATCTGGACTCCAAAGAACACACAGCGTTCCTTTCCTTCTGAGCCCTCCCATGGACCCAAACGGCAGTTTATCACCACAAATGGGGTATTGCCGCACTCAGGACAAATTGGGCAACAAAATGGAGTATTTTATTTCTTGTGAAAATAAAAAAATTTGAGTTAAAATGACGTATTATAGGAAAAAATATATTTTTTTTAAATTCCCAGCCCAATTCAAATAAGTTCTGTGAAGAAACTATGGGGTCTAAAAGGTCACATTACCCATAAATGAATTCCTTGAGGGGTATAGTTTCCAAAATGGGGTCACTTCTGATGGGTTTCCGTTGCTTTGATACCTCTGGGGCTCTGCAAATGCGACATGGCACCCGAAAACCAAACCAGCAAAATCTGTACTCCAAAGAACACACTGCGCTCCTTCCCTTCTGAGGCCTCCCATGGGCCTAAACGGCAGTTTATTGCCACAAATGGGGTATTGCTGCACTTAGGAGAAATTGGGCAACAAAATTGAGTATTTTGTTCCCTGTGAAAATAAGAAATTTTGATAAAAAATTACATCTTATTGGTAAAAATTTCATTTTTTTAATGTCACAGCCCAATTGAAATAGGTGCTGTGAAAAAACTGTGTGGTCAAAATGCTAACAACAACCATAAATGAATTCCTTGAGGGGTGTAGTTTCCAAAATGGGGTCACATTTGGTGGGTTTCCATTGCTTTGATACCTCTGAGGCTCTGCAAATGCGACATGGCACCCGAAAACCAATCCAGCAAAATCTGGACTCCAACAAACATATAGCGCTCCTTTCTTTCTGAGCCCTCCCATGGACCCAAACGGCAGTTTATCACCACAAATGGGGTATTGCCACACTCAGGACAAATTGGGCAACAAAATGGGGTATTTTTTTCCCTGTGAAACTAAGAAATTTTGATCACAAATGACATTTTATTGGAAAAAATTAAATTTTTTTCATTTCACAGCCCAATTCAAATACGTGCTGTGAAAAAACTGTGCGGTCAAAATGGTAACAACAACAATAAATTAATTCCTTGAGGGGTGTAGTTTCCAAAATGGGGTCACTATTGGGGGATTCCTACTGTTTTGGCACCTTAACACCTCTTCAAACCTGGCATGCTGCCTAAAATATATTCTAATAAAAAAGAGGACTTAAAATGCACTAGGTGCTTCTTTGCTTCTAGGGCTTGTGTTTTAGTCCACGAGTGGAGTAGGGCCACATGTGGGACATTTCTAAAAACTGCAGAATCTGGACAATACATATTTAGTAGTGTTTCTCTGGTAAAACCTTCTGTGTTACAGAAAAAAAAATGAATAAAATTGAAATTCAGCAAGAAAAATGAAATTTGCAAATTTCAACTCCACTTTGCTGTGTAATGCCTGAAGGGTTAAAAAAAACTTTCTAAATGCTGTTTTGAATACTTTGAGCGGTCTAGTTTTTAAAATGGGGTGTTTTATCAGGGTTTCTAATACATAGGCCCCACAAAGCCACTTCAGAACTCAAGAGGTACCTTAAAAAAAAGGCTTTTGAAATTTTCTTAAAAATATGAGAAATTGCTGTTTATGTTCTAAGCCTTGTAACGTCCAAGAAAAATAAAATAATGTTCAAAAAACGATGCCAATCTAAAGTAGACATATGGGAAATATGAACTAGTAACTATTTTGGGTGGTTTAACCGTCTGTTTTACAAGCAGATGCATTTCAATTCTGAAAAATGCAATTTTGTAAACATTTTCTCTAAAGTTTGCAATTTTTCACCAATAAACACTGAATATATCGACCAAATTTTACCACGAACATGAAGCCCAATGTGTCACGAGAAAACAATCTCAGAATCGCTTGGGTAGGTTTAAGCATTCCAACGTTATTACCACATAAAGTGAAATATGTCAGATTTGAAAAATGGGCTCTGAGCCTTAAGACCAAAACTAGGCTGCGTCCTTAAGGGGTTAAATATAATCTATCTCTCACTGGTAAAATTAACCTAGCCTAAAAATTCTAGACTGTTCATGTCTTTGACAGTGGGCAAACTTACAAAATCACTGTATGTATATATAAATATATATATATATATATATATATACAGATAGATAGATAGATAGATAGATAGATAGATAGATAGATAGATAGATAGATAGATAGATAGATAGATAGATAGATAGATAGATAGATAGATAGATAGATAGATAGATATAGACATATTTTTATATATATATATATATATATATATATATATATATATATATATATATATATATATATAAGGAATGAGACAACTGAGAATTAGAGAGAGAGCCTGCAGAGGGGAAAATTGCTAAATAATGAAGAATACAAGTCATATAAATGTCAGAAATAGTGTTATTCCTCATGTACACACATATAACAGCTTATTCTGACAAGTCACCTGAAAAGTTAGGTACCCCTTTAGACACAATAAAGCCTAAAAAAGATGTAATTGAAATAATAAGGGATCTGTAACTAAGTGCGGACCAAAAGATGAATAGATCTGAACAGTGCCTTAAAGAAAAAACTTTTCTCTGCAAGACTATAGTAGTATTCTGTATCATTATGGTTATTACTATTAGGATAATATCACAGTATAAGAAATATTGCTATAAAATATGTTTTTATATCTACAAATAACAATGTTTTGTTTTTTTTTGCTTTTTTTATTTAGTTTTTTTTCAAAATGCTTTAATTTATTACTAAGAGGCATGAATAATTAACTGATAAATAATTAAAGTTTTATATCCAGTCCAGTTCTTCACTTACTACACCTTAGTTAATCTGTAATCTGTGTCCCAAAATGTGTCTACACTATAATTAAAGGCAATCCCTCTTCATGAGAGGAATGAGCATTGAGAAGGTTGATATGGTTCAATTCCAATCTATTTTTATCTCAAATATAAATCGTGTAATAGAGGTAACTTTCAATTTTCATATCAAGAGTTATTAGGATTTCCAATTACTTGTGAAGTCCATAAATGGTCAAGATAATTAGATGTAAAACTGTGCTTGATAGGAATCTAATACTACAGGGAACCGGATTCTTTTTCATTCTTTGCACTATTTTGTTATCTCTCGGCCCCTTCAAACACGTCCTCCTCTGAAATATTCATGTTCTGTTAAAATGTAAATGCACACTTAGAGGATTTCCATAAAACTTAAACTATGCAAATTCACCTCTGCTTTTTTATCATATTGAATATATAAATGTATTTTTTTCTGTCCATTTCTCACAGAATGGGGACCACATTTAATTTATGAACCAATTAGAAAAATGTGTTAAAAACTTTTAAACATGCGCCTCTTTGTAAACTTCACATAATGTAGATGCTGTAATTTGAAATAATTATGGAATATAAATATGAAAGAAGAAAAAAGAGAATATGCACAAAGCAATATTACAGAGACAAAAATTAACCAGTGAACCTCAACTTAAGAAACTATAAAAATCTGACTGCCTAGTAGCTGGTAGATATTCAATATGGCCAAAAGTATGTGAACACCACTCCTAATTATTGAGTGTTTCATTCACACCCTTTGCAAAAAGGTGCATAAAATCAAGCACACAGAAATGCAATATCCATAGACAAACATTGGTCGTAGTATGGACTGTACTAAAGAGCTCAGTGACTTTAAACGTGACGCTGTAATAGTATGCTACCTTTGAAAAAGTCAGTTTGTGACATTTCTGCCACGGTCAACTGGAAGTGCTATTATGGAAACATTTAGAAGTAACAATAGCGGAAGATAACGCAAACTTACAGAGTGTGACTGCCCCGTGAAGAAGCACCTGGCGCATAAAAATCCCTTGTATTCTAGGTGCATGCGATTGACTGGAAAAATTCACCCAATTAGCATGGTCATTTCACTGGTAAAACGGCTGTGAATTAAGTTATCCCATAGGGTGCAGATAAAGCTAATCAGTGGGCACTGTATTCCTTCTGTCCATGCTCTATTTGGCTGCCCAGCAGCCTCTCTGCAGTACAGTACACTGCTATATCTACTGTTCTCTACAAGTGCCAGCATGAGCAGATCCTTTGGACACCAGGTGACTCCATTTTATTTTTACTGTACACAGGACCCTGTAGAAGCTACTGTCCTCAACAGAGAAAATTATTTCCAAGCTTCCAGCAGTTCTCCCTGATTTTTATATTTAAGGACTTGTTTTATCAGTATTAGTTATCTTCTTCTTTTCTTTCATCTTCTTTATTTCTCATTTTGGTTTCCTTTTTTAGGGTTTTGGAACCGATAACCAGTCTTTTTTATAGTCATGATCTCAAGTTACAATATTTTCAAGTTACAATGGTCATCACGGAAATGAATTCATAAGGTACTTGAGGGTGCACTAATAGAAGAGCTTTCAATTGATTTATAAAGTAACCCAAGAGAACCATATTGCAATGCATTTCCTAGTTTACCTCCCAATGATTTTAGCCCCTTCAGCAGGGGCGTAGCTAGGGGGGGGCAGGCGGGGCACGTGCCCCGGGCGCAGCTCAGAGGGGGCGCCAGAGCCCCCTCCTCCTGCACTATAATTGTACCTGTGTTGCAAGGACACAGGTACAATTAGAAGCAATGAATGACCGGGCACGTTCCGTGCCCGGCCATTCAGCGCCTCTCCACGAATGAAGCGACTGGTACCTTTTGTACCAGTGATGCTTCCGTCGATGAAAGGCGCTGACTGACTGGCAGGGAAAGTCATCCTGCCCAGCCAATCAGCGCCTTTCATAGACGCTGTGTTCAACCCCATGGAGACCTGTGCAGAAGAGAGCAGGTCTCCATGGCTGCCGGACGACGTAAGAGCGGGAATAAGGTGAGTTTGAATATTTTTTTTTTAACTGTAATAGAAGTGTGTGTCTGTATCTGCAGGGGGACTATATCTACAGGGGGTGGGCTATATACAGGGGGACTATATCTACAGGGGGCTATATACTGGGGTGGGCTATCTACAGGGGGACCATATCTACAGGGGGTGGGCTATATACAGGAGGACTATATCTACAGGGGGTGGGCTAGATACAGGGGGACTATATCTACAGGTGGGCTATATACTGGGGTGGGCTATCTATGGAGCACCATATACAGGGGTGGGCTATAGCTACAGGGGGGCTATATACTATATAGCCCACCCCTGTAGATATAGCCCACCCCTGTATATAGCCAACCCCTGTATATAGCCCACCCCTGTATATAGCCCAGCCCTGTAGATATAGCCCACCCCTGTAGATATAGCCCACCCCTGTAGATATAGCCCACCCCTGTACATAACCCACCCCTGTATATAGCCCACCCCTGTATATAGCCCACCCCTGTAGATATAGCCCACCCCTGTAGATATAGCCCCCCTGTAGATATAGCCCACCCCTGTAGATATAGCCCACCCCTGTATATAGCCAACCCCTGTATATAGCCCACCCCTGTATATAGCCCAGCCCTGTAGATATAGCCCACCCCTGTAGATATAGCCCACCCCTGTAGATATAGCCCACCCCTGTACATAGCCCACCCCTGTATATAGCCCACCCCTGTATATAGCCCACCCCTGTAGATATAGCCCACCCCTGTAGATATAGCCCCCCTGTAGATATAGCCCACCCCTGTAGATATAGCCCACCCCTGTATATATAGTCCCCATGTAGATATAGTCCCCCTGTAGATATAGCCCACCCCTGTATATAGTCCCCCTGTATATATAGCCCACCCGTGTATATAGTCCCCCTGTAGATATAGCCCACCCCTGTATATAGTATCCCACAAATAGCTCCCCCTATAGTGGTCCACAGAAAGCCCACCCCTGTATATAGCCCCCTTATACATATAGTCCACTCCTGTATATAGTGCTCCACAGATAGCCCACCCCTGTATATACTATATACAAGGGTGGGCTATCTGTGGAGCACTATATACAGGGGTGGACTATCTAGTGGAGCACTATATACAGGGGTGGACTATATGTACAAGGGGGGCTATATACAGGGATGGGCTATCTGTGAAACACTATATACAGGGGTGGACTATATGTGGAGCACTATATACAGGGGGCTACATACATGGTTGGGCTATCTGTAGAGTACTATATACAGGGGTGGGCTATTATAATTAGAGGTGCAGTGTATGGCGCTATTATATTTAGGGGTGTAGTGTGTGGTATAATGATAACTTTATATTTATTTATAGGTGCAGAAATGTTGGAAAAGTGAGAAGCTGAAGACATGTGAGCGGCAAACTGCAGAAATTGGCTGTGACCGGGAGAAGTCATCATAGAGGTCTGGACCGGATGGAGAAAAAGAACTAGAATCTGAGACGTCACCGGTGAGTCACTTAATGTAAATGTTTATTCTGCCTCTAATCAGCACTGTAGTCACTGTATGATCTGCAGCGAGATGATGGGTGATATGATTATGATAGGATTTATTTTTTGTGAAACGGCATCTCCCAGCATATCCTTATCATTGTTTGGGCCATGCTGGGAGCTGTAGTTTTACCCCGTACACACCTATACGGCAGGGGTTGCACTAAATTAAGCTGTATTTGTGCTGGTGTTGTATATATGTAGTGAGCTTGGTTCTGGTGTTGTGTATAGAACCATATTGCTTGTAAAATGTACAAATGTTTTTATGCTCGCGTTACATAAAAATACATGACATGTCGATTGGTAGAGAAAACAAACACGGCGAGGGGGAAGGAGATGTCGGGAAAGAGGTTGGTGGTGGGGGGGGGGGGGGCGCCAAACTGAATCTTTGCCCCGGGTGCTGGAAAACCTAGCTACGCCTCTGCCTTCAGAACTGAGCCTGTTTTGGCCTTGAGGACGAAGCCGATTTTTTCAAATCTGACATGTATCACTTTATGTGGTAATAACTTGGTAATGCTTTTACCTATCCAAGTGATTCTGGGATTGTTGTCTCGTGACATATTGTACTTTATGTTAGTAAAAAAAATTGGATGATATATTCGATATTTATGTGTGAAAAACACCAAAATTTTAGAAAATTTGCAAAAATTTGCATTTTTTCTTTAATTAGATGTATCTGCTTGTAAGACAGACAGTAATACCACACAAAATAGTTACTATTTCATATATCCCATATGTGTACTTTATGTTTGCATCATTTTTTGAACATCCTTTTATTTTTCTAGGACGTTACAAGACTTAGAACTTTAGCAGCAGTTTCTCATATTTTCAAGAAAATGTCAAAAGCCCATATTTTCATGGACCAGTTCATTTCTGAAGTGGCTTTAAGGTCCTTATATATTAGAAAGTCCCCATAAATCACCCCATATTGAATACTGCACCACCCAAAGTATCCAAAACAGCATTCAGAAAGTTGTTTTAACCCCATAAGCATTTCTCAGGTATTAAAGTAAAGTTGAGGTGAAATTTACAAAATTATTTTTTTTTTTTGGGCCAAAATCATTTGTAATACAATTTTTTCTGTAACACAAAAGGTTTTACATGACAAATGAAATGCAAAATATATTGCCCAGATTGTGCAGTTTTTTAGAAATATCCCACATGTGGCCCTAGTGTGTTTATGGACTGAAGCACTGGCCTCAGAAGCAAAGGAGCACCTAGTGGATTTTACGGCCTCATTTTTTTTAAATATATTTTAGGCACCATGTCAGGTTTGAAGAGGTTTTGTGGTGCTAAAACGGTAAAAAAATAAATAAAAATGTGACCCCCATTTTTTAAACTACAGCCCTCAATGAATTTATCTAGGGATATAGTTAGCGTTTTGACCCCACCGTTTTTTTGCTAAATGTATTTGAATTAGTCTGTGAAGATGAAAATCTACTTTTTTTCTGAAAAACGTAGACATTTTTAATTTTTACAAGGAACAAAGGAGAAATAACACCCCATCATTTGTAAAGCAATTTCTCCTTATTATGGTAAGACCCTATGAGTGGTAATAAACTGCTGTTGGAACCCACAGCAGGGCTCAGAAGAGAAGCATTTTAAAGCGCTGATTTTGCTGGATTCGTTTTCAGTGCCATGTCGCATTTGCAATGAACTGGAGGGACCAAAACCATGGAAACCCCCCAAAAGTGACACCATTTTGGAAACAACACCTCTCATGGAATTTATCTAGGGGTATAGTTAGCGTTTAGACCCCACAGTTTTTTTTTGCTAAATGTATTTGAATTAGTCTGTGAAGCTGAAAATCTACTTTTTTTAGGCCTCATGCACACGACCGTAAAAACTCCCGTTATTACGGGTCATAATTACGACCCGTAATACGGGCTCATAGACTTCTATTGGCGACGGGTGCCTTCCCGTTTTCTCACGGGAAGGTGCCCGTGCCGTTGAAAAAGATAGAACATGTCCTATTTCAGGCCGTAATAACGGCACGGACAGTCCATAGAAGTCTATGGAGCTCTCGTAATGACGGGTGGCTACATGTGTGCACCCGTCATTACGGCAGCGTTGCTAAGCGACGTCAGTAAATAGTCACTGTCCAGGGAGCTGAAAGAGTTAACTGATCGGCAGTAACTCTTTCAGCACCCTGGACAGTGACTACCGATCAGAATAAACCTGTAAAAAATAAAAATAAAAGACGTTCATACTTACCGAGAACTTCCTGCTTCCTCCAGTCCGGTCTCCCGCCCGTTGCCTTGGTGACGCGTCCCTCTCGACATCCGGCCCGACGTCCTGGATGACGTTTCAGGCCATGTGACCGCTGCAGCCAATCACAGGTCAATCACAGGCTGCAGCGGTCACATGGACTGCCGCGTCATCCAGTGATGTCGGGCTGGATGTGAAGAGAGGGACGCGTCACCAAGACAACGGCCGGGTAAGTATGAATTTCTTTAACTTTTATTACAGAAAGGGCTGTCCCTTCTCTCTATCCTGCACTGATAGAGAGAAGGGGCTGCCGATTAGTGCAGTGCTATTTTGCCGCCAAAAACGTGCCTGTAAATACGGGTGGAATACGGGTGACACCGGACCCATATTTACGGGCACGGGTTCGTAAATACTGGTGCAAAACGGGTCGAATACGTGTGACACCGGACCCGTATTTACGCCAGTATTTACAGGTGGGAAAAAATACGGTCGTGTGCATGAGGCCTTACTGAAAAAAACGTATACATTTTTAATTTTTACAAGGAATAAAGGAAAAAAAGACACCCCAGCATTTTTAAAGCAATTTATCCCGATTACGGAATTACCCCATATGTGGTAATAAACTGCTGTTTGGACCCACAGCGGGGCTTAGAAGGGAAGGAGCGCTATTTGGCTTTTGGAGCTCAAATTTAGCTGAAATTGTTTTCAGGTGCCATGTTGTATTTGCAAAGCCCCTGAGGTACCCAAACAGTGGAAACCCACCAAAAGTGACCCCATATGTGAAACTACACCACTTAAGGAATCTATCTAGGGGTATAGTGAGCATTTTGACCCCACAAGTCTGTTGCAGAATTTATTAGAATTAGGCTGTGAACATGAATATCAACATTATTTCCACTAAAATGTTGAATTTTTTTAATTTTAACATAGAAGGAGGAAAAAGCACCACAACATTTGTAAAGCAATTTCTCCCGAGTACGGCTATACCCCACTTGTGGTCATAAATGTTTTTTTTATTAGAAATTAATTAAGCCTTTCTGGACTGATCCATTTTTTGCTTTTTTATTTTTATTTGTCACTCCCCTTCTTCCAAGAGCCATAGCTTTTTTATTTTTCCGTCAATAGATTCATGTGAGGGCTTATTTCTTGCGGGAGGAGTTGTATTTTCTATTGACACCCTTTAAAAAACCATTTAATCTACTGGGAAACTGAAATAAAAGTCTTTGCGGGCTGAAACTGGAAAAAACTGTGATTCCCCCATTGTTTTTTGGGTTTAGTTTTTACTACTTTTACAAAGTAAAAACTATTTGTTAAAAAAAAAAAAACGTTTTGTTTCACCATATTCCGAGATGCATAAGTTTATTTATTTTTTGGTCGATTGAGAGGTGTGAGGGCTTATTTTTTGCGGGACGAGCTGTAGTTTTTTTGGTACCATTTTTTGGTACGTACAACTTTTTGAGCACTTTTTATTAACATCTTTTTCTAGAACTAAGGTGACAAAAAAACTGTGATTTTGGTGTTTTAAATTCTTTATTATTTACGGCGCCTACCGTGCGAGTTAAATAAAGGTATATTGTAATAGTTCGAACTTTTATGGACGCAGCGATGCCAATTTTGTGTATTTTTTTATTTTTTACATTGCTTTAGCGAAAAAGTGGGAAAAGGGTTTTCTTTTGGACTTTAAATATTTATTTCATTTTCTTCACTAATAACTTTATTTAATTTTATTTATTTTTTTTACACATTTTATTAGTCCCTCTAGGGGACTTGAATCAACGATCATTAGATCGCTTGTACAATACACTGCAATACTAATGTATTGCAGTATATTGTAATTTTTACAGGCTCCTGTAACAGCGCGATCGCTGTTCCTATCCGTTAGTACCGGGTGTCAGCTGTAATACACAGCTAACACCCGCAACGTATGGCACAGGCTCAGCGCGTGAGCCCGCTCCATACATCACCCGCCACACCACGACATTAAGTCATGGTGAACGAAGGGGTTAATGTGCATCGGGTGGTGCGGAGTGAAAATTAAAATTTTCCACTGATATGCCATTTTAGTGCACAATATGTTGTGCCCAGTTTGTGCCACTGAAATACCTCATAAAATATTAATCGGGTTCTCCCGGGTATGGCGATGCCAGATCTGTGGACGTAAACTGCTGTTTGCGCACGCTGTAGGGCTCATAAGAATGGGAGCGCCATTTGGCTTTTGGAGCGCAGATTTGAATTGGTAGTAATTTCGTGTAGGGTTTAACTTGTATTTTAGTTTATAATGTGGCGGCATATGTAATCTGTGCGGAGTACATCAGGGTATAAACAAGAGGGTATAATAATGGGGTAAATAAATAATAATTCATAGATATGTGGCCGGTGTCGCACTGATAAATTGTGCCCAATCTTATCCGCTTTTGGAACACTGCACATTTTGCATCGCTAATTTCTGAGAGCCAGAATTTTTTATTTTTTTCTCCAACGGAGCAGTGTGAGGGCTTATTTGTTGCGGGACAATCTGCAGTTTTCATTGGTACAATTTTGGGGTACATGCTATTTTTTTTATCACTTTTCATTTCATTTGTGGCAAGCAAGTTGACCAAAAACCATCAATTCTGACAATGTTTTTTATTCTTCTTTTTTTTACAGCTTTCACCCTGTGCTATAAATTACATTTTACTTTATTCTGTGGGTCGGTACTATTATGGCGATACCATATGTATATAGTTTTTTTTAAGTTTTGCGCAATAAAATCACTTCTTTATAAAATAATGAATTTTGGGAGAGATAACTTTTATTTTTCAGTTAAAAAGCAGTGTAATGGCTTGTTTTTTGCGGGATGGGTTGGAGATTTTATTGGTACTATTTTGGGGTACATGCGACTTTTTGATAACTTTTAATAGTATAATTTTGGGAGGGGTTGTGACCAAAAAAATAGTAATTCTGGCATTGTTTTTTATTGATTTTTTTTTTTGCGGTGTTAACTGTGCGGGAAAAATAACATTATAGTTTCATAGTTTGGGTCGTTATGAACGCGGTGATACCAAATATGTGTACTTTTTTAACGTGTTCACTTTTTTTCCTATAATGAAAGTCTTATTATAGGAAGAAAAACATTTGTTTGTGTAACTTATAACTTTTATTTTTAAAGTTTTGAAAAAACATTTTTATTATCTTTTTCTTATTTGTCCCACTAGGGGACATTTAGGGTATGTTCACACGGCCTATTTTTGGACGTTTTTCAATGCGTAAACGGACGAAAAAGTCAGAAAAATCAGAAGCAGAACGCTTCCAAACATCTGCCCATTGATTTTAATGGGAAAACGGAGTTCTGTTCCGACGGAGCGTTTTTCGCTGCGTTTTTTACGCGTAAAAAAACAGCCACAAAAAGTGCAGGTTACTTCTTGGGACGTTTTTTGGAGCCGTTTTTCATTGACTCTATCGAAAAAAAACTCCAAAAACGCCCGTAAAAAACGCAGCGAAAAACACTGCGAAAATCGCAAGTGGCTTAAATAACATCTGAAAATCAGGAGCTGCTTTCCCTTGAAAACAGCTCCGTATTTTGAGATGTTTTTGAGTTTGCGTGTGAACATACCCTTAGACTTGCAGCTCTGATCGCTGCTAGAATACATTACACTACCTACGTAGTGTCATACCTCCCAACCGTCCCGGATCCGGCGGGACAGTCCCGGTTACTCACCGCTGTCCCGCCGTCCCGGGCGGTCTGTAAATATCCCGCTGGGCGCTGCATCAGAACAGCTGATCGCTGCTGACTGCAGCAGCGATCAGAAGAAGGCAGGAGTCTTGCGGCGGTGTTCTGACTGGGATCGATGCCGGCCCGTGAGTGGACCAGTCCAGTCACCTGACCTGTCATCTGAGCTCACTGTGCGGCATTACCTACAGGGGGCTGGGTGGCATTACCTACAGGGGACTGTGTGGCATTAGCTACCAGGGGGGCTGTGGCATTATCTACAGAGGGCTGTGTGTGGCAACAAATTTAAATGAAATTAATTCGATTTTAAAACGGACAGGGAAAAAAACAGATGCAAAATGGGTCCAAATCGGCAGTTAAAAATGGTAACACGGCCCGGAACAGAATCGGAACGGATGCAAAACGGCCGGGAAAAATGTCCCAAAACGGCCGTTTTTATCGGCCGACACTCGGACCCTGTTGTGTGAATAAAGCCTACCTCTACTGCTCTCCGCTCTGGCGGCAATGTGGCACCTACAGGGGGACTGTGTGTGGAGCTATCTACAGGGTGGCTGTGTGTGAAGCTATCTACAGGGGTGCTGTGTGTGGAGCTATCTACAGGGGGGCTGTGTGTGGAGCTATCTACAGGGGTGCTGTGTGTGGAGCTATCTACAGGGGTGCTGTGTGTGGAGCTATCTACAGGGGTGCTGTGTGTGGAGCTATCTACAGGGGTGCTTTGTGTGGAGCTATCTACAGGGGGGCATATATTGGAATTAGTTTGTAAAAATAAAAATGTTTAATATTTACAAGGAATAAAGAAGAAAATGCACCCCAACATTTGTAAAGCAACGTCTCCCGATTACAGCAATACCCCATATGTGGAATCTGGATGTCAGCTGTCCCCGACAGCTGACACCCCAGTCTTGCTGGCCAGCTACCTATCATACCTAGGTATTGTAATGTATTCTAGCAGCGATCGGAGCTGCAAGTCTTCAAGTCCCCTACTGGGACAATAAAAAAAGTTAAAAAAAGTTATAATGAGTCTTTTATTATAGAAAAAAAATGAAAACTTTAAAAAAAAGTACACATATTTGGTATTAACGCATTCGTAACGACCCAAACTATAAAATGATAATGTTATTTTTCCCGCACGGTGAACACTGCAAAAAGTATAAAGAATAAAATGTGATCAAAAAGTCACATGTACCCCAAAATAGTACCAATAAAAACTACAACCCGTCCCACAAACAACAAGTCCTTACACAGCTTTTTTAGTTTCAAAAAGCATTTATTGGTATATAAGGTTAGATATGAGATATACAATTATGTTAAGAACAAAGAGGAAAAGAAAAACAATCCCCACGCAGGAGTATATAATGAAAAATGCTGGTATCAAATAGGGACACATATACAGGGAGAAAGGGATGTGGAGGGACATAGGACAGTTAAATATAAACCAAACACCAGATGACAAAAAGAAACGCTGTGAGTTTTGCATTGACTTGCAGGGCCAATTGGAAGAGGGCGAATTGGCTGACAGGCTGGTGTTCAGCGATAAGGCGACCTTTTATCCCAATGGGAAGGTGAATCGCCACAATTAGGGGTTTAGAAAAATTATGTGCTCTTATCGAGCACATGAGGGACCCAAAGTAATTGTGTTCTGTGCAATGAGCAGGCGCAAAGTCTACGGTCCCACTTGCCACTCCTACCTGGACATATTAAAGGAATGGCTTACACCACAGGTAAACTACGTTTGGCAGATCTTCCTCTATCATAAGGATTGTGCACCTCCACAATTCTATTTGGATGTTTGTCAATATCTAAATGAAATCAGAATGTTGGATCGGCCACGCCGGAAACAACGATTCACCAATGTTGCGCTGGCCTCCATGATTACCAGATCTAACACACTGCTACTTCTTTCTGTAGGGCTACATCAAGGACTCTATCTGCCCCCAGCCACAGGATCTGAATGACCTCAGACAACACATCACTGAAATAGTGGAGTCCATATCCGAGAATATTCTGGCACTCGTCTGGACTGAACTGGACTGCCACCTAGACATCTGCCGTGTCACCAATGGAAATCATTTGTAGTGCATAGATAAAACTTAGATAGATAGTGTAATTTCATGTTAATAAATTTGTGTTATGTTCTCTCGTTTCTGAATACCGAGGCTATAATTTGACACCATCTTTTTTTAATCAGCCTGTTTTAGTAATACTTCCTGATCTCCTCTATCCAGAGTTAAAATTTTCCACAAAATCCCACAAAAATTCAAATATCATGTTCAAATACAGCCAAACAAGAAAAAAAAGATATGATGTAGATTTTAAAGCTACACATTATTGTTCTATAAAAACTTGAGATAACTAGTGTTTTGTAGTGACATGGTTTATTCTCCTACTGGAAGTAGTCATTAAAGTGGTATACCCTCAATTGACAATTATCACCTTTATACAGGATAGGTCACAATTGTTTGATCACTGAGGGCCCAACCACTAGGATCCCCGCTAATTGCGAGAACGGCGATCCTGAACCCCCGTCCTTCCTTACTGTTCGACTGCAGTAAGGAGTACATGGAATAGATTGTTAGCCGAAGTGTATGGGAATGACGGAAACAGCCGAGTACAGCGCTGTTTCCGTCAGTCCCATAGATATTGAATGGACTGGCAGGCGCATGCTTGACTGCTGCATTATTTAAGGTTCTACTCACTGTGGAGGGCACAGTGAGGAGGTATGGAAATGCTTAAAATTTTCTGTGCAGAAAATCCAGAGTGAATTACCATCCCAAACTGTGGAACATTTTTCACACGGAATTCAGAGCATGCTGCAGATTTTAATTCTGTTACAGATGCTTACAGGGGATTTCACCCCTTTAAATTCAGAAGGGGTGAAATCCAATGTTTTTAAATGCTAAGGAAAATTCACAACATATTCGCTAAGGAAAATTTGTAACAAATCCCTTTTAGGTGCCCTAAAGGGATAAATACTTTTTGCTAACTAGAGCTTTTTTAAAATATCTAATTTAATTTCTTATATTTGGAGTTTTCTATATGGTATGTAACTAACAACATGGTTGTACACAGAAGAGGGGGCCCCATTCATACTACCAAATCCTCCAACGTTAGATAGAAGAGTCAGCACTTATTGGTCCATCAGGCTGCTTCCCCCTCTCTTGTTTGCTAATATTGTGATGCCTGTAAAAGGAGGAGCTCTAGGCAGGTCCTCACCACATTTTGTGACACTTGATGGTGTCAACCTGAGCATCTACATCTTCCATACCGCCTACTTATAAAAGTAAGAGCATAAGGAAATCTACAAAGCTGTATTTAAGATTAGCTTTGGGGGACCAAGCACATAGAAAAATGTGTCCCTATACATGCCACCAAATCCCTAAATGTTAGGTAGGAGAGTCAGCACTTGGTCCATTAGGCTGGCCCCCTCTCTGATTGCTAACATTGTGTTCCCTGTCGAAGGGAGGAGCTCTAGGCAGGTCCTCACCACCCTTTGTGACACTTGATGGGGTCAACCTGAGCATCTATGTTGTCTACATCTTCCATACCACCTACATTTAAAAGTAAGAGCATTAGTAAATGGACAGAGCTGTATCTAGGATCAGCTCGGGGGAGGGGGGGGCGACCAAGTTTTAGCATATTGTACATTATAAATTACGAGTGCCTGTATTTTGTTATTTAAGACTTAAAGTAAAAAGCATTGGACCCCTTTAAAAGTTTTAAACTCTTTTTCTGACAAATCTTATGTGTTTGGATTATACGCAGATACTATTTACCTACACTCTGTATGCAGGGTTTGGGGCGTCTCATGCCATGTTTCTTCGAAAAGTTATTTAAAGAGATCTCAGCAAATATCATAGCAGTTAACACATTTTCCCATTGGCACGATCACTAGCATAACCTTTCAAAATTTTCTTATTTAAATTCCCTGGTAATCCCAAGGTGGCCCTCCACACATGAAATGAAATGAGAACTTTTCATTCTTCTTTCTCAGTCCGCCTATTTCTAAGTCACTCATTATTACAGATTTGTATTCAGAGTCCCATCCATCCAGAGCAGGCTACACACATCCAGAGCCTACTTATCTTCAGGTGGATGATTATTTTCTATATATTATAATGTGATGCACAATTCAATCTCTTCTCTAAGGTACGGAAAAAGTATAAATAGAAGAGGAAGAAGATGCTTACAATATTTCAGAGGCTTTAATTCATCCCAGAAAGTAACCATAAAGTTAAATGAGGCGGATCCGGTCTGCAAGGTGTGTTCATGGTTGAATTATGAGCATGAGTCTTATTCAGAAACAGGTTTTGACTCGGCTAAAATACGAAATCCAGTCTCATTAATGTTTTATCTAGATGAAAGATTTTTTTTTCCAAAACAGCTGTAGTCCAAGGTCTGGGTTTGGTATTAAAGCTTATTCTCATTCAAGTGTATGGGGCTGGGCTGCAATGCCACATACAGCTTATGGAGTAATGGCGCTGTTTTTTTGGAAAAACAAGCAAGACTCTTCTCTCGTAATCCCAGACAAAAACTCTAACCTGGATTACAAAGAATATTCTCATACTAATGTTCATTCACCTACACCTAGTCACTTAAGCTATAGCTTTATGAATCCTTCCACTCTTCAGGACTCTTGGCTAGTCACAGACACCAAAAGAGCAATATTTTTACTGAGCGTTAACTCATCTTAAAGGACAGGTGTCGCGAAAAAAAATTTTTTTTATATGTTTTGGATTTTAGTATGTTATTAAAATAAATGTTATTTATTTGTGTTTTCGTTTTTTTTTTTTCTTTCTTTTACTTCTCTATGGGGACTGCCATTTTTTTTTTCATCTCTGTATGTGTCGATTAACGACACATACAGAGATGGAATACGGCACATACATCCCCATAGTGAATGCGAACGGGAGCCGTTCCATTCACTATAGCGTACGCCGTCTGTGTGGGAACGGCACATGCGCCGCTCCCACACGGTCCAAAAGGAAGGTCTTCGGCCGAGCGACATCCGGCGCCATTTTCATGTGGACCGGAAGCCGCGGCCGGACAGTAAGATGACTACTTCTGATCGCGGCTTTCGTCCATATGTTCAGAAGCAAGGACAAGGAGCGGAGGGGGTGCACGGATCGGAGGCAGCGGCGGCTGCAGGAGCAGGTAAGTTATGTTTGTGTGTGTGGCACTAGCCAGGATAAAGGAGGGGGCATTGTGTGAGGACACTAGAGCGTGTGTGTCTACACCAAATTTGCAGCATAAAGCAATGAGCATAAAGGTTGCTTTACCACATAGCAATGCTGCAGTTTTGGGAATTACTCCCTCTAGTGACCAGCACATGGAAATGTTATAAATTAGAATCTAATTTATAATATTTCCTGACTTGTGAAAAAAATGTAAAAAATTAGAACAATGTGTAATCATTTATTGACTAACAGTTTAACTAAAAAATATATATATATTTTTCTAGCGACACATTCCCTTTAAAGGGGTCTTCCAGTCTTTGTAAGTAACGTTTATTCAAGTTATTCAATCTTGTAATAATAATTTGTTTATTAATGCCTCACATTTTTCAAGATCTTTCCTTGTAGTCATTGAACAGGAACCTTCGTTGTTTACTTCCAGATGATAACAATCTGTCCTGCTCATGTAATGCTCACACTGATGCTTGGTTCGTTACAGTACAGTGATCAGAACATACACCTGTGTGACTATCACATGTGCAAGACAGATTTTTATCCCCTTGGAAGTAAACAAGGAAGGTTCCTGTTCAATGACTGCACTCAGAGATATTTAATCTCTTTGTGTATACAGTGAAGGAAATAAGTATTTGATCCCTTGCTGATTTTGTAAGTTTGCCCACTGTCAAAGACATGAACAGTCTAGAATTTTTAGGCTAGGTTAATTTTACCAGTGAGAGATAGATTATATAAAAAAAATAACCAGAAAATCACATAGAAAAAATTATATATACTTATTTGCATTGTGCACAGAGAAATAAGTATTTGATCCCTTCGCCAAACAAGACTTAATACTTGGTGGCACAACCCTTGTTGGCAAGCACAGCAGTCAGACGTTTTTGTAGTTGATGATGAGGTTTGCACACATGTTAGATGGAATTTTGGCCCACTCCACTTTGCAGATCATCTGTAAATCATTAAGATTTCGAGGCTGTCGCTTGGCAACTCGGATCTTCAGCTCCCTCCATAAGTTTTCAATGGGATTAAGGTCTGGAGACTAGCTAGGCCACTCCATGACTTTAATGTGCTTATTTTTGTGCCACTCCTTTGTTGCCTTGGCTGTATGTTTCGGGTCATTGTCGTGCTGGAAGACCCAGCCACGAGACATTTTTAATGTCCTGGTGGAAGGAAGGAGGTTGTCACTCAGGATTTGATGGTACATGACTCCATCATTTCTCCCATTGATGCGGTGAAGTAGTCCTGTGCCCTTAGCAGAGCAACACCCCCAAAACATATTTCCACCTCCATGCTTGACAGTGGGGACGGTGTTCTTTGGGTCATAGGCAGCATTTCTCTTCCTCCAAACACGGCGAGTTGAGTTAATGCCAAAGAGCTTAATTTTAGTCTCATCTGACCACAGCACCTTCTCCCAATCACTCTCAGAATCATCCAGATGTTCATTTGCAAACTTCAGATGGGCCTGTACATGTGCCTTCTTGAGCAGGGGGACCTTGCAGGCACTGCCGGATTTTAATTCATTACGGTGTAATGTGTTACCAATGGTTTTCTTGGTGACTGTGGTCCCAGCTGCCTTGAGATCATTAACAAGTTCCCCCCGTGTAGTTTTCGGCTGATCTCTCACCTTCCTCAGGATCAAGGATACTCCACGAGGTGAGATTTTGCAGATCAATGTCGATTGACAGTCATTTTGTATGTCTTCCATTTTCTTACTATTGCACCAACAGTTGTCTCCTTCTCACCCAGCGTCTTACTTATGGTTTTGTAGCCCATTCCAGCCTTGTTCAGGTCTATGATCTTGTCCCTGACATCCTTAGAAAGCTCTTTGGTCTTGCCCATGTTGTAGAGGTTAGAGTCAGACTGATTAATTGAGTCTGTGAACAGGAGTCTTTTATACAGGTGACCATTTAAGACAGCTGTA
This sequence comes from Rhinoderma darwinii, assembly GCF_050947455.1. Classification (NCBI taxonomy): domain Eukaryota; kingdom Metazoa; phylum Chordata; class Amphibia; order Anura; family Rhinodermatidae; genus Rhinoderma; species Rhinoderma darwinii. The sequence continues at coordinate 65,199,719 of NC_134690.1, forward strand.
TTTAATGCAGGCACCAAGTTGATTTGGAGCGTGTAACTGGTCTGGAGGAGGCTGAACTCTTAATGGTTGGTAGGGGATCAAATACTTATTTCTCTTGCACAATGCAAATAAATATATATAATTTTGACTATGTGATTTTCTGTTTTTTTTAAATATAATCTATCTCTCACTGGTAAAATTAACCTAGCCTAAAAATTCTAGACTGTTAATGTCTTTGACAGTGGGCAAACTTACACAATCAGCAAGGGATCAAATACTTATTTCCTTCACTGTAACTCCTAAAACTGGAAAACCTCTTTAAATAGGACCTGTCTGATCTTCTGACAAGTCTGCTTTAGTAGATGCTTTCATTCTCCATGAAATAGCAATGCTGGAACATCTTTTCTTAGAACTTTACACTGAGCCATTCATCTTTATTCCTCCTGGAAATTTATGAATATATTGCCCACTGGGTGTTACCATTCCCCTTGTCAAAAAGGGCATATCCCATCACAGTCTGATACTGTCAGCACCGATTGGACAGTGTTAGACTGTGTCGGGATACACCCCCAACTGGTAACACCAAATTTACTAGTTTCTAGGAGGAATAACCGAGGAACGGCACAATGCAGAATTGTAAGAAAAAATGCTTCAGAATATTTTTATTATGGCGAATAAAAGTATTTACTAAAATAAAAAATGTCAGACGCGTCCTCTTTATTACTGTATTAATGTATTGTGCCCTTTCATTAACAAATGCAAAGGGAAGACCTGTGTTTTTCTCTGATGTCTGAATAAATGAATACGAATTTTATAAATAACTTGACCTCTATAAATGATTGGAAAGTATTGTGTTTTCTACAAGGCTTTTTGGTTTTTCCTTCATGAAGCCTTCTTCTTTGACTGAAACATTTCTCTGTGTAATCTTCATTGTTTTAGAGGGAATGTGTTGCTAGAATTTATTTTTCGTTTTTTCAGTTGAACAATGAGTATAGAACTAATTACACATTGTTTTAATTATTATTTTTTTTTCACAAGTCAGAAAATATTATAAATTAGATTCTAAATTATAATATTTCCATGTGCTGGCCACTAGAGGGAGCAGTTCCCAAAATTGCAGCATGGTCACTGTGGTAAAGCAACCTCATTGATTTCTGCTGCAAATTTGGGGTGGAAACACTCTCCTCTAGTGTCCTCACACAATCCCCCCTCCCTTCTTCTGGCTAGTGCCGGGCAGGGGAAGGGTTTGAATGTCTTCAAACCGCCTACACTGTGTGCCGCCATTTTACAGTTGCTGAGCAGACAGGATCGCTCATGATGGGATTAGATGCAGTGGCTCAGCAGACAGTGTCGCACATCATACACTACCATAAATTACCTGATCCTGCTGCTGCCGCCGCCTCCGCTCGATTTACCAAGTTTCTGCCGCCTACGCTCCTCTTCTTTGCGCATTCGCTTTGTTGAAGCTATTGCCGGAACCGCGGCCGGAAGTCATCATCTTACTGTCCGGCAGCGGCTTCCGTTCCACATGAAAATGTCGCCGGATTTCTCTCTAGGAAAGTGCTTGGTTGTGTTACTGGTGTCAACTACGCATGCCAATACCAGTTACAGTGCCCCCAATAAACCAGTGTGCCCATAGCCAGCACACCTGCCTTTCCATATGTCTGCACAAATATAAGTTCACATCCGTGTGCCTATCTACACAGGAGTAGAACCTCTGCACAACAGGAGCATCATGTCCGGTGAGCAGCGAGACAGTCCTGGATAATTAGGGGCACCTGGGAGCCATGCCATGCCTCACTAAGAACTGTGGGGCGCCTCAACAGTGGTCTGAGAACCACTGGTTTATAGAATATAGATTTCCTCCTTAACTCGTATATTAATATGATCACAAGTTAGAAGACTCCAGCAAGAGATTTGCCACTGTCTATTAATCTGAATAGAGATTGTATGTAAGACCCGCTGCCTACCAATAGTTAGGACTACAACCTGCAGTACTGGAATACTAATTGAAGGGAGTGAACAATTTTATACTATGCATTTAATTATTTTGTACTGCATATTTAGAATGAATATAGATCACCTGTATAGATTTGTTGCTACTTTGATGTTAAAAAACGTATATTTCTGTTAACCATTGCAAAAAATTAGCATATCACTAACAGAGTATATGGAGGTAATAGAGGAGATACTCTGCGTGCCCCCCACCCCACTATGACCTTTTACAGAAGAGCTGCTACAAATGATCAGTAATAAAGTTGTTTGCTCAAACTATATGAATTAGTCAATGGGATTCCCGGTAGTTGTACCCCCGCATTAAGCTGTATGCTGTGAAACCTGCTTACACAAAAGTGTCTTTGCAAAGTAGATAAGCCACTTTAAATCCACGATGATTCACTGTGTAAAACACAAAAATAGCCCAGGGAAGGCACTTTTGTTAAAGGGGTTTCTAGTTTAGAAATCCCCTATTGGTACATTTTGAGTTAATAGATGGAAGTCCAACTTTAACTCCTTCAGGACCCAGCCTGTTTTGGCCTTCAGAACACAGCCGATTTTTTCAAATCTGACATGTGTTATTTTATGTGGTAATAACTTCGGAATGCTTTACCCGTCCAAGCGATTCTAAGATTGTTTTCTCGTGACATATTGTACTTTATAATACTGAAAAAAACAGTATTTATTTCTGAAAAACACCAAAATGTAGAGAAAATTTGTAAAAATTTGCATTTTTCTAAATTTAAACATATCTGCTTGTAAAACAGATAGTAATACCATACAAAATAGTTACTAGTTAACATTTCCCTTATGTCTACTTTATGTTTGTATTGTTTTTTTTTAACATCCTTTTTATTTTTCTAGGACGTTACAAGGCTTAGAACATTAGCAACAATGTCTCATATTTTAACCCCTTCCTGTCGTAAACAACTTTCAGATTTTCATTTTCGTTTTTTCCTCTCCACATTCCAGAAGCCATAACGTCTTTATTTTTCCGTCTATATAGTACTATGAGTTGTAGTTTTTCGTAGCACCAATTTATTCTGCGTCGCCAAATTCCGAGAGCCACAACTTTTTTATTTTTCCGTTGATTAAGTGGTTTGAGGGCTTATTATTTGTGGCATAAGCTGTAGTTTTTAATAATAAAATTTTGGTGTAAATGCGACGGTTTGATCACTTTTTATAAAAAAATTTGTGGGAGATTAGGTGACCAAAAAATATAGATTCTGGCGTTTACTATTTTTTTTTACGGCTTTCACCGTGCACGTTAAATAATGATATATTGTAATAGTTCAGACTTTTGCGGATGCGGCGATACCAATTATGTTTATTTTTTTATTTTTTTACTATGCTCTAGGGGGAAAATGGGAAAAGGTTTTTTTTTTTAACTTTTAATTTTACATTTTTTTTTACACCAAAAAAAACTTTATTTTTACTTTTTTTATTAGTCCCCCTAGGGGACTTCAACCAGCGATCGTTAGATCGCTTGTACGATATACTGCAATACTAATGTATTGCAGTATATCATGATTCTGACAGGCACCTATTAAGCCCTGCCGGAGGCAGTGCTTAATAGGTGTACAAAGATGGCGGACCTGGGGGCGTTCATTAAACCCCCAGGCAGCCATAGCAACCATTGCCCCCCCGCGATTGCGGGGGGCGCAATAAGCTGTTAGAAGGGGTCGCCCCCCTTTTTCTGATGATTTAAATGCTGCGGTCAGTATTGACTGCAGCATTTAACAAGTTAAACTAGCGGGATCGCGCTCGAGCGCGATGCCGCTAGTTACTCTGAAGTGCCGGCTGTTACATACAGCTGACACCGTCATCGTATGGAGCGAGCTCACTGCGTGAGCCCGCTCCATACTTCCCCTACCCAACTTTGGCGTATGGATACGTCAAATGTCTGGAAGGGGTTAAAGAAAATCTCTAAAGGCTATTTTTTCAGGGACCAGTTCAATACTGAAGTGGCTTTGAGGGCCTTATATATTAGAAAGTCCCAATAAATCACACCATTTTGAAAACTGCACCCCTCAAAGTATTCGAATCAGCATTCATAAAGTGTTTTAACCCTTTAGGTGTTTCACAGGAATTAAAGCAAAGTAGGGGTGAAATTAACAAATTGTATTATTTTTATCGAAATTTAATTGTAATAAAAATTTTTGTACCACAGAAGGTTTTACCCGTGAAATGCAACTCAATATTTTATTGCCCAGATTCTGCAGATTTTAGAAATATCCCACATGTGGCCCTAGTGTGCTAATGGACTGAAACACAGGCCTCAGAAGCAATGAAGCACCTACTGGATTTTGGGGCCTCCTTTTTTTTTTTTAGAATATATTTTAGGCACCATGTCAGGTTTGAAGAGGTCTTGTGGTGCCAAAACAGTGGAAACACCCCAAAAGTCACCCCATTTTGGAAACTACACCTCCAAACAAATTTATTTAGGTGTATAATTAGCATTTTGACCACATAGGTAGTTCGCTAAATATATTGGAATTAGTCTGTAAAAATGAAAATCTACTTTTTTTCTGAAAAAACAGAAATTTTTTATATTTACAAGGAATAAAGAAGAAAATGCACCCCAAAACAATGTCTCCCGATTACGACAATACCCCATATGTGGTAATAAACTGCTGATTGGACCCACAGCACGGAATGGAATGGAAGGAGCGCCATTTGGATTATGGAGCCCAGATATTGCTGGTCTGGTTTTCAGTGCCATGTCATGTTTGCAATGCCCTGGAGGGACCAAAACAGTGGAAACCCCCCCAAAAGTGACCTCATTTTGAAAACAACACCCCTAAAGGAATTTTTCTAGGGGTATAGTGAGCATTTAGACCCCACAGGTCTTTTGCTAAATTTATTAGAATTAGGCCTTGAAAATTAATATCAAACTTTTTTTCCACTAAAATGTTGATTTTTTTCATTTTCACAAGGGATAAAGGAGAAAAATCACCCCAACAATTGTAAAGCAATTTCTTCTGAGTACGGAAATACCCAAAATATGGTCATACATTTTTTTTTCAATTGGAAATGAACTAACCCTTTCAGGACTGATCCATTTTATGCTTTCTTATTTTAGTTTTTCACTCCCCGCATTCCAAGAGCCATAAAGTTTTTATTTTTCTGTCAATAGAGCGGCTTATTTCTTGCGGGAGGAGTTGTAGTTTCTATTGACACCATTTAAAGTACCATAAAATGTACTGGAAAACTGAAAAAAATTAGTTGCGGGCTGAAATTGGAAAATACTGTGATTTCTCAATTTTTTGGGGGTTTTGTTTTTATGGCTTTCACCGTGCGGTAAAAACAAAAACTTTGCTTTATTCTGCGGCTCAATACAATTACGGTGATATCAAATTTATATAGTTTTTTTTATATATTTTGCTACTTTTACAAAGAAAAATCTATTTGTTAAAATAAAAAATTGTTTTATTTCACCACATTCTGAGAGCCATAACTTTTTTATTTTTCGGTCGATTGAGCGGTTTGAGGGCTTATTTTTTGCTGGACGAACTGTAGTTTTTAAAGATTTCTGTTACTTAGAAAGTGATCAAAAGTTGTATTACTTTTTTTTTTAGAGCTAAGGTGACAAAAAAACTGAGATTTTGGCGTTTTAAATAGTTTATTTTATTTTTGACTGAGTTCACCGTGTGCATTAAATAATGGTATATTGTAATAGTTCTGACTTTTACGGACGTAACGATACCAATATTGTTTATTTTTTTACATTACATTAGAAGAAAAATTTTGTTTTTTTTAACTTTTAAAAAATTTAAAAAAATCTCACTACTAATAACTTTAATTCTTTTACACGTTTTATTAGACACCTTAGGAAACTTAAACCTGGTTTTCCCACAGGGAAAATTAAGCATTACACAGTTCCAATTGAATTCAAGGGCTATCTGTGTAATACACGTAACTACCGGGTCCTCCAGAGCACTGTTTGTAGCTGGTCTCCACTCTGGCCAATAGATAAGTGCCCTTAACCTCTTCCCGCGCTGCGACGCAACTGTACGTCCTGGAGAGGGGTTGCTTCCCGCACCAGGACGTACAGTTGCGGAGCGTTTCACGGACAGTGTCCGGGAACCGGGAGGTCAGCTGTCCCCGACAGCTGACACCCCAGTCTTGCTGGCCAGCTACCTATCATACCTAAGTATTGTAATGTATTCTAACAGAGATCGGATCTGCAAGTCTTCAAGTCCCCTACTGGCACAAAAAAAAAAGTTAAAATAAGTTAATAAAAGTATCAAAATAAAAGTGTAAAAATAAAAGTTACGTTAAAAAAAAAGAACTGCTTTTTTCCTATAATAAGTCTTTTATTATAGAAAAAAAATGAAAGCATTAAAAAAAGTACACATATTTGTCATCACCGCATTCGTAATGACCCAAACTATAAAACTATAATGTTATTTTTCCTGCACGGTGAACACTGCCAAAAGTATAAAGAATAAAAAGTGATCAAAATGTCGCATGTACCCCAAAATACTACCAATAAAAACTACAACCCGTCCCGCAAACAACACCGCTTTTTTGACTGAAAAATAAAAAAGCTATAGCTCTCAGAATATGGTGACACAGAAAAAAAATATTTTATAAAAAAAGTGATGTTATTGTGCAAACGCTGCAAAACATAAAAAAAAAAACTATATACATATGGTATCGACGTAATCGTACCGACCGGCAGAATAAAGTAAATTTGTCATTTATAGCGCACGGTGAACACTGTAAAAAAAATAAACGCTGGTGTTTTTTTCAGTCAAAAAAGCTGTGTAAGGGCTTGTTTTTTGCGGGACGGGTTGTAGTTTTCTTTTATTGGTAGTATTTTGGGTACCTGCGACTTTTTAATCACTTTTTATTCTATATTTTGTGAGGGGTGGTGACCAAAAAATAGTAACTCTGGTATAGTTTTTATTGATTAATTTTTTGCGGCGTTCACCGTGCGGGAAAAATAACATAATAGTTATATACTTTGGGTCTTTACGAATGCGGTGATACCAAGTATGTGTACATTTTTAACGGTTTTATTTTTTTTTCCTATAATAAAAGACTTATTATAGGAAAAAAACTTAATACACTGCTGACACCCGCCGCGTATGGTGCGGGCTTAGCATGTGAGCCGGCTCCATACATCAACCCCCACCATGACGTGCTATTAAGTCCTAGTACGCAAAGGGGTTAATGCACAGCGGATGGTGCAAAGGGAAAAGTAAATTAAAATTTTCCACTGATATGCCATTTTAGTGCACTATATGTTGTGCCCTGTTTGTGCCACTGAAGACAAATACCTCATAAAACGTTAAGCGGGTTCACCCGGGTATGGCAATGCCATATATGTGCATGCAAACTGCTGTTTGGGTACGCTGCAGGGCTCAGAAGGGAGCGAGTGCCATTTTGCTTTTGGATCGCAGATTTTGCTTGGTAGTAGTTTTTTTGCCGTTTTGCTGGTATTTTAGTTTATATTGTGGGGGCATATGTAATCTGTGCGGTGTACATCAGGGCATAATAAGAGAGTATAATAATACGGTAAATAAATAATAATTCATAGATATGTGCCCGGTGTCGCACTGATAAATGGCGCCCAATCTTATCCGCTTTTGGAACACTCTGCACATTTTGCATCGCTATATTCTGAGAGCCAGCCATTTATTTTTTTCACCACTGGAGCCGTGTGAGGGTTTATTTGTTGCGGGACAATCTGTAGTTTTCATTGGTACCATTTTGGGGTACATGCGATTTTTTGGATCACTTTTTATTCCATTTTTTTGCAAGCCGGGTGACCAAAAACAAGCAATTCTGATAATGTTTTTTGTTTATTTTTTTTACAGTGTTCACCGTGCGCTTTAAATTACAATTTTACTTTATTCTGCCGGTCGGTACGATTATGTCGATACCATATGTATATAGTTTTATTTATGTTTTGCAGCGTTTGCACAATAACATCACTTTTTTATAAAATAATTCGTTTTCTGTGTCACCATATTCTTAGAGCCATATCTTTTTTATTTTTCAGTCAAAAAAGCTGTGTAAGTACTTGTTGTTTGCGGGACGGGTTGTAGTTTTTATTGGTACTATTTTGGGGTACATGCGACTTTTTGATCACATTTATTCTTTATACGTTTTTCAGTGTTCACTGTGCGGGAAAAATAACATTATCATTTTAAAGTTTGGGTCGTTACGAATGCGGTGATATCAAATATGTGTACTTTTTTTAACGTTTTTATTTTTTTTTTATAATAAAAGACTTATAGGAAAAAAAGCAGTTCTTTTTTTTTTTTAACATAACTTTTATTTTTACACTTTTATTTTTACACTTTTATTAACTTATTTTTACTTTTTTTTTGTCCCAGTAGGGGACTTGAAATCTTGCAGCTCCGATCGCTGCTAGAATACATTACAATACCTAGGTAGTGTGATGTATTCTGTCATTGTGACGTGACATGACAGCCTCCGTCTGGTCCTCCTAGGCTTCCATACATGGCAACTTGGAGGCCATTGTCTGGCCTCCGGTTGCCATGACAAGCATCGGCACTTAGTGGGGCCTGCCGATATGGTTCAAACCCCTTAAATGCGGCGATCGCAATCGGTCGCCGCATTTAAGGGGTTAATTGGCAAAATCAGCGGCGATGGTCCCTTGACCAGCAAGACTGGGGTGTCAGCTGTCGTGGACAGCTGACCTCCCGGTTCCCGAAACTGTACGTCCTGGTGCGGGAAGCAACCCCTCTCCAGGACATACAGTTGCAGCGCAGTGCGGGAGGAGGTTAAGCGCACTTATCTAATGGGCAGAGTGGAGACCAGCTACAAACAGTGCTCTGGAGGACCCGGTAGTTACGTGTATTACACAGATAGCCCTTGAATTCAATAGTAACTGTGTAAAGCTTAATTTTCCCTGTGGTGGCACTGCAGGAAATATGAACACTTTCTGCCAGATATTGTCTTAATTTTTCTCAGGGTTACAAATATTCCCTTCATTTTTTTTTAATAATAATTAGTTTTTATATGCTGACAGTATAAAAATAATTTTTCTGCCCTAGGCCACTTACTTCTACTGTATTGTGTTTTAGTTCTGCATTTTCAAGTTGAGGAAAAAATAGTACAGAAAACTTTAATATGATTGACAAACTACCTTGTTTCTTTCCATACTAACAACTTATGCAGTACAAAGAAAAATTGAAAAACAAGGCAATAGACAAAAAAAGATTAAAAGGTGGTGGATATTATCGGTCTTCAGGTTTATGACAGCAAAATAACTTAATACAGTGTGTTCTAGATGAGTTGCTGGAACCTTTTTTACATTCTAAAGATAACGGTTTTTATGAAGGATAACTTGTTTTTTTCTTAGGATGTTCCTTCTCGGTAATACATCTTACATGACTTTGTTTTATTTACTGCAGTTCTCTAGTTCACTTTCAAATTTAATCCAAAGGGACAATAGCTGATTGAATAACATATGTGGTGTCCTCTACAGCTGCTTCACATTACATCTTCCAAGGTCAAAATGAAGTATAGAATTCAATCTACATATGGAGATTGTACAAAATAACAAAACCATAATTCCAGGCAACAGAAAAAAAATATATATTTTTCCTTTTTCTTAAGTTAGGCTCCAACTTTCATGCTATAAACATTTACCTGGTATCTAAAATAAATATCTATCTATATATATATATATATATATATATATATATATATATATATATATATATATATATATATACACACACATTTTATTGTTTTTTATTTATTTTTTATAACCCTGAGAAATTATTATTGAAGGTGGTGACATATGTGGGGCTTCTGCTCCAATATGGTCTTGAAATTCAATTGGTTTTTATTTTTCAAAAAGTATAATACAGAAGTATAAAACATCCCAATGATACAGTCTAACAGTATTGTATACAGAACACAGAAAAAGCTTGCACATTTATATATCAGAAACGTGTCCCGGACGTTGACATACTGACGTATTAACAGAAAAACAAACATAAAAACAGACATACAAAGAGTGGTGGTGATAAATACAAGCAATTGTACATAGTAGATGCCAAAAAGGAACAGGATGGTACAGAATATTAAAACAATGTATGAGTTATCACATATACATTAATAGAAGGCCCTTGTATGTCACAGAGTGACCGAGTTCTTACGGAGCAGAAGTTAAACATGAGGTAACTCCGTCCAAGGGGCCCATTGAGACAAACATTTCTGCCAATAACCTTTAGGGCATGGCCAGACGTGGCGTATTTCTGCCGACACTGTCCGCATCAATGCCGCACATAATCTGCGTTGCAGATTCTGTTGTGGCTTTGCCTAAAATGTGTAGGAAATTGATGCGGATTAGCCGTTGCGTATTCAGGTGAAGAGTACTTCCCTTCTCTCTATCAGTGCAGGATAAAGAGAAGGGGCAGCCCTTTCCCTAGTAAAAGTAAAAGAAATTCATACTTACCTGGCCATTGTCTTGGTGACGCGTCCCTCTTTCGACATCCAGCCCAACCTCCCTGGATGACGCGGCAGTCCATGTGACCGCTGCAGCCTGTGGTTGGCTTGTGATTGGCTGCAGCCGTCACATGGACTGAAACGTCATCCTGGGAGGCCAAACTGGAGGAAGAACCAGGGAGTTCTCGGTAAGTATGAACTTCTATTTTTTTTACACGTTGATCTATATTGTGATCGTTAGTCACTGTCTAGGGTGCTGAAACAGTTACTGATGATCGTTTAACTCTTTCAGCACCCTGGACAGTGACTATCTCCTGACGTCGCCTAGCAACGCTCCCGTAATTACGGGTGCACACACGTTGTCATCTGTAATTACGGGAGCCCCATAGACTTCTATGGGCCTGCCCGTGCCGTAATTACGGCCGATTACGGGCGTTTTTACGTTCGTGTGCATGGGGCCTCAGTCCTGTACGAAAAAAACAATACGCAATGCAAGACACATAACATCTGCGGATTTCATTGCGGAATTTTGAATCTCCATTGAAGTCAATGCAGAAATTCTGCAATAAGTCTGCAACAAGTCCGCTACACGTACGCAACAGCCAGTGTATGCTGCGGACACCAAATTCCGCACCGCATCCTATGGTGCGCAGCGGAGTTTTCCGCAATGTGTGCATGAACCTAACTGAAAAGGTGTGGAAACCAATGGAGAAAATGTCCGCTGCAGATTTCCGCAGAGGACTGGCCGCAGCGCAATTCCGCCACGTCTGGCCTTGCCCTTAGAGGTAGCAAAGTGCAATTTGTAATAGAAGTGAAGATAAACCCTGTTTAACACCTCCGAGAGATTCAAAGCCCCAGCTGTTTTCCATCTCTTGGCTATATGGAATGTGGAAGCGATAAGAATATGGCTTATCGGCCACCTATATTTGAGAGGAATCTCATCCGCCTGCATATCCAATAAAGCCAATGCAGGTGAAGGTACAAGTTCTGCACACATTAATTCGGATATGTAGTGGAAGATACGCTTCCAGAATGGGTAGACTGATTTACATGTCCACCATAAATGAAATAATGTGCCCCTTGCTCCATATTCCCTCCAACACAAAGGGGAAGCTCCGGCTTGCATATGTTGTAGACGCACAGGTGTGAGATACCATCGAAACTGAATTTTCCAAACGGCTTCTATATGATTGACACATTTGGATATCATATGTGAGTGATGCAAAGCAGCCCTCCAGTCCTCATATGTCTACTTTATGTTTGCATAGTTTTTTAAACATCCTTTTATTTTTCTAGGACGTTACAACATTTAGAACTTTAGCATCAATTTCTCAAATTTTCAAGAAAATTTCAAAAGCCTATTTTTTCGGGGAGCAGTTCAGTTCTGAGGTGACTTTGAGGGCCTTATATATTAGAAAGTACCCATAAATCACCCCATTTTAAAAACTGCACCCCTCAAAGTATTCAAAACAGCATTCTCAAAGTCTCTTAACCCTTCAGGCGTTTCACAGGAATTAAAGCAATGTAGAGGTGAAATTTTAGAATTTCATTTTTTTTGCTGAAATGTATTTGTAATAAAAAAAATTGTAACACAGAAGGTTTTACCAAAGAAACGCAACTCAATATTTATTGCCAAGATTCTGCAGATTTTAGAAATACTAGTCCTTCTCAATGAATTACAATATCATCAAAAAGTTAATTTATTTCAGTAATTCAATTCAAAAAGTGAAACTCATATATTATATAGATTCATTACACACAGAGTGATCTATTTCCAGCATTTTTTTCTTTTAATGTTGAAGATTATTACTAACAGTTAATGAAAACCCAAAATTTAGTGTCTCAGAAAATTAGAATATTATATAAGCCCAATTTCAAAAACGATTTTTAATACCGAAATATTGGCCTACTGAAAACTATGTGCAGTATATGCACTCAATACTTGGTCGGTGCTCCTTTTGCATGAATTACTGCATCTATGCAGCGTGGCATGGAGGCGATCAGCCTGTGGCACTGCTGAGGTGTTATGGAAGCCCAGGTTGCTTTGATAGCGGCCTTCAGCTCGTCTGCATTGTTGGGTCTGGTGTCTCTAATCTTTCTCTTGACAATACCCCATAGAATCTCTATGGGGTTTAGGTCAGGCGAGTTTGCTGGCCAATCAGGCGCAGTGATACTGTGGTTATTAAACCAGGTATTGGTACTTTTCGCAGTGTGGGCAGGTGCCAAGTCCTGCTGGAAAATGAAACCAGCATCTCCATAAAGCTTGTCAGCAGAGGGAAGCCTGAAGTGCTCGAAAATTTCCTGGTAGACGGCTGCATTGACTCTGGACTTGATATAACACAGTTGACAAATACTGTTGCTCAGTGGTCCAAAGTCCTGTTTTCAGATGAAAGTAAATTTTGCATTTCATTTGGAAATCAAGGTTGCAGAGTATGGAGGAAGAGTGGAGAGGCATCAATCCAAGTTGCTTGCGGTCCAGTGTGAAGTTTCTACAGTCAGTGATGGTTTGGGGAGCCATGTCATCTGCTGGTGTTGGTCCTCTGTGTTATATCAAGTCCAGAGTCAATGCAGCGTCTACCAGGAAATTTTAGAGTACTTCATGCTTCCCTCTGCTGACAAGCTTTAGCTCAAAGAGTGAAATAGATCACTCTGTGTGTAATGAATCTATATAATATATGAGTTTCACTTTTTGATTTGAATTACTCAAATAAATAAAAAATGTTATAATATTCTAATTCATTGAGAATTTCTAGTATGGCCCTAGTATGCTAATAGACTGAAGCACCAGTCTCAGAAGCAATGGAGCACCTAGCAGATTTTGGGGCCTCTATATTTTTAGAATATATTTTAGGCACCATGTCAGGTTTGAAGAGGTCTTGTGGTGCCAAAACAGTGGAAACCCTTCAAAAGTTACCCCATTTTGGAAACTACACCCGTCAAGGAATTTATCTAAGGGTATACTTAGCATTTTGACCCCTTAGTTTTTTTGCTAAATTAATTTGAATTAGTCTGTGAAAATGAAAATCCTTTTTTTTTTCGGAAAAAAACATACAAATATTAACATTTTTACAAGGAATTAAGGAGAAAATACACCCCAAGATTTGTACAGCAATTTCTCCCGATTAAAGCAATGCCCATATGTGGTAATAAACTGTTGATTGGACCCACAGCAGGGCTCAGAAGAGAAAGAGCGCCATTTGGAACTTGGAGCGCAGATTTTCCTGGAATTGTTTTCGGTGCCATGTCGTGTTTGCAACGCCCTGGAGGGACCAAAACAGTAGAAATCCCCCAAAAGTGACCCCATTTTGGAAACAGCACCCCTCAAGGAATTTTTTTTAGGGTTATAGTTAGCATTTTGACCCCACAGGTTTTTTGCTAAATTTAGTGGAATTAGGCTGTGAAAATGAATATCAACATTTTTCTCTACTAAAATGTTGAATTTTTTCATTGTCACAAGGGATAAAGGAGAAAAAGATGCCCAATATTTGTAAAGCAATCTCTCCCGAGTGCGACAATACCCCACATGTAGTAATAAATGTTTTTTTGCTTTTTCATTTTTGTTTTTCACTCCCCGCCTTCCAAGAGCCATGACTCTTTTATTTTTCCGTCAATAGAGTGGTGTGAGGGCTTATTTTTTGCAGGAGGAAATTGTATTTTTTAATAACACCATTTAAATTGAAAATAAAATTCTTTTTAGGCTCCAATTGGAAAAAACTGTGATTCCCCCATAGTTTTTTGGGTTTTGTCTTTACGGCTTTCACCGTGCGGCAAAAACGATAACTTAACTTTATTCTGCGTCTCAATGCAATTAGGGTGATACCAAATGTATATAGGTTTCTTTATATTTTACTACTTTTACAAAGAAAAAACTATTTGTTAAAAAAATAATTGTTTTTTATCACCACATTCTGAGAGCCATAGTTTTTTATTTTTTGGTCAATTGAGCGGTGTGAGGGCTTCTTTTTGGCAGAACAAGCTATAGTTTTTATTGGTAACATTTTTTGGTCACTTTTCATTACATTTTCTTTAGAGTTAATGTGACAAAGAAAACCTGTGATTTTGGCGTTTTTAAATTCTTTATTTCTGACGGCGTTCACTGTGCGCTATAAATTAAATTTTATTTTATTCTGCAGGTCGATACAATTACGGTGATATCATATGTATATAGTTTTTTTTTATTTGCAGTGTTTGCACAATAAAATCACTTTTTTATAAAACAATTAATTTTTTGTGTCACCATATTCTGAGAGCCATAACTTTTTCTTTTTCAGTCAAAAAAGCTGTGTTGGGGCTTGTTATTTGCGGGATGGGTTGTAGTTTTTATTGGTACTGTTTTGGGTTTCATGCGACTTTTCGATCACATTTTATTCTATATTTTAGGAGGGGTAGTGACCAAAAAATAGCGGTTCTGGTATAGTTTTTCGTTCATTTTTTTTGCGGTGTTTACCGGGCGGAAAAAATAACAATAAGTTTTATAGTTTGGGTCATTACGAACGCGGTGATACCAAATAAGTGTACTTTATTTAACATTTTCATTTTTTTCCTATAATAAAATACGTATTATAGGAAAGAAATCGGTGGAGTTTTTTTAACGTATAACTTTTATTTTTACTCTTTTATAAAACATTTTTACTAACTTTTTTTTACTTGTTACACCTGCAGCACTGATTGCTGCTAGAATACATAGTAGTGTAATGTATTCCACCTGTCAGTGTGATGTCACAGTCACTCTGACAGTAAGCCTATGAGGACCAGCCTCTGGTCCTCATAGGCTTCTGTACATGGCCAACCGGAGGCTGGGGGCTGCCGATGTGCCACAAACTTCGTAAATGCAATCGATTGTCGCATTTAAGTGCCGAAATCAGTGGTGTTGAACCGCTGATCGGGGCAGCTGACATCCCAGTTCCTGATGCACACTGTCACCGTAGGTTCCCATGCCCGCCATAATGTAGTTTTTTTTATGCAGGCGGAGTGATGACGTCGGCGCGATGACTTCATCACGCCACTTGCATTGTCCCGCTGGAGGGGGCTGTGTGTGGCGCTATCTACAGGGGTGCTGTGGCGCTATCTACAGGGGTGAGTGTGTGGCACTATCTACAGGGGGTCTGTGTGGTACTATCTACAGGGGTCTGTGTGGCACTATCTACAGGGAAGCTGTGTGGCACTTTCTACAGGGGTGTGTGTGTGTGGCGTTATCTACGGGGGTATGACACTATCTACAGAGGGTCGTGTGTGATGCTATCTATAGGGGAAGCTGTGTGTGATGTTATCTATAAGGGGTCTGTGTGTGATGCTATCTACAGGGGCTGTGTTGGGCTATCTATAGGGGGGCTGTGTGTGATGCTATCTACAGGAGTGTGTGTCTGGCGCTATCTACAGGGGGCTGTGTGTGGCGCTATCTACAGGGGGCTGTGTGTGGCGATATC
The DNA here is from genome assembly GCF_050947455.1 of Rhinoderma darwinii. NCBI lineage: Eukaryota > Metazoa > Chordata > Amphibia > Anura > Rhinodermatidae > Rhinoderma > Rhinoderma darwinii. The sequence goes on from NC_134690.1 coordinate 65,215,552, forward strand.
TACAGGGTGTGTGTATTGCGCTATCTACAGGGGTGAGTGTGTGGCACTATCTACAGGGTGTCTGTGTGGTACTATCTACAGGGAAGCTGTGTGGCACTTTCTAAAGGGGTGTGTGTGTGGCGTTATCTACGGGGGTATGGCGCTATCTACAGAGGGTCGTGTGTGATGCTATCTATAGGGGAAGCTGTGTGTGATGTTTATCTATAAGGGGTCTGTGTGTGATGCTATCTACAGGGGCTGTGTTGGGCTATCTATAGGGGGCTGTGTGTGATGCTATCTACAGGAGTGTGTGTCTGGCGCTATCTACAGGGGGCTGTGTGTGGCGCTATCTACAGGGGGTGTGTATTGCGCTAGCTACAGGGGCTGTGTGGCGTTATCTACAGGGGCACTGTGTGTGGTGCTTTACTATACGGTGTATGCCACAATTATATTCAGGGGCACAGTGTTTGGTACTATTTTATTCAGGGGCGCAGTGTTTGGTGCTATTATATTTAGGGACACCGTGTGTGGCACTATGAGAACTTTATCTTTGTTTATAGGTGTGGAAATGTTGGAAAAGTGAGGAGTCATGTCTGGGAGAAGTCATCATGAAATCTGGACCGGATGGAGAAGAAAAGAGGAAAATAAACTACTAGAATCTGAGAAGTCGTCACCTGTGAGTCACTGGTTTTATAGAGAATCTGTCACCTCTCCTGACATGTTTATTATAGGAAATCCTTGTATTCTCAGGGGTGGTCTTTGACCACTAGTACATGTACCATAGAGACAGAGCATGTGACTACTATGTGGCCAATGAAGGGAGGGGGCTGCTTCCCCTGCTTGGTGTTACAAAGTAATCACGGCTACCTAACGCAGCCACTAGGTGGAGCTCACTGTATACAGATTTGAGCAGCTCTGTCTTTAATACTATCATTACAAATCAATTTGCAGGTAGCTCACCCTAGTGGTGCCTGTTTTCAGTAAAAAAAAAAAAAACAGCTCTAATAAGCACAGAATTTTGGACCTAAAAACTGAATGATGGACATTAACGTTAATAAAATTGTGGAATATTTGGAGAGATTTTAATGGAGATTGGGGCCCATGCAGATTTGCTATGGGGTTATGATTTCTGTGCATGAACCTGCCCTTGACACCGTCATCAAATTGCACAAAGTACTGTCCCAATCTACCCTATAAATACTTTATCTGCTAGATTCCCTAATAATAATAATAACTACCAGAGAAGGTATCTGCTTATACAAAGAATGGTTCAGATCACGATGACATCTCCTATTTCCCCAAGAATGGCTTGATGGCAAGTAAGCACAACAGAAGATTTTTGAGAAATGGGAAATTAAGCATATTTATATTTTGTGCAAAATATAATTTTCAGGAAAAGTAAATTTATAGGGGATCTGCCACAGAACAGTCCTGTTATAAATAGGGCATCTATCAGATGCCATGCTTAAATTGTGCCAATGATAGCTGTTGCACCCACTGTTCTAGCCTCCAAACTTACTTTTGGGGGTGTTCAAAGGCATCCCTAGTTAAAAATCTAATATATGCCTTAGTTTAAAGAGGACTGTCTAGTGACAGATACTCTTTAATGGATATGTACACTTTTACAACCAATTTCCCTGTTACTCCATAGGATATAACAAAATTAAATAACTTTGCAAATGGTCGTGATTAAAAATATCCTACTATTTAGTGTCTACAGCTCCTATGCAGACCTATGGTCCTCAAGAGTTTTACAATACAAATAAACCCTGTGTAGTCAGATTCTGTGGTCATGTATTACTCTAATTTATCTGCCACTCTTCTTGATAACCTATAGAGAGTAGAAAAGGGAGAAGATCAATTAAGACTGAAGCACTCTCTCAATAATAAAGTAACTGACATGTTCCCGCTCCCAACACTGACAATTGCTGGGGTCGACAGATTCAGATCTCTAGGCATTTAAGGATCACACTATGTAAGATGTGGATTATTTTTTTCACTGCACCTTCACACAAGTTCGTATTCAATCTCTAGAGGCTTCTTTACTTTAAGAAATGTCAAGCCGTAGAATAGTCACCCCAGGAACTGGCTATAGCGGACACAGTTGATGGCTTTACGAAAGGCTTAAAACAAAATAACATCAATACTATGAAATGTATAAATGTGTAATCGCCACTTGGAGTAAAAAAGGAAATGTTTTCAGTCGAGTAAATATTGCCTTATGTTTTTGTTTTTTTGCATTCCTCTGAATCAATTGGGTGAATAAAAGTTTTAAGATTTAAACCTCCCCCTTCCTTTCATCCACATCCTTTCCCCTCCCCTGGTTGAACTTAATGGACAGAATGTAATTTTTGTAAACCATACTTTTATACTGTAGCTATCTCATACGGATAATGTAAGAGGTTAGTAATTTGTAAATGGCAAGGGTTAATATTAAAAGACCTAAATTCTCCGACCCCTGTCTTTACCCAAGCCAGCTGCAGGGTCGCTGTGCAGGGAGCTTCCTCAGTGGCAGACCTTGTTAAGATAAAATCATATTAATGGACAATACCTTTAAGGTATGTTTACACAGGGCGGATAAGCTGCATCCTGTGCACTGCAGGGGATTGCAGCCCAAAAAAAAAAATGTCCGCTGCAGAATACTATTTAAATAGAAGTAGTAAGGATGCACTCCAGTATAGTGGTGCTGTTCAGGTTCGGGTTGTACCCCACTTATAAGAAAACCCAAACGCACTCCAAAATTATTCGACTGTATTTGATTTTCATGGAAGAATTATTTATTTTCATTCATTCCAATTGTACAAAGCAAAATTCATGTATTTACAAGCGATGAGCGTTTTTTTGACGTTTCGGCCTATCCAAGGCCTTTCTCACAATCGCTATGGAGAAAGCAAACAATAAAATAATTTATCCAGTATTTTCAATAGGACAACAAATAAACAAATAAATTCAAAAAATATATAATAATGGTATTTCTCAAATCAGGATTTAGAAAACTGATCCCAGCAGGTAGTAACAATAGTTTACGTAAATTGAATAAACTTCTTATGCAGAGCAAAACATGTTTAAATGACATTCATATACGATCACTATGGTCTTGTAATTTAACATTCACAGGTTATTAATGTTATAAGCTTCTTGCATCGGGATAGATAAAGAAAGTTATATAAGGAGATATACATCACAGCAATATATTCAGAGTAAGCATGTAAGTAATAATACGGGAGGTATTAACAAAATACCTCTCAGGACCATACCATAAAATGCTGGCTGAGGAAAGAAGTGATAATAGAAGGCAGACTGAAATCATTTATATAGGGTGTCAAAGTAACTAACAAGCTAAGTTGTATATATGGAGGCAATAGCGTACCTGTATTTGGTTTCGAAGAGATGGACCGAGTAAATGGCGTCTGCCAGACGCTCAAGGTTTGTAAATGTGCTAACGAGAGCACCCGTTATAAGGTCAGTGTCTCATACCGGATATCCGGTATTTGGAACGCAAGGCTATTCCAGCGCCTGCGAAATCAAGGAAGCGCCGTCGCTCTGTGGAACGCAAGTCGTCCCTAATGACAAATGGGTCTTATTCTACACTGGTAAGTTTCACCTACCTATCGGCAGCCTCCTTAAGCTAGGGGAGCGTTAATTTTACAATGATGATGAAATATATGTGAAGTAAACCCTGATCCAATATTAATATAGTAGCAAAGTTTTATTATTTTTTATTTTTTATTTTTTATTATTACATTGAATACTCCTATAGATCTGGACCCAAGTATGCAAAAACAATCGAAGTGTAGCTATCACTATTGAACGGAGAAAATTAAGTTAGATTACACAGAGGGGATCAAATCCGATGGAATGTGTCAATATTTAGTGGGAAGGGGAGCAGATTATATTATAAAAGTGGAATATATAGCAAAGGGTGTTGGTATAGCTAAAAGAAAAGGGTGAATTGTGAACCGGTTTTATGGTACCTGTATCTGGTCGCACACTGGAACTTGATTATAAATCTTTTTCTATTGTGCCTGAGAAAGAGATAAATGCATAGTATTAATGATGAGAACAACAAGATAAAAAAATTAATCAACAACAGGTATATTTATTTTCAGCATAATAGGTCGAATTCCCTATTATGGCCTTTAGGCGCCAGAGTCTCCAATGTGTGGATCCAATATGACTCCCTTTGTTTGAGTAGGTGTATATGATTGCCCCCCCTCCTAGGTCTAGAAACTTGTTCTATGATTTGGAATCTTAGTTGGGAAATATTATGGTTAAATTTAATAAAGTGATCTGGGAGGGGTAGCCAATTTTCTTGCACCTTATTGTGGACTTATGACTACATATACGGTCCCTAATGTGTTGGGTGGTTTCTCCCACATAGGTCAAACCACAGGGGCACTTAATTAAATAGACCACAAAGTTTGAGTCACAAGTAAAGAAACCTCTAGCTGGAAAGGTCTTATTGGTATGAGGGTGCTGGATTGTGTCTCCCTTAATAATGCTGGAACAGCAGGAGCAATGAAGACACGGAAAAGTCCCGTTGCGTTTGGTCTGTAGGAAAGTTTGTCTGGGAAATGTTGTAAGACTACCAATGTCAGCTCTGATGACACGATCACGGACATTGGGAGATCTCTTAGAGCACCTCATTACTGGATTTTTAAATTCCTCAATTCCAGGGTAAGGGGTATGTAGTACCGACCAGTGTCTGCGGACGCTCTGTAGTAATTTTGGGATTATTGGGTGATAGGTCAAAATCAGGGGTAATCTAGCCTGTATAGGTTTCTTTACAGTGGTCTCCTGGTTAGTCACCAGTAGTCTATCTAGTTCTTTTGATAGTAATGACTTAGGATAACCTCTTTGTTCAAATTTATTGGATATATTTTGTAATCTAATTTTTTTGGTGTCAATATCAGAAACGATCCTGGACACTCTCATGAACTGAGATAGAGGTAATGAATGAAGTGTGTTCCTAGGGTGGCTACTATTGAAATGTAGCAGACCATTCTTATCTGTGGATTTCACGAAGAGGTCTGAACTGAGGAGGCCCAACTCGTCTCGCTTGATGGTGGTATCCAGAAATGAAATTTTTTCTTGACTAGAGTTAAGCGTGAATTTTAATTCCTCTCTTATCTGATTGATATAGACAAAGAAGTTGTCGAGGGATGTTGCCGAACCATCCCAAATACAGAAAATATCATCTATATATCTGTACCAGCACAAGGCATGTTGTAAAAAGAGAGGGGTGTTATATATATGTTCCTCTTCGAAAAGTGCCATGTATGCATTTGCATACGGTGGGGCTACATTCGAACCCATAGCTGTTCCGCATGTCTGTACATAGAATTCGTCACCGAATAGGAAAAATTTTTCGTATAAAATTAATTTGAGTAGCGCAAGACAAAATGATATTGAATCCGATGTCATAGTGGTAGATTCTAAAAGGCGAGTTACTGCTTGGATTCCCCTCTGGTGTGAAATGGAGGTATATAGGCTGCTGACGTCCAGGGTTACTAGAATGCAGGTGTGGTTAACCCTAGGTAGCTCCCTGATTTTCTTTAGAAAGTGACCTGTGTCTAAGATAAAGGAGGGTGTCGTTTTGATTAAGGGAGTGAGAATTTTCTCCAAGAAAATAGCGAGGGGAGACAAAATAGAATCAGTCGAGGCTACTATGGGCCTACCAGGTGGATGTTGTAAAGATTTATGAATCTTGGGAAGAACATAGAAAACAGGGATTATTGGGTGGGGATTCTGTAGATATTTGACAGTTTTGTCATCGATCATTCCCCGGTCTCTATGTTCTTCCAGGATACTAGTGATTCTAGTACGGATCCTAGATGCAGGATCGTTGTTGATTTTATTGTATGTATTTATATCGGATAATTGTTTCTCTATCTCCAAGATATAATCTTTCTTATCCCATACCACTATGGCACCCCCATTGTCTGCAGGTTTGATAACTATATCCTTATTATTACTCAAGGATTTCAAAGCCGCAGATTCTGCTCTGGTTAGATTGTTTCTATGTGGATAAAAGCCCATCCTGTAATTAAGCAAGAGGGCTTGTGTATCCCTTTTGATCAATTCAATGACAGCTTCTGTGGCATGGTATGTCTTTGGGGGAGAATAGTTACTGCGATTATGTAAACCCAGAGACTCAATCGATAGGGGTGTCAGGGTTACAGGTGACGTGGGTGCGATAATATTGGTAGTGGAAACCCCAAAGTGGGTCTTGAGTCTTAGTGATCTATAGAATCTATTACGTTTTTGCTCAAGAGTAAAGGTGTTGCAGGAGACCGTCGGACAGAAGGACAAACCTTTCTGTAAAACTGATAGTTCAGCTGGATTCAAGGTGTAGGAAGAAATATTCACGACCAGGTCATAGTTCTTACCTGGGATCGCGTCTGTATTCCTGGCTCTCGACTTCTCCCTTCTCCTCCTCGACCTTCGGGTGCAGGCCCCCTGCCCCTTCGATTCCCTAAAAAATGATTGGGCCGATATGATGGTCTTTCTACAGATGTGTCGCTCCCCGATGTAGACTTGTTGCCCGGGGCATATCCTCTGCGTGACCGCCAGGAATTGGAGGAATCTTGCCATCTGTATACCTGGTTATTCAGGTAGTCGTTGGCGTCTCTCTAGAATTTCTCCCTTTTCCTGGACTCTAATTCCTTAGTAAATTCTTTAATGCTGTTGTCTGTGCGTGATTTCAAAGCTTCCCAATCATTGGTAGATAGTGAAGATGATAATTGCTGTTCCAGAGCCTTAATTTTTTCGGTTGATTCTTTAATGGATTTTTGTAAATATTCCACGGTTAGGACGATTAGATCCAGAGAACATTTATTTAGGATTTTTTGAAACTGATCACAGTATTGTCGATCCTCAGCAAATAGTGTAGGTCTCAGATGACTACGAAGTCCCTTGGGAATCCTATTCAGGCGGTGATACTCTGCCAGGGTGATGCAATGTAGGTCCTGAGAGGTATGTTTGCGCAATTCTTTTTCATAATCCCTCGTGCGTAGCTCCTGTGGTGGAATACGAAGAAAATCACCAGAAATGGTAACCTGTGATAATATGGAAGCCCTCCCAGATCACTTTATTAAATTTAACCATAATATTTCCCAACTAAGATTCCAAATCATAGAACAAGTTTCTAGACCTAGGAGGGGGGGGGGGGCAATCATATACACCTACTCAAACAAAGGGAGTCATATTGGATCCACACATTGGAGACTCTGGCGCCTAAAGGCCTTAATAGGGAATTCGACCTTTTATGCTGAAAATAAATATACCTGTTGTTGATTAATTTTTTTATCTTGTTGTTCTCATCATTAATACTATGCATTTATCTCTTTCTCAGGCACGATAGAAAAAGATTTATAATCAAGTTCCAGTGTGCGACCAGATACAGGTACCATAAAACCGGTTCACAATTCACCCTTTTCTTTTAGCTATACCAACACCCTTTGCTATATATTCCACTTTTATAATATAATCTGCTCCCCTTCCCACTAAATATTGACACATTCCATCGGATTTGATCCCCTCTGTGTAATCTAACTTCATTTTCTCCGTTCAATAGTGATAGCTACACTTCGATTGTTTTTGCATACTTGGGTCCAGATCTATAGGAGTATTCAATGTAATAATAAAAAATAAAAAATAAAAAAACTTTGCTACTATATTAATATTGGATCAGGGTTTACTTCACATATATTTCATCATCATTGTAAAATTAACGCTCCCCCAGCTTAAGGAGGCTGCCGATAGGTAGGTGAAACTTACCAGTGTAGAATAAGACCCATTTGTCATTAGGGACGACTTGCGTTCCACAGAGCGACGGCGCTTCCTTGATTTCGCTGGCGCCGGAATAGCCTTGCGTTCCAAATACCGGATATCCGGTATGAGACACTGACCTTATAACGGGTGCTCTCGTTAGCACATTTACAAACCTTGAGCGTCTGGCAGACGCCATTTACTCGGTCCATCTCTTCGAAACCAAATACAGGTACGCTATTGCCTCCATATATACCACTTAGCTTGTTAGTTACTTTGACACCCTATATAAATTCTTTCAGTCTGCCTTCTATTATCACTTCCTTCCTCAGCCGGCATTTTATGGTATGGTCCTGAGAGGTATTTTGTTAATACCTCCCGTATTATTACTTACATGCTTACTCTGAATATATTGCTGTGATGTATATCTCCTTATATAACTTTCTTTATCTATCCCGATGCAAGAAGCTTATAACATTAATAACCTGTGAAAGTTAAATTACAAGACCATAGTGATCGTATATGAATGTCATTTAAACATGTTTTGCTCTGCATAAGAAGTTTATTCTATTTACGTAAACTATTGTTACTACCTGCTGGGATCAGTTTTCTAAATCCTGATTTGAGAAATACCATTATTATATATTTTTTTGAATTTATTTGTTTATTTGTTGTCCTATTGAAAATACTGGATAAATTATTTTATTGTTTGCTTTCTCCATAGCGATTGTGAGAAAGGCCTTGGATAGGCCGAAACATCAAAAAAATGCTCATCGCTTGTAAATACATGAATTTTGCTTTGTACAATTGGAATGAATGAAAATAAATAATTCTTCCATGAAAATCCTATACAGTCGAATAATTTTGGAGTGCGTTTGGGTTTTATTTATATTCTACGCTGCAGAATACTAAACAGAAATAGTTTGATACTTAAATAGCCATGGTGACGCGTCTCTCCGCAATCCTGTAGACCGGCTTTCTGGGATGACGTTTCATCACATGTGACTGCCGCAGCCTGTGATTGTTATTACATTATCACACACAGTTTTGACAGTTTTATACCACATACAGTTCTTTTATACCATACATTCACACCCTTGTACTACACTAAGGCTGCATTCACACGAGCATGCTCGGTCCGTAAAGGACGGAACGTATTTCGGCCGCAAGTCCCGGACCGAACACACTGCAGGGAGCCGGGCTCCTAGCATCATAGTTATGTACGACGCTAGGAGTCCCTGCCTCTCCGTGGAACTACTGTCCCGTACTGAAAACATGATTACAGTACGGGGCAGTTGTCGCACAGCGAGGCAGGGACTCATAGCGTCATACATAACTATGATGCTAGGAGCCCAGCTCTCTACAGTGTGTTCCGGTCCGGGACCTGCGGCCGAAATACGCTCCGTCCTTTACGGACCGAACATGCTCGTGTGAATCCAAGATATAGCCTACAAAGAAGGTCAATTAACAGAATTGTTTGGAAAAACTGTAAACATTTTTTACTTTATTGTTAACAAATATGAGACAATACAGTTTAAAAATGAAACATGCAATGCAATAACACGGTGTCCTACAAGGCGGGAGACACATGGGTATACATACAAAACATATGAAGCTAGAAACAGGCCACATAGGAATAGTGGTAATAAGGTGTATGCTGTTTTGTGTGGACAAAAACACCTACACATATATACATAAGTCAAGACACAGTGGTAGTCATAGGTAACAAATCAATATATCAGCAACTCTAGTGTATATAGACCTTAGTGACAGTATATCTACAGCTAAACCATTTGCTCGTAGCCAATTGTAACCAGTGGGTCACTTACCCATGTTGTGACTCCCGCACTGCAGAGACACCAGCCCGACGCACGTTTCAGCTAGATGCCTTTCCTTCCGGGGGTGGTGTCTCTCCAGCGGAATCGGGTATTTAAATGGCCGTTATCCAATCATGTGTGGGGAGGTGGGGAAAGCAAATTACTCGGGAAAAGCCTTCATAGGGCAACATACGTAAGGTGCAAAGTTGTCCAGCGATGCACTTCCGGCGCCGCGCCATCCGGAGGGGTAACAGCAGGAGTGCGCGACACGTCACTCCAACTCCGCCCATCCATATAAAGACACGAGGCCGCAAGACATCATGAACACCCCCCCCCCCCCCGACTTAAGCGCTCAGCTAATCCCTGGGGCTAGAAAACATATGTTAACCCCAACACGATCGGACAGATATAGCTAGGAAGGACAGGACTGGATGGGAGATGGTTCTGGAGAAACCAGCTGTCACTGTTATGCCAAGCTGGGGAAATCACATAGAGAGTATATGAAATATGGATGTATCGAGCATATGTCAGTGTGTAAAATGAATTATATGCGACGTGGGTGTGCAGATATAACACAGTTCTAACGATGAAAAATAAATAAGACGTGAGAGAAAAATTTTATTACAATTGTATAGGGAAATAATTGATAAGTAGAAGAAACACTAGAGATATATATAGCTGTAAATGTGTATGAAGTGTATTATACAAACATATGTATAAAAATATATATGAAAATATGTGAAAATATATAAAGTGGGAGTGTGTTTTTGTGGGAAGAGAATATTAGTGATAAATGCAGGCACCAGAATGGGCCTGATGTTATGTCATGTGAGAAGAAGAAAATTAACATAATGTGAAAAAATTTGAAAAAAGGTTGTGCGTAAAGAAAGAAGGTGATGGCTTATGATATGTGAAACATAATGAGTAATAAGTGATAGCACATGTTTAAATTAAGTGAATATTATATAGTATATAACGAATATAGCAAATGTGTCATTATCATATGTACATCTATAGGCACAAATGGTACATCATATGAGATATGACCTTCACTTTAATTACAATAAACACGGTAAAAAATAGTAAAGACAACACATATATATATTATCATATAATGAAGTGTGTGGATTTAAATCCAAAATAGGACGAAAATAGAACGAAAATTGAATTACCACACTCATGGACAGAAGCAATAATTAATATTGTATAGTTGTCAAATATTATGAAGATTCTATCCAAAGTCCATGTTTTTCTTCCGAAAGGTCAACTCTCAGTGTCCACATCCATCATTCCAGTAAAAGAGAATGTAATCTCAACTCTGTCTATCTATCTAACTAGTGAAAAAAAGAGAAAAATCAGAGTTAAAAACATATAAAAAGATCCATAAATAGCTGTATGGAATCAGATAAAAAATGGATCCGCTGGAGATCCATGATCAGAGAAATGGCGCGAAGCTGAGAACTTCATTCAAACCCTGTGGGTGCATGGTGTTGAGTGTCAAAATCCATTTAGATTCACACTGTGCCAATTTTTGGCAGATGTCACCCATCCGAATGCCCACCTTAATGCAACCAATCCCCCTTACCTTTACATTTTTGGGGTTGCAGGCATGAATCGTCTTGAAATGGCGAGCTATGGGTTTCAATTTTAATTTATCTATGGATTCCACTTCAGCTGCTCCTACAATATCTCTTATGTGTTCCCTAACTCGTACCTTAAGTTCCCTGGAGGTAAGGCCGATATATATTTTCGGGCAGGGACATGTGGCATAATATACAACCGCCTTTGTGGAACAGTTGATATGATGTATGATATTATAAGTTTTCTCACCTTTTGCATCCACAATATTCGGACAAGCAATGCAATGTCCACATGGGGTAGAGCCCCATTTGGGGCCCTTCGTCCCAAAGGGAAATTTCGAGTTCTTAGATTGATAGTGACTTCTGACTCTTGGTGATGTATCTTTCAATGGTGGGATCTGAAAGAAGAATAGGCCAAAATTGTCTCAAAATTTCACTCATCTGGGACCACCGTGAATGATAATTGGTGGTAAATCTTACCCGTGAGTCCATTTGTTTCTCATTCTTGGGGAATAGAAGGTTTTCTCTTGGAGTAGTTTTTGCACGATAGTAAGCCTTCTTTATGGATCTCTTACTATATCTACGGCTCAAAAAACAGTTTGTGAGATCATGGGCTTGTTTTTCAAAGATTTCATCTGAAGAGCATATCCTTCTGATCCTAAGAAATTGTCCCGTAGGTACAGCTCGTATGGTCTGTGTAGGATGAGAGGAGGATGCATGGAGTAATGCGTTGATTTTCTAAAAATGTCAGTTTGAAGGAAACCTTGTGAATCCTTAAATAATCTGACATCCAAAAAGTCAATTTGATTTTTGTCGTATTGGTATGTCAATTTAACATTCAGATTGTTTTTATTTAAATTGTCAATGAAACTTTCCAAGGATACTGGAGTGCCCTTCCAGATGATCAGGATGTCATCGATCTACTTGGCCCAGACTATGACCCGGTCCATCGAGACATCCTGACCATCATCCAAAAGGTCCCTCTCCCACAGCTCCAGGAACAGGTTAGCATATGAGGGTGTGCATGCTGCCCCCATTGCTGTTTCCTGGAGCTGCAGGTAAAAAGACCCATTGAATATATAAAAATTATGCGTTAAAACATATTCTAAAAGACTGAGCGTTAGATTGCTAAGCGATGTTTCCATATTCTCCATGGTCATAAAGTAGGCTCCTGCCCGTAAGCCATCTGTGTGTCGAATACTCGTGTATAGTGATTCGGCATCACAAGTGACTAGTAACATGTCCTCATTGTAGCGTCCATGGCCGCGGGCCGTCGCGTTTACTAACCTCCCGACGCCCGCAGCCATGGATCTATGAGTGCTGGTCCCTGTCTCCCTTCTAGGAGACGCCAGCGCTCACTTCCGCTCCGTTCGGCTGTGTCCCATAGGGTGCGCGCACACGCTCGCGCCCGGCCTTAAAGGGCCAGCGTGCGCAATTAGGAAATCGTCATCATCATCTACTGCCACGATTTCCTGGTCTATAAGAAGGCCCCTGGCCTTCTAATCCTTGCCTGAGCGTTGTTAGTTTTCCTAGTCTGTCTTGCAAATGGTCCCTTAGTGTTTCCCGTTCCTGTTGTTACCCGTGCCTTGTTCCCCGTTCCTGTTTCCCGTACTTTGCCTTAGTATCAAGTCGTGCCACGTCCTGTGTCATCTGCCACGTCCGGAGGAATCCGCCACGTCCTGTGTCATCTGCCACTTCTGGAGGAATCCGCCACGTCCTGTGTCATCTGCCACGTCCAGAGGAATCCGCCACGTCTGGCGCAACTTGCGGCTCCTGTGTCATCCACCACGTTTGGCGCCATCTGCTGCACCCATCTCATCTGTGCCAGAGCTGCGGCCTCCGTCTGGACTATCCAGGTACCCTTGTGCGGGACGTTGTATTTCTGGGGTGTCCTGTTGTTTGGCCAGCTGCCTCCCCGCTACGGCGGTACGGCCTAGTGGGTCCACTAACCCGCTTCGTGACACTCATCAATGCTAATACCGTCGATCTTTTGTAAAAGATCTGCTATGTTTCGTATATACGATGGTAGATTCTTAACAATATCTTTAAGATGGTAATCGATAAATAAGCACATTTTTTCCGTTAGACTTCCCCTACCTGAAATTATTGGTTGACCAGGTGGAGTTGTGGAGTTTTTGTGGATTTTAGTAAGAAGGTACAGAGTTGGAATGGTAGGTTCAGATACGGTTAATACTTCATTCAGTACCTTTGAGATGGTGTTATTCTGCACCGCTTCATTTAGTATTTTCTGTAAATCCAGTCTGTAAACAGACAATGGGTTGAAAGTCAATTTTTTTATAACAATTTACATTATGCAATTGTAGGTAAGCCTCAGCCTCGTACATATTACAAGGCCAAACGACTATATTTCCACCTTTATCGGCCGCTTTAAAGACCACATCATCCATTTTTTACATTGTCGTTCAAGATTTGTAAGATTGTCGCCTTTAATATTATTAGATATTTTCTCAAATTCCCTGCTTACAGACTTGACAAACATATCCACCGCTGGACATAACGCCAATGATGGAAACCGTTTAGATTTTACTCTCAGGGGTAAGGGTACTTTACCTAGTGTATCGGTGTCCTGTTCATTTAAAAGTTCTTCCAAAGCATGTATAGTTTGTTGTTCTTTCAATGTGGTAAAGATGTTATCATATGGAAGAATTTCTTATAAATCAGCAGCCTACCAAAAATGTGTAAATCTTTAATTGCGGTAAAAGTGTCAAATCTGGCACAGGGGGAAAATGTTAACCCCTATCACTAGCTATCACTATTTAATGCACTCTCCTTCTGAAGCATTTTTGACCTGCCTATGTCCTGCTGGGAACGGGTTTTCACCCACCCACTTAGTAAGTATCGCCTTTTCTGTGGTTTTGAAGTTTATCTATGTCCCATTTTTTATGCTGGAGCCTGTGATTGGATGCAGCGGTCACATGGGATGAGTATAAGATTATTTTTTTTGGGTGGAATCGCTGCTTTTCCGCCCCCAAAAAAAACACATCTGCTATTTGTTGCGGGTTTTATCTCCTCAATGAATTTAAAAAAACGCACCACAGGTCAATTTCTGAGCGCTTTTTCCATACAGCATTTACGCAGCAAATGGATGGGAATTTTCCAAATCTCATCCACTCTGCTGCTACTGTATTATACTGCAGATTTTCTGCAACAAAATAAGTTGTGGAAAATCTGCAGTGTTTACGCTACGTGTGAACTTACCCTAAAAGTGTAACAGTTCTAATGTACTTACTCTTTACTATATCAATGTAACTTGAAGCGTCTAGGCTCCGATGAAAATATGCACCAGGGCCCATCCAACCATAATGTTCCTTTTATAATACTGGGTGTGACTGTTATGACTGCACCCACTATACATACACCCCTGCAAGGAAAAAATGTGATCACTGGGAGTATGTAATTACATGCATTAAATAAGAAAGTTCCACATTTAAAATGAACTGTGGAAAATACATTTTCGGATTTGCCATTATATTTATGGTTCTTTTTTTAATTTGCCATATTAAATTTATAGTTCATTGGCTTTGACAGCGGTGTTTTGTTGATGGTTTTGTACGTTAATAATTCTGCATATAAAGCAAGATAATAAATTATACCCAGTTTTTAGGACAATTTTATGACTCTTAATTGCAATCTATATCATGCCAAGATCAGTCAGAGCAATTTAAGGTGTAATTAGCCAATTAAAGTTACATTTTATGATCTTTGCAACAATCCAAATAACAGTCTGCAAACCAATGTTCTGCTTGTTTTGCAATTTTGTATTAAATTAGTTCCATTTGTAAGAGACGCCTCTCTTCTTTGATTAAATATATGTTTATCAATCTATATTCGACAACTTAAACATTGCATTATACTTGATATGAAGATTTTGTACTGCAATAAGGCCTAATTCACACGAGCGTGTTTGGTCCGTGATTAACGGTCCGTATGTCGGCATCATTTCCCGGACCGAACACACTGCAGATAGCCGGGCTCCTAGTATCATAGTTACCTATGACGCTAGGAGTCCCTGCCTCTCCGCAGAACTACTGTCCCGTACTGAAAACATGATTACAGTACGGGACAGTTTTCCCGCAACGAGGCAGTGACACCTAGCGTCATAGATAACTATGATGCTAGGAGCCCGGCTCCCTGCAGTGTGTTCGGTCCGGGAAATGCGGCCGACTTACAGACCGTATATCACGGACCGAACACGCGCGTGTGAATTAGGCCTAACAGTGATTTTGTATATTGGGAAACAAGGATACTTTGCTTAATCAGTTTATCTGAATCCATTGTTGTTAACTGATTTATCTTGTTAAAAGTTTACTTTAAAAAATGTATATTCATTAAAGAGGCTCTGTAACCACATTATAAACCTTAGATGCCAAGGTCGCTATTGACCGCGGCATCTAAGGGGTCAAACTGATGGAATTGGAGTCTTCTCCAATTCCAGCATTTTCAGCAGGAGCCAGGCAATGTATAACAGCCGTGCTCCTGTCAATGATCTCGT
Source organism: Rhinoderma darwinii (assembly GCF_050947455.1). Taxonomy (NCBI): domain Eukaryota; kingdom Metazoa; phylum Chordata; class Amphibia; order Anura; family Rhinodermatidae; genus Rhinoderma; species Rhinoderma darwinii. Next base: position 65,231,211 of record NC_134690.1, read on the forward strand.
GGGTACACTGGCAGTACCCACGAGTTTTGAATGATGGATATATCCATCATGATGCAGGAATAAGCACCCGCTCGATATTTAGGTGTTAATAATAAATAAATAAAAAGTTTACAAAGGTTTACATAGCCTTTAAATCAATCTATCTCAGTACATAAATACAGCACTAGAACAAAGCTCAGTACATATCTACAATACCAGAACCAAGGTCAGTACATATATACAGCACCAGAACAAAGCTCTGTACATAAATACAGCATCAGAACAAAGATCAGTACATATATACAGCCCCAGAACCAAGCTAAGTACATATATATCCAACACTAGAACAAATACAGCTCAATTTAGTGCAACCCCTGCCGTATAGGTTTTTTACGGCGTAAAACTACAGCTCCTAGCAAGGCCCGAACAATGGTAAGGATATGCTGGGAGATGCTGTTTCCCCCCAAAAAAATCATATCACCCATCATCTCACTGCAGATCATAGATCATACAGTGACTACAGTACTGATTAGAGGCAGAATAAGCATTTACATTAAGTGACTCACCGGTGACATCTAGATTCTAGTTCTTTTTCTCTTTTCATCTCCCTCCGGTCCATACCTCTATGATGGATTTCTCCCGGCCACGACCCATTTATGCAGTTTTCCACTCAGATGTCTTCAGCTTCTCACATTTAAAAAATTTCTGTACCTATAAACGAAGATAAAATTCTAAACACCTCTAAATATAATAGCTCCATACACTGCACCTCTAACTATAATAGCACCATACACTGTGTCCCTGATTAAAATAATACCACACACACACACACACACACATACACACACACACACACACACACACACACACACACACACACACCGTGCCCCCTGTAGATAGTGCCCCCATAGCCCCCCTGTAGATAGTGACCCCCATAGAGCCTCTGTAGATAGTGCCCCACATACAGCCCTCTGTAGATAGTTTCCACATATGGACTAAAGAGATGCAAGGCAATAGTGCTAACCACTGAGCCACCGTGCTGCCCGACATATAGCTTCCCCTATAGATAGTGCTCCACCTCTGTAGATAGTGCCTCACATAGAGCACACCCCTGTAGACAGTGCCCTACATATAGCCCCCTGTAGATAGTGCCCCACAGGTAACCCATTCCTGTATATAGTGTCCCACATATAGCCCACCCCTGTAGATAGTGCCCTACAAATAGCTCCCCCTACAGATAGTGCTCCACATATAGCCCACCCATATAGATAGTGCCCAACAAATAGCTCCCCCTGTATATAGTGGTCCACACCCCCACATATAGATCCCCTTTGTAGATAGAGCCCCCAGTGTAGATAATATCACTCACAGTTTTAGTAGAAAAAAAACAAACTTTACATACTCACCCTGATCCTGTGCTCACGCCTTCCGGTGGCAATGCAAATCTGCTCTTTTCTGAATGACGCAATCGGCGCATCGTTGAAAGGTTCTGATTGGCGGGGCAAGTCATGTTGCCTTCCCAATCAGCATCATTGTAAGGCGCTGAATAGTCGGGCATGTTCGGAACGTGCCCGGCCATTCAGCGCTAATGCATGTATTTGTACCTGCCTGCTATAGACGCAAATAAAAATACTGCAAGAGGAGGTGGCTGTCGCTAGCATCGGGGCCCCCTACGGTGCTAGCGACGCCACTGGGCATGAGAGGGTCCGTGACGCTTGTCTCATAAATGTTAGAGTTTCGGCAGCGCGGGCCACGTAGTAGGCCCCGGATGCTAGTGGTGAAACCGGGCATGTGGAGGGCGTGCGTGTCGGCGAGCCACACGGGCCCCCTCATGCCACAGGCCCCGTAGCAACCGCTATGGCTGCTACAGCGGTAGTTAGGCCATTGCCTTTCTTAAGGCTTGAGAAGGGCTCTGTGAAGCTAAAACATTGCATGGGTGAATAAACAGTTCCTTTAATTTTTAGATGTGCTGCCTTGTCTCTCTTCGATTTATAGCAAGTGACTTTTGGATCAAGTCCTGTTTGGCTTGCACCCATCCATTTTCCAAATCCGGTGCTGTGTTTTTTGTATTCTTTTGTACTGTTAGGCATGTGTCACAGTCTCCTTTAACATATACAGTGGAGGAAATAAGTATTTGATCCCTTGCTGATTTTGTAAGTTTGCCCACTGTCAAAGACATGAACAGTCTAGAATTTTTAGGCTAGGTTAATTTTACCAGTGAGAGAAAGATTATATAAAAAATAAATAAAAAAATCACATTGTCAAAATTATATATATTTATTTGCATTGTGCACAGAGAAATAAGTATTTGATCCCTTTGGCAAACAAGACTTAATACTTGGTGGCAAAACCCTTGTTGGCAAGCACAGCAGTCAGACATTTTTAGTAGTTGATGATGAGGTTTGCACACATGTTAGATGGAATTTTGGGCCCACTCCTCTTTGCAGATCATCTATAAATCATTAAGATTTTGAGGCTGTCGCTTGGCAACTCGGATCTTCAGCTCCCTCCATAAGTTTTCGATGGGATTAAGGTCTGGAGACTGGCTAGGCCACTCCATGACCTTAATGTGCTTCTTTTTGAGCCACTCCTTTGTTGCCTTGGCTGTATGTTTCGGGTCATTGTCGTGCTGGAAGACCCAGCCACGAGCCATTTTTAATGTCCTGGTGGAGGGAAGGAGGTTGTCACTCAGGTTTTGACGGTACATGGCTCCATCCATTCTCCCATTGATGCGGTGAAGTAGTCCTGTGCCCTTAGCAGAGAAACACCCCCAAAACATAATGTTTCCACCTCCATGCTTGACAGTGGGGACGGTGTTGTTTAGGTCATAGGCAGCATTTCTCTTTCTCCAAAAACGGCGAGTTGAGTTAATGCCAAAGAGCGCAATTTTAGTTTCATCTGACCACAGCACCTTCTCCCAATCACTCTCAGAATCATCCAGATGTTCATTTGCAAACTTCAGACGGGCCTGTACATGTGCCTTCTTGAGCAGGGGGACCTTGCGGGCACTGCAGGATTTTAATCCATTACGGCGTAATGTGCTACCAATGGTTTTCTTGGTGACTGTGGTCCCAGCTGCCTTGAGATCATTAACAAGTTCCCCCCGTGTAGTTTTCGGCTGAGCTCTCACCTTCCTCAGGATCAAGGATACCCCACGAGGTGAGATTTTGCATGGAGCCCCAGATCGATGTCGATTGACAGTCATTTTTTATGTCTTCCATTTTCTTACTATTGCACCAACAGTTGTCTCCTTCTCACCCAGCGTCTTACTTATGGTTTTGTAGCCCATTCCAGCCTTGTGAAGGTCTATGATCTTGTCCCTGACATCCTTAGAAAGCTCTTTGGTTTTGACCATGTTGTAGAGGTTAGAGTCAGACTGATTAATTGAGTCTGAGGACAGTCTTTTATACAGGTGACCATGTAAGACAGCTGTCTTTAATGCAGGCACCAAGTTGATTTGGAGCGTGTAACTGGTCTGGAGGAGGCTGAACTCTTAATGGTTGGTAGGGGATCAAATACTTATTTCTCTATGCACAATGCAAATAAATACATATAATTTTGACAATGTGATTTTCTTCTTTTTTTTTTATATATATATAATTTATCTCTCACTGGTAAAATTAACCTAGCCTAAAAATTCTAGACTGTTCATGACTTTGACAGTGGGCAAACTTACAAAATCAGCAAGGGATGAAATACTTATTTCCTCCACTGTACGACGGGAGCTTTCCCTGGATATACGTCAAACAGAGACCATAAACGCAGTGTGAAAAGAACCCTAATGACCTGGTATGTTACATGAACCTGGTAGTTTTATTTTACCATTTACATGAAGTTTAATTCAGCACAGCTATATCTGTATGCACAAATAATAGAAAAGAAAAGGAAATCTGATGGATTCCCTGGCGCTTCCCAGTACTCGTTTTTAGTTCATTCAGAGAAGTGAGCCACAACAATAGTAAACGAACACATTTTATTTTTGATATGTCTAAAACGCAACGCTTTCCTAAGCTTCCTCAGGCCAACATATATAAAACATTTGGCACAAATGAAAAATTTAACAACGGATGTTTTTAACATAATGTACACAATGTGAACTCTCACCTATGCTAATTTTAACCTGTGTTTTTTTCTGGGCATCTTTTTTTTGGCCTATATTAATTTTAATTTGTGCTAAATATTTTATATATGTTCGCCTGAGGAAGAAGCCAACCGGCTTTACAAGGCGTTGCCTTTTAGACATATCAACAATAAACTATTTTAGTTTACTATTGTTGTGGCTCACTGCTCTAAATGAACTAAAAACGTATACTGGGCAGCGCCAGGGAATCTATCCGATTTCCTCTTCTATTATTTGTGCATCTAAGTAATGGGCGTGGGCCGCCCAGATCGGGACCCAGGCTACAGTCCTAATACCACGTTAAGTTCTACTGGATGTTGTAACGTCCATGGACGCGGGCCGTCGGGTCCACTCACCTCCTGACGCCCGCAGCCATGGATCAGCTGTGTCCTGTAGGGGGCGCGCGAATGCTCGTGCCCGCTCTTAAAGGGCCAGCGCGCACATGTAGGAAATCATCATCATCAACACACATGATTTCCTGGACTATAAGAGGGCCCCAGCCTGTCTGATCCTTGCCTGAGCGTTGTTAGTGATTCCCAAGTTTGTCTTGCAAATGGTCCCTTTGTGTTTCCCGTTCCAGTTGTTACCCGTGCCCTGTTACCTGTTCCTGTATCCCGTGCTGTGTTCTTGCTCCTGTGTCTACTAGTAGGATTATTGTCTACTGCATCTGTGTGATCCGCCACGTCCTGTGTCATCTGCCACGTCCAGAGGGATTCGCCACGTCTGGCGCAACCTGCGGCATCTGTGTCATCCGCCACGTCTGGCGTTGCCTGCTGCACCCATCTCCATCAGTGCCAGAGCTGCAGCCACTGACTGGACTATCCAGGTACCCTTGTGCGGGACTTTGTAATGCTGGGGTTCCCTGTTGTTTGGCCAGCTGTCTCCACGCTACGGTGGTACAGCCTAGTGGGTCCACAAACTCACGAACCGTGACAGATGTTATGCTCCTATACGGGATGTTGTGCTCCTAGCGCAATTACATCAGGTCTGCAGAACTCATCCAGCATTTTCATTTGTTTTGGAAAAATTAGGTTATGCACTATGTGCTCTGTGTGGTTTTTATCTCTTTTAGCAGCTATACCTTCATGTTATATAGTAGAAAAACATAAAATTATTTTGATAACAAGCCTTATGCGTTAAAAATGTTCTAAAAAAAATAATTCAAGTGTTGCCAGTTGTAACCATTTAAAATCCGGTTTTCATTTTCTAAGAGCAGGTTTTAAGAAGTGATCTGCTTGGCTGATATGGGCAACACTGACACATTTTCTTTTTGCTTCTTATGAATCTCTTTCTGGTTTGAATACCATTTTGTATTTTTACTGTATCTTAATGGGTTCAAAATGTTGTCCTAATTAATTTCTTAGTATATCTTTATAGCATTTGCAGCTTCATTTTTCTTATTTTTCATAGATATAGACTTAAAGGGGTTGTCCAATACTGAACAACTGATGACCTATTCACCGGATAGGTCATCAGCATATCATCGGTGTGGGTCCGACACCTGTATCCTGCACTGTTAAGCCGCTCCGGCTGCCTCCGTGCACTGGATATTATGGCCCATTATGCGATGTACGGAGCCGGAAGCAGTTGGCCGAACTGCAGCTCTTCCCCTATTCACTTCCGCTATTCAGTGGCCGGAGCCAACTGCTTCCAGTATGTACGTCTGGTGCTCGGAGGCAGCTGGAGGGGCTTAACAGTGCAGGGTTCATGTGTCGGACCATCACAGATCATGTACTGATGACCTATCCAGTGGATAGGTCATCAGTTGTCCAGTAGAGCACAACCCTTTTAAATCGTACCTAAGCATTTATATTATATGACTTGTATGACATTATATGACTTGTAGCCTGCATTTTATAGCAGTTTCCCCTCTGCAGGCTCCATTTCTGATTCTTAATTTTCTCTGAACTAGTGGGTGGAGTTTAACTATGCTATTTCTCAAACACAGCACACATAGAGATGAGAAAATCCTGCTTTCCAATCTCTTTGTATCACATATACGGAAGCTGCAGCAACATGGAGGACATCATAAGGCCTGATTTACACGAGCGTGTGCGTTTTGCGCACGCAAAAAACGCGGCGTTTTGCGTGCACAAAAGGCACTTAACAGCTGCGTGTGTCATCAGTGTATGATGCGCGGCTGCGTGATTTTCGCGCAGCCGCCATCATTATGACCATAACCGACCCGGTTGCATCAGAAAAACAAAGCTTCAAATGCTATAAAGAAATATTAAGAAATTATTTAGCATATAATTTTGGACCTAAAAACAACATGATGATAAAAAGTAGAGATTCACTTTACATGCAAAAGCTAATGCTATTTCAGTTAACATGATTAGTCAGCGCCAATACTAACACTACAATAGTTCCAGCAGGTGGATAATTCTACGTTGCACTTTTAAGCATTAATCTCTTTCTTTAAGTTACATTAAATGTCTACCCTGCTTCGCATTTCAGAAAACGCTTAAATATCTCATGTAAATCTTTATGTTATGAAGTCTAACAACCTCTTGCATTGCTAAATAGAGCTCTTTATTCTCAGGTTGTTGCTGATATTAGGATTCCCGCATTGCAGGCAAACTGTCTAAGGGACTCGCCTGAGGCAAACTTCAGTATTCCACTTGTAATCTGAAATATGCTTATATTGTAATAAGCACAGTGGGATAGAATAACTCATTTCGTTTTGCTGTCATTGTTTAACTATGTAACCAATATTTCTTTGAAATTAGGCAGGAGGGCTAGAAATAAAGAATGCAAATGTGTTGAAGTGTGGCTGAAAGAATAGAATGACCCATTTTTAGCAGTATACATATCTTATAGTTGTGCTCCTCCTGTACATAGTAATGAGAAGAGGACAGATTTACATACAGTAAACTAGAACATGGGCAGTGACTCGACTGGTGTTGTAACCTGTATCAGCCTGTTATTTTCCAAAGCTGCATTATTAGCTTAAAGTGGTTGTCCCATCAACCTCTATCCATTTGCCTTAGTAGCTAAAGCGAAGAGCAGCGTCCATGAACAAGCAGATGCCCTCGCTGAGGCGGATTTGGGTTTTGTTACACATGGAGGGACATTCATCTGAATGGCTACCTTGCAATACCACACGTACCCTGCCGCAGCGGAAATGCCATCATTTTCTCAGCTTCATCTGGCAGAATCAGCCTTTTGGTGGGGGTCTCAGGAGCCAGGCCCATATGGAAACGTCTATGATGAGATGGGTATGCCCAACAAAAGAAATATCTAAAATATGTTATCAGTATTTATAATTACTAGAAATTATAGAATTTTTTTTTTTTTAAATGCAGCCATCTCAAGATTCCTCAACCTGTATTTAGTTAAATAAATTATAAGGAGTAGACACCAGCTGCAGATACAGATGTAAAAGGCATACAAGTGTGCGTGGAAAGGGTTGGATTGGTCATTGGCACTAAGAGAAATCCTGAATGGGGAGACTGCCCAAAGCTCAGGGGGCCTGGCCACAGGTGGGCTCGGGGCAGTAACGGCATCACATCGCCTGGGACAGGCCGCTGAGAGCACAAGACATTGGCAACCCAGTGCAAGTGGCGCGCCTGCAGCGGACCAAGTATTGTACTTGCTATAGTGTATGTTTTCATCCTGTCCGTTGGTTCACATGATCTAACAGCGATCCCCTGTCACCATTTTCAAGTTGTGTGCATGCTTCTGTTTGTCATTGCACACCGGTCTCCCCACTGTATGCCCCAACCCACGTCACGTCGCAGCAGAGCGGCCCCATGAAGGAGTGCTTCCTCTGAGAGCAGGAGAGGAAGTAGATGCTTTAACCCCTTAACGCTCCATGACCTACTATTAGGTCATGCTAACTGTAGCGTTCGCGCTCAGTGACCTAATAGTAGGTCATGGAGTAAACACGGCGCCGTTCGCGCGGGGCGCGTTCATGAGCTGTGATAGCTGCTGTTTCCGACAGCAGAATATCACTGCTCAATGTGCAGGGACCGATCGCAGAGCTCCCCCGCCGATTAACCCCTCAGAAGCCGCGTTCAATAGCGATCGCGGCTTCTTAGGGGTTAATCCGCCATCGCCGGCCTGCTACACGATAGCGGCCGGCGATGGTGACTATGGCAACCGGACACCAAACAATGGCGTCCGGCTATACCATAGACGGAAGCCTAGTGGGTCCTGACAACGTCAGGACCCACTATGCTTGCTGTCAGTGAGTAGCTGACAGTTCTAATACACTGCACTACGCATGTAGTGCAGTGTATTAGAATAGCGATCAGGGCCTCCTGCCCTCAAGTCCCCTAGTGGGACAAAGTAATAAAGTAAAAAAAAAGTTAAAAAAAGATGTGTAAAAATAAGAAAATAAAAGTTTTAAAAGTAATAAAAGTAAAAGTCCCACTTTTTACCTTATCACTCATTTCTTATTAATAAAAATATATAAACAAACAAATAAACTATACATAATTGGTATCGCCGCGTCCGTAACGGCCTGAACTACAAAAATTATTTTGTTATTTATCCCGCACGGTGAACGCCGTAAAAAAAAATATTAATAAACCGTACCACAATCACAATTGTTTGGTCACTTCACCTCCCAAAAAATGGAATAAAAAGAGATCAAAAAGTCGCATGTACCGAAAAATGGTGCTGATCGAAACTACAGTTCGTTACGCAAAAAATAAGTCCTCGCACGGCTTTATTGATTGAAAAATAAAAACGTTCTGGCTCTTAGAATAAGGTAACACAAAAAGTGAATGATTGTTTACAAAACGTATTTTATTGTGCAAACGCCATAAGACATAAAAAAAAACTATAAACATCTGGTATCGCCGTAATCGCATCGCCCCACAGAATAATGTGAATATGTAAAAAAATAGAATAAAAAAACAATAGTAGAATTGCTGTTTTTTAGTCACCACGCCACCTAAAAATAGAATAAAAACTGATCAAAAAGCCGCATGCATGACATGAAAACTGCAATGGATTCCTCAAGGGGTCTAGTTTCCAAATTGGGGTCACTTTTGGGGGGTTTCCAATGTTTTGGCACCACAAGACCTCTTCAAACCGGACATGGTGCCTAATAAAAAAGAGGACTCAAAATCCACTAGGTGCTCCTTTGCTTCGGAGGTCAGTGCTTCAGTCCATTACCGCCCGAGGGCCACATGTGGGATATTTCTCTAAACTGCAGAATCTGGGTAATACGTATTGAGTTGCGTTTCTCTGATAAATCCTTTTGTGTTATAAAAAAAATGGTATAAAGAGGATTTTCTGACAAAAAAAAAAAAGTAAATTTCACCTCTACTTTGCTCTAAATTTCTGTGAAACACCTAAAGGGTTCATAAACTTTCTAAATGCTGTTGTGAATACTTTGAGTGGTCTAGTTTCTAAAATGGGGTGTTTGATAGGCGTTTATAATATATGGGCCCCTCAAAGCAACTTCAGAACTGAACTGGAACCTAAAAAAATAAATAAATGAGGCAATGCTTTGCTTCTCACATTATACTGATAATGAGTCGTGCCCACCCCGAGATTACCCCAGTTTTGACCGTTTGTATAAACGGAGACCCCTATTAGACCGTTTCAGTGCCCGGTTTTCCCAAGCATACACCCCCGAGAAGTGTTTTTCTATTGATGAGTCCCTGGTACATTTTAAAGGGAGGGTTCAATTCCGCCAGTACCTGCCGGGTAAGAGGGCAAGGTATGGCGTGAAGATGTATAAGCTGTGCGAGAGGGCATCAGGGTATACCTACAGATTTAGGATATATGAAGGAAAGGCAACCCCCAAACCAGACTGCATCCTGGACTACAATAGGTACATGGGAGGGGCGGACTTGTCAAATCAAGTCCTGAAGCCCTACAGCGCCATGCGGTGTGGTATAAGAAGCTGGCCGGGCACATCATACAGATGGCTTTGTACAATGCGTACGTGCTACGTCGATGTGCAGGCCAGAGGGGAACTTTCCTGGAATTTCAAGATCTAATCTTTGGGGACCAGGAAGGGGGGGCACCCAGGACTTCTGGAAGCGAGGCCACACGCATCGTACCAGGGCAACACTTTCCAGGAGAAGTTCCCCAAACCGGTGGAAAGGGAAAGAGTCAAAAGAGGTGCAAAGTCTGCTATAAGAGGGGGATAAGGAAGAACACAATATACCAATGTGACACGTGTCCCGAAAAACCAGGGCTCTGTATAAAAGATTGTTTTAAAATGTATCATACATTCCTTGATTTTTAATTTACCCTGAGCACTCCGCCCAGCTTACCCCCCTCATCTTTCCCTTCTGAGCCCTGCCGTATGCCCAGGCAGCTGATAACAGCCACATGTAGGGTATTGCCGTACCCAGGAGAACCCACATTACAATTTAAGGGGTGTATATCTCCGGTGGCGCATGCTGGGCACAATATATTGGACACTGAAATGGCATATATATATATATATAAAATTGCAAATCTCACACTGCACCATCTGCTGCGCATTATCTTTTACACAGTACCTGTGGGGTCAAAATGCTCACTACACCTCTAGATGAATGTCTTAAGGGGTGTCGTTTTTAAAATGGGGTCACTTCTTGGGGGTTTCAACTGTACTGGTACCTCAGGGGCTTCTGCATACATGACTTAGCACCAGAAAAGCTCCAGTAGGCCAAATGGTGGTCCTTCCCTTCTAAGCCCTGCCGTGTTCCCAGGCAGCTGATAACAGCCACATGTAGGGTATTGCCGTACCCAGGAGAACCCACATTACAATTTAAGGGGTGTATATCTCCGGTGGCGCATACTGGGCAAACTATATCGGACACTGACATGCCATATATATATATATATATAAAATTGCAAATCTCACTCTGCACCATCGGCTGCGCATTATTTTTTACACAGTACCTGTGGGGTCAAAATGCTCACTACACCTCTAGATGAATGTCTTAAGGGGTGTAGTTTTTAAAATGGGGTCACTTCTCGTGGGTTTCAACTCTACTGGTACCTCAGGGGCTTCTGCATACATGACTTAGCACCAGAAAAGCTCCAGTAGGCCAAATGGTGGTCCTTTCCTTCTGAGCCCTCCCATGGGCCCAAACGGCAGTTTATCACCACAAATGGGTTATTGCCGCACTAAGGACAAATTGGGCAACAAAATGGGGTATGTTGTTCCTTGTGAAAATAAGAAATTTTGATCAAAAATGACATCTTATTGGAAAAAATATATTTTTTTTCATTTCACAGCCCAATTCAAATAGGTGCTGTGAAAAAACTGTGCGGTCAAAATGATAACAAAAACCATAAATGAATTCCTTGAGGGGTGTAGTTTCCAAAATGGGGTCACTTCTGGTGGGTTTCCATTGCTTTGATACCTCAACACCTCTTCAAACCTGGCATGAAGCCTAAAATATATTCTAATAAAAAAGAGGCCTCAAAATGCTCTAGGTGCTTCTTTGCTTCTAGGGCTTGTGTTTTAGTCCACGAGCGCACTAGAGGCACATGTGGGACATTTCTAAAAACTGCAGAATCTGGACAATACATATTTAGTAGTATTTCTCTGGTAAAACCTTCTCTGTTACAGAAAAAAATTGAATAAAATTGAAATTCAGCAGAAAAAATGAAATTTGCAAATTTCATTTCCACTTTGCTTTAATTCCTGTGAAATGCCTGAAGGGTTAAAAAAAAACTTTCTATATGCTGTTTTGAATACTTTGAGGGGTCTAGTTTTTAAAACGGCAGTTTATCACCACAAATGGGTTATTGCCGCACTAAGGACAAATTGGGCAACAAAATGGGGTATGTTGTTCCTTGTGAAAATAAGAAATTTTGATCAAAAATGGCATCTTATTGGAAAAAATATCATTTTTTTCATTTCACAGCCCAATTCAAATAGGTGCTATGAAAAAACTGTGTGGTCAAAATGATAACAAAAACCATAAATGAATTCCTTGAGGGGTGTAGTCTCCAAAATGGGGTCACTTCTGGTGTGTTTCCATTGCTTTGATACCTCTGGGGCTCTGCAAATGCGACATGGCACCCGAAAACCAATCCAGCAAAATCTGGACTCCAACAAACACATAGCGCTCCTTTCCGTCTGAGCCCTCCCATGTGCCCAAACGGCAGTTTATCACCACAAATGGGGTATTTCCGCACTAAGGACAAATTGGGCAACAAAATGGGGTTTGTTGTTTCCTGTGAAAATAAGAAATTTTGATCAAAAATGGCATCTTATTGGAAAAAATATCATTTTTTTCATTTCACAGCCCAATTCAAATAGGTGCTATGAAAAAACTGTGTGGTCAAAATGATAACAAAAACCATAAATGAATTCCTTGAGGGGTGTAGTCTCCAAAATGGGGTCACTTCTGGTGTGTTTCCATTGCTTTGATACCTCTGGGGCTCTGCAAATGCGACATGGCACCCGAAAACCAATCCAGCAAAATCTGGACTCCAACAAACACATAGCGCTCCTTTCCGTCTGAGCCCTCCCATGGGCCCAAACGGCAGTTTATCACCACAAATGGGGTATTTCCGCACTAAGGACAAATTGGGCAACAAAATGGGGTTTGTTGTTCCCTGTGAAAATAAGAAATTTTGATCAAAAATGACATCTTATTGGAAAAAATATCATTTTTTTCATTTTACAGCCCAATTCAAATAGGTGCTGTGAAAAAAATGTGCGGTCAAAATGATAACAAAAACCATAAATGAATTCCTTGAGGGGTGTAGTTTCCAAAATCGGGTCACTTCTGGTGGGTTTCCATTGTTTTGATACCTCTGGGGCTCTGCAAATGCGACATGGCACCCGAAAACCAATCCAGCAAAATCTGGACTCCAACAAACACATAGCGCTCCTTTCCGTCTGAGCCCTCCCATGGGCCCAAACGGCAGTTTATCACCACAAATGGAGTATTGCCGCACTAAGGACAAATTGGGCAACAAAATGGGGTATGTTGTTCCCTGTGAAAATAAGAAATTTTGATCAAAAATGACATCTTATTGGAAAAAATATCATTTTTTTCATTTCACAGCCCAATTCAAATAGGTGCTGTGAAAAAACTGTGCGGTCAAAATGATAACAAAAACCATAAATGAATTCCTTGAGGGGTGTAGTTTCCAAAATCGGGTCACTTCTGGTGGGTTTCCATTGTTTTGATACCTCAACACCTCTTCAAACCTGGCATGAAGCCTAAAATATATTCTAATAAAAAAGAGGCCTCAAAATGCTCTAGGTGCTTCTTTGCTTCTAGGGCTTGTGTTTTAGTCCACGAGCGCACTAGAGGCACATGTGGGACATTTCTAAAAACTGCAGAATCTGGACAATACATATTTAGTAGTATTTCTCTGGTAAAACCTTCTCTGTTACAGAAAAAAAATTGAATAAAATTGAAATTCAGCAGAAAAAATGAAATTTGCAAATTTCATTTCCACTTTGCTTTAATTCCTGTGAAATACCTGAAGGGTTAAAAAACTTTCTATATGCTGTTTTGAATACTTTGAGGGGTCTAGTTTTTAAAATGGGGTGTTTTATCAGGGTTTCTAATACATAGGCCCCTAAAAGCCACTTCAGAACTGAACAGGTACCTTAAAAAAAAGGCTTTTGAAATTTTCTTAAGAATATGAGAAATTGCTGTTTATGTTCTAAGCCTTGTAACGTCCAAGAAAAATAAAATAATGTTCAAAAAACGATGCCAATCTAAAGTAGACATATGGGAAATGTGAACTAGTAACTATTTTGGGTGGTATAACCGTCTGTTTTTCAAGCAGATGCATTTAAATTCTTAAAAATGCTATTTTTTGTAAATTTTCTCTAAATTTTGCAATTTTTCACAAATAAAGACTGAATATATCGACCAAATTTTACCACGAACATGAAGCCCAAAGTGTCACGAGAAAACAATCTCAGAATCGCTTGGATAGGTTTAAGCATTCCGACGTTATTGCCACATAAAGTGAAATATGTCAGATTTGAAAAATGGGCTCTGAGCCTTAAGGCCCAAACTAGGCTGCGTCCTTAAGGGCTTAAGGAACAAAAGGGGCACTGTGGGGCCTAAAAGGGGTTATTATTACTATTTGGAGTACAGAAGGGCAATGTTAGCGTGTGGGGCCTAAAAGCGGACACTATTGATGTGTTTGGCGTAAAAGGGACACTATTAGTATGTGGGGCCTAAAGGGGGCACTATTACTATTTGGGTCTCTATCTATATGGCACTATTGTTTTCAGGGGTACAATTGTGGCTCAAATAAGTCATCATGGCATTCTCAGCAGGAGAGGGAAGATAAAGGAGAGCTAACCACCACAATCAGAGAAGATGTCACCTGTGTTTCCAAAATGTTACCATCCATGTGTTTAAAAAATTGCCTCTAGTTTACACGTTCTGGCCGGGATGCGGTTTTCATATTGAGTGCATCTAAAAGCAGTTTGGACATTAGTGCCTTTACTGCGGGTATCAGCTGCAATACTGCGCAGCCATTAACAATCAAACTGCTTTTAGCCACACTCAATTTCAAAATGGCGATGACTTGCATCGCAGCTGCAACGTGTTAAAACAGCTGAAACATTGTAAGACAGCCAACAGTGTTCAGGAGGGGGACCAACTCATGGAACCTTCAAACTAGGCTCACCAATATGTTAAAACGGCCCTGGCCCATACCATACCTCCAAACCATTTCAGGTCCAGCGGGACAGTCCTACTTTTCAGCTGCTATCCTGGAAGGTTCTGTGTATGTCCTGCTAGCGCTGTCCTGTTTTGGTTGAACCCCTTTGGCTCTTTTGTCTCCACTCTATCGCCTCATTGAGTTGGATACACCTACGACATGAGGCCTAAATGAATGCAATATGTTCCCCTTTGATGGAGCCAAGGGACACATTTGAGGCCCCCACAATATGTTGGGTTGACCGCCACTGTCTTAGGCAGTACAATAACTGGACATCTATAAGCTTAGGGTAATCAGGTCAATCATTATTTATTGAGGTTTTATAAACACACATATAGTTAATAGTAACAACAGCAGAAAGGGACTTCACTTGATAACATGTGATATCCATCTACTGAGGAAAAACTATAATCCCATCCATAGAATATCAAGGGTGAATGGTCTGCACATCAGTTGTCAAATCCAAAAATGTAGAGCCTATATCTTGATGAAAGGACAAGTACTGTGACTATAGACAAAGACACATGACAAAGGAGAAGGAAGAAAGAACAGAAGATAAAAAGGCAGAGCGGGTTAAAGGAAGAAAAAGGCTGTATATCTGTAAACAGCTAAGTTTAAAGTAAGACTAAAAGTCCGGGAAGGCCTGAAAGAGTTGCCGTTCTGAGCAAATTGTGACAAATTTAGAAGAGTCACCAAAGTCCTCTGCAGCAATTCTTCAAATCTCATGAGATGCCCTGTTTTCTTGAGCCATTACAAAATGGAAGGGGGTTCAATCGGTCTCCAGTGGCGGGGTATGACTGCATGAGAAGCTGTTAAGAAGAACCTAAAAGATCTTTTACACTGGCCAATTATCGGGCAAACGAATGTTCACAGAATGCTAGTTCCTGATAATTGCCCTGTTTAAACAGGGCAACTATCAGCGGATGAACGAGCAAACGATCGTTCATCAGCTAATCGTATAGTTTTAAATACTAAAACTATTATGGTTGTCAGCAGCACATCTCCCTGTGTAAATGTATAAAAATGTATGGGGAGGAGCGCTTATCCCCATACTAGCTCCTTGTGAAAGGAACAAACGAGCGCCGATCAATGAGCTGTCTCGTGGATCGGCGCTCGTTTACACGGCCCAAGTCAGGCCATGTAAAAGTACCTTTAGAATTCCCTTATGGATCCGGGGATTAAAGATAAAAGTGCAGCTTGAGGTGTAGCGGAGATCCGTACTTCACTGAATGTGTAATAGACACCAAAGTGGTTTACGTTTGGGACAACTGAACCCGATGTGAAACATAGTACCAACCTCACCACATTCCTGCCAACATTGGGCAGATACTGTATGGAAGATGACATTAGGATAGAATGGATATCTATACATCTGGTGAGTATTTTTTAGTTTTTCTCTTGTGCAGGGCATGAAATGGGTAGCTAATGAGTCAACACAAATGTTTTAGACCAATGAGTGGCACTAATAGAAATACCAACCAGAAACAAGGAATGGAGGGGCAATCTTGTCCAGGCTATCTTCAAGAATCTTATGTAGTGAGTATAATATCCTCTTAGGCGGTAAGGAGGAATACTAAAGATCCTCGAAAGGGGTAAAAGAGGAGTTCCATTGGTTTCTTTGTATATGAGCAAGAATTAACTATAGCAATTGAGTATATGCTTGCCAGGAGATGGGGAGGAATGGATCCTGCGCCTGTATTGATTGCAGTGAAGGAATCTCTGAGTTTCGAAGGATGTAATGAATCCTGGTGTTATTGAACAGAAGTATTTATAACCGTTTCAGGACTAATGTCTGGATATGCCTTTTTAAGGCACAGGTGGGGCTTTATAATGAAGCCAAAAGAGAAACCATATCTTTTTTTTTTTGTTTTTGTTTATATATAGCAGAAATGGGCAAAAATAGGAAAAAACAATTTTGACTTTTAAGCAGGAAACTTTATAGTACAATTAAATCACCTTACTCTACCATGTTTAACAATGCCAAATATTTATGCCCAAATGCATAAAGGAAACCCTACCAATTTAGAAGAATCATGCTGATACAGTGTCAGTTCATTCTCTTTAATAGCAAAACTCTATACAGCACGATCTGCTATTAAAGTAAGGACGGTAGATGTAGCTGGGACCTCAAACTGGAATCAGTAAGGGGTTAGTTTTTAAAAACTTGCTAGTTATATTTAATCTGAATTTGGAATGATTTTACATGATCAGTGGTTTTGTAAGATGTCTATATTCTTATAAAATCCAAAAATACAATGCTGTGAAAATGAATGTAAGTGCATTGTTAGTATAAGTAGGAAAGACTGGGCCCCATAGCAAACTCTTGACCGGGCACCGCCCCGGGTGCCACAAGCAGCCCCCCTTATAAAGAGTACCCCCTGTAGAATGTGCCATTCAGCCCCCCTGTAGACAGTACTATATAGCATTGCCTATAGACAGTGTCACACCCCATTTTTAGATAGCGCCCCCCTCATGCCCCTTGTAGATAGTGCCATACAGCCCTCTGTAGATATCGGCATAAAGCCCCCACTGTATATAGCACTATACAGCTCCCACTTTATATAGTGCCACACAGCCCCCCTCCGTTGTATATTGGGTTTGGGGCAGGACTATGTGACTCTTCACTATAGCGGCACCACCCCATGACCCTTTAATTAATAATTAGCCTATAGTGTGTGCCATTTTAAAAGTTGATTTTAAAGATTTTGCTGCATCTGAAAAAACCATACACGGGAATGTTTGGAAATATTGTCAGGTCATGTATTACCGCATGATTGCGGTTCAAGGGGTTAAAACTACCAGACAGGTTCCCATAAAATATACAATGAATTGAGAACAATTCCATCTGCCCTGCAATTTTGTTATTATAAATATATCCTATATAATTACAGATCCATAACCAAGCTCTGACATATATACAGTACCACAACCAAGCTCAGTACATAAATACAGCACCAGAACAAAGCTCAGTGCATATATACAGCACCAGAACCGAGCTCAGTGAATATATACAGCACCAGAACCGAGCTCAGTACTAGAACCAAGCTCAGTACATATATACATCGCCAGAACAAAGCTCAGTACATATATACAGCACCACAACCAAGCTCAGTACATAAATACATCCTCAGAACCAAGCTCATTACATATATACAGCACAAAAAAATCATACCACCCATCATCTCACTGCAGATCTACAGTGACTACAGTGCTGATTAGAGGCAGAATAAACATTTACATTAAGTGACTCACCGGTGATGTCTCAGATTCTAGTTCTTTTCTTCTCCCTCTGGTCCAGACCTCTATGATGGATTTCTCCCAGCCACAACCCATTTCTGCAGTTTTCCACTCAGATGTCTTCCTCGTCTCACTTTTAAAACATTTCTGCACCTATAAACAAAGTTAAAATTCTCAACACCTCTAAATATAATAAAGTGCCATACACTGCACCTCTAACTATAATAGCGCCATACACTGTGTCCCTGATTATAATAGTGCCATACACTGTGTCCCACACACACATAATGCCCCCTAAGCCCCCCTGTAGATAGTGACCCCCATAGAGCCTCTGTAGATAGTGCCCTACATAGAAGCCCCTGTAGATAGTGCCCACATATGGACTCCAGGGCTGCAAGGCAATAGTGCTAACCACTGAGCCACTGTGCTGCCCTACATATAGCTTCCCCTATAGATAGTGATCCACGTATAGCCCACCTCTGTAGATGGTGTCTCACATATAGCTCCCCCTGTATATAGTGTCCCACATATAGCGCACCCCTGTAGACAGTGCCCTACATATAGCCCCCCTGTAGCTAGTGCCCCAGAGGTAACCCACCCCTGTATATAGTGTCCCACATATAGCCCACCCCTATAGAAAGTGCCCCAAAAATAGCTCCCCTATATATAGTGCTCTACATATAGCCCACCCCTGTATAGAGTCTCAAATATATCTCCCCCTGTAGATAGTGTCCTACATATAGACCCCCCTGTATATAGTGTCCCACATATAGACCCCCCTGTAGATAGTGGCCCACATCCCCACATATAGACCCCCATGTATATAGTGGCCCACATCCCCACATATAGACCCCCCTGTAGATAGTGCCCACATCCCCACATATAGACCCCCCTGTAGATAGTGCCCCACATCCCCACATATAGACCCCCCTGTATATAGTGGCCCACATCCCGACATATAGACCCCCCCATAGATAGTGCCCCAAATATAGACCCCCTATAAACAGTGGCCCACATCCCCACATATAGACGACCCCCCCTCTAGATAGAGCCCCCACTATAGATAATGCCACTCACAGTTTTATTAGAAAAAAAACAAAAAAACTTTACATACTCACATGATCCCGTTCCCGTGCCGTCCGATGGCAATGCAGACCTGCTCTCTTCTGAGCTGGTCTGCTGGAGCTGAACGATACGTCGTACAAAGGCGCCGATTGGCGGGGCAGATTGACTTGCCCCGTCAATCAGCACCGTTCAAGCACGGAAGCGATGACGTGATAATGACGCTAGCATCGTTGAAAGCCGCTGATTGGCGGGGCAAGTCATTTTACCCCTCCAATCAGCGTCATTGTAAGGCGCTGAATGGTCGGGCTAATGCAAGTATTTGTACCTGCGTGCTATAGACGCAGGTACAATTACTGCAAGACGGTGTGGCTGTTGCTAGCATCGGGGCCCCCTCCGGTGCTAGCGACGCCTACGGGCATGAGAGGGCCTGTGTCGCCTGGCCCATACATGTTGGAGGCTCGTTGGCGCGGGCCCCGTAGTAGCGGCCCTACCGCTGTAGAAGCCATAACGGCTGCTAGCGGTGCCACTGGGCATATGGGAGCGTGTTGGCTGGTGGCACAGGCCCCCTCAAGCCGTGGGCCCCGTAGCAGCCGCTACAGCTGCTACTGTGGCAGTTACACCACTGAGTGTAACGTACTTATCTCGCCGTCGTGCAGCGCCATCTACCCCTGTGGGCTTCAGATGCAATGAGTCGCTCAGTGGGTCTTACAGGGATATTGGGTGGCGTATGTGTTCTATTTATATTGGCTGCACGCTGACCTCGTTGCCATTATCAGGGTTTGTTACCTAACCTATTGTTGTTGCGACCTGTTTCAGTCCAACTGCTCTCTTGGAAGAGCCCCTATACTCAGCTCTGCTCTGCTACATCACCGTTACCAAACCCTGGATTGCCTCACTACCCTCCTGACTACTGCTCAGTACCACACATCCAGCTTTAATACATCACTCTACCCTAACCCTAGATTGTTTGACTATCCTCCAGACTACTGCCCATTACTAGGCATCCAGCTTTGGTACATCACAACACCCTAACCCTGAATTGTCTGACTACTCTTATGGCTACTGCTCAGTACCATGCACCCAGCTCGGATACATCACCGTACTCTAATCCTTGATTGCCTGATTAGCATTCTGACCACTACTCAGTACCATGTACTGAACTCTGCTATATTGCTGTTCTTAAACCCTGGATTGCCCGACTACTCTCATGAACTCCAGGGCTGCATGACATACTCGACACTGTTACATCCCCGTTGCTGATCCCTTATTACGTGAAACCTTTTTGTTTTCCCTGGATTTCGTTTTTTTTACTGTTTGATGCTATCCAGAGAATCAAACACTGGGCTAGCTAGAGGCAATGAAGTTCTGGGGCCAGCCAAGTACCTCCGATCCTAACCGAAGTGTTGGGAAAGTAGCGTGCAATAGGTCAATTTTGCCGCCTTGTTGGTTCTTTGTCTGAGTATGGAATGTATCAGACCGTGCTTTACTGTCTCCTCTACTCATTATGACTCCTGTTGTGCGTGCGACAATGACTGCTTTTTCCTTTCTCTCCCAGGAAACCTGATTATAATAACAATACAAAGCCTGTAATTAATGTAATTAGCAGCAAACATGAAAAGCGTTACATTGTTCATTATAATTATAGTTCTTTGACTTTTACTATTATTATTTTGTTTTCAATGCTCAGTTTTTTTTATATTTCTTTATTGTTAATATATCTCACTAATATAAATACTGTATGTGACAATGGATGATATATATACTGTATATACAGGACAATATGACCCTATACACTCACTATCCTATTTATAGCATGAGTATATGCGTCTGTACAAGACTCTGCTTGCGTCTTATGAGGAGAGTCGACCAAAGCCGAATGGGGCACAGCACTCAGCTCGTTTCAGCGTTTAGTGGGGTCTCAGGACTTCTGACATGACTTCTTCACATGGAGACGAAACACATCAGCGCACGTAGCTTACGTTCTGACAGCACACGCCGGGATCCAGCGTGTTTGACTGCATGCTGACCTTGATGGTATCCACGCCGCACATGCTGCTTTGGCATAAATCAGGCCTTCCACCAGGGATTATCCCACCTGACTCTGAATATTAGTCTGCTGGCTGGACATTCAATGCATCGCTACATTGAAGTATGTGATCTACACCAAGGCCGACTCAGATGAGATGCTTTAATGGCGGATGAGTATATGGTCCTCTCGTTAATCTTGCCTCTTCATGTGAAGAACTATTGATCTGTTTGGAATGGCCTACACGGTCTGCCTAATTCTGGACACTATTGTTTAGGCCTGACATTGCTGGTCAGACAACTGCCCATGGGCCTACTGCCACCCACTGCCTACCACTGGCCTTGTTTCTGCGATTGTTACCATAACCAGTTATTCATCTCCATTATACCCTCTGTGAGATGATATTAATGTATGCAGATTTTTATGTATGGTGATTCACTATTTTGTTGTCATTTACCATCTCTCAGCCAGCCGATGGGATTTATATGTTAGCATGTTCACGATTTATTTCATGTTGATAACACCCTTAAGTGCACATGTATGATTTGAGTAGTACTATTTCATGCACAATTACTTATTACGCTATTCCATGTACCTCCCCATTAGGGTTTATACGTATTACTCCCATTTAGGTTGCTATATTTCTACCCGGCCGGGTATGAGACGTCTTTGTGGTGATGCAGGATCACCTATGATGCCGATTTTTCTATATATATTTGTATACGTTGTTTATATAAAATTTTGATATTTTTATAACCCCTAAGCTGAGTGCCTATTTTTCCCAGGATTTCCCTTGTTCTCTAGTTTTATCCTTGTACATATTCGTAGCTCCGTGGGTGTCACCGTACTGTGTGTACTGTGCTTAGGCGGGTCTGTTGAGAACTCATTGCTCCCTGTGTTCCTTATGTCACAAAGTGTGTTCAAAAAAGAGTTACACTTTAATAAAGACTAAGCAGGGAGTAATCTCTATTATGTAATCTTTTAATCCATTTAAAGAAGATTTCCACCAAAAACTTAATATTGGTCATATATTAGAAAACCAGAAATTAGAGCAATAGCCAAAGTTTCAAGGTTTTATTTACTTACAATGATATTGGCATTTCTTTGCTTTGTTTCGGCCATTTTGGCAAAAATGACAACAGGAAATGCAGCCAACTTGGTTGTGACCTTGGAACCAGTGGAGTGCGGCCCACACAGATTACAGATATACCCTAAAAGCCCCCCTGCTAGAAGAATCCATACTTATTATAGGATAAAAAATATTTGACATGTATCCAGTCCAGCTGGGGCCTAGCCTGAGAACTATAGAGAGGGGGAGGGGTCTGCATGGGCGATGACTCGCACTGAATGCCTATGCAATGATATATGTTCCAGCCTTTCATCGGATGTATGCATCATAAGTCCTCCCGACTCATACCTCTGATGTACACTTCATAACCTGGCCTAATTCACAGACTCTCATGGTTAAACTGAGGAAAAACAAAAAGATTCCACAGCATTGGACCAAATGTGGGTGCACACCTCTCTGGGACTTGATCCACGGTCCCGCAGAGTAGACACAGAAAGAAGACAGCGAGGCAGCACGTCCAAAAAAAAAAAAGCAGCTTTATTCACCCGTGCAACATTTCAGTCCAGCGGGACCTTTCTCAAGCATTAAACTGAGGGACACCCATTAAGGAGATACCCAGCGAAGTCTATGGAGCATATTAAATCTTGTTGTCTTAGAGCTCATGCACATGGCTGTATTATGACTCCGTTTTGTACGGAGCTGTTATAGGACTTCTATAGAGGCACATGTACAGTACCTCCAAAGCATTTTTTAGGGGAACATGTGTCCATAGACACAATGTCCAACAATATAGCAGAGCATGGAGACTGTATAGCTTGCTACTAAAATAACTGTACCGGCTCTGTGCCAGTGTGCATGAGACAGTCTGCATGAGCACTTAGGGTATTTTCACACAGAGTGTTTTCGGCCATTTTTCTGGCCGAAAACGCCGGAAAAACGGCCAAAAAATCGGAAGCAGAACGCCTCCAAACATCTACCCATTGATTTCAATGGTAAAAACGGCATTCTGTTCCGGCGGGCCGTTTTTTAAAAAAAACCACACGTAGAAAAACGGCTTCAAAAAAGAAGTGCAGGTCACTTCTTGGGACGTTTTTGGAGCCGTTTTTCATAGGCTCTATTGAAAAAAGCTCCAAAAAAACGCAGCGAAAATCGCCAGTGGCTTAAAAAACGTCTGAAAATCCGGAGCTTTTTTCCCTTGAAAACAGCTCCGTATTTTCAGACGTTTTTGAGTTTGTGTGTGAACATACCCTTACTCTTATAAGGACAAGCAATCCTAGTGGTTAGTGTCAGTAAGGCAAGAACAAGTTCAAGGAATCAATACATGGACCATAACACACGGCTTGAAAAAGAAAAAAGAAAAGATCTGTGTCCACCAAAGCAGTGGCTCTAAGGGCCTGTTCACATCAGCGTGGGCTTTCCGCTCAGGGGTTCGTCTCGGGTTTCCGTCGTGGAACCACGCAACGGAAAGTCAAACGGAAACCTTAGCTACCGTTTGCATCACCATTGATATCAATGGTGACGGAAACATTGCTAATGGTTTCCGCTTGTCACCGTTCCGGCAGGTTTCCGTTTTTTCGATGGAAGCAATAGCGCAGTCGACTGTGCCCCATTGTAGGCAGCACCACACAAATCTCTTGTAGGTAGCGCCACGCATCCCTCTTGTAGTTGTCTCCACACAGCCCCCTTGTAGGTAGCGCCACACAACAGGAAGCAGCCCACAGCCCCCTTGTAGGTAGTGCCCCACAGTCCCCTTGAAGGTATTGCCACACAGGCAACAGTTCCCTTGAAGGTAGTGCCACACAGCCCAAAGCCCCCATGTAGATAGCACCCCTTCCTTTAGATAGCGCTACTGTAGCACCCTGAGGAGCGAAATCCCCCTTTGGCCAGGGATTCCACTCCTGGAGTGCGCCCCTTCATGTCTCTGTCCATATATGGACAGTGACATCAGGGGCAACTCCTGAAGCGGAATCCCCGTACACAGCTTTGCCGACGCTGTGACCGGGGATTCCACTCTAGGAGAAGTCCCTGTCATCTGTGTACATTTATGGACAGTGACGTCAATGGCTTATCTTGGAGTGGAATCTCCGGTCACAGAGTCGGCAACGCTGTGGATGGGGTATCCGCTTCAGGAGTTTCCCCTGATGCCACTGTCCATATATGGACAGAAACATCAAGCGGAGCGCTCCAGGAATGGAATCCCCGGCCACACGGGGATTCCGCTCCTTCAGGGAGCTACAGTGGCGCTAGTAGAGAGCAGAGCAGGGAGATACCTCCCTGCTCTGCTATAGTGGCATCGCTACCGCAGTAGCAGCCACAGCGGCTGCAAGCAGCGATGCAGGCCATAGGGGGCCCTGTCCCCCGTTCCGACAGGTGCACTCATGCCCGGTGTCGCCACTAGCGGCTGCTATGGCTGCTACAGCGGCAGCGACGCCACTGAGTGAAGAAGCAGCTGGGCGGAAAGGCGACTCCTGAGTCACTGGGCCCGGGCGCTTCTGAAACAAGCAGGGGAAGGGAGCCAGCGCAGCGCGCTCTTCCACCTGCTGGGGTTATGCGCCATGTGCAATGGCACAAGTCACACACCCCTAAGGCTGGCCCTGGGTGGGAGGGTAGTCGTCAGGGTCTCCGCCTGGAGCGTAATCCCCGGCAATGCTATGACCGTGAATTCCGCTCCTAGCTCACATCCACCTTCCCGCCGGGTGCTGCCGGAAGGTGGATGCGGCAGCACCCGACGTTCATCTGGCCACCATTAAAATAGATAGGATACGGCGCCGGATCTCCCTGGGAGCCGGAACCAAAAACGCCGCAGATAATGTTTTTAGATCCTGGTCCCAGGGAGGTCCGGACTGCATTCTGCCACAACTGATGTCCTCCGTGCCAGAACAGATCCCATAGAAACTATGGGATCCGCTCTAGCATCAGTTTGCCTCCGGCTTTTCTTCAACACGCTGAGGTAAGCTGAAGCGGACGCCGGACAAATGTGAACGGCCCCAGTTCCCCCTCTATGACGTTCAAAGGTGCATTTAATAGAGGCTTTTAAATAAAAATGATCAGGCTAAAATTAATGTAAAGTCCAATAATGCTTCAAACTGAGTGCCCCAACTTTCCTCTGTATATGATGAAGTCATAGTACCACCACCATTTATTTTCATTTTGACAGTGACTCTTCTTTATTTCTAGCTTGAAGTGTTACAAGCGGTAGCGATGCATTGCTAATATGACTGGTTCAGTTCACACCATTTGTTTATACATATTAAAGAAACTATATGTCCAAAATCAAAAGAGGAACCAACAAAACAAAATTTGTCTCCACCTTCCGCTATCCCATTCTGCATAAGGAATGACAATTACTTGCTTTCTGACCCATTTTAACAACATTTTTACTGCAGTCACGGCAATGTTGATTTATTTAAATAAAAAGTTTATAAAAAAGTTAAAAAATAAAGAAGAAAGTTTGTGACTGTGCCTTTAGTTTTTTTTCAAGTTATATACTTGTTAAAATTATAAGACTTCTTTTGAAATAATGGACTCTGACAGGTAAGGGATTAAACTACAAGGGGATGAAAGAAGTTTCTGCTTTGATCTGATCCCTAACAAGTTGAAGAGCAGAGTCTTATTTTAGTTGACAGTCTTGCAGCTGAACACAAGATACTGAATAGAAAGTGCCAAAAGGAAGCTAGGCATTTTTTCGAACATGAATCCAACCTGTCTGGTTCCAATTAGGTAAATGCATATGATTAGCTGATCGAACAAGGAAAACATTTTTTTTTAAATAAAATGAAGGTATATCAGTTTTTTAAGATTATTTTAAACTAACCATGACATTCACTTAAGACCTCGAACAAAAAGTTAACTTTAATATGTAGGTAGATTCTGTAAAAAAAAGAAAAAAAAAAAAAGCCGGAAAGTAGGCCTATTATATGGTGAGGGCTCAATACTTCCCTTTGTGTTTCATGTTATAGTAGGAATGAGCCTGGCTGATCAAACCTCCTACCTTAATATTCAGAAAAATACCTTTAATGATAAAATTGGAGATATGAAGCATTCTGGACGTATATAGCTGTAGGCTAATGTGATCAATGCAGAAGCAATTTCTTCTCCTGCATGTTTCTTCCCACAGAGACAAAGATGTAGACTCATGTTTTCTAAAATGGTTCTTTTCAACCTTGTCTTTACTGAACCCTGTGTAAGGTTTTAGCAATAATTCCTAAACTGGCACATGGATTGTTATATCTACTTTACATGACGGAATTACTCTGGAAGGATGCCACAAGTACATAATTTGGCTTGAAGTGGAAGAATTGGAAGCTACATTACTAAATAGTTGTCTTAGAAATTATTGCCAAAAGCCATGCTTTTGCCGATTTTAGGTTAAGAGAATATAAACGAAACAGGAAGGTTCTTAGCAAATGCCTTAAAAACCAAGAGGGCATTGAAAATTGCTCATTCCAGCTGATAACTGAAAAATGTTTTTATTTTTAGTTATATCGCCTGTTTAGAGAAATTATGCTTGTTTAGGTCAACTATGTGTTATATTATCTTGAAATGTTTTGCTGTTATACCAGAAGCAGCTAGTTGTATGGATGATTTGACTCTAATGCATCAAGTAAATAGGAAGATATGACTAATGGGTTAGTGTGTGAGAGGAAAAGAGCAAATTGTACATTTCCATACAAAATTGTTCAAAAGTATTAAAGGGAATGTATCATTAGAAAATGACATATCCACAATGACATATCCACATTAAATAATCTTTTTTAAAAAAAACTGTTTTCACACTAGCCAATAGAGCAGTAACATTAGGATGATACTTCCTGTTTTTGTAGCTCATTTTTCAGCTTTGCTGTATAGATTGGGAAACAATCAGCCGTGCCATCTCATTATCATTCATTGTACATTGTATAATCCTGGCCAAAAGGTTTGAGACTGACACAAATTTTGGTTTTCACAAAGTTTTCTGCTTCAGCTTTTATACTGGCAA
Source organism: Rhinoderma darwinii (assembly GCF_050947455.1). Lineage (NCBI taxonomy): Eukaryota > Metazoa > Chordata > Amphibia > Anura > Rhinodermatidae > Rhinoderma > Rhinoderma darwinii. The sequence continues at coordinate 65,258,290 of NC_134690.1, forward strand.
TTTGCATAATTCTAGATTGTTATGAAGAGTGATCAGATGAGTCAATCCTTGCCATGAAAATTAGCTTAATCACAAAAACCCATTTTCTACTGCATTTCAGCCTTGCCACCAAATGACCTGCTATAATCATTTCAGTGATCTTCTCGTTAGCTCCGGAGAAAGTGTTAAGTAGGACAAGGCAGCTGATATCACTCTGTTATGGTGATTGGAATATAAGAGCAGACTGGTTGCTTTAAAAGAGGGATGGTGCTTGAAATCATTGTCTTCTTCTGTTAACCATGGTTACCACCAAGGAAACACATGTGTAGTGTCCATGGCCACGGGCCGTCGGGTTTACTCACCTCCCAACGCCCGAAGCCGTGGATCTGTGAGCGCTGGTCCCCATCTCCTTCCTAGGAGACACCAGCGCTCACTTCCGCTCCGGTCCGCTGTGTCCTGTAGGGTGCGTGCGTATGCCCACTCTTAAAGGGCCAGCGCGCACACATCAAAACAATCATCATCATCAATGCACATGATTTTATGGCCTATAAGAAGGCCCCAGCCCTTCTGATCCTTGCCTGAGCATTGTTAGTTTATCCCAAGTCTGTCTTGCAGTCGTTACCCGTGTCCTGTTACCGGTTCCTGTAATCCCGTGTTGTGTTCTTCTTCCTGTGCCTACTACACCGTGTTCCAAATTATTATGCACATTGGATTTAAGTGTCATAAACATTTAATTATTAGTTTTTCAATTAAACTCATGGATGGTATTGTGTCTTAGGGCTCTTTGGATCATTGTAATCAATCTCAGACACCTGTGATAATTAGTTTGCCAGGTGTGCCCAATCAAAGGAAAACTACTTAAGAAGAACGTCCCACATTATTAAGCAGGCCACAGGTTTCAAGCAATATGGAAAGAAAAATGATCTCTCTGCTACCGAGAAGCGTGAAATAGTCCAATACCTTGGACAAGGTATGAAAACATTGGATATTTCAAGAAAACTAAAGCGTGATCATCGTACTGTGAAAAGATTTGTGGCTGATTCAGAGGACAGACGGGTTTGTTCAGATAAAGGCATAATGAGGAAGGTTTCTGCCAGACAAATTAATAGGATTAGGAGAGCAGCTGCTAAAATGCCATTGCAAAGCAGCAAACATGTATTTGAAGCCGCTGGTGCCTCTGGAGTCCTGCAAACCTCAAGGTGTAGGATCCTCCAGAGGTTATCAAGTGTGCATAAAGCTATTATTCGGCCACCCATAAACAATGCTCACAAGCAGAAACGGTTGCAGTGGGCTCAGAAATACATGAAGACTAATTTTCAAACCGTGTTGTTTACTGATGAGTGCCGTGCAACCCTGGATGGTCCAGATGTATGGAGTAGTGGATGGTTGGTGAATGGCCAGCATGTCCCAAAAAGGCTGCAACGTCAGCAAGGAGGTGGCGGAGTCCTGTTTTGGGCTGGAATCATGGGGAGAGAGCTGGTAGGCCCCTTTAGGGTCCCTGACGGTGTGAAAATGACCTCTGTAAAGTACGTAGAGTTTAGGACTGACCACTTTCTACCGTGGTACAAAAAGAACCGTGCCTTCCGTAGCAAAATTATCTTCATGCATGACAATGCACCATCTCATGCTGCAAAGAATACCTCTGTGTCATTGGCTGCTATGGGCATAAAAGGAGAGAAACTCATGGTGTGGCCCCCATGTTCCCCTGACCTCAACCCTATTGAGAACCTTTGGAGAATCCTCAAGCAAAATATCTATGAGGGTGGGAGGCAGTTCACATCAAAACAGAAGCTCTGGGAGGTTATTCTGACATCCTGCAAAGATATTCAAGCAGAAACTGTCCAAATTCTCACAAATTCAATGGATGCAAGAATTGTGAAGGTGATATCAAAGAAGGGGTCCTATGTTAACATGTAACTTGGCCTGTTAAGTTTTTTTTTGATTGAAAGAGCTTTTGATCTCTGTAAATATGACCTCCTGATGCTGCAAATTCAACAAATGACCATTTTAGTTCTCTTTAGAACCTTTAAAATGTTTTGATCTCTGTTGTGCATAATAATTTGAAACAGTGCATTTTGAGTTTTTTACTTCTAAAAAAAAATCTGTTATCATTAGGAGATTTGTTCAATAAAATTTGCATTATACTCCGACGGTTGATGGCTTGAAGATTATACTGACTGTCATTTGCATCGACTATTTAGGAAAATCAGCGAAAAATAACATTTGCATAATAATTTGGAACGCTGTGTAGTGTTGGAGTTGTGTCCTACTGCACCTGCTGTCGTTTGCCACATCCAGTGTCTTCTGTCATGTCCAGTGTCTTCTGCCACATCCAGTGTCTTCTGCCACATCATGTACTGCCCGCCACATCTGGCGCAACCTGCTGCACTGACCGCCATCCGTGCTGAAGCCTCAGCCACTGTCTGGACTAGTTCAGGTACCCGAGTGTTACGAACTGCTATAGACTTTCATATAGACTGTGACCTGGTCAGCTGCCTCTCCGCTACGGCGGAGCGACCTAGTGGGTCCACATACCCTGTGACCGTGACAGTACGCTCAGGCCATAGAACCCACTAGCCAGCTCAAGACTGCAGTCCAGAAGATACAGTCGGAGATGCATGACCTACGCACACGTCAGGATCAACTCCTTGAGGCTGTAAATTCTATCATGGTCCGTCTGGATCTACTCACTGTTCCACTTCCGGTTCTTCCTTCTGAGGCTGTTGCTGTACCACTGCCCGCTGCTCCCCCTGTTTGTTCCGGATCCACAGTTCCTCTGCCTTTTCCTCCTCGCTATGACGGTGATCCCAGAACATGTAGTGGATTAATTAACAATTTTAGGCTACGGGCTCATCTCTTCCCCTCCGAGGAGGCCAAAGTAGCATTTATCATCTCCCTTCTTGTTGGCAAACCCAATCTTGGAGCAACAAGGACCTGTATCCTCCAACCTAGCCTTATTCCTGCAGTCCTTTCGTGCCGTGTTCGAGGATCCGGGTCGAACTTCCTCTGCCGCAGCCACTCTGTTGACACTCAAGCAAGAGGGTTCCACAGTAGGGGAGTATGCTATCTCCTTCCGTACCCTGGCAGCCGAGCTGGCATGGAACAATGTGGCACTGGTGGCGACCTTCTGGCAGGGACTGTCCTCTCACATCATGGACGAACTGGCGGCCCGCGACCATCCTTCTACCTTGGATGCTCTCATCCTTTTAACCACTCGGGTTGATATGAGAATCCGGGAGCGCACTCAAGGGGTTCGACAGGAGAGCCGGGTCCACAGACAAGCACTCTCGGTCCAGAGACCACTATTGCCTTCCTCTAGTGCGCTACCTGAAGAACCCATGCAGGTAGACAGTGTCCAGTTGTCTTAACAGGAGAAGCAGCGCAGACGCTCCTCTGGACTATGTATGTAATGTGGCCTTAAGGGTCATTTTGTGCGCCAATGCCCACAGAAACCGGTAAACTCCAGTACCTAGGGTTGGTTGGAGAGGCAACTCTAGGTGGGACGTCTCCAAACTTTAAAACCTCTTACAAATGATAGATTCCTGTGGCCATCATCTCCGGAGAGAGATGTCACATCCCTCCTCCGCCTATCTTGACTCCGGAACAACTGCTAATTTCATCCAGCAGGATCTAGTGGATCGTTTACATCTACTCACAGTTCTTCTGGAGAGACCCCTGGCTGTTGCCTCTGTGAATGGTCTACCATTGCCCGATCCGATTGTGTTCATCACGGAGCCGTTGACACTATGGGTCGGAGCTCTTCACTCAGAGAAGAACGCATTACTTGTACTACCTAAGGCTATCAATCCTATCCTGCTGGGTCTGCCATGGCTTCGCCTACACGCCCCGGTTCTTGACTGGAGTTCCAAAGAATATCTTCAATGGGGTTCCAGATGCCATAGCCATTGCATGTCACAAGTCCGTCCTGTTATGGCCCCTCTCCCTCAGTCACTCTCCGATCTACCATCTAAGTATGCCAGTTTTGTGGATGTCTTCTGCAAGCGAGAGGCTGAGACGTTGCCTCCACATTGGAATTATGACTGTCTCATTGAACTGGTTCCAAATGCTTCCCTTCCCCGTGGACAAGTATATCCTCGCTCCTTGCCAGAGACTTTATCTATGTCAGCCTATATCAAGGAGAATTTGGAGAGGGGTTTTATACGAAAATCTTCCTCCCCGGCTGGGGCCGGCTTCTTCTTCGTTAAGAAGAGAGACGGATCTCTTCGACCCTGCATTGACTACCGTGGTCTCAACCAGATCACGGTCAAGAACAAATACCCGTCGCCACTTATATCCGAGCTGTTTGATCACATACGAGAAGCCAACATTTTTTCAAAGCTAGTCCAGCGGGGGGGGCTTATAATCTAATCCAGATTCGCCGGGGTGACGAATGGAAGACTGCATTTAACACCCGTGATGGGCACTACGAATACCTAGTGATGCTCTTTGGACTGAATAACGCTCCCGTAGTGTTTCAGGAATTTGTCAATGATATCTTCCGAGATCTCCTCTATATGTGTGTTGTAGTTTATCTCGATGATATTTTGATTTTCTCCCCAGATCTGATGACCCATCGGAGGCATGTCCGTCATGTTCTTCTGCAACTAAGGGAGAATCGCTTATATGCCAAGTTGGAGAAGTGCGTCTTTAAAAAGAGGTCTTTGCCCTTCCTGGGCTACATCATCTCGGATCAAGGTCTCAAGATGGATCCTGAGAAATTAAAGTCTGTCCATACCCCCTGAGGAAGCTAGAACAGCGAAACGCGCGTTGGGGTGTTATTCTCTGTCACATGGACCACGTGGATCGCAGGTTCACCACCACATCAATGGGTAAGACTTGATAGATTGGCTCCCTCTGGTTGTTAGCCAGATCGGAAGTCTTTTTCACCTTTGGGCGCATTCAGGGTATATTCCCTCTGGATATATGGCAACGAGGTTCCCCCTCGGAGTACACTTGTTTGCAGACTGCTAAGCAAGATATTTAGCATATGCGGTGACATGATATTGTGGTTGTGTAATGGACAGCAGATGATATAAATTACGCACTATTGCAATTTACATGCTGACCTCATGATCTTTCATATAATACTTTTGTCTACCGCAGTTATGTCCCTGTGTTAAGGTGTATTTGTATACCATGCCCTTGTGGTTTGGTGTTGTCTTTATACCATCCCTGCGATTTAACAGTAGTTTGGAGTGGTTCATATATAACTTTTTTCTCTTTTTAGAAACCTCGCTTTGTTTTTTACTACGTATGTTATATTTATATGCAATAAAATTTATTTTTTACAATATGTATAGCCTTGTGACTCTTGGTTCTCAATTTCTTTATCTGATATAGTAGAGTCCTGCTATTCTTTGATTAGATAATTTGGGGGTACTTTGTACATACGTGCTGGTCGTACCTAACCACTTACTTTCTCCTGTGAGACATTTATTCATAATATGTGTGTTGTAGTTTATCTCGATGATATTTTGATTTTCTCCCCAGATCTGATGACCCATCGGAGGCATGTCCGTCATGTTCTTCTGCAACTAAGGGAGAATCGCTTATATGCCAAGTTGGAGAAGTGCGTCTTTAAAAAGAGGTATTTGCCCTTCCTGGGCTACATCATCTCGGATCAAGGTCTCAAGATGGATCCTGAGAAATTAAAGTCTGTCCTGGAATGGCCACGACCTCAAGGCCTGAGGGCTTACAGCAGTTCCTGGGATTCGCCAATTTCTACCGGCAGTTTATTCCAAACTTCTCATCTCTGACGGCTCAAATCTCTACCCTTACCAAGAAGGGTGTGAACGCCAAGGTGTGGACTCCAGAGGCAGAGTCCACATTTATTAGCCTAAAGAAAGCCTTCACTTCAGCCTCGATCCTCCATCATCCTGACGTGTTTCGGCAGTTCTCATTGGAGGTGAAGGTGTACTTCTGTTCCAGAGGAGCTCCAAAGGAAAGGCTATTACTCGAAACGTTTTTCTTCTGCAGTGCGCAATTACGCTATTGGAGATCGGGAGCTACTGGCCATCAAATTGGCTCTGGAGCAGTGGAGATATCTTCTCACCCCATCTTGGTCTACACCGACCACAAGAACCTTACCTATCTTCAGTCTGCTCAACGACTAAATCCCTGTCAAGCCAGGTGGTCACTGTTCTTCACCCGTTTCCAATTTGTGCTCCACTACCATCCCGCTGACAAGAATGTGAGGGCCGATGCCCTGTCCAGGTCATTTGAGACGGATGACACGGTGGAGTCCTTTCAAACTATCATAGACCCGTCCTGCATTGTCACTGCTAATCCTTTGCAGCTTAGAAACATCCCTCCGGGGAGGACTTTTGTTCGGTTGGCAGACAGGAGAAGAATTATCCGCAGGGGACACAGTTCTAAACTGGCTGGGCACGCTGGTGTCCGTAAAACCCGAGACCTGATTGCTCGTCACTTCTGGTGGCCCACGCTACCTAAAGATGTTCTGGACTTTGTCTCTTCTAGTACGGTGTGTGCTACTAACAAAGTTACTCACTCCAAGCTTGCCGGCCTGCTTCAACCTCTGCCTGTACCCAATGCCCCCTGGCAGCACATTGTGATGGACTTTGTCACAGACCTTCCCCCCTCAGCAGAATGCAACACTGTCTGGGTGGTGGTGGACCGGTTCTCGAAGATGGCACATTTTATTCCGCTGACCGGCCTACCTTCTGCTCCCCGACTAGCGAGTCTCTTCATTCAACACATCTTTTGCTTGCATAGCTTGCCTCTTCATAGCTTGCCGGGGGGTTCAATTTACCTCAAAGTTCTGGAGAGCCCTCTGTAAACTCCAGGAGGTGAGATTGGACTTTTCCTCAGCCTATCACCCACAGTCCAATGGGCAAGTTGAGAGGCTCAACCAGATCATGGAGAATAATCTCCACCACTTCATCTCTTCACAGCACAATAACTGGGTACATCTTCTTCCATGGGCCGAGTTCACGTACAACAACCACACAAGTGAGTCCACCACTTCCACTCCGTTTCACATTGTGTACAGTCAACATCCTAGAGTCCCTCTTCCTGTGTCAACTACATCTCAGGTACCCGCTGCTGACTCTGCATTTGGGGACATTCTGCAAATCTGGCAACAGACCCGGTCATCTATTTTGCTGGCAGTCGATCGCATGAAGCGAAAAGCGGATACAAAGAGAAGAGAGCCGCCTCAGTATCTTCCAGGTATCAAAGTCTGGCTATCCTCTCGGAACATTCGTTTGAAGGTGCCTTCATACAAGTTTTCTCCCAGGTTCCTTGGTCCTTTTGAAATTCTGCAACAAATAAACCCTGTCTCCTATAAGCTGCGGCTGCCTACTACCCTCAGAAACCCCAACTCTTTTCATGTGTCCCTCCTGTAACCAGTGGTCCTGAACCGCTACAGCAATACTTCTAGTTACACAGTTGCTCCCAGTGGTTCTTCTGATGTGGTCGAGGTGAAGGAGATCCTGGATTGCAAAAAGGTAAGAGGAAGGACTTTCTATTTGGTGGACTGGAGAGGGTTTGGTCCTGAGGAGAGGTCCTGAGGAGAGGTCCTGGGAGCAGGAAGAGAACCTCAGTGCCCCTGCTCTCATTAAGAAATTCCTCTCTCGCTCTGGCCCCAAGAAGAGGGGGTGTAAGAGGGGGGATACTGTAGAGTCCATGGCCGCGGGCCATTGGGTTTACTCACCTCCCGACGCCCGCAGCCATGGATCTGTGAGCACTGGTCCTCATCTCCTTCCTAGGAGACGCCAGCGCTCACTTCCGCTGTGTCCCGTAGGGTGCGCGCACACGCTCGTGCCCGCTCTTAAAAGGCCAGTGCGCACACATGAAAACAATCATCATCATCAATCCACATGCTTTCCTGGCCTATAAGAAGACCCCAGCCCTTCTGATCCTTGCCTGAGCATTGTTAGTTTATCCTAAGTCTGTCTTGCAAATGGTCCCTTAGTGTTTCCCGTTCCAGTTGTTACCAGTGCCCTGTTACCTGTTCCTGTATCCCGTGCTGTGTTCTTGTTCCTCTGCCTGCTAGTGTTGGAGTCGTGTCCTAATGCACCTGCTGTTGTTTGCCACGTCCAGTGTCTTCTGCTACGTCTAGTGTCTTCTGCCACATCTTGTACTGCCCGCCACGTCTGGCGCAACCTGCTGCACCAACCTGCATCCGTGCTGAAGCCCCAGCCACTGTCTGGACTAGTTCAGGTACCCGAGTGTTACAAACTGCTATAGACTTTCATATAGACTGTGACCTGGTCAGCTGCCTCTCCGCTACGGCAGAGCAACCTAGTGGGTCCACATATCCTGTGACCGTGACAACATGCAGTCATCATTGCTTTGCATCAAAAGGGTTTTACACGAAAGGACATTGTTGCTTGTAAGATTGCCCCTAAATCAACCATTTATCGGATCATCAAGAAGCTCAAGGAGAGAGGTTCCAGGTCTGTAGATGATTCTGAGTACAGTAGCTGAAACGTTCAGTTCAGGGCGCTAATAGCAAAAGTAGTCAAGCAACCGTCCATGTTCTGTAAACAGTTAAGTGGCAACAGGTTGTAGCATAAGGATGAGATATAGTCAGGAAACGGTCCAAGTTCGGAACACAAATGAGCAGCAACAATTGTAGGGAGGCAGCGGGGCGCAGAGGAACTAGGCTAAGGCAGAAAACTCAATAGTCTGGCAATCAGGAAGTGCAAGGTCCAGACTTTTATATCAAGCTAAAGGGGTGAAACCATTCAAGGCAATAAATCTGAAGAGGCAAGAATCATCAGAACCTAGTGAATAGATGCAACAGTGGAGCTGTCCAAATGTACCAGTGGCTCAAGAAGTAGAGCTGCTGCCTGGGACACTTCAGGAAGATATCCAATGGGTCTTATGTTCATTCTACAGCAGAAAATGGCCTCATAAAGAACTGTCTTCAGTAAAGACTTTCAGATAAAGCTTCCACGGAGCTCTAATCCCAACATCATTAATGGTGTCTGGCATTACCTGCAAAGAAAGATGCAGCCATAAACTTGACATTCAAAGTCCTCAGAACTGTTCAATTAATATCTTGGTCTTCATAATATCGTTTTGATATTTTGAACTTCACAGAATCACTTTATAAATCTTATTATATCGTAATTACTCTTTTTTCACCTTTCCTTGTAGATTAAAAATTTACTTTAGAAGACATTACATTATAAACGTATTAATTTAGCTGTGTAAACAGGGAGATGCGTTGCCGACATGATAATAATACTGGGATAGAGAGAAAGAAGGCTGGCACTGCCCCAATGCAGGAAAAACACAGTCCCTGCGCATGAAAACTGTGTGGCTCAAAACACGTGGAAATACAGCTGTCAAAATGTTGCCCTCAGGGTGCTCATCGATAGAGAACAGCACATCTATAGAACTTGATTGTAGAAAGTAGAAAATATGAGGCACTCACCGCAGTGGCAATAAAGAAATTAATTGATATTGATCTCGGTCTGTTTTGATGTGGATGATGCCAACGACCGTTTCACGCTACAAGCGTCCACTGCGGTGACTGCCTCGTATTTTCTACTTTCTACAGACATGATAATAATTTATCAGTACGAGCGATCGGAAGTAACGAGCGCTCGTCCCCACACATAGCTCCTTGTAAAAGGAGCAAACAAGCGGTCTCGTTAATCGGCGCTCGTTTAAACGGCCCAGGATGCGCCATATAAGCGGACTTTTAGTCTTTCTGCTAGTGGGTGGGGACCTATACATGACCGTCAACCCACTATTGGACTTATCTTCCCAGAAGTCAGCCATCTCATATTGTGCACTCAGGGGTTTACCCTTTGCTTTTGAGAGACTAGGTTTAATTGATGCTACACGTGGATGATGGGGATTACACTTAATTTTCCAGCATCTATAGGTCCTATCAGAGACTTGACTATCTCCTTGTTGAGAGCAGATGTCTCCCCCAGTTCACTGTCTCCTCTATTGGGATAATATATATATATGATCATTCCCCTGTGTATCTTTCAGTCTCCATAGGTCATCTTCCTCCTAGGGAATGGAATAGGAGACTGAATGAATGATGGTACATGATAAATGAATGATGATTCTTAAAGACCGAATGATAAATGTTTCTCGCATGGACTCCACACATGCGAGAAGTAAACTTACAGAGCAAATATAATACTTATTTGACATTAACTCCCTTTCTTCTGCAGTACCGTACCTCCTAGGCTTCTACATTCACGGCTCATAAAGTAAAAGGTTCGAAGGTAGTTAATAGCCCTGGGATCCATTTCAAAAAGCAATGTCTCAAACAAATCTCATCCTTTCTGCCACAAATTGTTACAATTTTAAAAAATCTACAATTTATTTTTTTTACTTTTGCAACAGGACAAGGCTTTAAAACCTTTAGTCCTTGTGATCTCAAAAAAATAATCAAAAGCTGGGACTCGACATAGACTTTTGTTTTGTAGTGCGTGATAGATCGCTGTTCATAGGAATGCATTAGGCAAGAGGTACACAGTCAAGTCACATTATTATGACCACCAGCTAATATCCAGAGTAACCGCCGTGTGCAGCACGGACAGCTGTTGGTCAGTCTAGAAGTGACTCAATAAGGGGCTGGTAGGTTTTCTCCGGTATCTGGAGTCATGCTGACTACAGTGCATCTCTCATTTGCTAGAGGGAGGATCCATAGAGCAAACAAAACAATGGAGGTGGTCCCACAGATGCCCAATTGGGTTCAAGTCTGGTGAATTAAGGGGCCAGGGAAGTACTTGGAAGTCTTGGTTGTGCTCTTCCAACCACTGTCGGACATTTCTAGTCATATGACATGTCACATTGTCTTGCTGGACGATTCCATCTGCCCCTGGAAAGATAAACAGCATGATGGGTGGACGTGATCTCCAACAATGGATTCATACCCAAATCCCTTCAGAGTGCCTTAAAAATTATTTTTGATCGGGCTCCTTTTGCATGAATTACTGCATCAATGCGGCATGGCATGGAGGCGATCAGCCTGTGGCACTGCTGAGGGGTTATCAATGTGGCGTGGCATGGAGGCGATCAGCCTGTGGCACTGCTGAGGTGTTATGGAAGCCCAGGTTGCTTTGATAGCGGCCTTCAGCTCGTCTGCATTGTTGAGTTTGGTGTCTCTCATCTTCCTCTGGACAATACCCTATAGATTCTTTATGGGGTTTAGGTCAGGCGAGTTTGCTGGCCAACCAGGCACAGTGATACTGTGGTTAGTAAACCAGGTATTGGTACTTTTGGCAGTGTGGGCAGGTGCCAAGTCCTGCTGGAAAATTAAATCAGCATCTCCATAAAGCTTGCCAGCAGAGGGAAGCATGAAGTGCTCTGAGGGTATGTTCACACGAAGTGTTTTCAGCCGTTTTTTTGGGATGTAAACGTCCCTAAAAACAGCTGAAAAATCGAAAGCAGAACGCCTCCAAACATCTACCCATTGATTTCAATGGGAAAAATGGAGTTCTGTTCTGACAGGGAGTTTTTTACGCGGCCATTTTGAAAAACGGACACGAAACAGAAGTGCATGTCACTTCTTCAGCAGTTTATGGAGCCATTTTTCATAGACTCTATAGAAAACAGCTCCAAAAACGTCCGTAAAAAACGCGAGTATGATTAGAAAACGTCTGAAAATCAGGAGCTGTTTTCCCTTGAAAATAGCTCCATATTTTAAGACGTTTTTTGTTAAGCGTGTGAACATACCCTAAAATTTCCTGGTAGACGCTGCGTTGACTCCGGACTTGATATAACACAGAGGACCAACACCAGCAGATGACATGGCCCCCAAACCATCAATGACTGTGGAAACTTCACACTGGACAGCAAGCAACTTGGATTGATGTCTCTCCACTCTTCCTCCAGACTCTGCGACCTTGATTTCCAAATGAAATACAAAATTGACTTTCATCTGAAAACAGGACTTTGGACCACTGGGCAACAGTGTTGGTCCACTGTGTTATATCAAGTCCTGCAAGGGGTTAATGTCCTAGAGATGTACCCAAGTTTATCTTGACTCTGATAACTTGCTACAGCGTGATATCACACAATAAAAGCCATTGAAAAGTTATTAAAAATGTCAAGTTAGTTTCTTGCCACTGTTTATTTAATGCGTTAAAGAGTCAAGATAAAGATGGCTACATCTGGATATGAAGCAGAGTTAGCAACATTATGAATCCATCTGAAAGAGGCCAAGGATTTTCTTGCCTACTCCTGTAACTGAAGCTATACCATTCAGCTTGTCCTGTCTGTACAGATGAATGGAACTTATTTTCAGTCACCGAAATTTCTGCAACTATCACATGTGAACTTCCTCTGGGGCCTTGTTCACACAGCTCAGATTTGCTGCAGATTTTTCAGGTATTTTTCAGCGAAAACCAGTAACGGAATTAAAACAGAAGAAATATATAACAGAAGGACTTATAGGTCTGCTCTCCTGGACTCAATTCTGGTTTTGGCTTAAAAAAATGCATGCAAAATCTGCAGATTCTCCACAGCATTTCCACAGTAATTCTGCAGAAAAATATGCATGGATTTTGAGGCAGATTTCCCTTCTACATTTTTCTTTTAAAACTTTTGTAACTAAAATTCCTCCTCTTTAATATTTATTTTACAAACAGATTTTTTTTTCTCGCACTCTCAGCAGGAAATTGTCCTTCTTTAACATCTCACAGAGCTGCAGACATGAATGCAATATTATGGTTACCTAATCCCTTTTGGTTTGGGGCCACATTTCCCACTGAGCTGTTAAACGTGGCATATTACCCAACCCTAACACATCTCTGAGTTTCAGCCCATTAAATACATGTATTTGTTCAATCTTGTGTAATTCACAACCTTCACAGTAAATTGCTAACACAAACCTTTCTTCTGGTGCTATAATTTGATCACATTAATGGATAAGTGTGTGAACTGCAGAAATTTCCATATCAAGGACAATTAATGATTTTGACCTGGAATCATCAAAGCCCTTTGCTGCCTTTAATATGAACCTATCATCACTTTACCAGCATCAGTGTATATTCAATTTGGAATAATATGATTCTGTAAATACAAGACTCAGCATGTACGATGAACACATGTAGCAGTGCTGAATTTGTCACTGTAAGGGGTTTTCAAAATTCATTTAAATAAAGCTTAAAGGGGTTTTCCATCCTAAGAATAGGCCATCAATAGCTGATGCGTCGGGGTCCGGCTCCTGGGACCCCCGCCGATCAGCTGTTTTAAAAGGAGTGCAGCGCTACTTCCCATTCATTTCTACCTACCCGCTGTGAATCGTCGTTATGCATTTAGTGGCGATTCACAGGTATTGCAGCCTTTTCTCTCATTCACTTCAATGGGAGAAGGCTACAATAACTGTGAATTGCCACTAAATGCGTGTTAAACATTCACAGTGAGCAAGAAGAAATGAAGGGGAAGCAGAACTCATAGGAAAGCTGCGGCCCATTCAAAATAGCGAATCAACGGGGGTCCTAGGAGTTGGACTCCGATGCATCAGCTGAGGATAGGCCATTAATTTTTATTGGCTCGAAAACCCCTTTAAAGTCGTTGTCCGGGAACAGGGCGTTTTTTCATACTGATGACCCATCCATAGGACGGGTCATCAGTATATGATTGGTAGGGGTCCGACATTCAAACTCCTAACCGATCAGCTGTTGCGACTGCCCCCGGGCATCGAATGTCCGTGTCGGAAGAAAATGGCTCTGGTTACAGTATAGCGGCCGTGCTACAGTATTCAAGTAAATAGGACCAGAGTTGCAGTACTGCAGCACAACCGCTATACAGTGTACGGAGCCATCTGCTTCCGACTCCAGCCACTGCATAACATCTGGTGGCCAGAAGCAGCCGGAACAGCTGCTCGGACCCACACCGATCATACACTGATGACCGATCCTGTGGATATATCGTCAGTATGAAAAACCGCTCCGTGCCCGGACAACCCCTGTAAGAGGGCCTGTCAGCTCTCCTGACATATCTGTTCTGGTAAATACTTGTATTCCACATACAATAACAAGTTTGGAGCATTTTTTTTTAGAACTTTGTGTTGTGCCAATCCTCTATTATTCCTCCTGGAAATGGATGTGTAAATTGACAACTGGGTGTTTCTATTACCTTTCAATTAGGATGTCCCTACACACTGTCATATTCTCCATACAAGGCTGACAATACCAGACTGCATAGGGACACACCCTTTTGACAATGGCAATGCCCAGTTGTTTATTTATTTATACATTTCCAGGAGGAATAATGGAGAATCAAGATTAATAGGAAATACAAGTATTTACCCCAAAAAAAAAAATGCCAGAAGAGCTGATAGGACTTTTTTTAATCATTGTATCCAAAGTTCTGACGTTTTCCAGAATATCTCCTTAACATTTTCAAGATCTCTACTTGATGTCAATGATTTGAATGTAAAATTTAAAATTTAGACAGAGCCAATATTTTTTACAGCTAAGAGTTTGCTCCATGGTATTTAGCCTAGATAAACCTCTGTGAGATAAATACATAAGCAACACAAATCTCTCTCCTGTCCTGATATTTTGCTACAATGTATCAATGTAGTTAAAATGTATCGGGCACTAAAGGTGGCCATACACTAGTGGTTTTGATCTTCCAATCAATAGATTTAGGGAATTATTGTCCATTGATTAGCGATTTTTGGATGAACGATCATGTTAAACCACGATCAACCCCCAAAATTAGTCTTGGACTCAATCTGACATGTTGGATTGTCAAGAAATCTTTGTTTTGCACAACCGACCACATGTAAAAAGCGTAAGTATAACGAGACAAAAAATTACCTCATGAAATGGGCGTTAAGCGTAACTTTTACCGTAACTGTATCTTGATGCACTCTATGACAATACGAAAAAAGTCAAATAAAATGTAACGGTTAAGAGTTTTAGGAATATGACGTTGTCCATCTTTTTGGCAAAAAATTATTACACGTCTGTTACCGTCGTCTGTTTTGCCAATTGACACCGATCCACTATGAATGATGAGTCTGCGATCATTCGGCCATTCAAAATCATTAATGTTTGGCCTTCTTAGGATTGGCTGTAATTGAAACAAAAAAGTATTTAAAACCCCTTTAACTCTTTAGGGCTGCATTATTTATGCTCCATGTTACTCTATGAACAGATCTACCTGCATTCCTAAGGAAAACAGTGAACAAAACATGACAATATCTTCATGAATTTTGATAATTTACAAACTCAATATGTTTTCTGACAGAGATAGGCTGGGTTCACACGACCACATTAACGTCCGTAATGGACGGACGTATTTCGGCCGGAAGTCCCGGACCGAACACAGTGCAGGGAGCCGGGCTCCTAGCATCATAGTTATGTACGATGCTAGGAGTCCCTGCCTCTCCGTGGAACTACTGTCCCGTACTGAAAGCATGATTACAGTACGGGACAGTTGTCCTGCAGAGAGGCAGGGACTCCTAGCATCGTACATAACTATGATGCTAGGAGCCCGGCTCCCTGCAATGAGTTCGGTCCGGGACTTCCGGCCGAAATACGTCCGTCCATTACGGACGTTAATATGGTCGTGTGAACCCAGCCATAGAATGCAAAAATTCTTTTGTAACAATTTTTTTTTTAGAGAAAATCGTATTTTATTAAGCTTCAGAGAATGTAAATAATTTCTAAATTGAATGGACAATTTGCAAGGATCTTCTGAAACTTATGGTCATCTGACTTTAATCTAAGTATCATTCTTAATGAACATTAAGTTATGATTAAGGTAAAATCAATAACAACTTCCCTGAGTTAAAAGTAAAGCTCCATCTTGGTGCCACTATAGAGAATAAATTAGGGAATTCCATAAACAGTTATGAGACGCAAGCGAAAATCTTTGTCGGGTTTGAGATTTGTGTCAAAGTAAACAGTTCACAGTTCAGCGAAAGTTGAAAATTCTCAGCAACTTCTTAGGGAGTGTTGTGTCAAATCAAGTAACACATGACACAATTCTGTGTATAAGACAGTGAGGCACCATCATGGTGCCATTGTGGTTGTACCTGCAGAGAGCTCAGTCAGTGGCAATGTGCACCAATGTGCCACAGCAGATTAAAATTAGAATTTGCCTGTGTTTCCTACCTTGCTTTTTATGTTCGGTCGTTCTAGATTTTTACCTGCTTAAAAGGGTTTTCCGGGATCTAAAAAAATCTAGCCGAAGTGGAAAATGTCATAAAACAATAAAAGAGCCATTACTCACCTAATAAATCCCCTGGCATTCCAGCGCATCCATTCTGGTGCTCCCCGCGGTCTTTATTTACTGTGCTGCAGCGATGACATACCCGTATACCACTGAGGCCAGTGATTGGCTGCAGCGGTTACGTGGGTATAAGGGCAGGTCTGTAAATAAAAAGCATCAGGAAGCATCAAAGCATCAGACCTAATATTAAAACTACCTGCCTAATATTGTGTAGGCACCACTCATGCCGTCAACTCTGACCCATCGAGGCATGGACTCCACAAGCCCTCTGAAGGTGTCCTGTGGTATCTGCCACCGAGGTGTTAGCAGCAGATATTTTAAATCCTGTAAATTGTGAGATGAGGCCTCCATGGATCTAGTTTTTCCAGCACATCCCACAGATGCTCGATCAGATTATGATCTGGTGAATTTGGAGGCCAAGTTAACACCTTGAACTCTTCGTTATGTTCCTTAAAGAGGCTCTGTCACCAGATTTTGCAACCCCTATCTGCTATTGCAGCAGATAGGCGCTGCAATGTAGATTACAGTAACGTTTTTATTTTTTTAAAACGAGCATTTTTGGCCAAGTTATGACCATTTTTGTAGTTATGCAAATGAGGCTTGCAAAAGTCCAAGTGGGTGTGTTTAAAAGTAAAAGTCCAAGTAGGTGTGTATTATGTGCGTACATCGGGGCGTTTTTAATACTTTCACTAGCTGGGCGCTCTGAAGAGAAGTAACATCCTCTTCTCTTCAGAACGCCCAGCTTCTGACAGTGCAGATCTGTGACGTCACTCACAGGTCCTGCATCGTGACGGCCACATCGGCACCAGAGGCTACAGTTGATTCTGCAGCAGCATCAGCGTTTGCAGGTAAGTCGATCTTACCTGCAAACGCTGATGCTGCTGCAGAATCAACTGTAGCCTCTGGTGCCGATGTGGCCGTCACGATGCAGGACCTGTGAGTGACGTCACAGATCTGCACTGTCAGAAGCTGGGCGTTGTGAAGAGAAGAGGATGTTACTTCTCTTCAGAGCGCCCAGCTAGTGAAAGTATTAAAAACGCCCCGATGTACGCACAAAATACACACCCACTTGGACTTTTACTTTTAAACACACCCACTTGGACTTTTGCAAGCCTCATTTGCATAACTACAAAAATGGTCATAACTTGGCCAAAAATGCTCGTTTTTTAAAAATAAAAACGTTACTGTAATCTACATTGCAGCGCCTATCTGCTGCAATAGCAGATAGGGGTTGCAAAATCTGGTGACAGAGCCTCTTTAAACTATTCATGATTTTATCGATTTATATTTGCAGTGTGGCACTGGCATTATCCTGCTGAAAAAGGCCACTGTGATTAGGAGATATTGTTGCCATGAAGGGGTGTACTTGGTCTGCAACAATGTTTAGGTAGGTGGTACGTGTCAAAGTAACATCCACATGAATGCCAAGACCCGAGGTTTCCCAGCAGAACATTGCCCAGAGCATCAAAGTGCCTCCACCATCTTGCCCCCTTCCCATAGTGGATCCTGGTGCCATTTCTTCCCCAAGAAAGAGATGCACACACCTTGTTGTCCATACCTGGCAGTCCATGGAAGAAGATGGCCTGGTCTGATGTAAAAGAAAAGGTGATTCATCAGACCAGGCCACCTTCTTCCATTGTTACATGGTCCAGTTCTGATGCTAACATGCCCATTGTAGGTGCTTTCGCAATAGAAAATGGTCAGCGTGGACAGTATAACCAATATGCAGCAAGCCGCAATGCACTTGTTTTCTGGCACCTTTCTCATAGTCGGCATTAACTTTTTCAGCAAATTGTGCTGCAGTAGCTCTTCTATGGGATCGGACCAGACAGGCTAGCATTCGCTCCCTACATGAATCAATGAGCCTTGGGTGCCCATGACCCTTTTGCCAGTTCACTGGTTGTCCTTCCTTGGACCACTTTTGTTAGGCACTAACCACTGCTTAGCGGGAACACCCCACAATATATTCTCACCTCTTGACAGGTGCCATTGGAATGGGATCAATGTTATTCACTTCACTTGGAAGTGCTTTTATTGTTATGGCTGATCGGTGTGTATAGATTTTGTTAATTGAATAGTAAGTTAACACCCTCTCCCCTCCATTTCCTGAAATGATTAATTTAGGTGTGCTGGTGAGTAGTAGTAGTAGTAGGGTAGCTTTGCTTTATTGCACTGTACCTGCACCATTCCAGTTTGTTTCATCTGTGACACAGGAAGAGCACATTGCACTGCCCAAAAAATTATTAGCATCTTTTCAGTGATGTGTATGACCAGTGTTCCAGTTTGTTGAATCTGTGACAAGAGCAGAGAGCTCCGCACTGCTATATAAATACATAATGTAACTTCTGTTCACTGTGATTTTCCTATTTCAGACATTTTGCTATTTCAGTGACACATTGCACTGCAGAATAAATTACTGTCAATTTGGTGCTTTGTACACGCGACATTTCAAGTTTTTCTATTCATCTGTGGCATGCGTAGAGAGCATGTCTACCCACTGGCGTAACTACCGTTGCAGCAGCTATAGCGGCTGCCACGGGGCCCACGGCATGAGGGGGCCAGTGCCACCCGGCCCGACATATATCATTATGACGCAGATACAATTAAACATTATTACAGAGCAGGGAGCTAGCAACTTACTAACTACAGGCCACATTAGGCCTGCAGCCTATAAGGAGAAGCGACAGGATATCTGCGTAGGCCGGCGTGATGATCATGCTGGCCTACGCAAGGCTCCCGTCACAGGGTGCTGAGGAGGCTGTGGAGCAGCTCCGTTCATCATGGGAACGGGGCTAGGTGAGTATAAGTTTTTTTTATTCATTTGGGATGGTATTATCTACAAGTGGGGGCTTCCGGAGCTGTGTGGCACTATCTACAAGGGGGAATATGTGGAACTATCTACAAGGGAGGATATGTGGCACTATCTACAAGAGGAGTTGTGTGTGGCACTATCTACAAGGGGGTATGTGGCACTATCTACAGGAGGCTGTGTGGCACTATCTACAGAGGTATGTCTTGGTGCTTTAAGTTTTTTTAATAACTGTTATGACTATTAAATAACATAATTAAGTGGTAACAAATGTTAAAATATCAGTGTGTAACTGTTTGTTACAATTTTCATAACCCTGTAACTGAAGGTTAATCAGAGTGCACTGGTGACCTAAGCTGTATTTTTACATTGCACACAGAACTGATAAATGTTCATTGTCGGGAGAGCTGGATATGGGGGTGGGGGGTTGTTGGTTGCGGGTGGAGGGGGTCCAGTCAAAAGTTTGCTATCGGGTCCAGTCTTTCCTAGTTATGCCCCTGCCTCTACCTCTAACTAGACGTCAGCTCACCTAGCTGTTTGCTGAGAGAATTGATAGGGTAGGGATTGAGAGCAGTAACAGCAGAGATCAACGTAGGGGCAGATTTGAAATTTGTCTGTGGGGTGGATTCACGGCAGATTTTGTTGCAGAAGTTTCTGCGACTTAAAATCAGTTCCATTCATCGGAATGAGGCTGTTTCTACAGCATGAGCATGGATTTCTGCAAGTTTCACTCAGATGAATAGAACTGATTTTCAGTCGTAGAAATTTCTGCATCAAAATCTGCTGCATGTGACTGCACCAGCTGGAGGAGTTGATACTGCAGGAGTGGAGGACCCATGCAAAATTTTAAAAGACGAGGAGACAAGAAAACAAGTAATGATGAGGATGATGATTACATTTCTAGCAATACCCATTTTAGAAGGAATGGTAAGAAAGATGCATGTGGTAGTGGGCTAAAGCTGCAATCACACATATAATTGTTGTAGCAGAAAAATCTGCTGCGTAAATTTACACCATTAATTCCTATGGGTGGAAACAACACACACATGGTTTAAATTTCTGCACAGTGTTATCTATATGTGTTGCAGACTTTGGATGCAGAACTTCATTGTAAATTTCAATGTGAAATTTCGAATCGAAATCCGCAACACAAATCCACAGCAAATTTTCCACAAAATCTGCAACAGTAATTCCACTTGCATTTTTTACTGCAGAATTAATGTTGTGAATTTTGTGGCATATTTTTATGCCATGTGTGAATCCTCCTAAAGGTGGCAATAGAATAGGCATGGTGGTGCTAGCCTCTTAATTTAAGTTTTAATAAAAGGTACCTTGCATAAATATTATTTTAGTATTTACTACTGATTGGGCAGCATTTATGATATGTGCAGATCTCTTTAACATGAAGCGTTATCATTATTTAAATGGTTCTCTAGAACCATGCACAATAGAACATGAAAGACTCTCAAAGTGCTCGAGGCTATGTTCACCTTCACACCCATATCTTTTTATGTTTCTAAGGTATCTAAAATTGAATAAAAAATGAAGCAACTTGACAGTAGGTCTTAATAAAAATGTCCTATTGTTTTGTGTCTAGAACTTCTATGCAGACCTATGTGTTTTCATGGTAACAGACTACAAACAAACCGTGTGTGGTCGCTTTTATCTGCCACATGCGTCTCACTTACATTTTAAATGTACAGTTAGGTCCAGAATTATTTGGACCGTGACACAATTTTCATGATTTGGGCTTTGCTGCCACCACATTGGATTTGAAATGAAACAACTGAGATGCACTTGAAGTGTAGACTTTCAGGTTTAATTCAAGGGGTTGAACAAAAATATCCTGTGAAACATTTAGAAATTGCAACCATTTTTCTGCACAGCCTCCTCATTTCAGGGGCTCAAAAATAATTGGACAAATTTACATTACCATAAATAAAATGTTGTTTTTTAATAATTTGTAGAGAATCCTTTACAAGCAATCACTGCCTAAAGTCTAGAACCCATGGACATCACCAGACGCTGGGTTCCCTCCTTTGTGATGCTTTGCCCGGCCTTTACTGCGGGTGTCCTCAGTTGTTGCTTGTTTGTGGGTCTTTCTGCCTTAAGTCTTAAGCAAGTCAAATGCATGGTCAATCGGGTTGAGATCTGGTGATTGACATGGCCATTGCAGAATATTCCATTTCTTTGCCTTAAAAAACTCCTGTGTTGCTTTCGCAGTATGTTTTGGGTCATTGTCCATCTGTCCTGTGAAGCGACGTCCAATCAACCTTGCTGCATTTGGTTGAATCTGAGCAGAAAGTTTATCCCTGAACACTTCAGAATTCATCCGGCTGTTTCTGTCTTCAGTCACATCATTAATAAACACTAGTGACCCAGTGCCTTTGGCAGCCATGCATGCCCATGCCATCACACTGCCTCCACCATGTTTTACAGAGGATGTGGTGTGCTTTGGATCATGAGCGGTTCCAAGTCTTCTCCATACTTTCTTCCTCCCATCATTCTGGTACAGGTTGATCTTAGTTTCATCTGTCCAAAGAATGCTGTTCCAGAACTGGTCGGCTTCTTTACATGTTGTTTGGCAAAGTCTAATCTGGCATTTCTATTTTTGGGGCTGATTAATGGTTTGCACCTTGTGGTGAACCCTCTGTATTTGCTCTCATGAAGTCTTCTCTTTATGGTAGACTTAGATAACGATACACCTACTTCCAGGAGAATGTTCTTCACTTGGGTAGATGTTGTGATGGGGTTTTTCTTCACCATGAAACGGATTCTGCGATTATCCACCACTGTCTTCCGTGGACGTTCAGGCCTTTTGGAGTTCACGAGACCACCAGTGCGCTCTTTTTGATTTGTGCGCACTGTTGATTTGGCCACTCCTAACATTTGTGCTATCTCTTGGATGGAATTCTTTTTTTTTTCAGGCTAACGATGGTCTGTTTCACTTGCATTGAGAGCTCATTTGACCTCATGTTGTGGGTTCACAGCAACAGCTTCCACATGCAAATGCCACAACTGGAATCAACTCCAGCCCTTTTACCTGTTTAATTGATGATGGATTAACGAGGGAATAGCCCATGCAGCCCATTAAATAGCTTTTGAGATAATTGTCCAATTACCTTTGGTCCCTTGAAAAGGAGGGAGCTACATATTAAAGAACTGTAATTCCTAAACCCTTGCTCAAATTAGGATGAACTAAAACAGAGAAAAAGAGACACGGCGCCACATAGTGCAAATTAACATGGTACACAGAGAGAGCAAGATAAACACAGTTAGTGCTCACCTGAATAGCCTGATGAAGACGCAGGTCCGGCGTTGAAACGCGTAGCTTGTCTATCTATTTATCTTTACATTAAACCTTGAACATTGTTCATTTCAATCTACATTAACAGCAGCGCCACTGTGGTCCTTTTTTCTACTCTTTTTTTTCCAATCAAATTAGGATGTGAATACCCTCAAATTAAAGCTGAGAGTCTGCACTTTAAGCCCATATTGATTATATAACTGTATATTCAATATGTTTTGGTATACAGCTAAAATGCCAAAACATGTGTCACTGTCCAAATAATTCTGGACCTAAATGTGTGTAGTGGACAGATAGAAGGGAGTATGACTGCAGGATTAGACTACACAGTGTTTGGTATCTGGAGACATACAGCTCTGCATAGGAGCTGTAGAAACAAAGCGAATAAATAATAATGTAGTTGTGAAGATGGACATAGCCTGTAGATAGATATTCTATCTAGGTTGTATTTATAAATGGAGAGGAGCAGCACTTTTGAGACAAAGAAGACAGTGCCAGTTGATCAAGGGTAACACGCAGTAAAATAAAGAGCATTTGCAGCACTTCAAGAGATTCCAATGAAGAAAAGCACAGTTTACTCATCTAAATTCAATTAAACATTTCAGCCTCACATTTCTTTCTTTAAAGCAATGTGATACATATAGTAGGAGGTATTTAACCCCTTCCCGACATTTGTCGCATGGATACGTCATGGAAAGCTAGTGCTTCCAGCATTTTGCCGTATCCATACGACAAATGGATGACACGGGCTCAGAAGCTGAGTCAGTGTCATCATCCCCGGATGTCAGCTGTATGTTACAGCTGACACCCTGGGGTAATGGCGGGGACCAAAGTTTGCTCCAATTCCCGACATTAACACCTTAAATACAGCGGTCAAAAGCGATCGCTGCATTTAAGGGGTTTGCAGCTCATCAGCAATTTCATTGCCGGGGTGCCGGTGGCTGCAAAGGCAACCGGAGATTTAACTCTAGCCTCCCGATATGCCTAGTACAGAATCCTGTGACGTAAGGACCTCCGCTGCGCTCCGGAAGCAGGAAGGTAAGTACTGTCAGTTACTATAGTAACAGGGCCCTGTGGCCCCAGTTACTATAGTAACTTTTTATTGATGTGGTTCGGTAGGGCACGGGCCCCCTGGCTTCGGGGCTCGGTCGCAATTGCGACTGCTGCGACCCCTATAGCTACGCCGCTGTTCGCATGGTACTCTTTCACTCCTGAGCCTGGTCGAATGTCCAGTCAAAAGATTAGGGCCACATGTAGGGTGATTCTAAAACCGGGAAACACAGCATAATAATTGGAGAGCTGTCTTGTTATGGTGGCCCAAGCTGGGCACCACATATTGGCATAGCTATAGAAAAAATCCCATTTTAACTAATTTCTGAAAAACACTTGCAGGGTTAACATGCTCACTCCACCCCTAGGTGAATACCTTGAGGGGTGTAGTTTCCAAAATGGGGTCACTTCTGGGGGTTTCCACTGTTTTGGTCCCACAGGGGCTTTGTAAATGTGACATAGTGACCAGAAACCAATCCAGAAAAATCTGCTCCAAAAGCGAAATGGCACTACTTCCCTTCTGAGCCCTACTGTGTGCCCAAACAGCAGTTTATGACCACAAATGGGGTATTGCCGTACTCGGGAGAAATTGCTTTGCAAATTTAGGGGTTCTTTTTTTTTCTTTATTTGCTGAGAACTTTAAAAATTTTGAGCTAAAGCTACGTTTCATTGAAATAAAATGATTTTATTTATTTTCACTGCCCAATTCTAATAAAATCTATGAAACACCTGCGGGTGTCAAAATGCTCACTGCACCCCTAGAATTATAATTCAAGGTGTAGTTTCGTGAATGGAGTCACTTTTGGAGAGTTTCCACTGTACTGGTTCCTTAGGGGCTTTGCAAAAACGAGATGGTGTCGAGAAACCAATCCAGAAAATCTGCGCTCCAAAAGCCAAATGGCGCTCCTTCTCTTCTGATCCTTGTCGTGTGCCCAAACAGCCGTTTATGACCACATATGGGATGTTTCCGTACTCCAGAGAAGTTGCTTTACAAATGTTGGGGTGCTTTTTTTCCTTTATGTGTTGAGAAAATTAAAAATTTTGACCTAAAGCTACGTCTTATTTAAGGAAAAGGATTGTTTTTATTTTCACTGCCCAATTCTAATAAAATATATGAAACACCTGTGGGGTCAAAATGCTCACTACACCACTAGATGAATTCCTCAAGGGCTGTAGTTTTCCAAATGGGTCACTTTTTGGACGTTTTCACTTTTTTGGTCCCTCAGGGGCTTTGCAAATGTGACATGGCCTCCGCAAACCATTCCTGCTAAATTTGAGCTCCAAAAGCCAAATGGCGCTCTTTCCCTTCTAAGTCCTGCTGTGTGTCCAAACAGCAATTTTCTTTACAAATGTTGCGGTGCTTTTTCTCCTTTAGTCCTTTTGGAAATGAGAAAAAATTAGCTAAACCTGCATTTTCTTGGAAAAAAATTACATTTTCATTTTCACGCCCTATTTTCAATAATTTCTGCAAAACACTTGTGGGGTCAAAATGCTGACTATACACCTAGATAATTTCCTCAAGGGGTACAGTTTCCAAAATGGGGTCACTTGTGGGGAGTTTCTACTGTTTTGTCCCATCAGGGGCTTTGAAAATGTGACATGGCCTCCGCAAACCATTTCTTCTTTAGTCCTTGTCGAAATGAGAAAAAAATTAGCTAAACCTACATTTTCTATGAAAAAAATTTGGTTTTCATTTCTATGGCCTACTTCGAATAATTTCTGCAATAAATCTGTGGGGTCAAAATGCTCACTATACCCCTAGATAATTGCTTCTGAACAATTGTCCATAATTGGATATATAAGCTGACATGCGAAATGGACTCCTTATAACGCAGATAATATAGGGCCTTTATACAGTGGGACTATATGAGCTTTTTGTAAAAATATTTTTTACATGTTTATATGCTAATTGCACCATGTGATGTAAATTACAC
Source organism: Rhinoderma darwinii (assembly GCF_050947455.1). Classification (NCBI taxonomy): domain Eukaryota; kingdom Metazoa; phylum Chordata; class Amphibia; order Anura; family Rhinodermatidae; genus Rhinoderma; species Rhinoderma darwinii. The sequence goes on from NC_134690.1 coordinate 65,283,554, forward strand.
CATGTGGATTAAATACCCCCTACAGCATGTATCGCATTGTTTATAAAGGCACTGTGGGCCTGAGTTCACACGGGGCGGATACTCTGTGTAAAAGCACGCAGCGTATCCACCCTGTGCACCGCAGGGAATTCCGGGCAAAAAACAGCACTGAACTATGTTGCAGTTTTTCGCCCAGAATGTCCGTTGTAGAAAACTGCAGCACTTAGCCGGCCTGCTAATGGGCCGGCCTCCTGGGATGACCTTTCATCCCAGAAGACCTCTGCAGCCTGTGATTGGCTGCAGCGGTCACATGGGATGAAACAAAATCTAGGGAGGCCATCCTGGAGGAAGAAACACAGAATCCTGGGTAAGTATAAGATTTTTTCTTTGTCTGAATTGCGTTTTTTTGCGGCAGAATTGCTGTGAACCGCCGCAAAAAAATGCAACAACTGCTATTTGTTGCGGGTTTTACCTCCCCATTGAATTTCGCACTGCAAGTCAATCTCTGAGCGTTTTTTTCCGCTCACTATTTACGCAGCGTGTGGATGAGATTTGTTTTATCGCATACACTTTGCTGCTACTGCGTCTGTGTATGATGCAGATTTTCCGCAAACTAATTAAATTGCGGAAAATCAGCAGTATTTTATGCAACGTGTGAACAGAACCTGGGGCTGAAACGTTGCATTGAATATGGATGAATAAACTGCACTTTTTTGTATTGGAAGCCCAGCTTCTGCAACTGCTTTTTATTTTACTCCCTCCCTCTCTCAATATATATGGTGCTGAACATATATGCCGCATTAAGTTTTTTTGCAGGAATATCAGTATATTTATGTTGCACAGAAATAAATTGTGATTTTAGATTGTCACCTATGATGAAGATTTAACATCAAGTAATTCATGCTGTTTATTTTTGTTTGTTTTTTACAATAAGGTTTTTTTTCGTTAAGTTGATCTTATTTTTGACCTGGGAAAATCAGAGAACCTTCAACTGTGACTTTGATCAAGCAAGAAATTGCCAATAGCCTTTAATCTAAATCCTATAAAGTTCTACACCGATCTGAGGAGCTGAACTTCACTGTGTGCATCCATTGTAAATAACTACTTCTCCGGCTAAAAAGCTCTGTAAAAAGCAACGCATAATGAAAGCAGCATTTTCAAGGCCTAAGGCCATAGTATATTTTATAAAAAAAACAATCACTGCAACATAATAATGTGTGAAATTTCCTTTATGTTCCTCTTGCTAGTAAGTAAATTCACGGATATATTGTATACATTAAGAAAAGTATCACACTGTAAATGGAAAGAAAATTTAAATTAATGTTAAATCAAGACTAAATAAATACATTGACCATTATTTGAGGTCTTGGAAATAACTAAGTATCAGTATCAGCTGTCTCTGTAGCTTGAAGAAGGGGGATTTAACACCCCGAAATGCCTGATACATTAGGTAGTCATATTTAATCCCTTGGCAGCCTGTAACGCCTGTAATGATTCTTTTTTTTTTCATTTTTACATTATTTAAAAAATGAGGAAAATGAGACAAGCTTTTTGTTTTTTACTTCCGATATTTTTTTTTCCTATATTCCTTTAACTAATTTTTAATCATTTTTTTGGGGGGGACTTAAAAAAATGATTGTTGGATCACTGGTATATTACACTGCAATACTTTTTGCCGGCTCCTATTAAGCCCAGCCACTTGCAAGAGCACCAAGATGGCAGACATGGGGGCCTTTATTAGGCCCCCAGGCTGCCATGACAACCGTTAGCACCCCGCAATAGAGTGGAGGGTTTCTATGGAATGACATAAGAGGGCCCCCCTCTGTCAAATTGCATAGAGGCCGCGGTTGCTATTGATCACGGCACATAAGTGGTTAAACGCCCGGTATCCGAGTTAGCTCAGATCCTAGTCATTAGTGCGAGGTGTCGGCTGTAATATAAAGCTGACAACCGTGATGTATGGAGCAGGCTCAGCTGGTGATCCCAAATCATCAAACATTGATAGCCTATCCTAAGTCTTAGAAAACTTTTTAACCCCTTGGCGACGCAACTATTTTTCACTTTTTCATTTTAGTTTTTCCCTTCCTGCCTTCCAAAAGTCATAATGTTTATATTTTTCCATCGACAAAGCCGTAAGAGGGCTTGTTTTTTGCAGGATGAGGTTTAATTTTTAATATCACTATTTAAAGTGCCATATAATGCACTGGGAAACTGTAAAAAAAAGGTCTTTGTGAGATGAATTGGAAGAAAGTTGCGATTCCTCAATTTGTTTTTTGGAGTTTGTTGTTACGGCGTTTGGTAAAAATGACATGTTAGCTTTATTCTGCAGGTCAATGGCGATACCAGATTTATATATATTTTTTAATATTATGTATTACCTCTACAATGAAAAAACAATTTGTTAAAAATGTTTATTACTTTGTGTCGTTATATTCTGAGAGTCATAACTTTTATTTTTCTGTCGAATTAATGATGTGAGGGCTTGTTTTTTGCGGGACAAACAACTTTATTGATCACTTCATGTCGCACTTTTGTTGGGGGAAAGTAAGGTAACAAAAAACAGCAATTTTGGAGTTGTGATTATTTTTCCTATGGCGTTCGTCCAGCAGGTTAAATAACCTGATATTTTAATAGTTTGGACTATTATCGATGCAGCGATACCAGTTATGTTTACTTTCCTTATTTTTTTACATTGCTTTAGGAGAAAAATGTCTAAAGAGGTTTTTTTGAACTTTTAATATAAGGCATTCATCTAGGGTTGTAGTGGGGATTTTGGCACCACAGGTGTTAACCCAAAGTTAACAGGCAGTGGATGTTGCAGAGTGAAAAATTGACATTTTTTCACGGATATGACATTTCAGTGCCTAATATGTTGTGCCCAGCTGGAACTACTGGAGACCCAAACCCCATGAATGTTTTCCTGGGTACGGCAATACCAAGTGGTAGATCCCCATGGGTCCATTATGGGTGGCCGCCTGGGGCCCAAGGCTCCCGGGGGGCCCATGGCTGCCAAAGACCACATCTTAGTTTTAGCATGTTTTTGACGCGAATCGTGACAAAAACAGCAACAAAACTGAAGGCCCCTGGAATCAATTGTATCCGCGTCCAAAGGACGCAGATACAATTGACATCACTGGCAAGGCAAGGGAACCGTTGGTTTCCTTGCCCAACAATCTGCTTTTTTTTATGCAGGTGGCACGAGGACGTTGGCGTGATGACGTCATCGCACCGCTTGCATTGTTCCGCTGGATGAGGCCTGGTCAGGAGAGACCAGGCCTGCATCATCGAAGAAGAGGACTGTGCTGGAACGGGGAGAGGTAAGTCTATCTACAGGAGGGCTGCGTGTGCGATTTCTACAGGGGGGCTGTCTGGCACTTTCTGCAAGGTAGATGGTGCTTTCTACAGGGGGGCTGTTTGGCGCTATCTACAAGGGGGTGTTTTTGACACTATCTACAGGGGGATGTGATGCTATCTACAGAGGTGTGTGTGGCGCTATCTACGGGGGGTGCTATCTACATGGGAGACTGTGTGTGGCGCTATCTATAGGGGGGTGTGTGACACTTCTTCAAAGGGGCTGTGTGGCGTTATCTACAGGGGGCTGTGTGGCGCTATCTACAGGGGGGCTGTGTGGCGCTATCTACATGGGCTGTGTGGAGCTATCTAAAGGGGGCTGTTTGTGCCGCTATCTAGAGAGGGCTGTGTATGGGGCTACCTACAGGGAGCTGTGTGTGGCGCAATGTACAGGGGGCACTGTGTATGTGGTGCTTTACTTTACAGTGTTTGACACAATTATATTCTTGGACACAGTGTTTGGTACTATTTAATTCAGGGGCGCAGTTTATGGTGCTATTATATTTAGGGGCACAGTGTGAGGCACCATGAGAATTTGGTGTGGAAATGTTGGAAAAATTACGAGCCGAAGACATTTTAGTGGCAAATTCTGCATAAATGGTTCATGGCCGGGACAAGTCATCATAAAGTCTGGACCAGATGGAGAAGAAAAGAGGAGAAAAAACTACTAGAATCTGAGAAGTCACCTGTGAGTCACTGGATTTATAGAGAATCTGTCACCTCTCCTGACATGTTTATTATAGGAAATCCTAATATTTCCCAAATAGTATTTATGAAGTCGAGGACTGATAGACAAATGGGTGTTACCATTCCCCTTGTCAGGAGGATGTGTCTCTGCACAGTGTGATACTGTCAGAGATGGTTGGCGACTGTCAATATGTAGGGACACAGCCCTTTAACAAGGGGAATCATAACCACCATTTGCTAAAGCTTGCACAAAAAGGTAGTGTTAACAATAGTTACGGCACGGCAGGGTGGCCCAAGTTTGGGTAACAGCCCAGGGCCTATGGTCTACTTAATCCGCCACTGACAATACCCTACATGTGGCCGTAATCTGCTGCCTGAAAACACTGCAGGGCTCAGAGGGGAAGGACTGGTAAGTGACATTTAGGACCCACTGTAGATAGTGCCAGACACAGCCCCCCTGTAGATAGCTCCACACACAGTCCCCTGTAGATAGCTCCACACACAGACCCATGTACATAGCGCCAGACACAGCCCCCTGTAGATTGCTCCACACAGCCCCCCTGTACATAGCGCCAGACACAGCCCCCTGTAAATAGCTCCAGATACAGCCCCCCTGTAGATAGTGCCACGTACAGCCCCCTGTAGATAGCTCCACAGACAGCCCCCCAGTAGGTGCCACATTGCCGCCAGAGCGGTATAGGTAGCCGGTCCTACTGCTGCCACTCTCCGCTCTGCTTTGACGTCACTCACCGTCAGAAGAAGGCAGGAGTCTTGCAGCGGCGTTCTCACTGGTGTCGATGCCGGCCCGGGAGTGAACCAATCCAGTCACCTGACCAGTGAGGTCAGATGACAGGTCAGGTGACTGGACTGGTCCACTCCCGTGCCGGCATCGATACCAGTGAGAACACCGCCGCAAGACTCCTGCCTTCTTTTGATCGCTGCTGCAGTCATCTGGCATGCAGGGCGCCTGTCAGCAGCGATCAGCTGTTTTGATACAGCTGCAGCGCCCAGCGGGACATTTTTCAGACCGCCCGGGATGGCGGGACAGCGGTGAGAAACCGGGACTGTCCCGCCGGATCCGGGACGGTTGGGAGGTATGGTTTAACACTGTTGTATTGCGTGTAGACACCAGAAACAGCGATTACCCCATTTTTTGGAGGGCTTTATTTTTAACGGCATCCATCAGGCGGTAAAAACAACATATTCACCTTATTCTACTGGTTGATACGATTACGGCGATACCAAATTGATATGTTTTGTTTTATGTTTTACCACTTTTATTAAAGTCATAACTTTTTTATTTTTCCATCAATTTAGAGGTGTGAGGGCTTTAATTTTGCAGGGTGAGCTGTAGTTTTTACCGATACCATTTTGGGGTACATGCAACTTTTTGATCACTTTTTATTCCTTTTTTTGGAGAGCTAAGGTGACCAAAAATCAGCAATTTGCATGGTTTATATATTTAATTATTTTTATGTCGTTTACCAAGAAGGTTAAACGCTGTATTGTGATATTTTGGATTTTTACTGACGCGGTGATACCAGTTATGTTAACTTTTATTTTTTAACATTGCTTTAGGGAAAAAATGGGAAAAGGGGGGTTTTTTGAACTTTTAATATTTTTATTTTTTGGAACATTATAAAAATCTTTATTTAACTGTTTTTTACTTTTTAATTAGTCCCCCTAGGGGACTAGAAGCAGCGATCGTTGTATCGCTTGCATGATATACTGCAATACTAATGTATTGCAGTACATCGTGATTCTGACAGTCTCCTAACTAAACCTAACTACAGTCCTCGACACTAGCTTCCCTGACGCTAATCTAAATACATTTCTTGACTCTAATTTCCCTGATATTAACCCTAGCTAAATGAAATAATAAACTATATATAAATATGGGGTACACAATGAAGTGTATGGGGGTACGGAAGGGGATCAGGCAAAGATCTAGCAAAATGAAAGTCTCATATACACCTGCTCATACTTACCGAGAACTCCCTGCTTCTGTCTCCAGTCCGGCTTCCCAGGATGACGTTTCAGTCTAAGTGACGGCTGCAGCCAATCACAGGCCAATAACAGGCTGCAGCGGTCACATGGACTGCCGCGTCATCCAGGGAGGTCGGGCTGGATGCCGAAGGAGGGACGCGTCACCAAGACAACGGCCGGTAAGTATGAATTTCTTTGACTTTCACAAGTGAAAGTGCTGTCCCTTCTCTCTATCCTGCACTGATAGAGAGAAGGGAAGCACTTTTACCGCAGTCCGCAGCGGCTAGTCCGCATCAATTTACTGCACATTTTGTGCAGATCCGCAGCAGAATCTGCAACGCAGATTCTGTGCGGCATTGATGCGGACAGTTGCGGAGGAAATCCGCCACGTGGGGGCATGCCCTTAAATCCTTGACATCCCCTTGAAACGGAATGTGTCACATTGAACATGTAGAATGATCTTCTAGCAGCATGTTAAAGAGCAGGAGGAGCTGAGAAGATTGATGAATAGTTTTGTGAGATTCAGTATAACTTATAATTTATTGATATAAACCTCTACTCATTCAAGCCTTAGGAGTCCAGTGGGCGTATACAAGGAACACAAGGACTCCTGAGCCCAGAATGAGCACAGGTTTAGATCAATAAATTACGGGTTTTACTGAATCTTTTCCCGCAAAACTATTTATCAATCTGCTCAGCTCCTCCGACTGTATAACATGATGCATGCAGACAGGACTGTTTTTTAAACGTGACAGGTTCAATTTTCTGATTACAAATCCTATATTTACACCTGAGCAGCTAAACTTTGCACTAATTAGTTATCCTCTCCGGAATACTCTGAGTGAGAATGTCTAAGACCTGCTCTTCATATTTCCACATTTTACAGGATCTGTAAGAATGTTTGACTCTTACCTCTACCGCTTGTCTCCCAGATATAGTAGAATTCCCCATAAACAACATCCCAGGTGTACAGCCGTAATAAGAATGAAAGAATCATCAGGATACTGTGGATTTCATAACCAATCATCTTCTGAAAGAACAGGAATCGCAGCTTATACACTAATACATTATGTCATTACTATTCCATGAATACCTCCATGGAGACCCCAGCGTTTGTAAGCATATCTATTTATTTTCACAGTATGCGATATGAAGAAAAACATAATGTGCATGGGTGACCTTTACTCCCTTATATATAACATGATTCAGTGTAAAATGCCTGGTAAAAACAGCACAGGAGACCTTAAAGGGGTCGTCTAGCCACATATATTTTTTTTTACAAAAAGCTTGCATTGCTATAAAAAAAACAAGAGACGTAATACTGACCTTTCCAATCCCCTGCTGCTCCAGAGCCAACACTTCCTGTCCTTCCTGTTCCAGCGATGACGTGTCAACATAATAAGTGACTGTGCAAGCCAATCACTGGTTGTGTCATCAGTGGTGTCAACACATCACCGCTACAGCCAGTGCTTGACTGCAGCGGTCACATGGTATGCTGACATAAAAAAAAACAAAAAAAAACTTGAGGACAGCATCCGTATGGCAAAGGTGTACAAGTGTTTTATTAACACATCCCAATAACAAAGTACTAGCACTTTTACACCTTGGCCATACGGATGCTGTCCTCAAGTTTTTTGCAATCAATTGATTGTCCAGAAGGGATCTCTGGACTTGGAATTAGAATCCTACCGTAATCGAGTGGAGATATTCCGACCAAGTGAGTGCTGTGGATAACCAGTTTACCATATGGTATGCTGACATGTCATCTCTGGAGCAAGATGAATTGAGACCGTCAGGGGAACCGGTAAGCCAAGGGCGTAACTAGGAAAGACTAGGCCCCATAGCAAACTTTTGAGTGCCCTCCCTCTCCTCGCTACAACACACAGCCCCCCTAGTAGATAGTGCCCCCTGTAGAATGTGCCATACAGCCCCTGTAGATTGTGCCATACAGCCCCCCTATAGACAGTGCTATACAGCCCCCCCATAGACAGTGCTATACAGCCCCCTGTAGACAGTGCTATATAGCCCTCACTGTAGACAGTGTCACACCCCACTTGTAGATAGTGCCCCCACCTCCCCCTTGTAGATAGTGCCATACAGCCCCCCTCTAGATATCGCCATTAAAGCTCCCCCTATAGATAGTGCCATACAGCTTCCCCTGTAAATAGCGCCATATAGCCCCCTGTAGATATCTCCATAAAGCACCCCCTGTAGATAGTGCCATACAATCCTCCTGTAGATAGCGCTATTCAACTCCACTGTAGATAGCGCTATACAGCCTCCCTGTAGATAGCGATATACCGCCCTCCAGTAGAAAGCACCATACAGCCCCCTGTAGATATTTCCATTAAGCTCCCCTGTAGATTGCGCCATACAGCTCCCCCTGAGATAGCGCCATACAGCCCCCTGTAGATAGAGCTATATCGCACCCCTGTAGATATCGCCATAAAGCCCCCCTGTGGATAGTGCCATACAATCCCCCTGTAGATAGCACTATACAACCCCACTGTAGATAGCGCCATACAGACCCCCATGTAGATAGCTCCATACAGACCCCCATGTAGATAGTACCATACAACCCCCCTGTAGATAGCGCCATACAATCCCACTGTAGATAGCACTATACAACCCACTGTAGATAGCGCCATACATACCCCCATGTAAATAGTGCCATACAACACCCCTGTAGATAGTGCCATACAACTCCCCTGTAGATAGCACCATACAGACCCCCCTTTAGATAGCGCCATACAGCCCCCCTCCTGCAGATAGAGCCATATAGTGACCCAAAACAAATAAAATAAAAACTTCATACTCACCTAGGCCCCGTTCCCACGATGAACAGAGCGAATCAACGCCGACGGGAACAAATTTTTGTTTTACTAATGGGACTTTTTTATTTTTAATTGTATTGCTTAGGAACACCTAAGGGCATACCTAACAGGAATTCTACGGGACAGCCCTGGGGACCTTTGTAAAGCCCAGGGATGATCCTTAAAACTGTCAGCCCCGGCCCGGCGATCACTATCACCCCATCCTCCCTTGTGATGTCGTAATTGCTATTGATCACAGCATCACAGGGTTTAAAAAGCCAAAATAAGAGTTTTCTCCAACCTCGGCCATAGCTATCCAAAAAATCACAGCAGCGTAAATGTATGGCAAAAACATTGTGTGGAATTTGTTCTGTGATGACAATATTTAGAATACTATTTCTGGGTGCATTGTTGATTTGCAATTTGGCGTGAATTTGACCTACAACTATCTCTCTTTACTTTATTAAAGGGGTTTTCAAGTTGTATTTAAAAAAAAAAAAGAAGCTTATTCATCGTATAAGTCATGCAGCTTTAGGCCTCGTGCACGCGGCCGTGCCCGTAATCCCAAAGTATGGGAGCACGGCCTATAAAATACGAAAAGTAGCACATGCTCCACATGCTCCATGATTCCCGGCATGGTTCTATGGTACGGACACCTATCCGTAGCTATACGGAAAGGTGTCCGCGCCCAATAGAACCGAATGGGTCCGTAATTGCGGACTGTATTGCGGTCCGCAATTACAGAGATTTTTTACGGTTGTGTGCATATTATACTTTATGCTTGAATTCACCAATGTCACAATCTCTGGTTGCTTTCGGTGAATGGAACATTCTTCTTTACATCCAGAGGCTGAAAACCTTTCCTGACCATGTCCATGTTGAATAAATTTGTCAGAGCTCACCCTTGAACATCATCAGGACAGGTTTTTATTCTCCAGATGCAAATTTTTATTATACAGGGTGGGGCATTTATATGGATCCACCTAAATAAAATGGGAATGGTTGGTGATATTAACTTCCTGTTTGTGGCACATTAGTATATGGGAGGGGGGAAACTTTTCAAGCTGGGTGTTGACCATGGCGGCCATTTTTAAGTTGGCCATTTTGTATCCAACTTTAGTTTTTTCAATGGGAAGAGGGTCATGTGACACATCAAACTTATCGAGAATTTCACAAGAAAAAAAATGGTGTGCTTGGTTTTAACGTTACTTTATTCTTTCATGAGTTATTTACAAGTTTCTGACCACTTATAAAAATGTGTTCAAAGTGCTGCCCATTGTGTTGGATTGTCAATGCAACCCTCTTCTCCCACTCTTCACACACTGATAGCAACACCGCAGAAGAAATGCTAGCACAGGCTTCCAGTATCCGTAGTTTCAGTTGCTGCACATCTCGTATCTTCACAGCATAGACAATTGCCTTCAGATGACCCCAAAGATAAAAGTCTAAGGGGGTCAGATCGGGAGGCATTTCTTCTGCGGTGTTGCTATCAGTGTGTGAAAAGTGGGAGAAGAGGGTTGCATTGACAATCCAACACAATGGGCAGCACTTTGAACACATTTTATAAGTGGTCAGAAACTTGTAAATAACTCATGAAAGAATAAAGTAATGTTAAAACCAAGCACACCATTGTTTTTCTTGTGAAATTCTCAATAAGTTTGATGTGTCACATGACCCTCTTCCCATTGAAAAAACTAGTTGGATACAAAATGGCCGACTTCAAAATGGCCACCATGGTGAACACCCAGCTTGAAAAGTTTCCCCCCTCCCATATACTAATGTGCCACAAACAGGAAGTTAATATCACCAACCATTCCCATTTTATTTAGGTGTATCCATATAAATGGCCCACCCTGTACATTGAATCCAGAGACGGAGAAAGTCGAGAACAGCGTCAGCTTTATAGACAGTGAATGAAGCGGTAGTGCACGTGCGTGACTGCAGCTCCATTTAAACGGGGGTCACAGGATCCTCGTTCTCGTGAATGGATGGGTCCCAGAGGGGGGCCCCCAGCAATCATATATTTATCAACTATTCTGTGGATAGGTGAGAAATGTTTTTTGACTATCTCCTTTAAAGGGATTTTCCCATGAAAGACATTTACGACATATCCACAGGATATGTCATAAATGTCAGATAGATGCGGGTCCCACCTCTGGGACCTGCAACTATCTCTAGAACGGGTCTCAGAAACCCTGTTCTAGCTTTTAGTGCTCACGCTGCTTCCCGGCCACTTACTGATTACATGGTCGGGAGTTACGGAAAAAGCTTAGCTATGCGGTTTCCGTAACTCCCATAGAACTGAATGGTAGTTACAGAAACTGTGTAGCTCGCATGCAATGCTGCTTCCTTATCTGCCATTTACTACTATTAATTGCCTGGTGAACGCAGTATAAAAAAAAAACACACAAAAACACAGGCGAAAATTATTTTTTTTCCATTACCCCCAACAAAAAATTCAATAAAAGTTAATCAATAAATCCCATGTTCCCCCAAAAGGATACCAATGAAAACTACATCTCATCCCCGCAAAAAACAAGTCCTCATATGGCGACATCGACATACAAAATAAAAAGTTCCGGCTCTTGAAAGCGGCTATGCAAAAACAGATCATTTTTGTTTAAAAGTGTTTTAAAAGTAAAACATAAAAAGAACTATACATATTTGATATCGCTGTAATTGTACTGACCCATAGAATAAAGTTAACCTGTTATTTACACCGCATAGTAAACAGCATAAATTTGAAACGTGAAAAAACAATGCTGGAATAGTTGGGTTTTTTTCAATTCCTTCCCTAAAAAAATGAATAAAAGATAAGCAATATATACACCCAAAATTTGTGTAATTTAAAAATACAACTCGTCCCACAAAAAACAAGTCCTCATAAGGCTATAGCGACATAAAAATAAAAAAGTTATGACTCTTGCAAGGCGGGAGGAAAAAACGAAAAAAAAAAACCCTTGGTCCTTAAAGGAACAGTGTCGCCACAAAAAAATGTTTTCTATCAGTTTGATGTTAGTGTTTTATTAAAAATGTTTGTATTTATTTGTGTGTTTGTATGTTACTTTTTTTTATTTTCACACTTTTTCTTCCCTATGGGGGCTGCCATTTTTTTTTCCATTTCTGTATGTGTCGATTAACGACACATACAGACATGGAATACGGCAGCTCCAGTCCCATAGGGACTGCGAACGGGTCCCGTCCCATCCACTTCTGTGTACGCCGTCTGTGTGGGAACGGCGCATGCGCCGCTCCCACACAGTCCAATTTGAAATGCGCGCCGTCCGGCGCCATTTTCCTGTGGACCGGAAGTCGCGGCCGGACAGTAAGCTTACTACTTCCGGTCGCGGCTTCCGGACTTGTGCACATGGAGCAGCGGCAGCAGACGGAGCGGACGGTCCGGAGGGAGCGGCGGCGACTGGAGCAGGTAAGTGATTTCTATGTATGTTCGTGTTTTACTGTGTGTTTACTAGTGTATGTAAACCTACTACACTGTGTGTTAGCTCAAAAAATGGCGACACACAGTGTAGGAGGTTAGACCGTTCAATCCCCTCGTTTCTCCCGGCACTAGCCAGGATAAAGGAGGGGGGGGATGCTGAGAGCTCACTAGAGCGAGGGATTTTTTCCCAATTTTGCAGCATATGTGGTTGCTTTAAACAAAAAAACACTGAGTTATTATGATACCTATATCTCTGTGTTTAAATGATATTTGTAGGAATCAGCATATACCCAGGGCACAACCGTAGTACAAACCCAAATTGAAGCATAGGTGTCCGACAAAATCGGATCTCCTAACGCTGGGTATAACACAATATAGATGTCAGGTGGTATTTTTATTCCTTCCACCAAAGGTTTTTTATAGCATAAATACTCTATTTAGAATTAGTAAAGAATCACTGGAATAATGATAGAGCTTTATAAAATATAACTTTTACTTCATATTGTTTAAAATAATGTGCAAAACATACACACAGGACAAATTTAAAGGCTAAAAATGTGCTCTCTTTTGTGAGAGAAAACTGACATTCTGTACGTCTCCTATAGAATGGGTAGGGGGGTGGATTACCCCAAAATATACCTTTGAAAAAACCTCCTCCTTTATGCAGTAATATTTGGAGCTTTGCATTTACTCTGCACAAAACGTACAGAATGTCAGTTTTCTCTCACAAAAGAGAGCACATTTTTAGCCTTTAAATTTGTCCTGTGTGTATGTTTTGCACATTATTTTAAACACTATAACACAATATAGTTGTCCCCAATGCACACATTCCATAAACATTAAACGACCCTACGCGTTTCAGATACTCATCCTCAGGGGTCCGTATCTTGGTAACTCTGGCCTCATCACCAGCGATATTAGTATTCAACAGCGGATATTCCGCTGTGCGTCACGGGAAGATGCACGTATCGATGTCAACGGCATACTTCATTGCAGGCGCTAGGTTACTATAAACGCTAAACTCCACCCATCGTATTCGGCGGCAACACATGAATTGACCAATCACAACACCCTCTCGATTCGTGACACCTGCCCATGTGACCCCCCGCCGTCAGCTGACAGCCAAAGGTCATCATCGGCCGCATCATGCCGAACGCGCAGGCGCAGTGGAAGCCAAGGACGTATCGCCCGGACTGCCAAACACGAGGAGGTAAGCGCTAAAAGATGATATGTTATAAGTATATCTTGCGGGACAGTATAACACCGCAAGTGGGCAACCTCACAAAGCAACTCAAGAGTAAATAATCACATATGAGGTGGACGAAGTTGCTGAAATCTCTATTCCTTAGAAAAACTGACAACACGATCTCTTTATGTATTGGCTAATCAGTGTAGCCATCTCAAATAGGTAATGCAAAAAATGCAGATAAACACTCACCCACCCCAAGGTAAACCACCTATAGGGGGATGGTATCACACATTTAGATAAAACATGTATAATTGGTCTGCTCATTTAAACCTGCTGGTTGTATACATTCCAGTCTATGGATCCATTGCGCTTCCTTCCGTAAAATCAGGTTGTCCCAGTCCCCTCCTCTTTTGGGGGGTCTGACGAGTTCAATTGCTTGAAATTTTAACACTGCTGCCTGGCCTTGGTGTTTAGCATGCACGTGCTTGGATATTGGAGTGTCCCTACCATGGATAATATCTCCAACATGCTCCCTAATACGACGACGAAATTGTCGTGCTGTTTTACCCACATAATTTAGGGGGCATGGGCATGTGATTAGGTAAACTACTCCTGCTGTCTTACAATTGACATAATCCCGAATATTGTATTTTTTCTGTGTGACAACACTGGTAAAACTATTCCCTTTAAGAATGAAATCACAGGCTTTACAACTACCACATCTGAAAGTGCCTGGTGTTTGTCTATCCAGCCATGTGCCCCTAGGTGAAATGGGGTCGAAACAGCTGTGCATGACTCTGTCCCTTATATTTTTCCCTCTCCGATACGTAACAGATGGCCTCTGTGTGATCTGGTCTACTAAATCTATATCAGAACTAAGAATACGCCAATACCTATTCAGTATCTGCATAATGTCATTTTGTTTTGAGTCATAGGTGCCTATGAGTCTGGTAACTTGTTCTTCTTTCCGTTTTTTAGGGACCAGGAGACATTGCCTATCTGCATCCCTTGCTCCCTCATAGGCCTTCCTAATGACACTCTCGGGGAAGCCTCTATCCTTCAATCTTGTTTTGAGTTCCTGGGCCTGGGACTCAAAATCACCCATAGAGCTACAATTCCTGCGTACTCTCATAAATTGGCCTTTCGGAATGCCACGTTTGAGGGAATAAGGATGACAGCTATTCCATTGCAAAAAACTATTAGTTGCTGTTTCTTTACGATGTACCTTTGTGCGGATTGTACCTCCTTCCGTTTTTGTGATTTTCAAGTCTAAAAAAGACAGTTCGTTTTCACTGATCTCACATGTAAACCTAAGTCCTACATCATTTTTGTTGAGGGCTGCTACGAACCTATGGAACTCATCTGCTGTAGAGTTCCAGAGAATCAGCACGTCATCAATATATCTAATCCATAGTCCAACGGATGAAGTCCAATTGACAAATTTGTCCCCAAAAACAATTGTCTCCTCCCACCAGCCAAGAAATAGATTTGCATAGGTGGGAGCAGCAGGACTCCCCATTGCAGTACCACATTGCTGATGAAAGATCTTGTCTTCAAAAATAAATATATTTTTTTCAAGAACAAACTGTAATAACTGCAAAACAAATTGGTTATGGGCAGCAAACTGTGTACCTCTTGATCCCAAATAATACTCGATCGCTTTATAACCACATTTGTGAGGTATGGATGAATACAACGCCTCAACATCCAGACTAGCCAGGATTGTATCTTTCTCCAGAGAAATACCATCAATCTGTTTCAAGACATCCATGGTGTCACGTACATATGATGTAAGACTTAAGACAAAAGGGCGCAACACCTGATCAACATAAGTACTCACATTTTGAGTTAAATTATTAATGCCTGAAACAATGGGTCTGCCACGTAAGGGAGGATACCCTTTGTGGATTTTGGGCAGGCTATAAAAACACGCCATAACAGGAAATTGTGGGTACAGGAACCCAAACTCTCCTGCACTAATCAAGGATCTGCTCTTTGCATCACTCAGAATGCTCAGCAACTCCTTCTTGAATAGTGCTGTGGGGTTATCCTTTAAAATGGTGTAACAGTTGTGGTTAAACAATATGTCCTCACACATTTTTTTATAATCATCCCTACTCATGACCACAATGTTCCCACCTTTATCAGATGCTTTTAGAACGATGTTCTGTTTTTTCTCTAGAGTGGTCAGAGCTAGTCGTTCGGACCAAGACAAGTTGTTATCCATGCCCCTACTGTCCTGACTAAGATTTTTGATCTCATCTCCCACCATATCCACAAATAAATCCACATTGGTAAAGTCTCCTATAGGTGGCAGCTTTCTACTCTTCATTTTTAGGTTGGTAAAGGGACCTAGACCTGGAGCTCTTCCAGATTCCTCTAATAGCCCCTCCAAGGCTGCAAGGCCTTCCATATCAGACTCTTCCAACCCTAGTTCCATACATTTTTTTCTATTGTGATGTTTGAAAAATTTGATCCATTTGAGTTTACGAGCAAATAAATTAAGATCTTTTATCCACGAGAAAGAGTCAAATTTAACTGTGGGGACAAAGGAAAGTCCTTTTTCTAATAATGTGTTCTCTGGTGCACTCAAATTGTATTCAGATAGGTTAATAATTTGTAGCCTATCCATATTTTTTCCCTTTACTAATCCTTTTGTCCCCTCAGCATATAGCGGGAAATGGGGGGATTGTTGGCTAAAAAATTGTTGCCACTATTAGAAGAGGCTCTACCACGGCCTCTATTTCTACCTCTAGCTCCTCCCCTAAATTTTTGTTTCCCACCGCTACCACCGAAAAATGGGCCCACTCTTTCAGAGTCTGTGGTTTCACTCTCTGATGTGGAAGGGTCAGATTCCCTCGGCCCCCTATTGGTCTGTTGATATTGTTGTTGTTGTGTATGGACAAAATCATACGCTTTTTTCTCCCTAAATTCCTGTAGATCTCTCTGGAATTGGAAGTGTTTACGTTCCTTAAGATGATTGGTGAACCTCTCTAAAGTTTGTTGGAGGATTTTATCCCGTTTATCAAAACCAGGGGTATCTACCAAGGACTTAGCTGCCTCAATCTCTTTTTTAAGCTCAGCACTGATAGAGTCGAACTGAATTTTTTCTTCCTCTACCAAAATCTGCATCAGCCTAAGTGAACTCCCTGTAATCTCCTGTTCCCACCTTTCTTTTATATTAGCGGTTTTTAATCTTAATGCTGGGACAATGGGGACCCTGAGGCCTCTGGGAACTATCTTGTTCTTTAAATAGTTTTCCAGACTCTGGATCTCCCACCAACTTCTAGTATAGTCTTTATGCAATCTATTAAGGTTTTTAAAGGTAGATTTAAGAGACGCACCCTGAACTGTATACACCAGTTCACATTCAGAAAAAACGCTTTTAGCCTCACTCATCCATCCTTCTGTGTTTAAATCTGAGAGTGCAAAGGCTGCCATACCCAGATAGAACGAAATTAATAACTGTATAAATTAAATATAATTTCACTGTATAGTTTAGATAGACATCTAATTGTGCTCCCACAATATAAAGAAATTTAATTATAAGGTTCACTGAAATGACAACTGAGTAAAAAGATATCTTTAATAGTAACTAGTTTAAAAACAGGGGTAACACACCACTGTGACATAAGCCCCACCGTGAAAATAAAAAATGTATTAAACAAAAAAACACTGAGTTATTATGATACCTATATCTCTGTGTTTAAATGATATTTGTAGGAATCAGCATATACCCAGGGCACAACCGTAGTACAAACCCAAATTGAAGCATAGGTGTCCGACAAAATCGGATCTCCTAACGCTGGGTATAACACAATATAGTTGTCCCCAATGCACACATTCCATAAACATTAAACGACCCTACGCGTTTCAGATACTCATCCTCAGGGGTCCGTATCTTGGTAACTCTGGCCTCATCACCAGCGATATTAGTATTCAACAGCGGATATTCCGCTGTGCGTCACGGGAAGATGCACGTATCGATGTCAACGGCATACTTCATTGCAGGCGCTAGGTTACTATAAACGCTAAACTCCACCCATCGTATTCGGCGGCAACACATGAATTGACCAATCACAACACCCTCTCGATTCGTGATACCTGCCCATGTGACCCCCCGCCGTCAGCTGACAGCCAAAGGTCATCATCGGCCGCATCATGCCGAACGCGCAGGCGCAGTGGAAGCCAAGGACGTATCGCCCGGACTGCCAAACACGAGGAGGTAAGCGCTAAAAGATGATATGTTATAAGTATATCTTGCGGGACAGTATAACACCGCAAGTGGGCAACCTCACAAAGCAACTCAAGAGTAAATAATCACATATGAGGTGGACGAAGTTGCTGAAATCTCTATTCCTTAGAAAAACTGACAACACGATCTCTTTATGTATTGGCTAATCAGTGTAGCCATCTCAAATAGGTAATGCAAAAAATGCAGATAAACACTCACCCACCCCAAGGTAAACCACCTATAGGGGGATGGTATCACACATTTAGATAAAACATGTATAATTGGTCTGCTCATTTAAACCTGCTGGTTGTAAACATTCCAGTCTATGGATCCATTGCGCTTCCTTCCGTAAAATCAGGTTGTCCCAGTCCCCTCCTCTTTTGGGGGGTCTGACGAGTTCAATTGCTTGAAATTTTAACACTGCTGCCTGGCCTTGGTGTTTAGCATGCACGTGCTTGGATATTGGAGTGTCCCTACCATGGATAATATCTCCAACATGCTCCCTAATACGACGACGAAATTGTCGTGCTGTTTTACCCACATAATTTAGGGGGCATGGGCATGTGATTAGGTAAACTACTCCTGCTGTCTTACAATTGACATAATCCCGAATATTGTATTTTTTCTGTGTGACAACACTGGTAAAACTATTCCCTTTAAGAATGAAATCACAGGCTTTACAACTACCACATCTGAAAGTGCCTGGTGTTTGTCTATCCAGCCATGTGCCCCTAGGTGAAATGGGGTCGAAACAGCTGTGCATGACTCTGTCCCTTATATTTTTCCCTCTCCGATACGTAACAGATGGCCTCTGTGTGATCTGGTCTACTAAATCTATATCAGAACTAAGAATACGCCAATACCTATTCAGTATCTGCATAATGTCATTTTGTTTTGAGTCATAGGTGCCTATGAGTCTGGTAACTTGTTCTTCTTTCCGTTTTTTAGGGACCAGGAGACATTGCCTATCTGCATCCCTTGCTCCCTCATAGGCCTTCCTAATGACACTCTCGGGGAAGCCTCTATCCTTCAATCTTGTTTTGAGTTCCTGGGCCTGGGACTCAAAATCACCCATAGAGCTACAATTCCTGCGTACTCTCATAAATTGGCCTTTCGGAATGCCACGTTTGAGGGAATAAGGATGACAGCTATTCCATTGCAAAAAACTATTAGTTGCTGTTTCTTTACGATGTACCTTTGTGCGGATTGTACCTCCTTCCGTTTTTGTGATTTTCAAGTCTAAAAAAGACAGTTCGTTTTCACTGATCTCACATGTAAACCTAAGTCCTACATCATTTTTGTTGAGGGCTGCTACGAACCTATGGAACTCATCTGCTGTAGAGTTCCAGAGAATCAGCACGTCATCAATATATCTAATCCATAGTCCAACGGATGAAGTCCAATTGACAAATTTGTCCCCAAAAACAATTGTCTCCTCCCACCAGCCAAGAAATAGATTTGCATAGGTGGGAGCAGCAGGACTCCCCATTGCAGTACCACATTGCTGATGAAAGATCTTGTCTTCAAAAATAAATATATTTTTTTCAAGAACAAACTGTAATAACTGCAAAACAAATTGGTTATGGGCAGCAAACTGTGTACCTCTTGATCCCAAATAATACTCGATCGCTTTATAACCACATTTGTGAGGTATGGATGAATACAACGCCTCAACATCCAGACTAGCCAGGATTGTATCTTTCTCCAGAGAAATACCATCAATCTGTTTCAAGACATCCATGGTGTCACGTACATATGATGTAAGACTTAAGACAAAAGGGCGCAACACCTGATCAACATAAGTACTCACATTTTGAGTTAAATTATTAATGCCTGAAACAATGGGTCTGCCACGTAAGGGAGGATACCCTTTGTGGATTTTGGGCAGGCTATAAAAACACGCCATAACAGGAAATTGTGGGTACAGGAACCCAAACTCTCCTGCACTAATCAAGGATCTGCTCTTTGCATCACTCAGAATGCTCAGCAACTCCTTCTTGAATAGTGCTGTGGGGTTATCCTTTAAAATGGTGTAACAGTTGTGGTTAAACAATATGTCCTCACACATTTTTTTATAATCATCCCTACTCATGACCACAATGTTCCCACCTTTATCAGATGCTTTTAGAACGATGTTCTGTTTTTTCTCTAGAGTGGTCAGAGCTAGTCGTTCGGACCAAGACAAGTTGTTATCCATGCCCCTACTGTCCTGACTAAGATTTTTGATCTCATCTCCCACCATATCCACAAATAAATCCACATTGGTAAAGTCTCCTATAGGTGGCAGCTTTCTACTCTTCATTTTTAGGTTGGTAAAGGGACCTAGACCTGGAGCTCTTCCAGATTCCTCTAATAGCCCCTCCAAGGCTGCAAGGCCTTCCATATCAGACTCTTCCAACCCTAGTTCCATACATTTTTTTCTATTGTGATGTTTGAAAAATTTGATCCATTTGAGTTTACGAGCAAATAAATTAAGATCTTTTATCCACGAGAAAGAGTCAAATTTAACTGTGGGGACAAAGGAAAGTCCTTTTTCTAATAATGTGTTCTCTGGTGCACTCAAATTGTATTCAGATAGGTTAATAATTTGTAGCCTATCCATATTTTTTCCCTTTACTAATCCTTTTGTCCCCTCAGCATATAGCGGGAAATGGGGGGATTGTTGGCTAAAAAATTGTTGCCACTATTAGAAGAGGCTCTACCACGGCCTCTATTTCTACCTCTAGCTCCTCCCCTAAATTTTTGTTTCCCACCGCTACCACCGAAAAATGGGCCCACTCTTTCAGAGTCTGTGGTTTCACTCTCTGATGTGGAAGGGTCAGATTCCCTCGGCCCCCTATTGGTCTGTTGATATTGTTGTTGTTGTGTATGGACAAAATCATACGCTTTTTTCTCCCTAAATTCCTGTAGATCTCTCTGGAATTGGAAGTGTTTACGTTCCTTAAGATGATTGGTGAACCTCTCTAAAGTTTGTTGGAGGATTTTATCCCGTTTATCAAAACCAGGGGTATCTACCAAGGACTTAGCTGCCTCAATCTCTTTTTTAAGCTCAGCACTGATAGAGTCGAACTGAATTTTTTCTTCCTCTACCAAAATCTGCATCAGCCTAAGTGAACTCCCTGTAATCTCCTGTTCCCACCTTTCTTTTATATTAGCGGTTTTTAATCTTAATGCTGGGACAATGGGGACCCTGAGGCCTCTGGGAACTATCTTGTTCTTTAAATAGTTTTCCAGACTCTGGATCTCCCACCAACTTCTAGTATAGTCTTTATGCAATCTATTAAGGTTTTTAAAGGTAGATTTAAGAGACGCACCCTGAACTGTATACACCAGTTCACATTCAGAAAAAACACTTTTAGCCTCACTCATCCATCCTTCTGTGTTTAAATCTGAGAGTGCAAAGGCTGCCATACCCAGATAGAACGAAATTAATAACTGTATAAATTAAATATAATTTCACTGTATAGTTTAGATAGACATCTAATTGTGCTCCCACAATATAAAGAAATTTAATTATAAGGTTCACTGAAATGACAACTGAGTAAAAAGATATCTTTAATAGTAACTAGTTTAAAAACAGGGGTAACACACCACTGTGACATAAGCCCCACCGTGAAAATAAAAAATGTATTAAACAAAAAAACACTGAGTTATTATGATACCTATATCTCTGTGTTTAAATGATATTTGTAGGAATCAGCATATACCCAGGGCACAACCGTAGTACAAACCCAAATTGAAGCATAGGTGTCCGACAAAATCGGATCTCCTAACGCTGGGTATAACACAATATAGTTGTCCCCAATGCACACATTCCATAAACATTAAACGACCCTACGCGTTTCAGATACTCATCCTCAGGGGTCCGTATCTTGGTAACTCTGGCCTCATCACCAGCGATATTAGTATTCAACAGCGGATATTCCGCTGTGCGTCACGGGAAGATGCACGTATCGATGTCAACGGCATACTTCATTGCAGGCGCTAGGTTACTATAAACGCTAAACTCCACCCATCGTATTCGGCGGCAACACATGAATTGACCAATCACAACACCCTCTCGATTCGTGACACCTGCCCATGTGACCCCCCGCCGTCAGCTGACAGCCAAAGGTCATCATCGGCCGCATCATGCCGAACGCGCAGGCGCAGTGGAAGCCAAGGACGTATCGCCCGGACTGCCAAACACGAGGAGGTAAGCGCTAAAAGATGATATGTTATAAGTATATCTTGCGGGACAGTATAACACCGCAAGTGGGCAACCTCACAAAGCAACTCAAGAGTAAATAATCACATATGAGGTGGACGAAGTTGCTGAAATCTCTATTCCTTAGAAAAACTGACAACACGATCTCTTTATGTATTGGCTAATCAGTGTAGCCATCTCAAATAGGTAATGCAAAAAATGCAGATAAACACTCACCCACCCCAAGGTAAACCACCTATAGGGGGATGGTATCACACATTTAGATAAAACATGTATAATTGGTCTGCTCATTTAAACCTGCTGGTTGTATACATTCCAGTCTATGGATCCATTGCGCTTCCTTCCGTAAAATCAGGTTGTCCCAGTCCCCTCCTCTTTTGGGGGGTCTGACGAGTTCAATTGCTTGAAATTTTAACACTGCTGCCTGGCCTTGGTGTTTAGCATGCACGTGCTTGGATATTGGAGTGTCCCTACCATGGATAATATCTCCAACATGCTCCCTAATACGACGACGAAATTGTCGTGCTGTTTTACCCACATAATTTAGGGGGCATGGGCATGTGATTAGGTAAACTACTCCTGCTGTCTTACAATTGACATAATCCCGAATATTGTATTTTTTCTGTGTGACAACACTGGTAAAACTATTCCCTTTAAGAATGAAATCACAGGCTTTACAACTACCACATCTGAAAGTGCCTGGTGTTTGTCTATCCAGCCATGTGCCCCTAGGTGAAATGGGGTCGAAACAGCTGTGCATGACTCTGTCCCTTATATTTTTCCCTCTCCGATACGTAACAGATGGCCTCTGTGTGATCTGGTCTACTAAATCTATATCAGAACTAAGAATACGCCAATACCTATTCAGTATCTGCATAATGTCATTTTGTTTTGAGTCATAGGTGCCTATGAGTCTGGTAACTTGTTCTTCTTTCCGTTTTTTAGGGACCAGGAGACATTGCCTATCTGCATCCCTTGCTCCCTCATAGGCCTTCCTAATGACACTCTCGGGGAAGCCTCTATCCTTCAATCTTGTTTTGAGTTCCTGGGCCTGGGACTCAAAATCACCCATAGAGCTACAATTCCTGCGTACTCTCATAAATTGGCCTTTCGGAATGCCACGTTTGAGGGAATAAGGATGACAGCTATTCCATTGCAAAAAACTATTAGTTGCTGTTTCTTTACGATGTACCTTTGTGCGGATTGTACCTCCTTCCGTTTTTGTGATTTTCAAGTCTAAAAAAGACAGTTCGTTTTCACTGATCTCACATGTAAACCTAAGTCCTACATCATTTTTGTTGAGGGCTGCTACGAACCTATGGAACTCATCTGCTGTAGAGTTCCAGAGAATCAGCACGTCATCAATATATCTAATCCATAGTCCAACGGATGAAGTCCAATTGACAAATTTGTCCCCAAAAACAATTGTCTCCTCCCACCAGCCAAGAAATAGATTTGCATAGGTGGGAGCAGCAGGACTCCCCATTGCAGTACCACATTGCTGATGAAAGATCTTGTCTTCAAAAATAAATATATTTTTTTCAAGAACAAACTGTAATAACTGCAAAACAAATTGGTTATGGGCAGCAAACTGTGTACCTCTTGATCCCAAATAATACTCGATCGCTTTATAACCACATTTGTGAGGTATGGATGAATACAACGCCTCAACATCCAGACTAGCCAGGATTGTATCTTTCTCCAGAGAAATACCATCAATCTGTTTCAAGACATCCATGGTGTCACGTACATATGATGTAAGACTTAAGACAAAAGGGCGCAACACCTGATCAACATAAGTACTCACATTTTGAGTTAAATTATTAATGCCTGAAACAATGGGTCTGCCACGTAAGGGAGGATACCCTTTGTGGATTTTGGGCAGGCTATAAAAACACGCCATAACAGGAAATTGTGGGTACAGGAACCCAAACTCTCCTGCACTAATCAAGGATCTGCTCTTTGCATCACTCAGAATGCTCAGCAACTCCTTCTTGAATAGTGCTGTGGGGTTATCCTTTAAAATGGTGTAACAGTTGTGGTTAAACAATATGTCCTCACACATTTTTTTATAATCATCCCTACTCATGACCACAATGTTCCCACCTTTATCAGATGCTTTTAGAACGATGTTCTGTTTTTTCTCTAGAGTGGTCAGAGCTAGTCGTTCGGACCAAGACAAGTTGTTATCCATGCCCCTACTGTCCTGACTAAGATTTTTGATCTCATCTCCCACCATATCCACAAATAAATCCACATTGGTAAAGTCTCCTATAGGTGGCAGCTTTCTACTCTTCATTTTTAGGTTGGTAAAGGGACCTAGACCTGGAGCTCTTCCAGATTCCTCTAATAGCCCCTCCAAGGCTGCAAGGCCTTCCATATCAGACTCTTCCAACCCTAGTTCCATACATTTTTTTCTATTGTGATGTTTGAAAAATTTGATCCATTTGAGTTTACGAGCAAATAAATTAAGATCTTTTATCCACGAGAAAGAGTCAAATTTAACTGTGGGGACAAAGGAAAGTCCTTTTTCTAATAATGTGTTCTCTGGTGCACTCAAATTGTATTCAGATAGGTTAATAATTTGTAGCCTATCCATATTTTTTCCCTTTACTAATCCTTTTGTCCCCTCAGCATATAGCGGGAAATGGGGGGATTGTTGGCTAAAAAATTGTTGCCACTATTAGAAGAGGCTCTACCACGGCCTCTATTTCTACCTCTAGCTCCTCCCCTAAATTTTTGTTTCCCACCGCTACCACCGAAAAATGGGCCCACTCTTTCAGAGTCTGTGGTTTCACTCTCTGATGTGGAAGGGTCAGATTCCCTCGGCCCCCTATTGGTCTGTTGATATTGTTGTTGTTGTGTATGGACAAAATCATACGCTTTTTTCTCCCTAAATTCCTGTAGATCTCTCTGGAATTGGAAGTGTTTACGTTCCTTAAGATGATTGGTGAACCTCTCTAAAGTTTGTTGGAGGATTTTATCCCGTTTATCAAAACCAGGGGTATCTACCAAGGACTTAGCTGCCTCAATCTCTTTTTTAAGCTCAGCACTGATAGAGTCGAACTGAATTTTTTCTTCCTCTACCAAAATCTGCATCAGCCTAAGTGAACTCCCTGTAATCTCCTGTTCCCACCTTTCTTTTATATTAGCGGTTTTTAATCTTAATGCTGGGACAATGGGGACCCTGAGGCCTCTGGGAACTATCTTGTTCTTTAAATAGTTTTCCAGACTCTGGATCTCCCACCAACTTCTAGTATAGTCTTTATGCAATCTATTAAGGTTTTTAAAGGTAGATTTAAGAGACGCACCCTGAACTGTATACACCAGTTCACATTCAGAAAAAACGCTTTTAGCCTCACTCATCCATCCTTCTGTGTTTAAATCTGAGAGTGCAAAGGCTGCCATACCCAGATAGAACGAAATTAATAACTGTATAAATTAAATATAATTTCACTGTATAGTTTAGATAGACATCTAATTGTGCTCCCACAATATAAAGAAATTTAATTATAAGGTTCACTGAAATGACAACTGAGTAAAAAGATATCTTTAATAGTAACTAGTTTAAAAACAGGGGTAACACACCACTGTGACATAAGCCCCACCGTGAAAATAAAAAATGTATTAAACAAAAAAACACTGAGTTATTATGATACCTATATCTCTGTGTTTAAATGATATTTGTAGGAATCAGCATATACCCAGGGCACAACCGTAGTACAAACCCAAATTGAAGCATAGGTGTCCGACAAAATCGGATCTCCTAACGCTGGGTATAACACAATATAGTTGTCCCCAATGCACACATTCCATAAACATTAAACGACCCTACGCGTTTCAGATACTCATCCTCAGGGGTCCGTATCTTGGTAACTCTGGCCTCATCACCAGCGATATT
Source organism: Rhinoderma darwinii (assembly GCF_050947455.1). Taxonomy (NCBI): domain Eukaryota; kingdom Metazoa; phylum Chordata; class Amphibia; order Anura; family Rhinodermatidae; genus Rhinoderma; species Rhinoderma darwinii. The sequence continues at coordinate 65,309,340 of NC_134690.1, forward strand.
AGTATTCAACAGCGGATATTCCGCTGTGCGTCACGGGAAGATGCACGTATCGATGTCAACGGCATACTTCATTGCAGGCGCTAGGTTACTATAAACGCTAAACTCCACCCATCGTATTCGGCGGCAACACATGAATTGACCAATCACAACACCCTCCCGCTATATGCTGAGGGGACAAAAGGATTAGTAAAGGGAAAAAATATGGATAGGCTACAAATTATTAACCTATCTGAATACAATTTGAGTGCACCAGAGAACACATTATTAGAAAAAGGACTTTCCTTTGTCCCCACAGTTAAATTTGACTCTTTCTCGTGGATAAAAGATCTTAATTTATTTGCTCGTAAACTCAAATGGATCAAATTTTTCAAACATCACAATAGAAAAAAATGTATGGAACTAGGGTTGGAAGAGTCTGATATGGAAGGCCTTGCAGCCTTGGAGGGGCTATTAGAGGAATCTGGAAGAGCTCCAGGTCTAGGTCCCTTTACCAACCTAAAAATGAAGAGTAGAAAGCTGCCACCTATAGGAGACTTTACCAATGTGGATTTATTTGTGGATATGGTGGGAGATGAGATCAAAAATCTTAGTCAGGACAGTAGGGGCATGGATAACAACTTGTCTTGGTCCGAACGACTAGCTCTGACCACTCTAGAGAAAAAACAGAACATCGTTCTAAAAGCATCTGATAAAGGTGGGAACATTGTGGTCATGAGTAGGGATGATTATATAAAAAAATGTGTGAGGACATATTGTTTAACCACAACTGTTACACCATTTTAAAGGATAACCCCACAGCACTATTCAAGAAGGAGTTGCTGAGCATTCTGAGTGATGCAAAGAGCAGATCCTTGATTAGTGCAGGAGAGTTTGGGTTCCTGTACCCACAATTTCCTGTTATGGCGTGTTTTTATTGCCTGCCCAAAATCCACAAAGGGTATCCTCCCTTACGTGGCAGACCCATTGTTTCAGGCATTAATAATTTAACTCAAAATGTGAGTACTTATGTTGATCAGGTGTTGCGCCCTTTTGTCTTAAGTCTTACATCATATGTACGTGACACCATGGATGTCTTGAAACAGATTGATGGTATTTCTCTGGAGAAAGATACAATCCTGGCTAGTCTGGATGTTGAGGCGTTGTATTCATCCATACCTCACAAATGTGGTTATAAAGCGATCGAGTATTATTTGGGATCAAGAGGTACACAGTTTGCTGCCCATAACCAATTTGTTTTGCAGTTATTACAGTTTGTTCTTGAAAAAAATATATTTATTTTTGAAGACAAGATCTTTCATCAGCAATGTGGTACTGCAATGGGGAGTCCTGCTGCTCCCACCTATGCAAATCTATTTCTTGGCTGGTGGGAGGAGACAATTGTTTTTGGGGACAAATTTGTCAATTGGACTTCATCCGTTGGACTATGGATTAGATATATTGATGACGTGCTGATTCTCTGGAACTCTACAGCAGATGAGTTCCATAGGTTCGTAGCAGCCCTCAACAAAAATGATGTAGGACTTAGGTTTACATGTGAGATCAGTGAAAACGAACTGTCTTTTTTAGACTTGAAAATCACAAAAACGGAAGGAGGTACAATCCGCACAAAGGTACATCGTAAAGAAACAGCAACTAATAGTTTTTTGCAATGGAATAGCTGTCATCCTTATTCCCTCAAACGTGGCATTCCGAAAGGCCAATTTATGAGAGTACGCAGGAATTGTAGCTCTATGGGTGATTTTGAGTCCCAGGCCCAGGAACTCAAAACAAGATTGAAGGATAGAGGCTTCCCCGAGAGTGTCATTAGGAAGGCCTATGAGGGAGCAAGGGATGCAGATAGGCAATGTCTCCTGGTCCCTAAAAAACGGAAAGAAGAACAAGTTACCAGACTCATAGGCACCTATGACTCAAAACAAAATGACATTATGCAGATACTGAATAGGTATTGGCGTATTCTTAGTTCTGATATAGATTTAGTAGACCAGATCACACAGAGGCCATCTGTTACGTATCGGAGAGGGAAAAATATAAGGGACAGAGTCATGCACAGCTGTTTCGACCCCATTTCACCTAGGGGCACATGGCTGGATAGACAAACACCAGGCACTTTCAGATGTGGTAGTTGTAAAGCCTGTGATTTCATTCTTAAAGGGAATAGTTTTACCAGTGTTGTCACACAGAAAAAATACAATATTCGGGATTATGTCAATTGTAAGACAGCAGGAGTAGTTTACCTAATCACATGCCCATGCCCCCTAAATTATGTGGGTAAAACAGCACGACAATTTCGTCGTCGTATTAGGGAGCATGTTGGAGATATTATCCATGGTAGGGACACTCCAATATCCAAGCACGTGCATGCTAAACACCAAGGCCAGGCAGCAGTGTTAAAATTTCAAGCAATTGAACTCGTCAGACCCCCCAAAAGAGGAGGGGACTGGGACAACCTGATTTTACGGAAGGAAGCGCAATGGATCCATAGACTGGAATGTATACAACCAGCAGGTTTAAATGAGCAGACCAATTATACATGTTTTATCTAAATGTGTGATACCATCCCCCTATAGGTGGTTTACCTTGGGGTGGGTGAGTGTTTATCTGCATTTTTTGCATTACCTATTTGAGATGGCTACACTGATTAGCCAATACATAAAGAGATCGTGTTGTCAGTTTTTCTAAGGAATAGAGATTTCAGCAACTTCGTCCACCTCATATGTGATTATTTACTCTTGAGTTGCTTTGTGAGGTTGCCCACTTGCGGTGTTATACTGTCCCGCAAGATATACTTATAACATATCATCTTTTAGCGCTTACCTCCTCGTGTTTGGCAGTCCGGGCGATACGTCCTTGGCTTCCACTGCGCCTGCGCGTTCGGCATGATGCGGCCGATGATGACCTTTGGCTGTCAGCTGACGGCGGGGGGTCACATGGGCAGGTGTCACGAATCGAGAGGGTGTTGTGATTGGTCAATTCATGTGTTGCCGCCGAATACGATGGGTGGAGTTTAGCGTTTATAGTAACCTAGCGCCTGCAATGAAGTATGCCGTTGACATCGATACGTGCATCTTCCCGTGACGCACAGCGGAATATCCGCTGTTGAATACTAATATCGCTGGTGATGAGGCCAGAGTTACCAAGATACGGACCCCTGAGGATGAGTATCTGAAACGCGTAGGGTCGTTTAATGTTTATGGAATGTGTGCATTGGGGACAACTATATTGTGTTATACCCAGCGTTAGGAGATCCGATTTTGTCGGACACCTATGCTTCAATTTGGGTTTGTACTACGGTTGTGCCCTGGGTATATGCTGATTCCTACAAATATCATTTAAACACAGAGATATAGGTATCATAATAACTCAGTGTTTTTTTGTTTAATACATTTTTTATTTTCACGGTGGGGCTTATGTCACAGTGGTGTGTTACCCCTGTTTTTAAACTAGTTACTATTAAAGATATCTTTTTACTCAGTTGTCATTTCAGTGAACCTTATAATTAAATTTCTTTATATTGTGGGAGCACAATTAGATGTCTATCTAAACTATACAGTGAAATTATATTTAATTTATACAGTTATTAATTTCGTTCTATCTGGGTATGGCAGCCTTTGCACTCTCAGATTTAAACACAGAAGGATGGATGAGTGAGGCTAAAAGCGTTTTTTCTGAATGTGAACTGGTGTATACAGTTCAGGGTGCGTCTCTTAAATCTACCTTTAAAAACCTTAATAGATTGCATAAAGACTATACTAGAAGTTGGTGGGAGATCCAGAGTCTGGAAAACTATTTAAAGAACAAGATAGTTCCCAGAGGCCTCAGGGTCCCCATTGTCCCAGCATTAAGATTAAAAACCGCTAATATAAAAGAAAGGTGGGAACAGGAGATTACAGGGAGTTCACTTAGGCTGATGCAGATTTTGGTAGAGGAAGAAAAAATTCAGTTCGACTCTATCAGTGCTGAGCTTAAAAAAGAGATTGAGGCAGCTAAGTCCTTGGTAGATACCCCTGGTTTTGATAAACGGGATAAAATCCTCCAACAAACTTTAGAGAGGTTCACCAATCATCTTAAGGAACGTAAACACTTCCAATTCCAGAGAGATCTACAGGAATTTAGGGAGAAAAAAGCGTATGATTTTGTCCATACACAACAACAACAATATCAACAGACCAATAGGGGGCCGAGGGAATCTGACCCTTCCACATCAGAGAGTGAAACCACAGACTCTGAAAGAGTGGGCCCATTTTTCGGTGGTAGCGGTGGGAAACAAAAATTTAGGGGAGGAGCTAGAGGTAGAAATAGAGGCCGTGGTAGAGCCTCTTCTAATAGTGGCAACAATTTTTTAGCCAACAATCCCCCCATTTCCCGCTATATGCTGAGGGGACAAAAGGATTAGTAAAGGGAAAAAATATGGATAGGCTACAAATTATTAACCTATCTGAATACAATTTGAGTGCACCAGAGAACACATTATTAGAAAAAGGACTTTCCTTTGTCCCCACAGTTAAATTTGACTCTTTCTCGTGGATAAAAGATCTTAATTTATTTGCTCGTAAACTCAAATGGATCAAATTTTTCAAACATCACAATAGAAAAAAATGTATGGAACTAGGGTTGGAAGAGTCTGATATGGAAGGCCTTGCAGCCTTGGAGGGGCTATTAGAGGAATCTGGAAGAGCTCCAGGTCTAGGTCCCTTTACCAACCTAAAAATGAAGAGTAGAAAGCTGCCACCTATAGGAGACTTTACCAATGTGGATTTATTTGTGGATATGGTGGGAGATGAGATCAAAAATCTTAGTCAGGACAGTAGGGGCATGGATAACAACTTGTCTTGGTCCGAACGACTAGCTCTGACCACTCTAGAGAAAAAACAGAACATCGTTCTAAAAGCATCTGATAAAGGTGGGAACATTGTGGTCATGAGTAGGGATGATTATAAAAAAATGTGTGAGGACATATTGTTTAACCACAACTGTTACACCATTTTAAAGGATAACCCCACAGCACTATTCAAGAAGGAGTTGCTGAGCATTCTGAGTGATGCAAAGAGCAGATCCTTGATTAGTGCAGGAGAGTTTGGGTTCCTGTACCCACAATTTCCTGTTATGGCGTGTTTTTATAGCCTGCCCAAAATCCACAAAGGGTATCCTCCCTTACGTGGCAGACCCATTGTTTCAGGCATTAATAATTTAACTCAAAATGTGAGTACTTATGTTGATCAGGTGTTGCGCCCTTTTGTCTTAAGTCTTACATCATATGTACGTGACACCATGGATGTCTTGAAACAGATTGATGGTATTTCTCTGGAGAAAGATACAATCCTGGCTAGTCTGGATGTTGAGGCGTTGTATTCATCCATACCTCACAAATGTGGTTATAAAGCGATCGAGTATTATTTGGGATCAAGAGGTACACAGTTTGCTGCCCATAACCAATTTGTTTTGCAGTTATTACAGTTTGTTCTTGAAAAAAATATATTTATTTTTGAAGACAAGATCTTTCATCAGCAATGTGGTACTGCAATGGGGAGTCCTGCTGCTCCCACCTATGCAAATCTATTTCTTGGCTGGTGGGAGGAGACAATTGTTTTTGGGGACAAATTTGTCAATTGGACTTCATCCGTTGGACTATGGATTAGATATATTGATGACGTGCTGATTCTCTGGAACTCTACAGCAGATGAGTTCCATAGGTTCGTAGCAGCCCTCAACAAAAATGATGTAGGACTTAGGTTTACATGTGAGATCAGTGAAAACGAACTGTCTTTTTTAGACTTGAAAATCACAAAAACGGAAGGAGGTACAATCCGCACAAAGGTACATCGTAAAGAAACAGCAACTAATAGTTTTTTGCAATGGAATAGCTGTCATCCTTATTCCCTCAAACGTGGCATTCCGAAAGGCCAATTTATGAGAGTACGCAGGAATTGTAGCTCTATGGGTGATTTTGAGTCCCAGGCCCAGGAACTCAAAACAAGATTGAAGGATAGAGGCTTCCCCGAGAGTGTCATTAGGAAGGCCTATGAGGGAGCAAGGGATGCAGATAGGCAATGTCTCCTGGTCCCTAAAAAACGGAAAGAAGAACAAGTTACCAGACTCATAGGCACCTATGACTCAAAACAAAATGACATTATGCAGATACTGAATAGGTATTGGCGTATTCTTAGTTCTGATATAGATTTAGTAGACCAGATCACACAGAGGCCATCTGTTACGTATCGGAGAGGGAAAAATATAAGGGACAGAGTCATGCACAGCTGTTTCGACCCCATTTCACCTAGGGGCACATGGCTGGATAGACAAACACCAGGCACTTTCAGATGTGGTAGTTGTAAAGCCTGTGATTTCATTCTTAAAGGGAATAGTTTTACCAGTGTTGTCACACAGAAAAAATACAATATTCGGGATTATGTCAATTGTAAGACAGCAGGAGTAGTTTACCTAATCACATGCCCATGCCCCCTAAATTATGTGGGTAAAACAGCACGACAATTTCGTCGTCGTATTAGGGAGCATGTTGGAGATATTATCCATGGTAGGGACACTCCAATATCCAAGCACGTGCATGCTAAACACCAAGGCCAGGCAGCAGTGTTAAAATTTCAAGCAATTGAACTCGTCAGACCCCCCAAAAGAGGAGGGGACTGGGACAACCTGATTTTATGGAAGGAAGCGCAATGGATCCATAGACTGGAATGTATACAACCAGCAGGTTTAAATGAGCAGACCAATTATACATGTTTTATCTAAATGTGTGATACCATCCCCCTATAGGTGGTTTACCTTGGGGTGGGTGAGTGTTTATCTGCATTTTTTGCATTACCTATTTGAGATGGCTACACTGATTAGCCAATACATAAAGAGATCGTGTTGTCAGTTTTTCTAAGGAATAGAGATTTCAGCAACTTCGTCCACCTCATATGTGATTATTTACTCTTGAGTTGCTTTGTGAGGTTGCCCACTTGCGGTGTTATACTGTCCCGCAAGATATACTTATAACATATCATCTTTTAGCGCTTACCTCCTCGTGTTTGGCAGTCCGGGCGATACGTCCTTGGCTTCCACTGCGCCTGCGCGTTCGGCATGATGCGGCCGATGATGACCTTTGGCTGTCAGCTGACGGCGGGGGGTCACATGGGCAGGTGTCACGAATCGAGAGGGTGTTGTGATTGGTCAATTCATGTGTTGCCGCCGAATACGATGGGTGGAGTTTAGCGTTTATAGTAACCTAGCGCCTGCAATGAAGTATGCCGTTGATATCGATACGTGCATCTTCCCGTGACGCACAGCGGAATATCCGCTGTTGAATACTAATATCGCTGGTGATGAGGCCAGAGTTACCAAGATACGGACCCCTGAGGATGAGTATCTGAAACGCGTAGGGTCGTTTAATGTTTATGGAATGTGTGCATTGGGGACAACTATATTGTGTTATACCCAGCGTTAGGAGATCCGATTTTGTCGGACACCTATGCTTCAATTTGGGTTTGTACTACGGTTGTGCCCTGGGTATATGCTGATTCCTACAAATATCATTTAAACACAGAGATATAGGTATCATAATAACTCAGTGTTTTTTTGTTTAATACATTTTTTATTTTCACGGTGGGGCTTATGTCACAGTGGTGTGTTACCCCTGTTTTTAAACTAGTTACTATTAAAGATATCTTTTTACTCAGTTGTCATTTCAGTGAACCTTATAATTAAATTTCTTTATATTGTGGGAGCACAATTAGATGTCTATCTAAACTATACAGTGAAATTATATTTAATTTATACAGTTATTAATTTCGTTCTATCTGGGTATGGCAGCCTTTGCACTCTCAGATTTAAACACAGAAGGATGGATGAGTGAGGCTAAAAGCGTTTTTTCTGAATGTGAACTGGTGTATACAGTTCAGGGTGCGTCTCTTAAATCTACCTTTAAAAACCTTAATAGATTGCATAAAGACTATACTAGAAGTTGGTGGGAGATCCAGAGTCTGGAAAACTATTTAAAGAACAAGATAGTTCCCAGAGGCCTCAGGGTCCCCATTGTCCCAGCATTAAGATTAAAAACCGCTAATATAAAAGAAAGGTGGGAACAGGAGATTACAGGGAGTTCACTTAGGCTGATGCAGATTTTGGTAGAGGAAGAAAAAATTCAGTTCGACTCTATCAGTGCTGAGCTTAAAAAAGAGATTGAGGCAGCTAAGTCCTTGGTAGATACCCCTGGTTTTGATAAACGGGATAAAATCCTCCAACAAACTTTAGAGAGGTTCACCAATCATCTTAAGGAACGTAAACACTTCCAATTCCAGAGAGATCTACAGGAATTTAGGGAGAAAAAAGCGTATGATTTTGTCCATACACAACAACAACAATATCAACAGACCAATAGGGGGCCGAGGGAATCTGACCCTTCCACATCAGAGAGTGAAACCACAGACTCTGAAAGAGTGGGCCCATTTTTCGGTGGTAGCGGTGGGAAACAAAAATTTAGGGGAGGAGCTAGAGGTAGAAATAGAGGCCGTGGTAGAGCCTCTTCTAATAGTGGCAACAATTTTTTAGCCAACAATCCCCCCATTTCCCGCTATATGCTGAGGGGACAAAAGGATTAGTAAAGGGAAAAAATATGGATAGGCTACAAATTATTAACCTATCTGAATACAATTTGAGTGCACCAGAGAACACATTATTAGAAAAAGGACTTTCCTTTGTCCCCACAGTTAAATTTGACTCTTTCTCGTGGATAAAAGATCTTAATTTATTTGCTCGTAAACTCAAATGGATCAAATTTTTCAAACATCACAATAGAAAAAAATGTATGGAACTAGGGTTGGAAGAGTCTGATATGGAAGGCCTTGCAGCCTTGGAGGGGCTATTAGAGGAATCTGGAAGAGCTCCAGGTCTAGGTCCCTTTACCAACCTAAAAATGAAGAGTAGAAAGCTGCCACCTATAGGAGACTTTACCAATGTGGATTTATTTGTGGATATGGTGGGAGATGAGATCAAAAATCTTAGTCAGGACAGTAGGGGCATGGATAACAACTTGTCTTGGTCCGAACGACTAGCTCTGACCACTCTAGAGAAAAAACAGAACATCGTTCTAAAAGCATCTGATAAAGGTGGGAACATTGTGGTCATGAGTAGGGATGATTATAAAAAAATGTGTGAGGACATATTGTTTAACCACAACTGTTACACCATTTTAAAGGATAACCCCACAGCACTATTCAAGAAGGAGTTGCTGAGCATTCTGAGTGATGCAAAGAGCAGATCCTTGATTAGTGCAGGAGAGTTTGGGTTCCTGTACCCACAATTTCCTGTTATGGCGTGTTTTTATAGCCTGCCCAAAATCCACAAAGGGTATCCTCCCTTACGTGGCAGACCCATTGTTTCAGGCATTAATAATTTAACTCAAAATGTGAGTACTTATGTTGATCAGGTGTTGCGCCCTTTTGTCTTAAGTCTTACATCATATGTACGTGACACCATGGATGTCTTGAAACAGATTGATGGTATTTCTCTGGAGAAAGATACAATCCTGGCTAGTCTGGATGTTGAGGCGTTGTATTCATCCATACCTCACAAATGTGGTTATAAAGCGATCGAGTATTATTTGGGATCAAGAGGTACACAGTTTGCTGCCCATAACCAATTTGTTTTGCAGTTATTACAGTTTGTTCTTGAAAAAAATATATTTATTTTTGAAGACAAGATCTTTCATCAGCAATGTGGTACTGCAATGGGGAGTCCTGCTGCTCCCACCTATGCAAATCTATTTCTTGGCTGGTGGGAGGAGACAATTGTTTTTGGGGACAAATTTGTCAATTGGACTTCATCCGTTGGACTATGGATTAGATATATTGATGACGTGCTGATTCTCTGGAACTCTACAGCAGATGAGTTCCATAGGTTCGTAGCAGCCCTCAACAAAAATGATGTAGGACTTAGGTTTACATGTGAGATCAGTGAAAACGAACTGTCTTTTTTAGACTTGAAAATCACAAAAACGGAAGGAGGTACAATCCGCACAAAGGTACATCGTAAAGAAACAGCAACTAATAGTTTTTTGCAATGGAATAGCTGTCATCCTTATTCCCTCAAACGTGGCATTCCGAAAGGCCAATTTATGAGAGTACGCAGGAATTGTAGCTCTATGGGTGATTTTGAGTCCCAGGCCCAGGAACTCAAAACAAGATTGAAGGATAGAGGCTTCCCCGAGAGTGTCATTAGGAAGGCCTATGAGGGAGCAAGGGATGCAGATAGGCAATGTCTCCTGGTCCCTAAAAAACGGAAAGAAGAACAAGTTACCAGACTCATAGGCACCTATGACTCAAAACAAAATGACATTATGCAGATACTGAATAGGTATTGGCGTATTCTTAGTTCTGATATAGATTTAGTAGACCAGATCACACAGAGGCCATCTGTTACGTATCGGAGAGGGAAAAATATAAGGGACAGAGTCATGCACAGCTGTTTCGACCCCATTTCACCTAGGGGCACATGGCTGGATAGACAAACACCAGGCACTTTCAGATGTGGTAGTTGTAAAGCCTGTGATTTCATTCTTAAAGGGAATAGTTTTACCAGTGTTGTCACACAGAAAAAATACAATATTCGGGATTATGTCAATTGTAAGACAGCAGGAGTAGTTTACCTAATCACATGCCCATGCCCCCTAAATTATGTGGGTAAAACAGCACGACAATTTCGTCGTCGTATTAGGGAGCATGTTGGAGATATTATCCATGGTAGGGACACTCCAATATCCAAGCACGTGCATGCTAAACACCAAGGCCAGGCAGCAGTGTTAAAATTTCAAGCAATTGAACTCGTCAGACCCCCCAAAAGAGGAGGGGACTGGGACAACCTGATTTTACGGAAGGAAGCGCAATGGATCCATAGACTGGAATGTATACAACCAGCAGGTTTAAATGAGCAGACCAATTATACATGTTTTATCTAAATGTGTGATACCATCCCCCTATAGGTGGTTTACCTTGGGGTGGGTGAGTGTTTATCTGCATTTTTTGCATTACCTATTTGAGATGGCTACACTGATTAGCCAATACATAAAGAGATCGTGTTGTCAGTTTTTCTAAGGAATAGAGATTTCAGCAACTTCGTCCACCTCATATGTGATTATTTACTCTTGAGTTGCTTTGTGAGGTTGCCCACTTGCGGTGTTATACTGTCCCGCAAGATATACTTATAACATATCATCTTTTAGCGCTTACCTCCTCGTGTTTGGCAGTCCGGGCGATACGTCCTTGGCTTCCACTGCGCCTGCGCGTTCGGCATGATGCGGCCGATGATGACCTTTGGCTGTCAGCTGACGGCGGGGGGTCACATGGGCAGGTGTCACGAATCGAGAGGGTGTTGTGATTGGTCAATTCATGTGTTGCCGCCGAATACGATGGGTGGAGTTTAGCGTTTATAGTAACCTAGCGCCTGCAATGAAGTATGCCGTTGACATCGATACGTGCATCTTCCCGTGACGCACAGCGGAATATCCGCTGTTGAATACTAATATCGCTGGTGATGAGGCCAGAGTTACCAAGATACGGACCCCTGAGGATGAGTATCTGAAACGCGTAGGGTCGTTTAATGTTTATGGAATGTGTGCATTGGGGACAACTATATTGTGTTATACCCAGCGTTAGGAGATCCGATTTTGTCGGACACCTATGCTTCAATTTGGGTTTGTACTACGGTTGTGCCCTGGGTATATGCTGATTCCTACAAATATCATTTAAACACAGAGATATAGGTATCATAATAACTCAGTGTTTTTTTGTTTAATACATTTTTTATTTTCACGGTGGGGCTTATGTCACAGTGGTGTGTTACCCCTGTTTTTAAACTAGTTACTATTAAAGATATCTTTTTACTCAGTTGTCATTTCAGTGAACCTTATAATTAAATTTCTTTATATTGTGGGAGCACAATTAGATGTCTATCTAAACTATACAGTGAAATTATATTTAATTTATACAGTTATTAATTTCGTTCTATCTGGGTATGGCAGCCTTTGCACTCTCAGATTTAAACACAGAAGGATGGATGAGTGAGGCTAAAAGCGTTTTTTCTGAATGTGAACTGGTGTATACAGTTCAGGGTGCGTCTCTTAAATCTACCTTTAAAAACCTTAATAGATTGCATAAAGACTATACTAGAAGTTGGTGGGAGATCCAGAGTCTGGAAAACTATTTAAAGAACAAGATAGTTCCCAGAGGCCTCAGGGTCCCCATTGTCCCAGCATTAAGATTAAAAACCGCTAATATAAAAGAAAGGTGGGAACAGGAGATTACAGGGAGTTCACTTAGGCTGATGCAGATTTTGGTAGAGGAAGAAAAAATTCAGTTCGACTCTATCAGTGCTGAGCTTAAAAAAGAGATTGAGGCAGCTAAGTCCTTGGTAGATACCCCTGGTTTTGATAAACGGGATAAAATCCTCCAACAAACTTTAGAGAGGTTCACCAATCATCTTAAGGAACGTAAACACTTCCAATTCCAGAGAGATCTACAGGAATTTAGGGAGAAAAAAGCGTATGATTTTGTCCATACACAACAACAACAATATCAACAGACCAATAGGGGGCCGAGGGAATCTGACCCTTCCACATCAGAGAGTGAAACCACAGACTCTGAAAGAGTGGGCCCATTTTTCGGTGGTAGCGGTGGGAAACAAAAATTTAGGGGAGGAGCTAGAGGTAGAAATAGAGGCCGTGGTAGAGCCTCTTCTAATAGTGGCAACAATTTTTTAGCCAACAATCCCCCCATTTCCCGCTATATGCTGAGGGGACAAAAGGATTAGTAAAGGGAAAAAATATGGATAGGCTACAAATTATTAACCTATCTGAATACAATTTGAGTGCACCAGAGAACACATTATTAGAAAAAGGACTTTCCTTTGTCCCCACAGTTAAATTTGACTCTTTCTCGTGGATAAAAGATCTTAATTTATTTGCTCGTAAACTCAAATGGATCAAATTTTTCAAACATCACAATAGAAAAAAATGTATGGAACTAGGGTTGGAAGAGTCTGATATGGAAGGCCTTGCAGCCTTGGAGGGGCTATTAGAGGAATCTGGAAGAGCTCCAGGTCTAGGTCCCTTTACCAACCTAAAAATGAAGAGTAGAAAGCTGCCACCTATAGGAGACTTTACCAATGTGGATATATTTGTGGATATGGTGGGAGATGAGATCAAAAATCTTAGTCAGGACAGTAGGGGCATGGATAACAACTTGTCTTGGTCCGAACGACTAGCTCTGACCACTCTAGAGAAAAAACAGAACATCGTTCTAAAAGCATCTGATAAAGGTGGGAACATTGTGGTCATGAGTAGGGATGATTATAAAAAAATGTGTGAGGACATATTGTTTAACCACAACTGTTACACCATTTTAAAGGATAACCCCACAGCACTATTCAAGAAGGAGTTGCTGAGCATTCTGAGTGATGCAAAGAGCAGATCCTTGATTAGTGCAGGAGAGTTTGGGTTCCTGTACCCACAATTTCCTGTTATGGCGTGTTTTTATAGCCTGCCCAAAATCCACAAAGGGTATCCTCCCTTACGTGGCAGACCCATTGTTTCAGGCATTAATAATTTAACTCAAAATGTGAGTACTTATGTTGATCAGGTGTTGCGCCCTTTTGTCTTAAGTCTTACATCATATGTACGTGACACCATGGATGTCTTGAAACAGATTGATGGTATTTCTCTGGAGAAAGATACAATCCTGGCTAGTCTGGATGTTGAGGCGTTGTATTCATCCATACCTCACAAATGTGGTTATAAAGCGATCGAGTATTATTTGGGATCAAGAGGTACACAGTTTGCTGCCCATAACCAATTTGTTTTGCAGTTATTACAGTTTGTTCTTGAAAAAAATATATTTATTTTTGAAGACAAGATCTTTCATCAGCAATGTGGTACTGCAGTGGGGAGTCCTGCTGCTCCCACCTATGCAAATCTATTTCTTGGCTGGTGGGAGGAGACAATTGTTTTGGGGACAAATTTGTCAATTGGACTTCATCCGTTGGACTATGGATTAGATATATTGATGACGTGCTGATTCTCTGGAACTCTACAGCAGATGAGTTCCATAGGTTCGTAGCAGCCCTCAACAAAAATGATGTAGGACTTAGGTTTACATGTGAGATCAGTGAAAACGAACTGTCTTTTTTAGACTTGAAAATCACAAAAACGGAAGGAGGTACAATCCGCACAAAGGTACATCGTAAAGAAACAGCAACTAATAGTTTTTTGCAATGGAATAGCTGTCATCCTTATTCCCTCAAACGTGGCATTCCGAAAGGCCAATTTATGAGAGTACGCAGGAATTGTAGCTCTATGGGTGATTTTGAGTCCCAGGCCCAGGAACTCAAAACAAGATTGAAGGATAGAGGCTTCCCCGAGAGTGTCATTAGGAAGGCCTATGAGGGAGCAAGGGATGCAGATAGGCAATGTCTCCTGGTCCCTAAAAAACGGAAAGAAGAACAAGTTACCAGACTCATAGGCACCTATGACTCAAAACAAAATGACATTATGCAGATACTGAATAGGTATTGGCGTATTCTTAGTTCTGATATAGATTTAGTAGACCAGATCACACAGAGGCCATCTGTTACGTATCGGAGAGGGAAAAATATAAGGGACAGAGTCATGCACAGCTGTTTCGACCCCATTTCACCTAGGGGCACATGGCTGGATAGACAAACACCAGGCACTTTCAGATGTGGTAGTTGTAAAGCCTGTGATTTCATTCTTAAAGGGAATAGTTTTACCAGTGTTGTCACACAGAAAAAATACAATATTCGGGATTATGTCAATTGTAAGACAGCAGGAGTAGTTTACCTAATCACATGCCCATGCCCCCTAAATTATGTGGGTAAAACAGCACGACAATTTCGTCGTCGTATTAGGGAGCATGTTGGAGATATTATCCATGGTAGGGACACTCCAATATCCAAGCACGTGCATGCTAAACACCAAGGCCAGGCAGCAGTGTTAAAATTTCAAGCAATTGAACTCGTCAGACCCCCCAAAAGAGGAGGGGACTGGGACAACCTGATTTTACGGAAGGAAGCGCAATGGATCCATAGACTGGAATGTATACAACCAGCAGGTTTAAATGAGCAGACCAATTATACATGTTTTATCTAAATGTGTGATACCATCCCCCTATAGGTGGTTAACCTTGGGGTGGGTGAGTGTTTATCTGCATTTTTTGCATTACCTATTTGAGATGGCTACACTGATTAGCCAATACATAAAGAGATCGTGTTGTCAGTTTTTCTAAGGAATAGAGATTTCAGCAACTTCGTCCACCTCATATGTGATTATTTACTCTTGAGTTGCTTTGTGAGGTTGCCCACTTGCGGTGTTATACTGTCCCGCAAGATATACTTATAACATATCATCTTTTAGCGCTTACCTCCTCGTGTTTGGCAGTCCGGGCGATACGTCCTTGGCTTCCACTGCGCCTGCGCGTTCGGCATGATGCGGCCGATGATGACCTTTGGCTGTCAGCTGACGGCGGGGGGTCACATGGGCAGGTGTCACGAATCGAGAGGGTGTTGTGATTGGTCAATTCATGTGTTGCCGCCGAATACGATGGGTGGAGTTTAGCGTTTATAGTAACCTAGCGCCTGCAATGAAGTATGCCGTTGACATCGATACGTGCATCTTCCCGTGACGCACAGCGGAATATCCGCTGTTGAATACTAATATCGCTGGTGATGAGGCCAGAGTTACCAAGATACGGACCCCTGAGGATGAGTATCTGAAACGCGTAGGGTCGTTTAATGTTTATGGAATGTGTGCATTGGGGACAACTATATTGTGTTATACCCAGCGTTAGGAGATCCGATTTTGTCGGACACCTATGCTTCAATTTGGGTTTGTACTACGGTTGTGCCCTGGGTATATGCTGATTCCTACAAATATCATTTAAACACAGAGATATAGGTATCATAATAACTCAGTGTTTTTTTGTTTAATACATTTTTTATTTTCACGGTGGGGCTTATGTCACAGTGGTGTGTTACCCCTGTTTTTAAACTAGTTACTATTAAAGATATCTTTTTACTCAGTTGTCATTTCAGTGAACCTTATAATTAAATTTCTTTATATTGTGGGAGCACAATTAGATGTCTATCTAAACTATACAGTGAAATTATATGTGGTTGCTTTACCACATGCAATGCTGCAATTTTGGGAATTGCTCCATCTAGTGACCAGCAATGGGAAATATTATAA
The DNA here is from genome assembly GCF_050947455.1 of Rhinoderma darwinii. Classification (NCBI taxonomy): domain Eukaryota; kingdom Metazoa; phylum Chordata; class Amphibia; order Anura; family Rhinodermatidae; genus Rhinoderma; species Rhinoderma darwinii. The sequence continues at coordinate 65,325,589 of NC_134690.1, forward strand.
ATTGAATCCAATTTATAATATTTCCTGACTCGTGAAAAAAATAAAAAAAATTAGAACAATGTTTAATCACCTATACACTAATTGTTTAACTAAAAAAAAAATACATTTTTTGCTAACAACACATTCCCTTTAAGGCTGAAATAGACCTGGTCCTTAAGGGGTTAAGTATACTTCCTCGAAGAAAGAGATCACTCAAGTTGTAAATTATATTGATGTGCCAGGCTTTATACTCAAGGTATTACTTCTACTTTTATTATTCTCATTGTAGCTGGGAATTATAGGGAAATTAATTTGGTTAGTACAGCACATGAAACCTCTGGAGGAACATTCTACTTCATTATTCTTTCCTAATTCTTCCTCTTCCATCAGGGTCATAGTAAAGAAGGAGCTCACTTCTTTCCCAGCCCTTACTATAAAATAATTGACAGAAATAGTGCAAAGTGTCCAGGGCTTCTGAAATGACTTAATATCCTGCTGTTAGGAAGACGGCACATAAATGGAGCTTTACTAAGCTACAAAGTATTTGGGTGATTGGTGTAACAACGCTAATACAACAAGAATATTCTTTGGTTTACATGACCTGCCTAGGTAGAGTCGTGCGTTAACCTTAGACCATCCTATCCCCCCACCCCCACTTTAGTAAAGACACATGACACCGAGGTTGGATGTGAAATGACCACAGCAGCCGTTTATTAATTTCACAGTTTTATAAAAACAATTTAAATCCGAAACATTCGGATAACTAGTTAGGAATCCGCCAGAGAATTCCTCCTAATAATTCACATGACCCAACATGGGTCAGAATCGTAAATAACAATTTAACGTTAACATTAACCCGAGCAGAGGAAGTCCTTGAAGCCCCTTCAGATGTTCCTTTTTAAGAACACACCGAATTAGCCATCTGCAAACCACCAATTACCTCCAGCCGTAAACCAGCTCGGAAGCACCGTTCACCTCTGCAGATGGCTCCAACCACTAGAAGTCCACTTCAAGGGGATAACACCCGATGAAGCCCTCAAGTGATATACCGACCACTAGAAGTCCACTTCAAAGGGATAACACCCGATGAAGCCTTCAAGTGATATACCTTCTACCAGAAGACCACTTCAAAGGGATAACACCCGATGAAGTCTTCAACCATGTACCTTTTTTGGGGGACGCATACCCCCGATGCGACCCCCCCACCATTTTGTACTGACTGGCCTCAAGGACTCCCCCCGCCACAGCGAAACAGGCCTTGACCACCTTAAGCCTGTGAGTTCCTCCACACCACCACCGCCCTTTCTATGCCTTCTGCTATCGCCAAGCTCCAAAGATCAATACCAACCTCGGTCAGATGAACCCCGTCACTTCTCCAAAAATTCCCCACTCCTGACTCCAAATCCCTATGCCTCACGCAAATGCCCCCGTTCTTTGCCACAAAACGGGACACCGCCCGGTTAACTTTTATACGAGCCTTATTGACTCTCTCCACCGATCTAGCTAACCGCCAATGCTTTCTTGGGACTATGTCCGACCACACTACCACCAACTTGGGATAAGATACCCACAAACACAACATATCATGTTTGATATCCCGCACCAACTCACGAAAAGGGCGGACTCCTAAGTCATTCCCACCCACGTGCAACACTAAAACCTCCGGAACCCTATCAAGCCGCGCATATGTCTGGAATTCCGCCAACACCCTGCTCCACGACATACCTCTAAAACCCAGCCAATGCACAACCGCATCCTGTCGCGGAATGCGCAACTGGCGACCATCCGGGCGGACGTCCGCCCTCAAAGCCCCCCAGTGCACGTACGAATGACCCATCAACCACACCAAACACGGAGGCGAATCTGAAACGGAAAAAACAATTAGGCACCACCAATATAACATTTGTAAAGCGTACACAACCAAAATCATAACATATGGGGGCAGACATAGGACTTAAACCTTTTAGACTCCCAACGACCAATACGCCTCACCCCTTCATCATCCAACCCCCAGCGCCCCGCTTCCGTTGCTGCGCCAATCCTGAAGGAATGAGATGAATATGAGCCTGCCGCAACACCAACCGCCGTCAAACATTTTTTAAATACAGCTCCAAACTGAAACCTGGACAAAAACGACCCGTCCACATGACGTAACAAAGGCAAATCTGGAGACCCCCTGTTTTGCGTAAAACCCCGCATGCACTCTACTGGGCACATGACCGACCCCGGGAGAGCGAACAAAACTATCAGTTTTCCCTTCCCTACTTGGTCAGTTTTAGATCGACGCAACCATACCTCTAGCCGATCTGCAAATAGGCTCACCTCCCCAGATCTCAGCCCCCCTGCCCGTTTAGTACTTGGCGACACCAACTCACCTATTCTAAATGCTCCAAAGAACGCTAACGAAAAAGCCAATCGAAACAAATCCATTTCATCTGAAGAACGACATACCGATGCTAATGAACCGCCCAACGAGCTAAGCAAAGCAAACGACACCGGCCTTCTACTATCCGCCTCCACCCTACCTCGGCGCAACCCCTTCAAAGCCTGCGATACCAGAAATTCCTTCGATACATCCCGAAAGCCCCGCAACTTAAACCCAAACGCCACTGCAGATATGAACCGGTTCACCTTCGCTAATGAAAACCCCGCCTCCCAGGCGTCCCCTAACCAGTACAAAAGTGCCACCAACCTGTCTCTATCCGTATTGACGTCACCCAACTCTCTTACCCACTCCTCCCACTGCCTCCAACAAGCAGCATACGCACTCCACGTCGCGCGCGCCAAAGACCTTTGTAACAGCTGCTCTACGGGACCGATACCAGATCCCAAAGATGCTCCGGACAAGCCAAACTGAGACGTTCCGCTCCCGGTGCCAATTGCCGAAACCGGTCCCACTGCGAGCGAGAAAGAGCATCAGCGATACAATTCCGTACCCCCGGGACATGCACCGCCACCACCCACGCGTTCAATGACAAACACACCAACACTAAATGTCGCAACAATTGAACTACCGGAGGAGAGGACGCCGTGATGTTATTAATGGCAAGCACCACCCCCATGTTGTCGCAGTAAAAACGGACCTTCTTATCCCTGAGCCTGTCCCCCCAAATGGTAGCCGCCACCACGATGGGAAACAGCTCGAGCAGGGCCAGATTCTGCGTGAGTCCACTGGACACCCAGCTAGCCGGCCATTGACCCGCGCACCACGGACCTCCCCCGTAAGCTCCAATACAACCCGCCCCAGCCGCATCCGTAAAAATATTCAAATCACTCGTATCCTGCGCAGGGGCCATCCATAGCGAGCGACCATTGTACTGGCCCAAGAAGTCATCCCAAACCTGAAGATCAGCTCGGTGCTCCTCCTTGAGCCGCACAAAATGATGCGGCGCGCGCACTCCCGCCGTTGCCGCCGCCAACCTCCTGCCAAACACCCTCCCCATCGGCATAATCCGGCAGGCGAAATTCAACTTCCCCAGCAGCGACTGAAGCACCCTCAGCGTCATTTTCTGCATTCTACAAGCCCGTCGAACCTCCAGCCTCAAAGCACCCAACTTATCCGCCGGGAGCCGACACTCCATTGCCACCGAGTCTATTTCGATTCCCAAGAAACAAATCGTCGCTACCGGGCCCTCCGTTTTTTCCGGCGCCAAAGGAATCCCAAAATCCCTCGCCACCTTCTGTAGTGCATGAAGCAAATTACCGCAAACCGGCGAACGCACAAAAAATCGTCTAAGTAATGGATCAACGAATCGACCCCGGATACTCCCCTCGTTACCCACTCCACGAAGCTACTAAACGCCTCGAAGTATGCACAAGAAAGAGAACACCCCATCGGAAGGCACCGATCCACGTAAAAGGCCCCATTCCAAAAACAACCCAACAGCCGTTGGCTTTCTGGATGGACCGGCAACAACCTGAACGCCGCCTCGATGTCGGTTTTTGCTAGCAGCGCCCCTGGACCCGCAGCCCGCACTAACCCCACCGCCTTATCGAATGAGGTATAAACTACGGAACACAACTCGTGATCAATCCCGTCATTTACCGACGAACCTTTGGGATACGATAAATGTTGAATCAAACGAAACTTTCCGGGCTCGCGTTTAGGGACAATACCCAACGGGGACACAACTAAATCTTTTACCGGCGACTCAACAAATGGCCCCGACATGCGACCCAACGAAACTTCTTTTAACAACTTTTCCGACACGACTTCCGCATGCAAGTAAGCCGATTTTAAATTCCTCCGCGTAACCGGAACCTCATAAGGAGGCGGAGGAATAACAAAACCAACACTAAACCCTTCATAAAGCAACTTAGCTGCCGCCCTATCCGGATACTAATTTAGATAAGGGGCCATCCTTTCCACCTTCACCGGCGACACCCCCATGACCAGCCCCGTGCTGGTTCCCTGACCTCTTTTTTCGCAGACATTTTGCCGCCCCGTGTGATGCACCATTACACTCGGAACACACGTGCTTGAACTTGCACGTGGCCCCGAACTTGCACTGACCTTCATTAAATTGCCAGCAAAACCCCGCCTTTCCCCCGCCGCTTTGTCCAATCTGACTAGACTGGCCTCCTTGGCCGCCGCTCCCGGGAAAGGACTGCCTAACCGGAGCCGTAACCCGTAACCAGAGAGCAATATCCTTCTGGTCCCACCGAATCGCCGGCCGAACCGCCTTCCGCTGACGGAATTGCTCATCATAACGCAGCCACGCCTGACCCCCATACGCCCTATGAGCCTCCCCAATGGCATCAAAATAACAAAACAACGCCGAACAATTTTCCGGCGCCTTTTCCCCTATCACACTAGCCAATATGGCGAACGCCTGCGACCAATTAACGAACGTCTGCGGGATAAGCCTATACCGCCGCCGTTCCTCCTCGTCCTTTTTACTCTCATCCCGCTTGCTCTTATCCAAATTAAATTTAGCCAGCGGCAAGAGAGAAAAAATTTCAACATATTCTTCTTTCCAGATCCGATCACGCACCTCCTGCTTTAAATGCGCCCCCAACGGACCCTCAAAACAAACGTACACCTCCCCCCCGAGCACGATCATCCATACGCACTCGATCGCCGTCCTTCTGCGCCTCGGTCTGTACCGACACCGCGACCGCCTCTCTAACCGCCACCACCGGACGCGCCTGTAACGATCCCACGTCCCTGGGGCCTTCCCAAACTACCGCAGGGGACACTTCCGTTACTACCGGCGCCGCGGCCCTGTCCAGGCGCCCCACCAGCTCCCGTAAGCAACCCACTAAGTCTGCCAAACCCGCTCCGTCGCGTCCGCCCGCGCCACTACCGGCCCCCGATGCAATGCTAGCAGCCCCCCCGCCGACACCCGACATAAAAAACGCTGGATAAGACAATGATGGAGTTATACACTCACCGGGCTGCACAGGCGCTGTGTTCCCGTCAGCCGGACCATCCTGACCTCGACGATACACGTCCAGTTCACCTTCCTCCAGTTCTTCTCTCGCCGACGACTGTCCATCCCAACGACATCTTCGGAACGGGGATGAGGACGCGCTGACCGATGGGCCGGCAACCTGCCGCCCGACCGCCGGGACCCAGACTTCCGACCGGACCTGTTGCCTCGACGTCGCTGCAGATCTAGGCGTCCGTCTAGACGATCCTGACGAAGCCTGCCCCCTGGCCGGAACATCACCATGCGGGGCGGCCGTACCTTGTCCTCCAAATCTTCCATCTGATGGGGGAGGGGTGACAGGGAGCCCAGCCTGCGACTCCCTGCTTACCGCCGGACCCCGTCGCGGCCTGGGATTCCTGCCAGGACGCAGGGCCTGAGAAGGGGCGGTCCTCCCAGCTGCCTGGCCTGCAGCGTCCGGGATCGGGCTCCCTCTGCGACGCCGTGTCCGCGGGACTGCCTCCGGACTGAGGCGCTCTGGAGGTCGGGACCGCCGAGAGGGACGGGTCGACCCGGCCTGCGTCGCCGTCACCCCTGGCAACGCTCTCAGCCTGCCCAGCGCAGGAGCGGTTGTTGCCGACTCCCCCCCCGCCGCCATAGCCATGCTCGTGAGGGGGCCGGGGGAGGGGAGCCTGTCCTTTGCAACAGACCCCGAACGCCGTGCCCGATGTGGCGAAACGGCGTCCGGGATCCTCGTTATGGCAGCCACGGTCTCCTCTAGCCATCCGGGACCGTGGTGCACAGCAGCGGCACGCAGCCGCTCTAACATTAAGGCTTCTGCCATCCCTAAAAGCACGGGCAACGGGGAGCTTACTGTTCTTGTGTTACTCCTCCCGCTGCTTCCGGCTCAATGCCGAGAAACAGCGGGAAGCGCAGTAACGGCCCCCCCGTCCCCCTTAACTCCTCCCCGTCCCTCCTCCAGCTCCTTCCAACTCTCCCTCACCTAATTAACCCTTTCCCTACCAGGACGGTCATGCCGGCTTCCCTTAATCCCTGCGGGCTGCGTCCAGCCTCTTCTATACACATCATTTTTCGGAAGCGAACAATTGTACAGAGATAAGAGGCGCCACTCACCTCTTTTTGCAGAAGGAGTCTGTCACAGATCACTTTCTGCTCCCTCTCTATTTCAGAAGAGTTTCTTCAGCTGCTGTAGTGTTTATAATAGAGTACTGTGTCCCAGCTGCTGCAGAACATCATAATACATACTTCAGATGCTGCAGACTTTATTTTTGAAAAGGATGAGGGTGTTTAGTATCAATAGTGGACAAAAATCCCCCCCATACTTTTCAAAAAGAGGTTCTGCAGCAGCTATAGTTTGTATTATACTATGTATTGTAATATAATACTTAAAGGGGTTTTCCAGCCACTAAAAATTGATGGCCTATCCTATCCTACTGCTGATCTAAGAGTGGTCCTAGCAGGGGGACACTTCGGGACAGATGTACTAAGATTGGCGTTTCATACGGCGCGCACGTCTTTATAAATCTGTCACATCCTTCTGCTAGACGTGTGGCACAACCAGTGTAGCCGTGCGCCACAATTGTGGCGCAAATCTTGCGGCTGTGCGCAATCCATCCCCCACCACCGGACATAAAATAAAAAAAGTCTCTGAGTATCATCTCACTGATCCTCTTCTCCCCTCCGGTTCTCCTCAGCATGCAGCGGGTCATACAAGGTCCTGACAGTGAGCAGCGTCAGGGCCTAATAGGCGACACAGGACTTTAACCTCATCAGTGATGCATCACATACAAAGTCCTGACAATGCTCAGCGTCAGTACGCTGAGGAGACCCAGGTGGGAGAAGAGGAGCCTTGAGGTGAGCATTCTTTATTTTCATTTAATTGTCTGATGGGATGGGGTGGAATCATGGGAGGGGTAGTCCGATCTAGGGTGGTCAGTTACGGGGCACGGCGCAGGCCTCTACCGTGCTACTTCCCTTCAAGTTAAATTTACACTAGCTAATAGCTGGCATAGATTTTCATTATAATTTATAATTTTCTGGTGTAAATTATAATAAATTTGTTGGGCTGCGATGGCGAAACCATGCTCCTTTTTCACAAAAGTAGCAAGGGTGACTTAAAAAAGCCAAAAGTCACAATTTGTAACGCAATTGCGACATTTAGGCCCTTTTGCATCTTTTGTACGCCAGAAAACTGGAGTAGAAAGGTTGATAAGTTCCTGCCTTTGTAATGAGCTTATTGTCAAGAAACCCTTTAAAGAGGCTCTGTCACCAGATTTTGCAGCCCCTATCTGCTATTGCAGCAGATAGGCGCTGCAATGTAGATTACAGTAACGTTTTTATTTTTAAAAAACGAGCATTTTTGGCCAAGTTATGACCATTTTTGTAGTTATGCAAATGAGGCTTGCAAAAGTCCAAGTGGGTGTGTTTAAAAGTAAAAGTCCAAGTGGGTGTGTATTATGTGCGTACATCGGGGCGTGTTTACTACTTTTACTAGCTGGCCGTTCTTATGAGAAGTATCATCCACTTCTCTTCAGAACGCCCAGCTTCTGGCAGTGCAGATCTGTGACGTCACTCACAGGTCCTGCATCGTGACGGCCACATCGGCACCAGAGGCTACAGATGATTCTGCAGCAGCATCGGCGTTTGCAGGTAAGTAGCTACATCGACTTACCTGCTAACGCCGATGCTGCTGCAGAATCAACTGTAGCCTCTGGTGCCGATGTGGCCGACACGATGCAGGACCTGTGAGTGACGTCACAGATCTGCACTGCCAGAAGCTGGGCGTTCTGAAGAGAAGTGGATGATACTTCTCATCAGAATGCCCAGCTAGTAAAAGTATTAAAAACGCCCCGATGTACGCACATAATACACGCCCACTTGGACTTTTACTTTTAAACACACCCACTTGGACTTTTGAAAGCCTCATTTGCATAAATACGAAAATGGTCTTAACTTGGCCAAAAATGCTCGTTTTTTAAAAATAAAAACGTTACTGTAATCTACATTGCAGCGCTGATCTGCTGCAATAGCAGATAGGGGCTGCAAAATCTGGTGACAGAGCCTCTTTAAGGCTGTGTTCACACAGGGTATAATTATTTGGGTGATTCCCTGTGAAGCCATGCGCCGCAGGGAATTCCGGGTGAAAAAGTGCACCAAACTGTGGTGCAGCTTTTCAACCGGAATGTCCGCTGCAGAAAACGGCAGCACTTGCCGGACTCCTGGGATGACGCTTCATCCCAGAAGACCGCTGTAGCCTGTGATTGGCTGCAGCGGCGGTCACATGGGATGAAGCGTCATCCCAGGAGGTCGGCTTTCTGACGTCATCTAGGCCAGCCTGCTGGATAATGTTTCATCCCATGTGACCGCCACCACAGCCTGTGATTTGCTGCAGCGGTGTCATGGCATAAAACGTCATCCCAAGAGGCCGTGCTGGAGGGAGGAACACAGACTTCTGGGTAAGTATGAGGGTTTTTTTTCCCCTGAGTTGCGGTTTTTGTGGCGGAATCGCTGCGAACCCGCTGCAGAAAAACGCAACAACTGCTATTTGTTGCGGGATTTACCTGCCCATTGAATTCAGTGGGGAAAACCCGCAACAAATAACCAGCATTTACGCAAATAAAATTGACAGGCTGCAGAATAACATTCCGCACCACAGGTAGATTTCTGAGCATTTTTTCCGCTCAGTATTTACGCAGCGTTTGGATGAGCTATGTTTTATCTTATCCACTTTGCTGCTCCTGTATTTGCTGCGGTTTTCTGCAACAAATTCTGTTGTGGAAAAAAAGCAGTATTTACGTGTGAACTGACCCTTAAAGCAGACAACCTCCTTGAAAGTAACCTCTGTAGACCTGATCATTCAATGGATCTTCCAGCCATTAACATTTGGCACCTATCTATGTGACCGCAGGATCTTCTACCAGTCACTAGGAAGTGGGCCCTTTCCCAGGGGCGTAGCTAGGGGGGGCAAGCGGGGCATGTTCCCCCGGGCGCAGTTCAGAGGGGGGCGCCAGCGCCCCCTCCTCCTGCACTATAATTGTACCTGTGTCGCAAGGACACAGGTACAATTAGAAGCAATGAATGACCGGGCACGTTCCGTGCCCGGCCATTCAGCGCCTTTCCACCAATGAAGCGACTGGTACCTTTTGTACCAGTGACGCTTCCGTCGATGAAAGGCGCTGACTGACTGGCAGGGAAAGTCATCCTGCCCAGCCAATCAGTGCCTTTCATAGACGCCGCGTTCAACCCCCTGGAGACCTGCGCAGAAGAGAGCAGGTCTCCATGGCTGCCGGACGGCGTGGGAGCGGGAATAAGGTGAGTTTGAATATTTTTTTTATTTTTTTTTAAATTGTAATAGAAGTGTGGCTGTATCTGCGGGGGGGGGACGACTTTGTCTACACGGGGGACTTTATCTACGGGGGGTGTCTATCTACAGGGGGACTATATCTACAGGGCTGGGCTATATACAGGGGGACTATATCTGCTGGGCTATATACAGGGGGACTATATCTACAGGGGGGCTATATACAGGGGGACTATATATACAGGGCTGGGCTATATACAGGGGGACTATATCTGCTGGGCTATATACAGGGGGGCTATATACAGGGGGACTATATCTACAGGGCTGGGCTATATACAGGGGGACTATATCTGCTGGGCTATATACAGGGGGACTATATCTACAGGGGGGCTATATACAGGGGGACTATATCTACAGGGCTGGGCTATATACAGGGGGACTATATCTGCTGGGCTATATACAGGGGGACTATATCTACAGGGGGGCTATATACAGGGGGACTATATCTACAGGGGGGCTATATACAGGGGGACTATATCTACAGGGCTGGGCTATACACAGGGGGACTATATCTACAGGGCTGGGCTATATACAGGGCGACTATATCTACAGGGGGACTATATCTACAGGGCTGGGCTATATACAGGGGGACTATATCTGCTGGGCTATATACAGGGGGACTATATCTACAGGGGGGCTATATACAGGGGGACTATATCTACAGGGGGGCTATATACAGGGGGACTATCTACAGGGGGGCTATATACAGGGGGACTATATCTACAGGGCTGGGCTATACACAGGGGGACTATATATACAGGGCTGGGCTATATATAGGGGGACTATATTTACAGGGCTGGGCTATATACAGGGGGACTATATATGCTGAGCTATATACAGGGGGGCTATATACAGGGGGACTATATCTACAGGGGGGCTATATACAGGGGGACTATATCTGCTGGGTTATATACAGGGGGACTATATCTACAGGGGGGCTATATACAGGGGGACTATATCTACAGGGGGGCTATATACAGGGGGACTATCTACAGGGGGGCTATATACAGGGGGACTATAACTACAGGGCTGGGCTATACACAGGGGGACTATATCTACAGGACTGGGCTATATACAGGGCGACTATATCTACAGGGGGACTATATCTACAGGGCTGGGCTATATACAGGGGGACTATATCTGCTGGGCTATATACAGGGGGACTATATCTACAGGGGGGCTATATACAGGGGGACTATCTACAGGGGGGCTATATACAGGGGGACTATATCTACAGGGCTGGGCTATACACAGGGGGACTATATCTACAGGGCTGGGCTATATACAGGGGGACTATATATGCTGGGCTATATACAGGGGGACTATATCTACAGGGGGACTATATACAGGGGGACTATATCTACAGGGGGGCTATATACTGGAGTGGGCTGTCTATAGAGCACCATATACAGGGGTGGGCTATATAGTATATAGCCCCCTGTAGATATAGCCCACCCCTGTATATGGTGCTCCATAGATAGCCCACCCCAGTATATAGCCCCCCCTGTAGATATAGTCGCCCTGTATATAGCCCCCCTGTAGATATAGTCGCCCTGTATATAGCCCAGCCCTGTAGATATATTCCCCCTGTATATAGCCCACCCCTATATATAGCCCACCCCTGTAGATATAGCCCCCCTGTGTATAGCCCCCTCTGTAGATATAGCCCCCCTGTGTATAGCCCCCCTCTGTAGATATAGCCCCCCTGTGTATAGCCCCCCTGTGTGTATCCCAGCCCTGTAGATATAGCCCAGCCCTGTAGATATAGCCCAGCCCTGTAGATATAGCCCAGCCCTGTAGATATAGCCCAGCCCTGTAGATATAGCCCAGCCCTGTAGATATGGTCCCCCTGTAGATATGGTCCCCCTGTAGATATGGTCCCCCTGTAGATAGCCCACCCCTGTAGATATAGTCCCCCTGTAGATATAGTCCCCCTGTAGATATAGCCCACCCCTGTATATAGTCCCCCTGTAGATATAGCCCACCCCTGTATATAGTATCCCACAAATAGCTCCCCCCTATAGTGCTCCACAGAAAGCCCACCCCTGTATATACCCCCCTTGTACATATAGTCCACCCCTGTATATAGTGCTCCACAGATAGCCCACCCTTGTATATAGTATATACAGGGGTGGGCTATCTGTGGAGCACTATATACAGGGGTGGACTATCTAGTGGAGCACTATATACAGGGGTGGACTATATGTACAAGGGGGGGCTATATACAGGGGTGGGCTATCTGTGAAACACTATATACAGGGTGGACTATATGTGGAGCACTATATACAGGGGTGGGCTATATCTACAGGGGGGCTACATACATGGTTGGGCTATCTGTAGAGCTCTATATACAGGGGTGGGCTATATCTACAGGGGGCTATATACAGGGGTGGGCTATCTGTAGAGCACTAGGGGGAGTTATTTGTGGGACACTATATACAGGGGTGGTCTATATGGGGGCACTATCTACAGGGGGCACAGTGTGTGTGTGTGTGTGTGTGTGTGTGTGTGTGTGTGTGTGTGTGTGTGTGACACGGTGTATGGTGCTATTATAATTGGAGGTGCAGTGTATGGCGCTATTATATTTAGGGGCGTAGTGTGTGGTATAATGATAACTTTATCTTTATTTATAGGTGCAGAAATGTTGGTAAAGTGAGAAGCTGAAGACATCTGAGCAGCAAACTGCAGAAATGGGCTGTGATCGGGAGAAGCCACCATAGAGGTCTGGGCCGGATGGAGAAAAATAACTAGAATCTGAGACGTCACCGGTGAGTCACTCAATGTAAATGTTTATTCTGCCTCTAATCAGCACTGTAGTCACTGTATGATCTGCAGCGAGATGATGGGTGGTGTGATTATGATAGGATTTATTTTTTGTGAAACAGCATATCCTTACCATTGTTCGGGCTATGCTGGGAGCTGTAGTTTTACGCCGTACACACCTATATGGCAGGGGTTGCACTAAATTGAGCTGTATTTGTGCTGGTGTTGTATTTATGTACCGAGCTTGGTTCTGGTGTTGTGTACAGAACCATATTGCTTGTGAAATGTACAAATAATTTTATGCTCGCGTTACATAAAAAGAAATGACGCGTCGATTGGTAGAGAAAACAAACACGGCGAGGGGGAAGGAGATGTCGGGAAAGAGGTTGGGGGGGGGGGCGCCAAACTGAATCTTTGCCCCGGGTGCTGGAGAACCTAGCTACGCCTCTGCCTTTCCCCAATTCCTCCTCATCAGGATCTAAGATAGAATAGAAAAAGAAACACGGCGCCACATAGTGCAAAATAAAAGCAAGGTAGAGCAAGGTAGCACAGTTGATTTGACAATTACGCTCACCTTGAGTAATGGACACCGGTAGGTGTCATACAGGCATGAAAAGCTGCAGCCAGGTCCCAAACACAGCCAAACGAAGTTTGTTGTCAGTTGAGGGAATGGTTGAAGTGGATAAAAAAGGACCACCGGCGCTGCTATATGGATCAGTGAGCAATATGGAGACTTAGGCAGGCATCAAGGTAAAGGACTTTATTGTCAAACAGGCTACGCGTTTCAACACCGAACCGGTGTCTTCATCAGGCCAGTATAGACTGTGCGGTTCCAGCCTAGAATTTTTGGATCTATAAACTAAGAACCCTACATCCGAATGGTCTAAATGACCTTACAGAATCTTCCTTAGAATAAACACCTTCCGAATTTTCATTACTATGTTAGGGTTGTCAAAGACAGCATTGTACTTTCTTACACTTTTATTCTGATGGTCCCTCCCAATGATAGGTTTAACCCTCCCGAAGACTTCTATGAAACTTTTATGAAACTCTTTTATAAAACCTTTTTTATACATTTTTTATATATATCTTTTAGGATATTTATATATTTCAGTGTGGTAATGATACTTACGGCTACCTCACTCCGTTATGTGCAATTTCGTTTATCCATGTCACCATCTATGTTCTTTTATATATAAGTTATGCAGGGCGTAATTTAATTTAATTCAATAGTACTGCAAATACTCGGTATTTGCTACTACTTACTGTTCTGAATAGATGTCTCACAGGAGAGAGTAAGCGGTTAGGTACAGCCAATACTAAGTACAAAGTACCCCCAAAATGTCAAATTGAAGAGTAGCAGGACTCCACTAAATCATATAAAGAACTGAGAACCAAGAGTCACAAGGCTACAAATATTGTATATACATAGTAAAAACAAAGCGAGGTTTCTAAAAAAAGGGGTGTTTATTTTAGTTACGTGGACCACGTTGATCGCAGGCTCACCATTACATTTATGGGTAAGATCTGTATTATGGGCTCCCTCTGGTTATTTCCAGATTGGTAGTCTCTTTACCATTGGACATTTTCATGGTATATCCCCTTTGGATATATGACACCAGGGGGTTTTCCTCGGAGTACACTCTGTTAGACTACTCTGTTAGATTGCTATGTGAGATATTCATTATATGTAGTGACACGACTGTGTTATTTTGCAGCATGATAGACAGCAGACTTTATGTATAAGGCACTATTCACTCATTTGCTTACTTCATGGTCCTCTGTATACTACCTTGTGTCTATCACGTATATGTCCCGTTGTTAAGGTGGAGTATATATACCATGTCCTTTTGGTAAGGTGTAGTATGTACACCACTCCTGCGATCCAATACTACTGTGATGTGATCCACACATTATTTTCCTTTTTTAGAAACCTTGCTTTGTTTTTACTATGTATATGGTTATATATTTATATGTAATAAAATTTATCTTTCTTACAATATGTGTAGCCTTGTGACTCTTGGTTCTCAGTTCTTTATACTTACTGTTCGTAATATCCCGTTCTCTTTTTGCCCGTCTGTCTTGTCCACTGCTTGCTCCGCTGTATTTGCGGTTCACCATGTGGTCCAACGCTTGGTTTTTGTTCCTCCTCGGCCACCGTATTTCTTTTGTTGCTCTAACAACCAGTGACGCTTTTTTCAGCGATGTTTCATCACGCTCAAATATTTATTTTTTAAAAAAACATATACCTTTCGTTGTTTTTTTATCTGATAAATGTACTATTCCACTGTCCTATAATGAATATTCACAAAAATATGTATAATAATTTATTTTTACCTCCGCTGCATACCGATCTATAATCGGCACGATTGATATACATGTGTATTATTTAAAGTATGTTCAAATTACCATCATTACTATCTTTCATGTTTTAAATGTCTCTGATCACCGCATATGTATATTTTCGTTGTAAAGATGATAGATACTGTCTTGTTACCTCTGTGACCTTTAACCTGTTTGTTCTGGCGGTTTTTTGTTCCTGCCTTTTGTTGTGTATAAATAGGCTGGAACCGCACAGTCTATACTGGCCTGATGAAGACACCGGTTCGGTGTTGAAACGCGTAGCCTGTTTGACAATAAAGTCCTTTACCTTGATGCCTGCCTAAGTCTCCATATTGCTCACTGATCCATATAGCAGCGCCGGTGATCCTTTTTATTCCACTTCAACCATTTCCTCATCAGGATGTCCGTGGTGCCAAGTGGTTGTATAGAGTAGTGGTCACTTATAAGGTGACCATACCCACATGATCTAACATTAAACACTATCTAGTGGATAGGTGAAAATGTGAATGGCTACAATACCTTTTCACATGAGTGATATAGTATATCCTTAGTATATGCCATTAATGACTACCCCCTACTGTTCATGATGGGGATATACCATCAAACTTGAGTCGATACCTCCCTCCCTTTAAAGTGGCTCCAAGAGTGGATTAGCATTATATAGGTGTAATGACAGGGGGGTAGGGAAACAGATAGTGAGCCCTAATCTACCCACCACTCAGTCCCTGCCTACTTGCAACGACCCGCCCTAGGCGACGGGGTACATCTGGGTGACGGTCCCTACGCTCAGTAGGTGCACGACAGACAAACGGACAAGGAGACACAAGCAAAGGGAAATGGGGCAGTTGCCCACGTCAACACCGTGAGCAACAAGAGAGGTGAACGAGCCGAGTCAAACCAGGAATGTACGAGGTACCAAACGCAGAGCAGGAGAGTAGTCAGAAAGCCGGGGTCAGTATGAAGCAAGGTCAAATAGCTAGGAACTGCAGCAAGGCCAGGAAACCACGAGAAGAATCACAAGCAAAGGAGGAACAGGAAAGGCAGGTATAAATAGACAGAGGGCGGAACTAGCTCCGTCTGGCCAGGCTGCGATAGGCTCTCCCACTCCTAAGCCTGCCATCCTGAGTGGTGGAAGATGGAGTCAGTCTCAGAGACATAGAACCAGGTGCAGACTGATTACCCATGGGCGTATACACAGAAGTGCCTGGCAGATCCTTTACAGTAGGAATACCTAAATACACATCACAGTACATTAATATAGTAATGATCTGCATGTTACGGAAAAAAGGAGAACTCACAGGCTTCTACAAGGCATACTTGGTATGTATCATTGTGGTGCATAGACAAAAATACCTACAGTCACAGGGCAGAGAAAAAGCAAGTTCCTGAAAAAGCAAGACGGGTTATTGACTTCCAGGACTGTGTCATGACATATTGCTGAAATTATGCGCTCGTTAGGATCTGAATATTTTGGGTTTGTTTACACCAGTCGAAGAGATCATGAATGAACAAACACCAATATTCTGACAATACTGACAAACCAGATCATGACAGCTCCTGCAATTCCTCTATTTCCAAAATTGTAAACAGTTTTACGCGAGACAATGTCTGGAGCACCTGTGCCTAATAGAGGGAGATAACAGAAGAACAATTCCCATTGGTATAATTCAGCATTACAAGGATTACATGGCAATGGCTCAAACTGTAGCAAGCATGAAAATCATGTTTACCTCTAATTATATTTGTATCTGTATGGAATTATTTATTCCATATAGATTATTCCGTTATTTATTTATATAAATTTATGTCAGGCACAAATGGGGGTGCAAAACAAAGTGTTTCTGTTCTGACCATCTGCCTTACAGCCCTTTTACCCTGGCAAATTTTCGGGCAAACGAGCGTTCACACAATCCTCGTTCCCTATCATTGCCGTATGTAAATAGGGCAGTGATCAGCCAATGAACGAACTCGTATATCTGCTGATCGTATCATTTATGCAGCCGAAAATATTATTGTTGTTGGCAGGGCATCTCCCTGTGTAAACACGGAGACGTGGTGCCGACATGATAGAAATGTATGGGGATGAACGATTGTAGTAAAAGCACTCGTCCCCATACATAGATCCTTTTAAAAGGAGCAAATGAGCGCCAATCAACGAGTTGATCGGCGCTCGTTTACACAGCCTCCGTCAGGCCGTGTAAGGCCATGTTCAGACGTGGCGGAATTTTTCCGCTGCAAATGTTGGTGCAGATTCTGGGCAATTACGCAATGAATCTGCACCAACATTTGCATATTTGACAGGTAATTCAGACGTTGCAGATATCACAGCGGACTTGCCACAGATTTCCGTTTTTGCATTGCAAAGACTGAAATCCGCAGTGAAAATCCGCAACATAATGAGCATTCTGCGGAAGGAAAATACCGCACTGCAGCCTAGTTTCCGCACAGTTATTTTCCGCAATGTCTGAACTGTTTCCTGAAATTGTATAGAAATAAATGAAAAAAACGGCTGCTGCGGAATTCCACTGCGGACTGTCCGCAGCGCAATTCAACAGCAATTCCGGGAAAGAGGGCCCTAAGAGGACCCTTACGCTGTGTTACATAGGCCATTAACACTTTATTTTATATTATTAGCTCTACAATTTTGATTATTATTATTATTATATTATTATTATTACATCTATTACATTTAACCCCTTCAGGACTGAGCCTGTTTTGGCCTTCAGTACGAAGCCGATTTTTCTAATCTGACATGTGTCACTTTATGTGGTAATAACTTCGGAATGCTTTTACCTTTCCAAGTGATTCTGAGATTGTTTTCTCGTGACACATTGGACTTTATGTTAGTGAAAAAATTTGGTCAATAAATTCAATATTTATTTGTAAAAAAAACACCAAGAATTAGCATTTTTCTAAATTTAAACGTATTTGCTTGTAAAACAGATCGTAATACCACACAAAATAGTTCCTAGTTTACATTTCCCATATGTCTACTTTATGTTTGCATCGTTTTTCTGAACATTCTTTTATTTTTCTAGGACGTTACAAGGCTTAGAACTTTAGCAGTAATTTATCATATTTTCAGGAAAATTTCAAAAGGCTATTTTTACAGAGGCCAGTTCAGTTCTGAAGGGGCTTTGAGGGCCCTATGTATTAGAAAGTACCCATAAATCACCCCATTTTGAAAACTGCACCCCTCAAAGTATTCCGAAAGTGTTTTAACCCTTTAGGCGTTTCACAGGAATTAAAGCAAAGTAGAGGTGAAATTTACAAATTTCATTTTTTTTGCCAAAATTCATTGGTAATAAAAAAAATTCTGTACGCCAGAAGGTTTTACCCGAGAAATGCAACTCAATATTTATTGCCCAGATTCTGTCGTTTTTAGAAATATCCCACATGTGGCCTAGTGTGGTAATGGACTGAAGCACAGGCTCAGAAGCAAAGGAGCACATAGAGGATTTTGGGGCCTCCTTTTTTTTTAGAATATATTTTAGGCACCATGTCAGGTTTGAACCCACAGTTTTTTTTTGCTAAATTATTTTAAATTAGTATGTGTAGATGAAAATCAACTTTTTTCTGAAAAAACGTAAAAGGTTTTTATTTTTACAAGGAATAAGGGAGAAAAAAACATATGTAAAGCAATCTCTCCCGATTATATCAATACCCCATATGTGGTAATAAACTTCTGAGCCCTGATGTGGGTCCAAACAGCAAAGGAGCACCATTTGAATTATGGATTTCTGATTTTGCTGGTAAAGTTTTCAGTGCCGTGTAACGTTTGCAATGCACTGGAGGGACCAAAACAGTGGAAACATCCCAAAAGTGGCCCCATTTTGGAAACTACACCCCTCAAGGAACATTTATAGGGGTATAGTTAGCATTTTGAACCCACAGTTTTTTTGCTAAATTAATTTAAATTAGTATGTGAAGATGAAAATCTACTTTTTTCTTTTTTACAAGGAATAAGGGAGAAAAAACATATGTAAAGCAATCTCTCCCGATTATATCAATACCCCATATGTGGTAATAAACTGCTGTTTGGACCCACATCAGGGCTCAGAAGAGAAGGAGCACCATTTGAATTATGAATTTCTGATTTTGCTGGAAAATTTTCAGTGCCGTGTCACGTTTGACCCCATTTTGAAAACTACATCTCTCAAGGAATTTTTATAGGGGTAAGGTTAGCATTTTGACTCCACATTTATTTTGCTTAATTTATTGGAGTTAATCTGTGAAGGTAAAAATCTACTTTTTTTCTGAAAAAAAGGAAAAAAGGAGAAAAAACACCCCAACATTTGTAAAACAATTTCTCCCAATTACGTAAACACCCCATATGTGGTAATAAACTGGTGTTTGGACCCACAGCGGGGCTTTTGGATCTCAAATTTAGCTGAAATAGTTTTCGGGTGCCATGTCAAATTTGCAGAGCCCCTGAGAGGCCAAAACAATGGAAACCACACAAAAGTGACACTATTTGGGAAACAACACCACTTAAGGAATCTATCTAGGTGAATAGTGAGCATTTTGACCCCACAGGTCTTTTGCAGAATATATTAGAATTAGGCAGTGAAAATGAATATCAACATTATTTCCACTAAAATGTTGAATTTTTTCAATTTCGCAAAGGATAAAGGAGGGAAATGCACCCCAACATTTGTAAAGCAATTTCTCCCGAGTACAGCTATACCCCACATGTGGTCATAAATGTTTTTTCATTATAAAGTAATTAACCCATTCCAGACTGATCCATTTTTTCTTTTTCGTTTTTCCCTCCTCGCTTTCCAAGAGCCATAACTTTTTTATTTTTCTGTCAATAGAGCGGTGTGAGGGCTTATTTTTTGCGGAATGAGCTGTAGTTTTTATTGGTACCATTTTTTGTACATACAACTATTTTTGAGCACATTTTATTACATTTTTTGGTAGAGCCAAGGTGACCAAAAAACAATAGTTTTTCCGTTGTTTTGACGGAATGAATAGCGCAGTCGACTACGGTATTGATTCTGTCAAAACGACTGCACCCTTGCACAACTGAGACAAACAGAAACCATTAGAACCGGATCCGTCACCATTGAAATCAATGGTGATGGAAATGGAAACCTATGGTTTCCGTTTGTGTCTGTCAGAGCTCCGTTCTGACGGAAAGCTCAGACGGAAGGTAGCCCTAGCGCAGATGTGAACGAAGCCTAACACTAGAGGTTTTTTTTAGCATATAAACATAGAGATTCAATAAACATTCAGTTCCAAATGAGGAAAATAGGAGTGATGAATGCAGACACTTCAAGATATGCAAGAGCTTCTAAAAAAATCTATATGATCTGGTGATATACATAAATCTAATACACATGAAAATAAATCTTATCCCACACACTAATATATCAATACTTGACAGATGTGAATATCGGTTTAGAATCCAAAGTAGTGATGTTATAAAGGTGGATAACAGAAAGCATTATACTGTACTAATATTTGATGTCGTTCAGGAGTTCCTGGAGTCTAACCCAAGGTTAGAAAATAAATATTTCTGTGTTAATTTTAACAAAAGACTCATCATCCCAGAAACATCATCCCAGGAGGCCAGCCTGGACGAAGAAGCACAGAATTTTTGGTAAATATAAGATTATTTTTTTTCTGAGTTGCGCTTTTTGCTGCGTAATCGCAGTTTTACGCCGAAAAAAACCCGCAAGATCTGCTATTTGTTGCAGGTTTTACCTCTCCATTGAATTCAATGCAAATACAATTGACATGCTGCGGATTAAAAAAACGCAGGTTAATTTTTGAGCGATTTTTTTTCTGCTCATCATTTACGCAGCGTGTGGATGAGAGTTCAAATCTCATCCACTCTGCTGCTACGGTATAATGCTGCGGATTTTCCGCTACATGTGAACTTACCCTAAAGAAGGACTAGTTTTTGAGTTTTTTACCCTTAGGGTATGTGCACACGATAACGGCAAATACATCTGAAATTACGGAGCGGTTTTCAGGAAAAAACAGCTCCTGAATTTCAGACGTAATTGCTCGTACTCGCATTTTTCGCTGCGTCCATTACGGACGTATATGGAGCTGTTTTTCAATGGAGTCAATGAAAAACGGCTCCAATTACGTCCCAAGAAGTGTCCTGCACTTCTTTTGATGAGCCGTCTTTTTTACGCGCCGTCTTTTGACAGCAACGCGTAAAATGACAGGTCGTTGGCACAGAACATCGTAAGACCCATTGAAAATAATGGGCAGATGTTTGTCGGCGTAATGGAGACGTTTTTTCAGACGTAATTCAGGGCGTAAAACGCCCGAATTACATCTGAAACTTGGTCGTGTGAACCCAGCCTTATAAGAGAATTAAAGACCCCTTTTTTATGAATTCTCAATAAACCAGCATTGATGAAGACTCTTTAATGCCAGATTAAAGGGATTTGTTCATTTATCTTTAAAGATCTTGAACACAATGGGGCTAATTTGTCATTGCATTTACGACAGTTTTTTGGCCAACATATATTGATCCCAAAGATTTCCAAAACTCTTTTCAACGTAGATCTGGTTTTGATGAATCTGCTGCACGATGGATTGGGGGTGAGATTGGTGGACCATTTGTATGGTGCGTCGGTATTAATAAAACTACCCCAATGTTTGAGATTTACTGAGTAAAATGTGCATGTTCAGATATTTTTACACCTACTATGATATTTTTGCAGTGTCTAGAAACAGATGTGGCTAAAAAGTGATAAAATGTGCTAAATTTATTAAAGAATTGTGCCATCCTTTGGCGTAAAATATTGTATATGTTTACAACAGCCATCAGATGGTGTAAAGAAGAAGTGTGTCTAACATGCCAAGCCAGTTGCCACCATTTTGATAAATTTGCCACAATTTGCACCATTTTTGTTGTCTCGCACATTGATGAGCCCGACCACAGTACAGATAAATCTCCCCCAGTTCACATTGGTAAGGTTTTTTTCTTATCCGTCTAACTTTTCTTCAGGGATTCAACAGACTGATTGTAAAATCATTAGATGTACTGAAATTGCACCGATTTAATGGCAGTAAGAATATAATTTGTTATGTTCCCTCATCAATGAAAACAATGAGAATACATAGGAAGCTATTCGAAAAGTATTATGTAGACTGAGAGATGGATTTAATAAAGAAAGTTTTCTTAGTACTTTGCTAGAACATGTTATGTGCTTGTGTTGTGTATATAAATACACCAAGAATTATATAAGAAGCTACTGCGCTATAAAACTTTCTCAAACTACAAGATTTTCTATAATCCAAAGTGTTGTAGTGCCATCTAGTGGACAGTTTTAGTTATGTACATTCTAAATAAGGGTATCTTCACACGGCCAAATTTCAGACGTATACGAGGCGTATTTTGCCTCGTTTTACGTCTGGAAATACGTCTCAAATACGTCGTCAAACATCTGCCCATTACTTTCTATGGGTATAACGCTGTATTGTCCACACGACGCGTAATTTTACGCGTCGTACGGCAATTACAACGCGTAAAATTACGCCTCGTAAAAAGAAGTGCAGGACACTTCTTTGGACGTTTTTGGAGCTGTTTTCTCATAGACTTCAATGAAAACAGCTCCAAAAACGGACGTAAAAAACGCCGCGAAAACGGCGTGAAAACGCAGCGAAAAATGCGAGTTGGTCAAAAAACGTCTGAAAAGCAGGGTCTGTTTTCCCTTGAAAACAGCTCTGGATTTTCAGACGTTTTTGTTGACTACGTGTGCACATACCCTAAATGTACGAGACACTTGTACTGGCACCCAGTTCAGAATAAAGGTAACTAGCTGTTATATCCAGCGTTGCTCGGGAGGTTGACTTACGGTATGGATAGAGTAAAAGCTCACTATTTAAATACCTCTCAGTATGAATTTAATTGCTAGAGAGTGTAAATAATGTTATTGGAAGCATAAAAGAAATGAAATGAAGCAATATATTCATTACAGATTGATATAGTGTTGATTTAGGACTGCATGTTTCTATTCCAACGCTTTCTTGTAAACAATGTTTTTTGTCTTTTGCCGACTCTGGAGCAAGCAACATATAGTTGCCCATGGGAAAACCAGGGACTTTGAAGGTGTATTCTTCCACTTAATCAAAAATCGCAAAAAGGAGGCAAACTTTGTTCAATGTCCAATCAAAAATAGCTATTCCCTGATTTTAAACCAATGAAAAATCTGGCTTCAAACAAACAAACTTTCGAAAATATATATAAGATTACAGCAGTTTGACACATAAGTCTTCACTTTAGATGCTGTACAAAAATTACCAGAGAAAATAATGATTACTTATCGGTAACAAAATTTTCATCTATCCTTAATAACGGCACTAACAGCATGGTTTACCCGTGACAACAGGAAAGCAATCACATTCCCCTTTTCACTTATCTTTTGTAATGATAGCGGTTGGTTAAAGACGGAAGGACTATATTAGAGCTGATTTGTGAACCAACCGGACAGTCTACTGGAAGGGATTTATGGAGCATGTACAGGAACGTAGCTGAAGGCTCATGGGCCCCAATGCAAAAGTCCTTCTTGGGCCCCCCCAAATTATCTTCCTGGCCGACGGCACACAGCTTTCAGCTGCATCGTTGGGTCACCTAAGTGACCCAGCACTAGCAGCCAGGGGCGTTGCTAAGGTCTTAAAACGGCAGGGGCAATAGCCCCAATACATGTCTCCCCCTAAAAAAAGTGTGTGTGTATATATATATATATATATATATATATATACCGTTCAAAAGTTTAGGGTCACTTAGAAATTTCCTTATTTTTGCAAGAAAAGCAGTTTTTTTCAATGAAGATAACATTAAATTAATCAGAAATACACTCTATACATTGTTAATGTGCTAAATGACTATTCTAGCTGCAAACGTCCGGTTTTTAATGCAATATCTACATAGGTGTATAGAGGCCCATTTCCAGCAACCATCACTCCAGTGTTCTAATGGTACATTGTGTTTGCTAACTGTGTTAGAAGGCTAATGGATGATTAGAAAACACTTGAAAACACTTGTGCAATTATGTTAGCACCGCTGTAAACAGTTTTGCTGTTTAGAGGAGCTGTAAAACTGACCTTCCTTTGAGCTAGTTGAGAATCTGGAGCATTACATTTGTGGGTTCGATTAAACACTCAAAATGGCTAGAAAAAGAGAGCTTTCATGTGAAACTCGACAGTCTATTCTTGTTCTTAGAAATGAAGGCTATTCCATGGGAGAAATTGCCAAGAAACTGAAGATTTCCTACAACGGTGTGTACTACTCCCTTCAGAGGACAGCACAAACAGGCTCTAACCAGAGTAGAAAGAGAAGTGGGAGGCCCCGCTGCACAACTGAGCAACAAGACAAGTACATTAGAGTCTCTAGTTTGAGAAATAGACGCCTCACAGGTCCTCAACTGGCAGCTTCATTAAATAGTACCCGCAAAACGCCAGTGTCAACGTCTACAGTGAAGAGGCGACTCCGGGATGCTGGCCTTCAGGGCAGAGTGGCAAAGAAAAGCCATATCTGAGACTGGCTAATAAAAGGAAAAGATTAATATGGGCAAAAGCACACAGACATTGGACAGAGGAAGATTGGAAAAAAGTGTTATGGACAGACGAATTGAAGTTTGAGGTGTTTGGATCACACAGAAGAACATTTGTGAGACGCAGAACAACTGAAAAGATGCTGGAAGAGTGCCTGACGCCATCTGTCAAGCATGGTGGAGGTAATGTGATGGTCTGGGGTTGCTTTGGTGCTGGTAAAGTGGGAGATTTGTACAAGGTAAAAGGGATTCTGAATAAGGAAGGCTATCACTCCATTTTGCAACGCCATGCCATACCCTGTGGACAGCGCTTGATTGGAGCCAATTTCATCCTACAACAGGACAATGACCCAAAGCACACCTCCAAATTATGCTAGAACTATTTAGGGAAGAAGCAGGCAGCTGGTATTCTATCTGTAATGGAGTGGCCAGCGCAGTCACCAGATCTCAACCGAGAATCAGCCGAGATGTGCCAGAATTTTAGCGCATCTCGGGTGCGCACTCCACAAAAAAAAAACTAGTGTGGGGACTCCTTCAGATACAAAGGTTAGATGCTAGGAGTTATTAGTGGTCATTCACCTACTTTCAAAAGTAAGTAAATGATCGTTAGTAACAGGTCCCTTTTCACGTCAGCGTTCGGCATTCTGTTGTTCTGCTCAGTCAGAGCAGAACAATGGAAATGCCGGAAGTGCAGGCTCCGTTGAATAACAGAGACAACCGGCGCCCGACGGAACCCATAGACTTTAGTGGGTTCTGTCGGGTTTTCTGTTGGGTTGTCCATGGTCTTACCGGAAACAGAGGCACTTAATGAAGCCTCCAACAAAGATGTGAATTAGGCCTGGGAGTCTATGGTTGACACATGCCACTGTATGACATCTGTCACAGGTATACATCAAACGTATACCTCCAGGAGCTCCCAACATCACTGTTCATATATGAACAATGTCATTATGAGCAGTACTGGAGTCCCCGGGCAGAGCGCTAGTGTCCAGTGGCAAATTAGGGCCCGGATACAGGGCCCAGCAGACAGTATCATAGTACCACATGGTAGGCTTAGATACAGGGCACATGTGTGATACTGTCTGCTGGGCCCTGTATCTAAGCCTACCACAAGGTAGGCTTAGATACAGGGCCCAGCAGACAGTATCACATCATGCGTGATACTGTCTACCTTGTGGTAGGCTTAGATACAGGGCCCAGCAGACAGTATCACACATGGGCCTTGCATCTAAGCCTACCACGAGGTAGGCTAAGATACAAGGCCTAGCAGACACTAACACACGATGCGTGACAATGTCTGCTGTGCCCCGTATCTAAGCCTAACACATGGTAGGCTTACAGGGCCCCAGCAGCCAGAAATATTACACTTATCCTCCTCTTCGACTCCGGGCGCAGAGCAGGTCCTGACGCCATTCAGTGTCATAACGTTGTGCACGGTGAACGTAGTTTCATGACGTCGTGATGCTAAAGACGTGTGGACCAGCGCTGCGCCCAGAGCGAGGAGTGTAAGTAAACTGGTACTGTAATGTCTGCGGTCGCAGACCGCATACTTCTATCATCCTGCAGACGTCTTTCTCCCCCAGAGATGCCAGCACATGCGGCTGCCCTGTCCTGCAATGACCATTAGGGTGCACGCTCAAGCTCATTCCCGGCCTTAATGGGCCAGAGCACACACATGTTTTAGATTGACTGATTGCTCCCATGATCACCCTGGACTATAAGAAGGGCCCTGCCCCTTCCCTCATTGCCGGAGTGTTGTTGTGTTACCTGTGTTAGTCTTTGCAAATGGTCCCTTAGTGTTTTCCAGTTCCCAGTGCTCCCGTTCCTGCTACCTGTATCCTGTGCTACCTTGTTACTGTGCCGTAAAGAGTCGTGTTGTGCTGTATACTACACCTGCCGTGTTACACCGCTCCTGGTGTCTGCCTGCTGCCAAGGTCCCATTCAAGCCTACCACCGCTACTGTCTGAAGTTTCCACAGGTACCCTTATCCGAACTATAGACCTTGACTTGGTATCCTGTTTGTCAGCTGCTGTCCTGCTACGGCGGTACGGCCAGTGGGTCCACGCACCCATCTTGACAGTTACTATAGTAACAGGGGTCCGTATTGTTTATTACGTAGGCCCCTGTTACTATAGTAACTGTAAATAGGTGTGGTGCGGGGGGCTGTGGGTCTACTTGGCTTCGGTGCTGTGGGCCCCCTTGTCTTCGAGGCCCAGTCGCAATTGCGACTGCTGTGACCCCTATAGCTATGCCACTGAGAATGTATCACAATACTGACAGGCAACAAAAATACAAGAGCCAGGGACTTACCGATTGAAGACAGGAATAGAACAAGATGATGATAACAGTCGAATAAGGGGAACAAACGGATGTTAGGTGATGATAACAGTCAGGGTAATGGAAACCAAACGGATGATAGATGATAACGAGCTAACCCTATCTAGGTCTCCCTATATCTATCCTTGGATCTGTCCCTAAGCACCGATCCTAACTACTCAATGCTAACCCTCACTGTCCCAAACACTGTCCCTAATGGAGCCCCTAATCTCTAGAGGTTTTCTCTAAAACAGCCCCCAGGAAAACACTAGGAACCAGAGGAAATAAACACAGTACAAACCAATTACAAACTCAGGGAAACTACAGTAGGTAAGCAGAATAGAACACAATGAAACAGGACGAGCCTAACCAGCTAACAGGACTAAACAAATAAACACGGACTGAGGAAATACTTAGGCAGAGCTGGAAAAACACAATATTCGACTGGAACACACGATCTAATTCTCACATGGCAAACACACATAGCAAGTACTATAGCTGACACCCGAATGTTGAGGCCAGGTATTCTTAACCCCTTCCCTCCTCTTTTTGTTTTTCCTTCCAAAAGCTATAATTTTTTTATTTTTCTGACGATATACCCATATGAAGGCTTGTTTTTTGCAGGACAAGTTGTAGTTTTTCAAGGCACCATTTATTGTACTGCATAATGTACTGGGAAGCTGAAAAAAAATTATTTGTGGGGTGAAATAGGCAAAAAACAGTGTTTTTTTTTTGGGAAGTTTGTTTTTACGGCGTCCATCAGGCGGTGAAAACTACACATTCACCTTATTCTACAGGTTGATACGATTACGACGATACCAAATTTATATATTTTGTTTTATGTTTTACCACTTTTAAAAAAATAAAACTATTTGCTAAATAAAAAATATCTCTTGTGTCACCATATTCTGAGAGCCATAACTTTTTCATTTTCCATCAATTAAGCGGTCTGAGGGCTTAAATTTTGCAGGACTAACTATATTTTTTTACCAATACCATTTTGGGGTACATGCAACTTTTTGATCACTTTATATTCAATTTTTTTGGAGAGGTACTTGACCAAAAAACAGCAATTTGTGTGTTTTATATATAGTTTTTTTTACGGCATTAACTGAGCGGGTTAAACAATGCTATATTGTGATAGTTCGGACTTTTACAGATGCGGCGATACTTCTATTTTTTTTAACATTGATTTAGGGAAACAATTTGAAAAGGAAGATATTTTTTGAACTTTTAAGACATTTTTTTTTGGAACATAAAAAAAACCCTTTATTTAACTGTCTTTTATTAGTCCCCCTAGGGGGGGGGGGGATCGCTTGCATGATATACTGCAATACTAATGTATTACAGTATATCGTGATTCTGACAGTCTCCTTTGAAGCCCTGCCAGAGGCCTTCATTAGGCCCCCAGGCTGCCATAACAACCATTGTAATTGGCCGATCCTGCTGCGGGGAGCACCATAGCATGTTTGAGGGACGTTTTACGTCTCGAATTATGCCTGAAAAACGCCCCTAATACGCCTACAAACATCTGCCCATTGCTTTCAATAGGAATTACGATGATCTGTTCCCACGAGCCTTCATTTTACGCGTCACTGTCAAAATACGGCGTCTCATCTCAAGTGGACTCAGAATGGCGCACTGTTACACCTGGAAGGAGAATCAAGCATTGATGGATACACCTTTGAATGGTGCCTTAGGAACTCTTTTTCACCCGGTGAGACACCGTGAGTGGTAACCCCCTTAACGGGATACGGCTTTTTCAGCTGTATGTGCTTTTTTTGTTTATATTTGTATTTTTTGTTTATGTATTGAGAGTTTTTCTTTTTAGGATGTATGCATTGGGGGGCTATTTTGAAAGTGAGATATAACCTTCATTTTTTCTGAGGGGTTCTCATTTGCTAAAGTTTGTACTATCCGAGAATACACAGTCGGATCTCTTAGCATTTGCCATAATCTTATATAGACATCATAGCACCCTCATGACATCAAGCTTTGTATATTACCATGGTTCTTAAATTTGTCTCATTAAATGTTAAAGGTCTGAATAGTCCTCATAAACGGTCCTTTATGTGGAGGGAGGCACTTCAGTCTGGAGGAGATATATTCTGCGCACAGGAGACACACATTCTAACTATAGATGCTCACAGGCTCACGCATATTCAGTTCCCATATATTTTACAATCGCATTACATAAAAAAAAAGCGTGGCGTGCTATTGGCAATTAAAAATTCAGTTGCTCATACTTCTATATCGACTGTAGTTGACCCATATTGTAGATATATCATTCATGTTTGTAAACTAAATAACACTTTGTATACTATAGGGGTGGTGTATGCTCCTAATCAACGCCAGATTAACTTTTTGGGTAGGTTTATCCGGAAAATTAAGAAGGAGCAACAGGGCCATCTAGTGGTCTGCAGGGATTTTAACACCATTCATGACAGTACACTTGACACTACAGCAGCAAACAGACCATCTTCCCAAACTTTGGGGCAATTTTTGCACTCAAATGAGTTATATGATATTTGGCGCATTCATCATGATGTAGAACGAGCTTGGTGGCTTTCTGAGCTTGGTGGTTTAAGTGGCTTGTGAACTAAGTGGAGTTCTAAAACCGGAGTTGAAAAGAGGAGTTGAAGCCCCAGTAAGTACTCTTCTTTTTCTTTGACAATTGTTCGCTGTTTTGGTGTAACTTGGATAATGGATAGCAAGATTGGAGGTTTTCTTCAGTGCACAGTTTGTCATATGTATACACGACTGGAGCCGGAGTTCCAGGGTGAATATCTCTGTGGCAGATGTGAGCATGTTGTTCACCTGGAAGCTCGCATTAGAGATCTGGAGGCGCAAAATGCAACACTGAGGAGGATAGACAATTTTGAGCGGAGCTTGCTGCTCACAGAGCATGCAGTTAGTGGGTTAGAACTGGAGGGTGAAGACATGGGTGAGCAGGATCAGGTAAGTAGCTGGGTTAATGTAGTTAGGGGCAGTAGAAAGGGGTCAAAGACAAGGAAGGCCGATCCGGTTTCTGGCATTCCAAGCAAAATTGCCAGGTTGGGTGATGATGCGAGGGTGTCAGTCTCAGAAAAGGCAGCCCTAGTGGATACTGATCTCCCTAACAGCCGGGAGAACAGCCCAGCTAGTAGTCGGCGGGATGGTAATGCAGGTAAGCCAAGACAATTGATAGTTGTAGGGGATTCTATAATCAGGAAGACGGATAGAATAATTTGTCGCCAAGACCGCCTCAACCGAATGGTTTGCTGTCTCCCTGGTGCCAGGGTTCGGCATGTGGTGGAACGGGTGGACAAATTGCTGGGAGGGGCTGGTGATGATCCAGCTGTCGTGGTCCATGTCGGTACCAACGACAGAATAAATGGTAGGTGGAGGAGCCTTAAGAATAATTTTAAAGAACTAGGCTACAAGCTGAAGGGAAGGACCTCCAAGGTTGTATTCTCAGGAATACTGCCTGTGCCATGCGCATCACAGGAAAGACAGCGGGAGCTTAGGGAGTTAAATGCATGGCTGAAGTCTTGGTGTAGAGGAGAAGGATTTGGGTTCCTAGAGCACTGGGCTGACTTTTCATTGGGGTACAAACTGTATTCTGCAGATGATTTGCACCTAAATGGAAGGGGGTCCGCTGTGCTGGGGGAGAGAATTCTAGCTGGGGTGGCAGAGTATTTAAACTAGGGCTGAGGAGGGAGGTCAATGTAGAAAAAAAAGGGGTAGCCAGGTTAGAGAGGGGTCAGACTATATTGGTGGGGGGAGAAACAGAATGTGGGGAGAGGACTGTGAGGAGGTTGAAACCTTGTGGGTGGAACTAGAAAGGGAGGTAAACACTGAAAAAATTACTTTTGGTGTAATCTATAGACCCCCCAATATAACTGAGGAGATGGAAGGTCAGATATATAAACAGATGGAGCGGGCTGCACAGGCGGGTACTGTAGTGATAATGGGAGATTTTAATTTCCGGGATATTAATTGGTGTCATGGTTCGGCTTCAACTGCAAAGGGGAGACATTTCCTCAACCTGTTGCAGGAAAATTTTATGGGCCAGTTTGTGGAAGACCCGACTAGAGGTGAAGCTCTGTTGGATCTGGTCATTTCTAATAATGCAGATCTTGTTGGGAATGTCAATGTTCGTGAAAACCTCGGTAACAGTGATCATAATATAGTTACATTTTACCTATACTGTAAAAAACAAACGCAGGCTGGGAGGGCAAAAACATTTAATTTTAAGAAAGCCAATTTCCCCAGGATGAGGGCTGCAATTCAGGATATAGACTGGGAAGAACTAATGTCAAATAATGGAACAAATGATAAATGGGAGATTTTCAAATCTACTTTGAGTTATTATAGTGCAAAATTTATTCCTACAGGTAATAAGTATAAACGACTCAAATTAAACCCCACATGGCTTACACCTTCTGTGAAAGGGGCAATACATGACAAAAAAAGGGCATTTAAAAAATACAAATCTGAGGGTACAGCTGTAGCCTTTGTAAAATATAAAGAGCTTAATAAAATCTGTAAAAATTTAATAAAATTAGCAAAAATACAAAATGAAAGGCAGGTGGCCAAGGATAGTAAAACAAATCCTAAAAAATTCTTCAAGTATATAAATGCTAAAAAGCCAAGGTCTGAACATGTAGGACCCCTAGATAATGGTAATGGGGAGTTGATCACAGGGGATCAAGAGAAGGCAGAGTTACTAAATGGGTTCTTTAGCTCTGTATATACAACAGAAGAAAGAGCAGCTGATGTAGCCGGTGCCAGTGCTGTTAATATATCAGTTGATATACTGAATTGGATGAATGTAGAGATGGTCCAAGCTAAATTAAATAAAATAAATGTGCACAAGGCTCCGGGACCAGATGGGTTACACCCTAGAATTCTTAAAGAGCTTAGTTCAGTTATTTCTGTCCCCCTTTTCATAATATTCAGAGAATCTCTAGTGACTGGTATAGTGCCAAGGGACTGGCGCAGGGCAAATGTGGTGCCTATTTTCAAAAAGGGCTCTAGGTCTTCCCCGGGTAATTATAGACCAGTAAGCTTAACATCCATCGTGGGGAAAATGTTTGAGGGGCTATTGAGGGACTATATACAGGATTATGTGACAATAAATAGCATTATAAGTGACAGCCAGCACGGTTTTACTAAGGACAGAAGTTGTCAAACTAACCTAATCTGTTTTTATGAAGAGGTGAGCAGAAGTCTAGACAGAGGGGCCGCTGTGGATTTAGTGTTTTTGGACTTTGCAAAGGCATTTGACACTGTCCCCCATAGACGCCTAATGGGTAAATTAAGGACTATAGGTTTAGAAAATATAGTTTGTAATTGGATTGAGAATTGGCTCAAGGACCGTATCCAGAGGGTTGTGGTCAATGATTCCTTCTCTGAATGGTCCCCGGTTATAAGTGGTGTACCCCAGGGTTCAGTGCTGGGACCACTATTATTCAACTTATTTATTAATGATATAGAGGAAGGGATTAATAGCACTATTTCTATTTTTGCAGATGACACCAAGCTATGTAATATAGTTCAGACTATGGAAGATGTTCATGAATTACAGGCAGATTTAAACAAACTAAGTGTTTGGGCGTCCACTTGGCAAATGAAGTTTAATGTAGATAAATGTAAAGTTATGCATCTTGGTACCAACAACCTGCATGCATCATATGTCCTAGGGGGCGCTACACTGGCGGATTCACTTGTTGAGAAGGATCTGGGTGTACTTGTAAATCATAAACTCAATAACAGCATGCAGTGTCAATCAGCTGCTTCAAAGGCCAGCAGGATATTGTCGTGTATTAAAAGAGGCATGGACTCGCGGGACAGGGATGTAATAATGCCACTTTACAAAGCATTAGTGAGGCCTCATCTAGAATATGCAGTTCAGTTCTGGGCTCCAGTTCATAGAAAGGATGCCCTGGAGTTGGAAAAAATACAAAGAAGAGCAACGAAGCTAATAAGGGGCATGGAGAATTTAAGTTATGAGGAAAGATTGAAAGAATTAAACCTATTTAGCCTTGAAAAAAGAAGACTAAGGGGGGACATGATTAACTTATATAAATATATTAATGGCACATACAAAAAATATGGTGAAATCCTGTTCCTTGTAAAACCCCCTCAAAAAACAAGGGGGCACTCCCTCCGTCTGGAGAAAAAAAGGTTCAAGCTGCAGAGGCGACAAGGCTTCTTTACAGTGAGAACTGTGAATTTATGGAATAGCCTACCGCAGGAGCTGGTCACAGCAGGGACAGTAGATGGCTTTAAAAAAGGGTTAGATAATTTCCTAGAACAAAAAAATATTAGCTCCAATGTGTAGAAATTTTTCCTTCCCTTTTCCCTTCCCTTGGTTGAACTTGATGGACATGTGTCTTTTTTCAGCCGTACTAACTATGTAACTATGTAACTATGTAACTATGAGATTATACCTTCTTTTCGCCTGTGCACGCTACTTACTCACGGATAGACATGTTTCTGGTAAATAGATCACTGCTGCAGAACATCAAACACCCCTCCATTGATATCATAAAGTGGTCGGGCCACGCCGCCATCTCATTGCACCTAGAGGAGTCTTATGTGGCGCCCAATGTGTTTCTCTGGCAATGTAATCCATATTTGTTAGCCCACACCTCCTATAAAGAGGAATTGGAATCAGCTTTGAAGGAGTATTTTCAATTGAATGTGGATTCTGTCACTAGCCCCTTTACACTGTGGAATGCTCACAAAGCCTTCATTAGGGGGGTTTTTATTAAATTAGGGCATAGGGCTAAAGTTGAAAGGGAGAAAAAAGTGCGAGATCTCCTCCAGAGAATAAGACCTCTGGAAACGTTAAACAAAGCTTCTGTCTTACCTGCTCAATCGTCACAGCTTAGAGACCTTCGTATTCAGTTGAAAGATTGCTTGTTATATGCTTATGAAAAATCCTTGACCAAGGTTAAGGCCCAATACTATTCGCAAAATAATAAAGCAGGCAAGTTGTTGGCTAGACGTTTAAAAAAGATGGACTGCAAAACTAGGATTCCGTATCTTTTTCGTCAATTTTGCCAGTCAAAAATATATGACCCCCAGGACATAGCTAAGGAATTTATGGAATTCTATTCCGACCTATATAATTTAGATGATCAGAATGGTTCTCTAAGAGACCCGGCGCCTTCTAGTGCCCACTTTTTGAGTAACCTAAACCTCCCTACTCTCTCCCAACAACAACGGGAGACCCTGAGTTCTCCCATTACAAAGCTAGAAATAGAGGATGTAATTAAGGCCCTACCTATGCAGAAAACTCCTGGTCCAGACGGACTAACAAATCTCTACTATAAAACCTTCATGGATGTTTTGCCTCCACACTTGCATTCTACTCTAGTACATGCTTTTAATGAAGGATCATTTCCAAGGGAAATGCTTTCAGCAATGATTGTTACGCTCCCGAAACCTGGGAAATCTACTGATGCCCCGCAAAATTTTAGACCGATCTCGCTGTTAAATACGGATGTAAAAATGTATGCGAAAATTTTAGCTAATCGTATGGCACCTTTATTACCTTCATTGATAGGGGGAGATCAGGTGGGCTTTGTGAAGGGCCGACAAATCACGGAAAACACGAGGAGGGTTCTTAACATTATGGACTTTGTACAAAGTTCAGGTAGAGCGTCGGTAATGGTGACTCTTGACGCGGAGAAGGCATTCGACCGGGTGCGATGGTCGTTTATCTTCTCGGTGTTGGAAAAAATGGGAATACAGGATGGAATATTAAGAGCTATCAGGGCACTATACTCTACACCCTCTGCAAAGGTTTTTGTGAATGGAGCACTATCTGAGAGTTTTGATATAACGAATGGAACCAGACAGGGGTGTCCCTTGTCCACTTTTATATTTGTATTGTCTATAGAACCATTGGCCCAAGCGCTTAGGTCACACTCAGAAATTAGAGGGGTCCGGATAGGTGATAGACAGCATTGTATTTCATTATTTGCTGATGACATTTTGTTGACACTGGAGCAGCCGGAGACATCCTTGGAGGCAGCAATGGCTATAATTAAGGAATTTGGATCTCTCTCCCTATACAAAATTAATGAGCATAAATCCCAAATCTTGCCTTTTAATATCCAGGCGCAAGCACTGGCTTCGCTAAAATGTAAATTCCCGATGGATTGGCAGTTACAACATGTGAGGTATCTTGGTATAGAGGTCACTACCTCGGTACAGGATTTATATAAATATAATTACATCCCTTTGTTGAAAACTATAGAACAAGATATGCAATTGTATAATAAATCTGAAATCTCATGGGTGGGTCGTATAGCAGCCTTCAAAATGTTAATTCTGGCCAAAATTTTGTATATCTTCAGAACCGTCCCTATTCGTCTACCAGCCTCCTTCTTTAATAAAATACAGAAACTGTTAAACAACTTCATTTGGAAACCGGGCAAACCTAGAATTGCCTCTTCAATCCTTAACAGAGATAAAAAGTTTGGCGGTTTAAGTTTGCCTAACATTTTAGACTATTATTACGCAACTCAAGTATCGTTGGTGGATTGGGGATGTGTCTCAACATTGGATACACATAGAGACCTTTTTAGCTCCGGGTCAAAATTTGAGGGCTTTACTGATAGCGGCTCTGACTATAATAGCTTTACCAGCCCGCCTTCCCTATTTTTTGTCTACTTCTCTGTTTTACTGGAAAAAATTTCACTCTGGTAGCGAATCTTCCCAAATTTCCTTACAGCATGTAACGCCTATTGAGATATTTCACATTGCTCTTCTAGACATGAAACTGGACTCTTGGAAAGAGAGAGGCATAGTATACTTAACGGATCTATTGGATGGCGGGAAGTTAGTCCCGTATTCAGAACTGACCCATAAATATGGTATTGCACATAGAGATTTTTATAAATACTTACGAATTAGACATTTCTTACCCACTATGGATTTGAGCGTACTTTTAGCTAATGCGGACGTATTCCAATTATGGTCAGCCCCATCAGATACCCCAGTCCGCCTTAAACCCCTTTATTCTGTAATTGTCTCGAAATCCTCGTTTGTTAAAACCTCCCCCCTCCTTGCTTGGGAGAGGGACCTAGGCTAGACATTCGCTGTATCCCAATGGACATACTCCTTGAAATTCCTTGTTTCTACTTTTAAATGTGTATCTCATTATGAAGCCGCTATCAAAACAGCCCTCAGATGGTATTATACACCCGACAAATTGAGCCGTATGTACCCGGGTTCTTCTGATCTTTGCTGGAGGGGTTGTGGGCACAGAGGTACTCTCATACATATAATATGGTCTTGCCCTTGTCTTGCTCCTCTATGGTCATCGATCTTTCAACTGCTTTCCGGGTTGTGCAATAGGGTCATTCCTTTATCACCATCTTTAGCACTTATTTTTCTCGGAATAAATGAGGTACCTATAGAAAATAGGGTACTTGTGGCACATATCCTTTTGGCTACTAAATTAGGGATAACTAGGTATTGGAAGAGTGTGAACCTTCCCTCTGTTGGGGAAATATATGACATGCTAAATACTGCATGTGCTTACGAAAAAATGATGGAATATAAAGATCACAAATACCCGCAGTATGTAGAGACCTGGAAGAATTGGCATCTTTTTTCTCAAAATTGTATATCCCCGTAATACATGTTCGAAACCGCTATATTTAAACCTGAAACTCTCTATTTTTGTTTTTTTGTACATATGTTTTTGCCCTATTTTCAGGGCCTTTTTGTGTGTGTTGACCACATGCAACATGTTTTAATGTATTTTCTTTCTCCGCATGGTTAGTACTTTGTATAAATGTGGGGGTGCTTAGAATGACTCTGAGTTGCCAATTTACGACACTATGCTAGTTCTATGTACTAAGTATATTATGTGTTATACTGCGTTTTTGTACAACCCTGTGTCTGTGGTTATTGTGTATTATATTTGTCATTTTGAAAATTTTTCAATAAAAATATTGATGGAAAAAAAAAAAAATACGGCGTGTAATATGACGGCTCGTCAAAAGAAGTGCAGGACACTTCTTGGGACGTTTTTGGAGACTCTATTGAAAAAAACGTTATGAAAAACGCGAGTTGCTCAAAAAACGTCTGACAATCAGGAGCTGTTTTCCCTTGAAAACAGCTCCATATTTTCAGACGTTTTTGAGTTTGTGTGTGAACATACCCTTACAATTTAAATGCTGCGGTAGCGATTGACCACAGCATTTAAGGTGTTAAACGGCCGCAATCAAAGTGATCTTTGATTCTGCCGGTTGCAGTGAGGTGTCGGCTGTATTACACAGCCATCACCCGCTCTGTATGCAGCGTGCTTAGTCACGTACAGTTACATGATAATGCGTTAAGGGGTTAAGCAGAGGCAAACGACTCAGGCCGCTCGCTCTCTAAGGCTGGGTTCACACGAGCATGTTACGTCCGTAATTGACAGAACGTATTTCGGCCGCAAGTCCCGGACCGAACACAGTGCAGGGAGCCGGGCTCCTAGCATCATAGTTATGTACGACGCTAGGAGTCCCTGCCTCGCTGCAGGACAACTGTCCCGTACTGTAATCATGTTTTCAGTACGGGACAGTAGTTCCACGGAGAGGCAGGGACTCCTAGCGTCGTACATAACTATGATGCTAGGAGCCCGGCTCCCTGCACTGTGTTCGGTCCGGGACTTGCGGCCGAAATACGTTCCGTTTATTACGGACATAACATGGTTGTGTGAACCCAGCCTTAACGAACCACAGTGACTTACCTCAGTGTGGTCATCAGACCTACATGGATGATTCAGCTGTGTGCAGCAACTGTTGGCTGGGGATGATGAGAGTACAGGAAAAGACCTGCTGCCTGTAACACCTTTCCCAATTGGTACCATAGACAAGAACATACAAATGCATGCCAAACCTAAACCATTTATTATAATGAAACAAGGTGATGTATTACAGCAAAGGAGGCAAAAATCCTATGTTGTAACAGAGGCTACATGAAAATCGTATTACTGGTAAGCAATAATCATTTTTCCATGTAGCTGACTTGCAGATCTGCTTAATGGAAGCCGAAGCACTCAGCCCAGGAGGTAGAGACAGCTCGAGTGGAATGAGCCTCGAGAAATCTGATTTGTTTTTATAAGGTGAGTAGAAGCCTAGACAGAGGGACAGCTATGCATATAGTATTTTTGGACTTTGCAAAGGCGTTCGACATTGTTCCTCATAGATGTGTAATGAATAAAATAAGGTATATTGGTTTAGAAAGTATAGTTTGCCATTGGATTGAAAATGAGTTCAAGGAACGTATCCAGAGAGTTGTGATAAATATTTCCTGCTCGATGGTTATAATGTTCAGTGCTGGGACCACCATTGTTCAACTTATTTGGCAAATGAGGTTCAAAGTGGATAAATGTAAAGTTATGCATCTAGGTACTAATAATATACATGAACCATATGTCTTAGGTGAAGTAAACTTGTTGAGAAGGATCTGGGTGTGCTTGTAGATCAAATACTAAATAACAGCATTCAAAGCTGACCTCGGCATTCAAAGCGAAAATGAGAAGGGGGAATCCCTGTGATGCAATCGAGGCCCATACCATGTATGGCCAGACAGCACAGGGTCCAGTGAAGGACACCAGGGCTGTCTGACCATATTTCCTGTAGTTAGGGCATACTGATGTAGATATATGCAAGTACATTAACGTTAAAAAATAAAAATAAAAATGGAAAGTGCCCCTATGAGATTTAAAAAAAAAAGTAAAATGAATTTAAAAAAAAAAAAAAAAAAAATAATGTTAAATAAATAAATCAGTAAAAAAATACACAGAAATGCTATTTTTTTTTTTTACAATTTCTATTGCATGCTCCATCCATCCATCACAGGTAAGACAATAGTTGCAAAATCGTCTCTGGGTGGCTTGATATTTGGTCTATGGAAGCCAAGAAATAGTCTTTTATGGTTAAAGCAGGTTTATGGTTGACAAGATGGACTTTACCTTGAAATTTTGGTAAAGAACAAGGGTTTTGAGACTTTTCAAGTTGATGAGGATGTAAGGTTTTCCAATTGGTTGTAAAACCTGTATAAAGTAAAGTAAAACCCTAGACCCCTTTGAGATTATGGAACTGTGACCACTACAGATTTTTTAAAAAGTATGTTGATTTCTTTTTCCAAAACCTGATGATGATGTGATGGATTTAGAGGGGGAGTGATTAGAAAATGTCTTGACGGACGCAACTGAACTCTATTTTGTAACCTTCTGCAATGATATCTATGACCCAGGTGCTTGAAGAAACGTTTAACCAAGCTGGAGGAAAACCTTTCAGCCTACCTCCCACCAGACCTTAGGCATCATTGTGGTTTAGAGAAATGGAAGTTGTTGAGGGTAATGAGGAACCTTTAACCCTTTTGCTTCTGGGGCTGCCATTTCCTAGGGGCATCTTTTTTTCTGGAATCTTACAAGGTTCTACTTGGATTCCAAAAGAACGTCTCTTTTGGGGCATGACCACACGTGGCGGATTTCCTCCGCAACTGTCCGCATCAATGCCGCACAGAATCTGCGTTGCAGATTCTGCTGCGGATCTGCACAAAATGTGCAGTAAATTGATGCGGACTAGCTGCTGCGGACTGCGGGAAAAGTGCTTCCCTTCTCCCTATCAGTGCAGGATAGAGAGAAGGGACAGCACTTTCCCTAGTGAAAGTAAACGAATTTCATACTTACCGGCCGTTGTCTTGGTGACGCGTCCCTCTTTCGGCATCCAGCCCGACCTCCCTGGATGACGCGGCAGTCCATGTGACCGCTGCAGCCTGTTATTGGCCTGTGATTGGCTGCAGCCGTCACTTAGACTGAAACGTCATCCTGGGAAGCCGGACTGGAGACAGAAGCAGGGAGTTCTCGGTAAGTATGAACTTCTATTTTTTTTACAGGTTGCTGTATATTGGGATCGGTAGTCACTGTCCCGGGTGCAGAAACAGTTACTGCCGATCGCTTAACTCTTTCAGCACCCTAGACAGTGACTATTTACAGACGTCTCCTAGCAACGCTCCCGTCATTACGGGAGCCCCATTGACTTCCTCAGTCTGGCTGTAGACCTAGAAATACATAGGTCCAGCCAGAATGAAGAAATGTCATGGTAAAAAAGCAAGACGCATCCGCAGCACACATAACATGTGCATGACAGCTGCGGACTTCATTGCGGAACTTAGAATCTCCATTGAAGTCAATGGAGAAATTCCGCCATGAGTCCGCCACTGCTCCGCAACAGACAGAGCATGCTGCGGACACCAAATTCCGCTCCGCAGCCTATGCTCCGCAGCGGAATGTTACGCATCGTCTAAACGAACACTTCTAAATAGAAGTGGAAGTCAATGCAGAAACGGCTCCGCTGCGGATTAACGCTGCGGAGTGTCCGCAGCGGAATTTAAGTGAAATTCCGCCACGTGTGAACCCAGCCTTGGAATGTCTAGAGTCTGATAGGAATCCCTTTTGTCTGAAGATTTTTTTTTGACCAGACCCATAGAGACAATCCTAATCCCACTGGATGGAACAAAGGTGGGATTTGGAACCTGCATCACCTGCCCAAGAACATAACCAGATGGTTCTTCTGGCAAAACTGGAAATGGCATCGGCCCTGGCACTTAGTTTCACTGCCTCAGCTGAGGCATCTGAGATAAAGTCCACTGCTTTCATAAGGACATGAAGGGAAACTAAACTCTGACCCCTAAATGTCCTGGCTTGTGACAGCCTCTTTTAGACCCAGAATTGCTCCCTCATGAACTTCTAGGTTTTTTTAAATTTGGCTTCAACAAATATATAGACATCGCTTCCAGCCAGGACGCGATGTCTATTCATAATTCCGACACTTCGGTAACGTTTGTATGGGATTTACAGCACAGCAAGCATAATCTCGGAAGATCACGCTGTAAACTGTCATTTACAGCGTGATATCGCTTGCTGTGCTGTAAGTCCCACACAAACGTTACCGAAGTGTCGGGATTGTGAATAGACATCGCGTTCTGGCTGGAAGCGATGTCTATTAACTCTCAAGACACTTCAGAAACGTTAATGTGTGAGTATGTGACTGCACATCATAATCTAGCAAGATCACTATGTGCTGAGTACATGAATGGAGAGAAGTGTATGACGCTGATTGGTCAGCGTCATACACATCTCTCCACAATGCCCACTTGTGTCGAATCTGAGCAGAAAGTACACTACCGTTTAAAAGTTTGGGGTCACCCAGACAATTTTGTGTTTTCCATGAAAACTCACACTTATATTTATCAAATGAGTTGCAAAATGACTAGAAAATATAGTCAAAACATTGACAAGGTTAGAAATAATAATTTTCTCCTTCAAACTTTGCTTTCGTCAAAGAATGCTCCATTTGCAGCAATTACAGCATTGCAGACATTTGGCATTCTAGCTGTTAATTTGCTGAGGTAATTGGAAGAAATGTCACCCCATGCTTCCAGAAGCCCCTCCCACAAGTTGGATTGGCTTGATGGGCACTTCTTGCGTACCATACGGTCAAGCTGCTCCCACAACAGCTCTATGGGGTTGAGATCTGGTGACTGCGCTGGCCACTCCATTACAGATAAAATACCAGCTGCCTGCTTCTTCCCTAAATAGTTCTTGCATAATTTGGAGGTGTGCTTTGTGTCATTGTCCTGTTGTAGGATGAAATTGGCTTCAATCAAGCGCTGTCCACAGGGTATGGCATGGCGTTGCAAAATGGAGTGATAGCCTTCCTTATTCAAAATCCCTTTTACCTTGTACAAATCTCCCACTTTACCAGCACCAAAGCAACCCCAGACCATCACATTACCTCCACCATGCTTGACAGATGGAGTCAGGCACTCTTCCAGCATCTTTTCAATTGTTCTGCTTCTTACAAATGTTCTTCTGTGTGATCCAAAGACCTCAAACTTCGATTCATCTGTCCATAACACTTTTTTCCAATCTTCCTCTGTCCAATGTCTGTGTGCTTTTGCCCATATTAATCTTTTCCTTTTATTAGCCAGTCTCAGATATGGCTTTTTCTTTGCCACTCTGCCTTGAAGGCCAGCATCCCGGAGTCGCCTCTTCAGTGTAGACGTTGACATTGGCGTTTTGCGGGTACTATTTAATGAAGCTGCCAGTTGAGGACCTGTGAGGCGTCTATTTCTCAAACTAGAGACTCTAATGTACTTGTCTTGTTGCTCAGTTGTGCAGCGGGGCCTCCCACTTCTCTTTCTACTCTGGTTAGAGCCTGTTTGTGCTGTCCTCTGAAGGGAGTAGTACACACCGTTGTAGGAAATCTTCAGTTTCTTGGCAATTTCTCGCATGGAATAGCCTTCATTTCTAAGACCAAGAATAAACTGTCGAGTTTCACATTGTCGCTGCAGAATTTAGTATGTCAGTTAACTTCGGACATTTTCTGCATTTGTCTATGAGTTTCAAATTGAATGATATTCTCTCTCCTGGAGGTTCAGAGAGTGGCCGGCCAGAGAGACAATGACACGCATGGGTTGGTGTTCAAAACAGTCTCTGCCATGAGGGGGCAGATGCATCTTTATTTATAATGGGGAGAGAGAAGGTGTTACCCTCATGCTTACACATATACATACCACATATGGTAAAACATACAGAGTTCCAAGCTTATCTTAGTATATATATATATTTAGTAAAATGGATTGCAAGTGTTATTAGGTTTTGTCATGTCAGCCCTTGTATCAGCTGATTACAAGGTCATTAGATCATATAGCAGAAGTCTTAGAATAGAATACTCATCCCCCTCTGTAGGCTGTTTTTAGCAGATCTTTGAGCTTCAGTGACAACTGTCCATACATATTAAGCACTTTTAGGTTCACATATAAAGATATCAAAAATATTTTTGACAACATGAAAGCTCTCTTTTTCTAGCCAATTGGAGAGTTTAATCGAACCCTCAAATGTAATGCTCCAGATTCTCAACTAGCTCAAAGGAAGGTCAGTTTTATAGCTCCTCTAAATAGCAAAACTGTTTACAGCGGTGCTAACATAATTTCAGAAGGGTTTTCAAGTGTTTTCTAATCATCCATTAGCCTTCTAACACAGTTAGCTAACACAATGTACCATTAGAACACTGGAGTGATGGTTGCTGGAAATGGGCCTCTATACACCTATGTAGATATTGCATTAAAAACCAGACATTTGCAGCTAGAATAGTCATTTACCACATTAACAATGTATAGAGTGTATTTCTGATTAATTTAATGTTATCTTCATTGAAAAAAACTGTGCTCTTCTTTCAAAAATAAGGAAAAAAAATAAGGAAAAATAAGGAAATTTCTAAGTGACCCTAAACTTTTGAATGGTAGTGTATATCCCTGAACACTTCAGAATTCATCCGGCTTCTTCTGTCTTGAGTCACATCATCAATAAACACTAATGACCCAGTGCCTTTGACAGCCATGCATGCCCATGCCATCACACTGCCTCC
Organism: Rhinoderma darwinii; assembly: GCF_050947455.1. Taxonomy (NCBI): domain Eukaryota; kingdom Metazoa; phylum Chordata; class Amphibia; order Anura; family Rhinodermatidae; genus Rhinoderma; species Rhinoderma darwinii. The sequence goes on from NC_134690.1 coordinate 65,368,691, forward strand.
ACCATATTTTACAGGGGATGTGGTGTGCTTTGGATCATGAGCGGTTCCAAGCCTTCTCCACACTTTCTTCCTCCCATCATTCTGGTACAGGTTCATCTTAGTTTCATCTGTCCAAAGAATGCTGTTCCAGAACTGGGCGGCTTCTTTAGATGTTGTATGGCAAAGTCTAATCCGGTCTTTCTATTTTAATGGTTTGCACCTCTGCATTTGCTCTCATGAAGTCTTCTCTTTATGGTAGACTTAGATTCTGATTCACCTACTTCCAGGAGAGTGTTCTTCACTTGGGTAGATGTTGTGAAAGGGTTTTTCTTCACCATGGAAAGGATTCTGCGATTATCCACCATTGTTGTCTTCCGTGGACGTTCAGGCCTTTTGGAGTTCACAAGGTCACCAGTGCTGTCTTTTTTTTCAAGAATGTACCAAACTGTTGATTTGGCCACTCCTAACATTTGTGCTTGCTCTCTCTCTCTGATGGATTTCTTCGTTTTTTTTCAGCCTAACGATGGTCTGTTTCAATTGCAATAAGAGCTCCTTTGACTTCATGTTGTGGGTTCACAGCAACAGCTTCCAAATGCAAATGCCACACCTGGAATCAACTCCAGACTTTTTACATGCTTAATTGATGATGGATTAACGAGTGACTAGCCCATGCAGCCCATTAAATAGCTTTTGAGATAATTGTCCAATTACCTTTGGTCCCTTGAAAAAGAGGCAGCTACATATTAAAGAGCTGTAATTCCTAAACCCTTCCTCAAATTAGGCTGTCTGCCCTTTAAGCCTATATTGATTATATAACTGTACATTCAATATGCTTTTGTTCTTCATATATCCACATTTGATGCACTACATGCGCCGGGCTTTTTTTTTCATTTATTTTAAATATCCACAGGATATGTCATAAATGTCACATAGATGCGGGTCCCACCACTGGGACCCGCACCTATCTCGAGAACAGAGCCCCCTAAACCCCATTCAACCTTTTTCTGCTTCCGCTTCCTCCCAGCCACTTCCTGACTATATGTTCATGAGTTACGAAAACAGCTGTTTCCGTAAGTTCCATAGTAGTGAATGGCAGCTACGCCTTTTCTGTAACTACCATTCAGTTTTAAGGGACTTATGAAAACAGCATAGCTCAGCGTGCTACGCTGTTTTCATTTTCATGGTCGGAAATCTCCTGTTTCAACCACAACACAGAGCAGCAGAAAGGGGTTTAGGGGGCCCCATTCTGGAAATAGGTGCGGGTCCCAGAGGTGGGCCCTGCATCTATCTGACATTTATGTCATATCCTGTGGATATATCATAAGTGACTCCCCAGCCTTCAGGACATCAGAGGGGCGCATCGCCATGGCTACGGGTAAGTATAGGCTTTTATACTTTTACCTGCTGTTTTCTGCAGCGGACATTCCAGCCGAAAAACTGCACCGCAATTTGGTGCGGTATTTCAGCTGGAATTTGCTGCTCTGGGCTCCAGGGTGGCTGCGCTGTGTGCTTTACGCAGCGTATATGCCCTTTGTGAACATAATCTATTAGACAAAAACCTTTTGGTTCCATTTGTACATTATAGGCTAGGGTCACACATGCAGTTTTGGTGCAATATTGGGCTCCGTTTTTCGAGCTAAACACAGGAATTAACATAAAAGAAAGGAGATGCATCAGACTTTTCTTTACACCTTTCCCTCCTTTTGGATCCACTTCTGGCAAAAAACTGCACAAAAAACTGGGTGTGTTTGATCCTGTCCCTAACCATAGGGTCTCTATTTTACACAACTGTATTGTGATCAGTATTTTGATTCAGAATTTGGAAGCCAAAACCAGGACTGGAAAATTATTCCTCTTCCGTGTTCTAGATCTATTCCTGGTTTTGGCGTAGAAATATTGAAGGAAATACTGATCACAATACTGCTGTAATAAAGTTGCCTAGAGCTGGTTCCATACGTAATATGGGGCAAATTTCTTCGCCCATCTTAGAGCCACAAAACCCTGCCCAACCACGGTCTAATGACCTGGACTAACAGCATTATAGAAAGCTAAAAACACATCAAATCGTAGTAAACATGCATGCGGGTTTGGATAAGGTTTTAACCGCAAAGTCTGACTATACCCCTAAACCAGTGGCGTAACTACCGCTGTAGCAGCCGTAGCAGCTGCTACGGGGACCGCGGCATGAGGGGGCCCGTATGAAGCATGAGGGGGGGGGGCTGTATGGCGTTACCTACAGGGGGGCTGTATAGCGTTACCTACAGGGGGGGCTGTATAGCGTTTCCTACAGGGGGTTGTATGGCGTTACCTACAGGGGGCTGTATGGCGTTATCTACAGGGGGGCTGTATAGCGTTACCTACAGGCGGGGCTGTATGGCGCTATTTACAAAGGGGTCTGTATGGCGTTATCTACAGGGGGGCTGTATGGCGTTATCTACAGGGGGACTGTATGGCGTTATCTACAGGGGGGCTGTATGGCGTTATCTACAGGGGGCTGAATGGCGTTATCTACAGGGGGCTGTATGGCATTATCTACAGGGGGTGTCTGTATGGCGTTATCTACGGGGGGGTTCTGTATGGCGTTATCTACAGGGGGGTTGTATGGCGCTATCTACAGGGGGGGCTGTATGGCGTTATCTATAGGGGGGCTGTATGGCACTATCTACAGGGGGGCTGTATAGCGTTACCTACAGGGGGGCTGTATAGCGTTACCTACAGGGGGGGCTGTATGGCGTTATCTACAGGGGGGCTGTATAGCGTTACCTACAGGCGGGGCTGTATGGCGTTATCTACAGGGGGGCTGTATGGCGTTATCTACAGGGGGGTTGTATGGCGCTATCTACAGGGGGGGCTGTATGGCGTTATCTACAGGGGGGGGCTGTATGGCGCTATCTACAGGGGGGCTGTATAGCGTTACCTACAGGGGGGCTGTATAGCGTTACCTACAGGGGGGGCTGTATGGCGCTATCTACAGGGGGGCTGTATAGCGTTACCTACAGGCGGGGCTGTATGGCGTTATCTACAGGGGGGCTGTATGGCGCTATTTATAAAGGGGTCTGTATGGCGTTATCTACAGGCGGGGCTGTATGGTGTTATCTACAGGGGGGCTGTATGGCGTTATCTACAGGGGGGCTGTATAGCGTTATCTACAGGGGGCTGTATGGCGTTATCTACAGGGGGGGTTGTATGGCGCTATCTACAGGAGGGGCTGTATGGCGCTATCTACAGGAGGGGCTGTATGGCGTTATCTACAGGGGGGCTGTATGGCGTTATCCACAGGGGGGCTGTATGGCGTTATCTACAGGGGGGCTGTATGGCGTTATCTACAGGGGGGGTTGTATGGCGTTATCTACAGGGGGGGTTGTATGGCGTTATCTACAGGAGGGGCTGTATGGCATTATCTACAGGGGGGGCTGTATGGCGTTATCTACAGGGGGCTGTATGGCGTTATCTACAGGGGGGCTGTATGGCGTTATCTACAGGGGGGGTTGTATGGCGTTATCTACAGGAGGGGCTGTATGGCGTTATCTACAGGAGGGGCTGTATGGCGTTATCTACAGGGGGGCTGTATGGCGTTATCTACAGGGGGGCTGTATGGCGTTATCTACAGGGGGGGTTGTATGGCGTTATCTACAGGAGGGGCTGTATGGCGCTATCTACAGGAGGGGCTGTATGGCGTTATCTACAGGGGGGCTGTATGGCGTTATCTACAGGGGGGCTGTATGGCGTTATCTACAGGGGGGGCTATATGGCGTTATCTACAGGGGGGTCTGTATGGCGTTATCTACAGGGGGCTGTATGGCGTTATCTACAGGGGGGGCTGTATGGCGTTATCTACAGGGGGGCTGTAAAAAAGGCACTATCTACAAGGGGGGGTTGTGTGACACCAAGGGGAGGGGGGGCCCCAGTCAAAAGTTTGCTATGGGGCCCAGTCTTTCCTAGTTACGCCCCTGCCCTAAACTAAAAAGAAGGCCTATCCCTGCAGATGACTGATGAGCGCAGTGTCAGGGGAACAGAAGAGAACTGGAAAGTACAATACATGTTTCCTATTTTACTATTTTTGAGCCATTTTTCATTTTATATCTTGGACAATCCTTTAAAATATGTTGCAGCATTTCAATAAATATGGCGGTAGTCACCTGTGACACTTTCCAGGGAACTTTCAAAGCGGCAGCACTTTGGGGGGAATATATTAATACTTAAAGAGGCTCTGTCACCAGATTTTGCAACCCCTATCTGCTATTGCAGCAGATCGGCGCTGCAATGTAGATAAGAGTAACGTTTTTATTTTAAAAAAACGAGCATTTTTGGCCAAGTTATGACCATTTTTGTATTTATGCAAATGAGGCTTGCTAAAGTCCAACTGGGCGTGTTTAAAGTAAAAGTACAACTGGGCGTGTATTATGTGCGTACATCGGGGCGTGTTTACTTCTTTTACTAGCTGGGCGTTCTGACGAGAAGTATCATCCACTTCTCTTCACAACGCCCAGCTTCTGGCAGTGCAGACACAGCGTGTTCTCGAGAGATCACGCTGTGACGTCACTCACAGGTCCTGCATCGTGTCAGACGAGCGAGGACACATCGGCACCAGAGGCTACAGATGATTCTGCAGCAGCATCGGCGTTTGCAGGTAAATCGATGTAGCTACTTACCTGCAAATGCCGATGCTGCTGCAGAATCAACTGTAGCCTCTGGTGCCGGTGTCCTCGCTCGTCTGACACGATGCAGGACCTGTGAGTGACGTCACAGCGTGATCTCTCGAGAACACGCTGTGTCTGCACTGCCAGAAGCTGGGCGTTCTGAAGAGAAGTGGATGATACTTCTCGTCAGAACGCCCAGCTAGTAAAAGTATTAAACACGCCCCGATGTACGCACATAATACACGCCCAGTTGTACTTTTACTTTTAAACACACCCACTTGGACTTTTGCAAGCCTCATTTGCATAAATACAAAAATGGTCATAACTTGGCCAAAAATGCTCGTTTTTTTTAAATAAAAACGTTACTGTAATCTACATTGCAGCGCCGATCTGCTGCAATAGCAGATAGGGGGTTGCAAAATCTGGTGACAGAGCCTCTTTAAGTTTCAAATGCCAGTCTTAAACTAATTTACGATGGCAGAAAATGTGCCAAACATGTGCCCACCTCTTAATAAATCATGGGCGTCTTAGGCAGTTCTCGCGAGAAGGTGTAGATTTGCGCCATAATTTATGCCAGTTTCTGGGATAAATTAAGACAAATCTGTTGTTCCAACAGAAGCCCCTCCCCCTTTGTCTAAACCCTGCCCCGTTTTCAATATTGTGGTGAGCAAAGTAAAAAGTCGCCAATTTTAGTACAACTACATAGTGCACCAAAATTTGCGATTTTTTTTTACACCAGAAAATTAGTGTGATATATTTACCCAATCAGCTTCATGTATGTAAACTGGTGCAGGCACAAAAAGCAGCCAGTCAGATTCCAGCTTTCTATTTTCTATAGCACGTTATAAAATGACGTAATCTGATTGGTTGCTATAGGAAACTTCTGCACTTTGTACTCGTTTATTATAAACATGAAGACTACGGGTATCGAAACACAAACATAAAGTGAAACGTGGCGTTCCGGTCAGTATTCAGCTGCGCTCCCTGTGACTGGGCGCGGTCTATTGTACGACTCATCGTTACGTCACTAGCTGAGCACTGTCGCTGCACTAATGAGGAGGCGTGTTGAATCCCCGCCCTCTCCTGGCTGGCGCTTCCTGCGCTGCTTCCGTGTACCATGGAGAACGAGTCCGGGGTGTGGGAGCTGCTGGAGCGGGTTGTGAGTATCGGGGCTCCGGGGTTCTGTAATAATTGTACATGTATTACAGGCAGGATAGTATATATCACAGCGAGCGGAATTGTAATGTATTGTACAGTAGTCACACAGTGCGTTATCTGCAGTGATAATACATAAACGAACCCAGAATGGAGCTCAGACACGTACCCTGCGTGCTATGGCGGCTTTACTGCCTTTTACTGATGTGCATAATATTGCCAGCCACAAGTCATTCCCTTCTACATGCTAACAAAGAGGCACAAGCACAATCCCTGGCACAAAATGTATGTGGCAATAACATCACAGGTGCCCCCATGACAGTGTTTGACAAGCACAGGTGCCCCCATATGTGTGCCAGCCACAGTGTGAGCCCATGACTGTGTATGCTAGCCACAGGTGCCCCCGTCAGTGTGAGTCCATAACAATGTATGCCACCCACAGGTACCCCCATTAGTATGGGCCCATGACAGTGTGTGTGCCAGCCACAGATGAGTCCATGACCGTGTACCAGTTACAGGTGCCCCACATACCTTTGATGCTGCCTGGGACAGCCGCACCTGTGAGTCCTAATCTAGGAAGGTTTGACTTGAAAAAATATGAAATTGGATACCCGGTGAAACTTCATAATTAACTACTAAAAAAGGTGCATCTGGAGGGTCTGATAGTGCCAGCCAAAGAATATATTACACTTCCCTGCTTTACACACCTGCACTGCTCTAGTCTCCCTAGCAGGAAGTTGTATGGGAACAATCGCCACATGTAGCGTCTGAGATGGGTGCAGAAGGTTGGTATCCAGAGGCATTGCTGGCAGTGCTGGACTGTACCGCTGAGAGGTCATTGCTGGCACTTCTATATAGTTGCTGTTTGTTATTAGGCTTGTGGGGTATGTGTGAGACGATGTTACATATTCTAATAATGAATGCACGTTCCTTGTATCAGGACTATTTGAGTTCCCCATGAGAAAAACATTCCGGCTCGGGCTTCATGGCGTCGTAAAGTTACATGAGAATCCCTGTAAAACCGCAAACACATTGGTTATCACCTATAGAAAGAGAAGTTGTGAGGGACCTTTCTTCTATCTAAGTTTCCGATGTGGTTGGATGGTCACTTGCTATTTTTTTTTTTTTTTTACAACCCAGGGAACAATTGAAGTCGTGTTGTGTCTGTTATGTTACAAATATTATGTTTCTGTATCAGAGCGTCAGATCTTACGCTGGCGGATGAGATCCGGCACTTTTACCATGAGCAGCAGATCCAAAAGAAAAAAAGACGTTTAGGGTTCCCCCTCACGGAACCAGTCCCAATTTTCACACAAATATTTAGGGTGGTAACCGCATTGACCTTACTGCCTGCTCCAGATTCCCTACTGGACTAGATCTTCTTGGTCCAATAAGAATTTGAATTTTGATTGTTCTAATAATTTGGGATTTGTGTTACTATCATTTCATATTTCTGGTGCCTTTTCCTTTCTAAATTTTCTCTTTATTTGTTTCAGCCTATTGACTGGTCAGAACCATGGATAATTGGACTTTTAGGCTTCCACCTTCTTTGTTTCATATTGACCTGCATATCCTTCAAATGTTACAAATTCCAGATAGCCCTCTTCCTGCTAATGGGTAACATATTCCAAAATGTTATTTTCAGTGTTACATATTAAAATCAAAGAGGTGTTACCATCTCAGATCTGTATTCCATACCCCCAGGATATGCCATTAATGTGTGAGAGATGGGTCCCACCTCTGGGAACGGCACCTATCTGGAGAACGGGGGTCCCTTGACCTCAGAACCACATAGTGGGGTGACCACCGCATCCAGATGGAGAATGAATGGAGAGGTAGCCATGCCCAGCTAGCTTGCTCTGCTGTTCTCTTAACCCCCGTAGAAGTAAGTAGAAATAGCTGCACATACGCAGACCCCCGTTCTCCAAATACTCTGGAACCCGCACCTATCAAACATTCATAGCAGGTTATGCCATAACGGTCTTAAATGGAAATACCCCTTTAATTAAACAGAACTTTAATGGCCTATGTAAATCAGATACATTATGTAAAAAGGTCTGATGGGTGGAAAATGGACTGCTAGGACCTGTACAGATCAGGAAAATGGGATGCTCAGTCCCTGTTTCCGGCAGAGAAGTGGCTGTGTAGTCACTCAACTTTTATAGGGGTGTCCAGATGACACATTTGGGGGACACACGCACGCGCGCGCGCACGCACACACGCATCAAAAAACCCTTCTAGTGTTGTTAAAATGTAACGTGTTATTAGTGGCGTTTTTATTTTTGTGTCATTTTGTACATTCTATTTTTTCTGGCGTTTGTGAAGTCCTATGAAGAAGCCTATGGGAAAAACGCCATACCCAGAGCACGCTGATATTGCAAAAAAAAATAAAATTGCCACTGACCACAAAATTGCCTCAAAAACACCACAAACCAAAACGCAATTGTTTGTAGTGCATTTTATATTTTACTAGAGGCTTCAAAGGGGTTATGTGGGGACGGAAAAGTGTTAGCAGTGTAGTCCCTGCAGGATGTGGTACACTCGCTAGTATACAGTCCGGTCCCCCGTTGCGCTGATTTATGAGATTTTAATAGATTTTATAGCGCTGCCGGGGGACCGGAAGTTTAGTGGCACAGTCTTCCTTGATGACGATGCGACCCTTCGTCGTATGACCGGCCCCGCTGTACTCTATGTAATCAATGTACTACTGCTTGTACATAGAGTACAGTGGGGCTGGTCACGTGACGAAGAGCCATCAAGGAAGACTGTGCCACTAGACTTCCGGTCCCCTGGCAGCAAAATAAAAATCTATTAATCTCATACTCAGTGCGACGGCGGATCAGAATGTATATTAGCGAGTGTACCACATACTGCAGCGACTACACTAATAATTTTCGGTACCCACGTAACCCTTTTAATGTAACATCTGGCCACACTAAAAAAAAGGCATGATAAATGCAGCAACGACTGAATCCAGCCTTATGTCAGATCATAGGATATGCCATAAATGATAAGTTGGGATCCTCGTCTTTTAGGAGCACAGAGGTCCCCTCATCCTCGTTGTGTAGTAGAGGCCAGATGACTGCCTCAAAGGGGAGAAGAAGCAGAGCGAGCCGACTGTTCTGTATTATGGTCTATCGTAGTTACGGCTCCTCATCAGGAAATAGGGGAACTGCTGAAGCATTAGTGAGGGTCTCTGGTTGCATCCAGTAGATATGCTATGAAAGTCCCTTGTGGAAGAACTTACTTTAAAAAAAAATGAAACCTCTTTCCTGACCTTGTTTTATAGCCGTGGTGTTATATTCCTGCACAACTCCATTATCATAAAAATATATAAACAATGTATAAAATTCAGCACCCGGTCCTATCTATTGGCCACCGGCTTCCTCACCCTGGCACCAGTGCTGCTGACCAATAGACGGCAGTGACATTACCTGGTCTACACATGGCGCAGACCATCTCCCTTGTTGTCAGTGTATTATACATTTGGAATAATGAATAATTACAATTGAGTATTTGGTATTTTTCTTAAATGTAATTGTCTTACGTGATGAATCTGATGGAAACTTTTTTGTTCTTCTTAGTTGGCCTGGTTAGTTGTGCTGAATACATCAATGAAATAGCGGCTCTGAACTCGAAGTAAGTGATCTATGATTGTTTCGTGTGGGGAAAAAAACATTTATTAAAATAACTGAAAAAGACAATCGTAATATTGAGAGCTGTGTATCTAAATGTTCCAAGATAAAACAATTGTTAAACCCTTCCCAACATCTGCCATACATTTACGCCACTGGAACCAGCGCGGCAAATATATGGCAGTCATGACGCAGGCACACGATCACCAGCGGGTGAACGGCTCAGATTAACCCTTTCAAGACTGAGCTCATTTTGACCTTCATGACCAGCCCCATTTTCTCAAATCTGACATGTGTCAATTTATGTGTTAATAACTCTGGAATGCTTTTGCCTATCCAAGCGATTCTGAGATTGTTTTCTCGTGACATATTGTACTTTATGTTAGTGGAAAAATTTGGTCAAATTCATTGCTTATTTGTGAAAAATACCAAAATTTAGAGAAAATTTGCAAAAATTATGATTTTTCTCATTTTAAATGTATCTGCTTGTAAAACAGATAGTAATACCACACAAAATAGTTACTATTTTATATATTCCATATGTCTACTTTATATTTGCATAGTTTTTTGAACATTATTTTATTTTTCTAGGACGTTACAACGTTTAGAACTTTAGCAGCAATTTCTCACATTTTCAAGAAAATTTCAAAAGGCTATTTTTACAGGGACCAGTTCAGTTCTGAAGTGGCTTTGAGGGCCTTATGTACTAGATAGACCCCATAAATCACCCCATATTAAAAACTGCACCCCTCAAAGTATTAAAAATAGCATTCAGAAAGTTTCTTAACCCATTAGGCGCTTCACAGGAATTAAAGCAAAGTAGAGGTATTTTTTTTTTGCTGAAATTCATTTGTAATAAAAAAAAATCTGTAACGCAGAAGGTTTTACCCGAGAAATGCAACTCAATATTTATTGCCCAGATTCTGCAGTTTTTAGAAATATCCCACACGTGGCTCTAGTGTGATAATCGACTGAAACACAGGCCTCAGAAGCAAAGTAGCACCTAGTGGATTTTGGGGCCTTCTTTTTTTAGAATATATTTTAGGCACCATGTCAGGTTTGAAGAGGTTTTGTGGTGCCAAAACAGTGGAAATCCCCCAAAAGTGAGACGGTTTTGGAAACTACACACCTCAAGGAATTTATCTAGGGGTACAGTTAGCATCTTGACCCCACAGGTCTTCTGCTATATTTATTGGAGTTTGTCTGTGAAAGTGAAAATCTACTTTTTTTCTGAAAAAATATTTAAAAAAAATAATATTTGCAAGGAATAAAGATTAAAAAGCACCCCAGAACTTGTAAAGCTACTTCTCCCGATTACGCCAATACCCCATATGTGGTACTAAACTGCTGTTTGGACCCACAGCAGAGCTCAGAAGGGAAGGAGCGCCATTTGGATTTTGAAGCGCAGATTTTGCTGGATTGGTTTTCAGTGCCATGTCGCGTTTGCAACGCCCTGGAGTAAGCAAAACAGTGGAATCCCCCCAAAACTGACCCCATTTTGAAGACTACACCCCTCAAGGAATTGTTCTAGGGGTATAGTTAGCATTTTGACCCCACAGTTTTTTTGCTGAATTTAGTGGAATTAGGCCGTGAAAATGAAAATCTACTTTTTTCTAAAAAAAACATAGAAATGTTTAATTTTTACAATGAATAAAGGAGAAAAATTACCCCAGAATTTGTAAAGCAATTTGTCCTGATTACAGCAATATGCCATATGTGGTAATAAACTGCTGTTTGGACCCACGGCAGGACTCAGGAGGGAAGGAACAATATTTGGCTTTTGGAGCTCAAATTTAGCTGGACTGGTTTTCGGGTGTCATGTCGCATATGCAAAGCCCCTGAGGTACCAAAACAGTGGAAACCTCCCAAAAGTCCCTTTAGGGGACTGGAACGAGCGATCATTAGGTCGCTGGTACAATACACTGCAATACTAATGTATTGCAGTATAATGTCATTTTACAGGCTCCTGTAACAGCGCAATCGCTGTTCCTGTCCGTTAGTCCCGGGTGTCAGCTGTAATACACAGCTGCAGAATATGGAGCGGGCGCAGCGCGTGAGCCCGCTCCATATATAACCCCTCGCACCACGACATTCTATTAAGTCGTGGTGCGCCAAGGCGTTAATGCGCAGCGGATGGTGCAAAGTGAAAATTAAAATTTTCCACTGATATGCCATTTTAATGCACAATATATTGTGCCCAGTTTGTGCCACTGAAGACAAATACCTCATACAATGTTGAGCGGGTTCTCCCGGATATAAAATGTCATATATGTGGACGTAAGCTGGTGTTTGGGCACGCTGTGGGGCTCAGAAGGGAGGGAGCGCCATTTGGCTTTTGGAGCGCAGATTTTGCTTGGTAACTGTTCTGTTTGGGGTTTTGCTGGTATTTCAGTTTATGATGTGGGGGTATATGTAAGCTGTGCGGGGTACATCAGGGCCTAATAAGAGGGTATAATAATGGGGTACATAAATAATAATTCGCAGATATGTGGCCTGTGTCACACTGATAAATGGCGCCTGATCCTATCCGCTTTTCGAACACACTGCACATTTTGCATCGCCATATTCTGAGAGCCAGAACTTTTTTATTTTTTCTCCAACGGAGCTGTGTGAGGGCTTATTTGTTGCGGGACAATCTGTACTTTTCATTAGTATCATTTTAGGGTACATGTGATTTTTTTTTTTTATCACTTTTTATTAGATTTTTTTTGGAAGCAAAGTGACAAAGAAACATAAATTCTGACAATGTTTTTTGTATTTTTTTTTTTTTTTTCAGTATTCACCGTGCGGTATAAATGACATTTTACTTTATTCTGCGGGTCGGTACGATTACGGCGATACCATATGTATCTAGGTTTTTTATGTTTTGTGGCGATTGCGCAATAAAATCACTTTGATAAAATTATTTATTTTTCTGTGTCACCATATTCTGAGAGCCATAATTTTATATTTTTCCGTCAAAAAAGCGGTGTAAGGGCTTGTTTTTTGCCGGACGGGTTGTAGTTTTTATTGGTATTATTTTGGGGTACATGCGACTTTTTGATCACTTTTTATTCTATATTTTGGGAGGGTTGATGACCAAAAAAAGTGATTCTGACATTGTTTTTTAATTTATTTTTTTTGCGGTGTTCACCGTGCGGGAAAAATAATATTATAGTTTTATAGTTTGGGTCGTTATGAACGCGGTGATACCAAATATGTGTACTTTTTTTAACATTTTCATTTTTTTCCTATAATAAAAGACTTATTATAGGAAAAAAAGCATATTTTTTTTGTAACTTTTATAACTTGTTTTTACACTTTTATAAAACTTTTTTATTTATTTTTTACTTGTTTTACTTGAAGCCTGGCAGCACTGATGGCTGCTATAATACATTACACTACCTAGGTAGTGTAACGTATTATAAACTCAGTGTGATGCTGAGAGTCACACTGACAGGAAGCTTATGAGAACCAGCATCCGGCTGGTTCTCATAGGCTGCTGTGCATGGCAGACCCGGGGGCCGTTATATGGCCCCCGGTTCTGCCTTATAACCGACTGCAGCACCTGCAATCGGTCCCCGGGAAAGTTTGTTATAGCAACAAACTTTCCAGTTTGTTGCTACAACACACTTTCCCTGCGATCACATGACCGGGACCTGAACTAATCAGGTCCCGATCATATCTCTGGGAACAGAGGCAGGTGATAACAGCGCGATCCGGGTGTCAGTGCTACTCTGAGACACCCGGATCGTGCTTTTAACACCCACCGTGAATTCACGTCGGCACTGCACAGAGCCCAGCAAGTGCCGACGTGAATATACAGTGGGCGGTCGGGAAGCGGTTAAGTCTGATCTTGACTGTTTAACCTAAGTGATGGAAATAATAAATAAAAAATTTTTCCCATGAAAATTGCTTTTATTGAATAAAAGTAATCAACTATAAAAAATATAGCCTATCTATCTCTCTATCTATATCTCTCTATCTATCTATCTATCTATCTCATGTCTGTCTGTCTATCTATCTATGCAGTGAGGCTAAAGCTAAAAATGTCCCTGCGTCCTTAACGCCACAATTGGCTGCATTCTTAAGGGGTTAAATATCCGTGTCTATAAAATAAATTTGGTTACGTGTCATTACAATGTTCTATTCCGGTGTAGTCATTAGATTCAGAATCTCAAGGCACAAGGAGTATCAACCCGAAAAATAGTCCGAGTCTATCCTGTAGATGGGTGATAAATATGTTTGGCGTGAAATCCCCTGTAAACTTTACATATACTGTACTGTATATGGAAAACCTTTTTTGAGTCGTTAAAGTGTCCTAGGCTACAACCACACCGGCGGACAACCATAATGTTGCTGCAGTAGTATGTTACCCTCTAATAATACATTGCCTCTGTCTATCTGAGAAGTTCAGCTAAGCACTGGCTATAGGGCTACAGCGAGATCCGATGATGTCATAGACCAACATGGCATCCCATCGTGTGTTACTCGTACTTGCTCGGTCCCCCTTCTGCACTCGTGTATATAACTTTTCTTTTTATGTACTTTTTACTCAGGTTGTACTCAAGGCAGCAATACTTTGATTCGTCTGGAATGTTCATTTCCTTATGTTTTTCCGCACCTTTGTTGTGCAACACTATAATAATTGTGGTAAGTACAGAGCTCATCTGTATGAATAGTTTATTTGTAATGCTGCTGTCCCCTGGCACGTGCCACACGCATTATATAAGTGCTGCTCGATCCCAATCCTAATATGCTTGTTTATGGGCAAGGTTCTTCTGTGTATCCTCAGTGTTACTGCTTGTATTCTATACGTAGTGTCCTCCTACCATGGGGAAGACTTGTTCATACTGTCATAGGACTTTATATCCCACACTGGCAGGGATCAGATCACTAGCTATAGATAAGAGGGGATGAATCTAAAAAGCTATGGATACCTTGGCACTGACGTTTTTTCAGGATAAATCCCTGGATCACAACGTATCTCTAGTAATTTAGTACATACGTAGAACTTGTAAGATCACATTCGAGAAAGGCATCCCAAGACCCTTTTGAACTCTTTCAGTGAATTCACCATAACAACTTCCTCTGGCAGAGCGTTCTATAGTCACACTACTCTTACAGTAAAGAATCCCCTTCTATGTTTAGAGGGAAGACGGTTTCAACACAAACGTAGAGGATGCCCCTTTGTTATACAGATGTAGCCATCTTTATCTTGACTATTAACGCATGTAATACACAGTGATAAGAAACTTTAATTTGACTTTTTTTCTATGACTTTTCAATGGCTTTTGTTGTGTGATCTCACGCTGCAGCAAGTTATCAGAGTCAAGATAAAGATGACTACATCCATAGTTACTCATGGGTATAAATAGATGATGAGGCAGATCTCTGTATTGACCTTTGATATATTTATACATAGTTATAAGGTGACACCCCCCCCCCCCCCCCCAGGCATCCTCTTTGCTAAACGAAATAACCCCAATTTTGGCAATCTGTCTACAGGCGGTAGTCCACCCACTCCATTTATTACTTGGTTGCCTTTGGTCATAGGGCAAATCCAAGAAGCCTTTTTGAAATCTCTTTGTGCTTCCCAAAAATGACAGTATTGTCCCCACTTGAATCACATGTCATGTTTGCTTTTGATCTTGCAGGTCCATTGGGTGTATAAGACATTGTCTGTTATGACAGAACTTAAGGCTCTGCAGAATAAAAAGAAAGTTGCTAAAGACAGGAAGGACAACTGAACGCAACCGTATCATAAGGACGAGCTGTTCTCTGCAAAGACCATACAGATTTAAAAGTCCCAGATGTTAAAAACCATTCCTGTAAATCTTGTAAACAGAATATTTCTAGGTGCAGAGAAGGATGCCATTTTTTGACAGCATACATTAGTATCGAATTTACAGCATGGCTCTCAGCGGTGCATTACTGGCCTCATCCATTGCAAGCAGAGGATACCCATGAACGGCTTTAGACTTCTCCCTCAACGGGGTTGCACGAAATGTAAGGATTAACTACAGCTCCCCTAAACATTACAACTGATTACGGGGTTCCCACCAGGACAACTGTCACAAGCAACTGCTGACCAGGGACCCTCAACATGAGATATGAGGGGGTCGCACACACCACACCGCACATACCACACGTGTGTCGTAAATAGCATGTTCCCATTCCAATGATATATAGCCTGGACCCCCAGATATCCTATGAACCCTATATACCAGGCAACACATTTCCAAGGCATTTGTAAATAAAATAAAAAAATTCAAATATTTTTTTTCTTTACTATACAGTATATATTGTATTTTTAAAATAAAACGTCTTGTAATCAGGATTGAGCCTGGAGGAAATATCGTCTTTTCTACCTTATAGTCGGTCTGTCTGTTTCATGAGATTTTCTTCCTAACAGCACATATATGAAACATTTGTGTAGCCCCAGATTTATATATCTAAAAATTAATGAGGATCGGTAACTTCGCAACTACAATTGTGTCCACCCTTAACTTTCCTTAAATTGCTTTAGGTTATACAATTTGTCATGATATCAATTCAATACAATCTCGCGCCATCCAGTAAAAAACCCTGACACATTAACGTATATCTTTTTTTAACATCACAGCCTATGGTTGACAGGTGGCATCCATCTGAGGTATACGTGACCGTTTCTCCGCTCCAGATCAGGGACATTATGTATTTACATCATGTGGCTCTTTCCCGGCACTCGTAGCAATGAAAGAACGAAACATCACGTGTCATGTGACTTTGCTTCCTCAGTGTAAAACTCCCCCTTTTGGAAATATCACAGGGCATAAGACGTTTGCTCCGATACCATGCAATACCTCCTGAACGAAACGTGATAGGGGGAGTGCCCTATGTGATGGAGTAATGTCTATTGAAGGGAACTTTGCATGCAAGGCAGGGGCAGTGATCACAAATAGGGAGGATCTAGAGTAGTTGACAAAAGGGGAATGATGCATCATGGGAAAGGTAGTTTTTAACAGGAAACCAGCACTGTGGGATCCCCTCCTACTTAAAGTAACGGCGAGAGAGTATGAAATGGCGCAGCGGAAGTGAACGTGATTGTCTGAAAATGTCACAGAAAAAGAGCCAGGAGGAACAAGTGAGTGTCTTGATGCAAAAAACACACAACAACTTTAATATATCGCAGCACTCATCTCGGGATATGTCTGGTTTAGAGATGCCGTAAGGTAAGGGGAGGAGACATTTGTATTTATCTTGATTTCCTTACTTAGGTAGAATAAGCCCTTTTGCACACGGCCGGATTACAGATCTGTGTTGTCTGAATATGAAATCTGCAGTTCCTCCATAAAGATCTGGCCGGCAAGTTATTGCTCACAGATTCATACAGAATCCGTAAAAGCAGAAAAACCCGGCATGATCCGACACATGCCGCATTACAGGGCTGCTATTCAAGTCAACTACGTTTTTCAATACAGTCGGGAAAAAAGTATATATGGGCTTGACATACATTTGGGTCCAGAAGTATTTGGACAGTGAAACAATTCACCACAATGGGTCAGAAACAAAGCAATGGAGATGTGATGGAAGCGTCTGTTCAGCTTTATTTCAAGGGGTTTAACAAACATATTGTATGGAAGACAACTGAAGTTGTTGATCGCAGAATTATTTCCTTGGTAAAGTCATGAACACTTTCCCAGAGCCTAACCTTTTTATTTTTCCATCAGTAGAGCGGTGTGAGGGCTTATTTTTTGCGGTACACGTTGTCGTTTCTCTCGGCACCATTTAAAGTGCCATATAATACGTAATTTATTGATTAACTTTTTTTGGGGGTAATGGAAAAAAACCATAAATTTCACCACTCTTTTTTTGCGTCTTAGATTTACGCCGTTTACTGTGTGCAATAAATAACTTTATTCAGTGGGTCATTACGATTGTGACGATACCAAATTTATATAGATTATGTATGTTTTACTACTTATACACAGTAAAACCACTTTTTTTTCAAAACTATTTGTTTTTGTGTCGTAATGTTTTAAGAGCAATAATTGTTTTATTTTTACACCGATGCAGCTGTATGAGGGCTTGTTTTTTGCGGTACGGTTTCTAGTTTTTATTGGTACTATTTTGGAGTACATCCAACTTTTTGATCCCTTTTTATCAAATTTTTTTTGAAGGCAGGATGAACAGAAAACAGCAATTCTGGCATTGTTTTTAGTTTTATTTTTTACGGCGCTCACCGTGCGTGTTAAATAACGTAATAACTTTATAGGTGGGGTCATTACGGACGTGGCGATACCAAATATGTGTAATGTTTTTTTTTAAAGTACAGTAAAGAATAGTGTAGTACCATGTTAGCCAGAAACAATATGCAATGTCAAAGGGGTTGTCCCAAGTTGATAAATGGAGCTATAAAGCTCCCCCATGTAAAAATAAGAAGAATTCGAATTACCTGTCCGTCGTCCAGTGATGTCGTTTTCTTGATATCGTTGATTGAAGTTGCGGTCGGTCCCTCTTTGTATCCTGCTCGTTGCCTAGGTTTCCGGCCACCGCTATTTACCTTTAGCGGTGGCCGCGCATGCGTAATGACATCCTTTGCGTCCGGAGCAGAGGAAGTCATTTACTCATGAACGCGCATCTCGGCGCATGCGCAGGAGATGAAGTGCAAGGCACCCGTCGCGAGAAGTCTGCGCTCTGCTAAAGGTAAGCGTGTGTGTGTGTCTGTGTTTGTGTATATATGGGTGTGTTTATGTGTGAGTGTATATATGGGTGTATTTGTGTGTATATGTTTGTGTATATTTTTGTGTTTGTGCATATTTGTGTGTGTGTATATATGGGTGTGTGTGTGTTTTTGTATATGTGTGGGTTTGTGTGTGTGGGTTTGTGTATGTGTTTTGTGTACATATGTTTGTGTGTATATGTTTGTGTGTATATGTGTGTGTGCGCTCTTTTGGTGTGTTTATGTGTGTGTGTTTGTGTTTATGTGTGTGTGTTTGTGTATATATGGGTGTGTTTGTGTATATGTGTGTGTGTGTGTGTGTGTATATATGGGTGTGTTTGTGTATATATGTATGTTTGTGTATATGTGGGTTTGTTTGTGTACATGTGTTTGTGTATATGTGTGTTTGTGTATATGTTTGTGGGTGTGTTTGTGTATGTGGGTGTGTTTGTGTGTATATGTTTGTGTGTTTTTGTATATGTATATGTGTGTGTATATATGGGTGTGTTTGTGCATATGTGTATATGTATGCATATGTGTGTGTTTGTGTATATATGGGTGTGTTTGTGCATATGTGTATAGGTTTGTGTGTATATGTTTGTGTGTTTTTGTATACGTGTGTTTGTGTATATATGGGTGTGTTTGTGTACGTGTGTGTGTGTGTGTGTGTGTGTGTGTAATTTATGGGTGTGTGTTTATATGTGTTTGTGTATATGTTTGTGTGTGGTTGTTTGTGTGTGTGTGTAGGTGAGTATAAGTATCGGTATTGTTCACATTGCTAACTTTTTTTTAATGTAGCAGATTTTGATGTACCGATTGGACTACGTCTTTCGATTCGTTGGACTACTGCGTAGATCTACGTTTTTTGAAAATTTTAATAGAATGGTTAACGAGGGTTTTGTTGGGGATTTCTTATTTCAATAAAAAAAAATTGTCTTTGTGGTTTTTTTTCAAACTTTATTAGTGCCTAGATAATGGCAGTTGGCTGATTGACAGCGTCCATTATAAAGGCGGTACTTAGTGTTAGCTGGTGCAGAGGCTAGCACTAACCACCCATTATTACCCCGGTACCCACCACCACCAGGGGTGCCGGGAAGAGCTGGGTACGATCCAGTACCCGACCATCTGTTGTGATGGTTGGGTACTGGGGCGGCCGTAGGCTGGTATTATGAGGCTGGGAAGGGCCAAAAACAGTGGACCTTCCCACCCTTGTAATGCTAGGCTGCTGCTGCTGCGTTGTATCGGGCTGGTTATAAAAATGGGGGGGACCCCCACGTCGTTTTTTTGTAAAATTTAACAATAGACGTTGGGTCCCCCACATTTTTAATAACCAGCCATATACAAGGCCGCAGCAGCCTGGCATTACACGGGTGGGAGGGGCCACTGGTTTAGTACATTCCCAGGCTAATAACACTGTGTTTGTGGCTGGTTATGATAAATTGGGTGGAACCCCATGTCTTTTTAATAAAAATAATAAATAAATAATAAAAAAATAATAAAAAAAAATGACGTGGGGTCCCCCCCATTTTTATAACCAGCCAGATACAACACAGCAGCAGCAGCCTAGCATTACAAGGGTGGGAAGGTCCACTGTTTTTGGCCCTTCCCAGCCTCATAATACCAGCCTACGGCCGCTCCAGAGCCCTACCATCACAACAGATGGTCGGGTACTGGATCGTACCCAGCTCTTCCCGGCACCCCTGGTGGTGGTGGGTACCGGGGTAATAATGGTGGTTAGTGTTAGCCTCTGTACCGGCTAACACTAAGCCTCCCCTTAGTAATGGATGTTGTCACTCAGACAGCGGCCATTACTAAAGTGATAGTAATAAAACTTGAAAAGAAAAGACAAAGATATAGATAAAATATTTTATTGAAATAAAGCACCCCCAACACAACCCTCATTAACCATTTTATTGATGAAAAAAAAAGCGTCATCTAAGTAGTCCTCGAAACCGACGTAGTCCAAACACCAAACCTGTAAAAAATCAAAAATATAAAAAAAAAAAAATGAAATAAAACATGTCGTAGGCTTACTTTCACTTTCATGTGTGATACTGACTGTTATACCATGTATAGAAGCCTGCGGCAAAGTTGGCTTAGATACAGGGCGCCAGCAGACAGTATCATACATGGCCATACAGACATATATACAAACAAACATACATACATACATACGCACGTATAAACATACATACATGACAACATACATACATGACAACATACATACATACATGACAACATACATACATGACAACATACATACATGACAACATACATGCACATATACACATACAAACATGACAACATAAACACATACAAGAAAACATACATACAAGAAAACATACATACAAGAAAACATACATGCACATATACATACATACAAGCAAACATACATACATACAAGCAAACATACATACATACAAGCAAACATACATACATACAAGCAAACATACATACATACAAGCAAACATACATACAAGCAAACATACATACAAGCAAACATACATACATGCAAACATACATACATGCAAACATACATGCACATATACACATACAAACATGACAACATACATACAAGAAAACATATACACACAAACATACATACATGCAAACATACATGCACATATACACATACATGCACATATACACATACATGCACATATACACATACAAACATGACAACATACATACAAGAAAACATATACATACATACCAACATACATACAAAAATAAACTCACCTAAGACGTTCCCACGAAGAGCTGAACGGTCCCGTCACTTTTCTTCTCCCATTCACAATAACAGAGCGGTGGGCGCAGATGAAGTAATCACGTGGGCCTGATATGATTACGTCATCTGCGCCACAACGCATTGTTACTATGAATGCGAGCGGCGCCAAGAACAAGGAAGATGGCAAGTGACGGGACCGTTCAGAGTGCCGTTAGAACGTCTTAGGTGATTATTATTTTATTTTATATATTTTTAGTTGTTCGCCGGGTGCTGATGCAGCACCGATGCGGCGGGTACAAAAATGTAGTGACGGGGGGGGGGGGGGGGGAAGTGGCTTGCCGAAACGGGGTGAATGTAGTGTAGTGTACAGTACATTCACGGTAAGTTCGTCTCAATCGGGCTTACCATGCCCGCTTGAGACGAACATTCTCCCGATGTTGCTAGAACTACAGTATCTAGCAACATCGGGAGCGCGCACACTGCAGAGCGGAGCGGCTTGATTGACATCGAGCCGCTCACGCCCCTTTTTAGAAAAAACACCGAAAAAGGCCATACTTACAAATGGACACAGCCAGGTCAGAAACGCTGATGAAGGCGAGTGAGCAGGTGCTTTAAATAATAATAGCCACTCCCACTAGTCTTGAGGGGAGTGGTATGTGGTGCATGGGATGTGTAGTAAGAAATAATAAATGAATAGTGTATGTGCAAGTGTAATAATGTAAGTGAAATATAGGGGGCAGTAATGAGTAAAGTGCCTAAAAAATAAATGAATAATGGGATGCAAGTGTGTGAAACATGGAGGGATAGTGTGTAAGTCATGAGGCGCAACGTGTCTAGCCAGGTAGAAGCCTATTTGTGACGCCTTGATAATTCATAGAGCGGGCTACCCTGCTTGCTAGGCCAAACAACAACACACCATGCTCTCCCAGCATCAAAGACCTGGCTGTGTCCAAAAGAAGCGAATATAAGTAATAATGAAAAATACATGGGGTATTAGTGATCATTTTGGCCAAAAGGACGCAAGCTCGCAATCCACGACAAGGATCCCCAGACTTGCGAGTCCCTAACTGGAGTGAAAAGCCTCCATGTTTCACACACTTGCATCCCATTATTCATTTATTTTTTAGGCACTTTACTCATTACTGCCCCCTATATTTCACTTATAGTATTACACTTGCACACACACTATTCATTTATTATTTCTTACTACACATCCCATGCACCACATACCACTCCCCTCAAGACTAGTGGGAGTGGCTATTATTATTTAAAGCACCTGCTCACTCGCCTTCATCAGCGTTTCTGACCTGGCTGTGTCCATTTGTAAGTATGGCCTTTTTCGGTGTTTTTGCATAAATGTCCTTGTTTTTATCTGTTTTGTCTGTACATCAGGAGCTTTTCGCTCCAGTTAGGGACTCGCAAGTCTGGGGATCCTTGTCGTGGATTGCGAGCTTGCGTCCTTTTGGCCAAAATGATCACTAATACCCCAGGTATTTTTCATTATTACTTATATTCGCTTCTTTTGGACACAGCCAGGTCTTTGATGCTGGGAGAGCATGGTGTGTTGTTTGGCCTAGCAAGCAGGGTAGCCCGCTCTATGAATTATCAAGGCGTCACAAATAGGCTTCTACCTGGCTAGACACGTTGCGCCTCATGACTTACACACTATCCCTCCATGTTTCACACACTTGCATCCCATTATTCATTTATTTTTTAGGCACTTTACTCATTACTGCCCCCTATATTTCACTTACATTATTACACTTGCACATACACTATTCATTTATTATTTCTTACTACACATCCCATGCACCACATACCACTCCCCTCAAGACTAGTGGGAGTGGCTATTATTATTTAAAGCACCTGCTCACTCGCCTTCATCAGCGTTTCTGACCTGGCTGTGTCCATTTCTAAGTATGGCCTTTTTCGGTGTTTTTGCATAAATGTCCTTGTTTTTATCCCTTTTTAGAAAAGATAACCAGTACTTGCTGAGTTATCAAGTGTAAAAAAAAAGCACTTAGGAAATGAATTTTAATTTTTTTTTAACACCAAATGTTTTAAAATTCATTTCCTGCTTAGAATGTATAAAAAAAAAAAAATTGAGTCAACTTGGGACAACCCCTTTAAATACTTTTGTGTCAAAAAAGACAGAAATATAGTAAGTATGATACCTTTATTGGCTAACCATAAGGCTATGCTCACACAGAGTTTTTTGACAAGTTTTTTTACGCGGAAACCGCTCCGTAAAACTCGTCAAAAGCGGCCCGAAAATGCCTCCCATTGATTTCAATGGGAGGCAGAGGCGTCTTTTTCCCGCGAGCGGTAAAACCCTCTCGCAGGAGAAAGAAGCGACATGCCCTATCTTCGGGCGTTTACGCCTCTGACCTCCCATTGACATCAATAGGAGCCAGAGAAAGCGTATTTCGCAGTGTTTTATGCCCGTGGCGCTCTATGGCCGTGGAGAAAAACTCGGCGAAAATTGGCGTGCAGGGAGAGGAAAATCTGCCTCAAACTTCCAAACGGAATTTTGAGGCAGAATTTCCACCTGCAAAAAACTGTGTGAACATAGCCTAAAAGTTCGATATTCGGCTTTCAGAGCGCACAGGCTCCTTCTTCAGGCAACTTACAAATGAATGACTTAGAAAAAAGCACGTTTAGATGTTACACAAAGACAATTAGTACATGAGGTGATACATCATTAAGATAAGCCGGGGCAATAAAACGGAGGTTATAGGGGTGATGACTTAGGAGTTAAGGCATCTGGAGTCAGTCTGATGGGGGATGTGACGTGTGCCCATGTAGTGGCTCATAAATCCTGGTGTTAGATTGAGGCCTTGTGTCAATGACTGGAATTTTATCATCATCTTTTATTCTCAAATTTTTCTTTCTCTGTTGTTTTTAAAATGACCCTTCAGAATGAGTACCTTTAAATCTGCCAAACTGTGATCAGGTCCAGAGAAGTGTTTTCCCACGGGTGTATCCACCTCCTGTTTTATTGTATGTCTGTGAAGATTCATCCTGGTTTGTAGTTTTTGTATTGTTTCTCCAATGTAGATTCCTTTATTGATGCACCTTGTACACAGGATCATGTACACTACATTGGAGGATGTACAGGAGAACGTGCCAGTGATTTTATAGTCCTGCTGCGTGTTTGGTATCTGGATGGTGTTTGATGACCAGATGTTGGTACAGGTCTTGCATTTTCTACTGTTGCAAGGAAAAGTGCCAGTCTCTGATGGTGGTGAGAGGGACTTCTGACCAGGAGATTCCTTAGGTTTGGTGGTTGTTTGTAGGCAAGGAGAGGTAAATCCGGGAATATTTCCTTCAGTTTATTGTCTTTGTTAAATATAGGTTGGAGATCAGCAGCAATTTTCCTCAAGATGTTCATTTGGGGGTTGTATATGACCACTAGGGGCACCCTGCTGTTGTCTTCCTTCTTTTTGTACTCCAGAAGATTGCTCCTTGGAATTCTTGTTGCTCTGTAGATCTGATCATCTATAATCCTTGGATGGTATCCCTGTTGTAAGAATGTATTCCTCAGTGATAGCAGGTGGTGTTTTGTGTCTTCACAGTCTGAACAGATCCATATGTACCGCAGAGCCTGGCTGTAGATGATGGATTTCTTTATGTGTCTCGGATGGAAGCTGTTCCATCTCAGATATGCTGGACGGTCTGTAGGTTTATGGTAGATTGTTGTTTGTATGGTATTGTCTCTCATGTATATGGTCATGTCCAGAAAATGTATTTGAGATGTAGAGTAGTTGAGAGTGAGTTTCATGGTAGGATGGAACTTGTTGAAGTTTTTATGGAAAGAAAGCAGTTCATGTTCAGAGCCTGTCCAGATTATCAGCAGGTCATCAATGTACCGGAAATATGCTAGAAGTTTAGTTACGCAGGTTGATAAAAACTCTTCCTCTAGTTTGGCCATGAACAGGTTAGCATATTGTGGTGACATTTTGCTACCCATAGCGCTTCCCATACATTGCAGATATATGTCTTTGTCAAATAAAAAACAATTGTGATGGAGTACGAACCTGATGAGTTGTAGGGCTGGCTCTGTCGCTAGATTGTTCTTTTGAAGAAAGTGTTGGCATGCGGCTATGCCATCGTCATGGGGGATGTTAGAATACAGAGACTCCACATCCATAGTTGCCAATATTGTTCCCTCTGGTAGTGGACCTCGGGCTGAGAGTTTGCAGAGGACGTCTGTGCTGTCCTGGACATAACTGGGTGTGCACCTCACCAAGGGCTTTAGAAGATTTTCAGAGCGCCGCATCTAAGGGGTTAAATGGGTGAGATTGATGTTGAAATCGATCCCGCCCGTTAGAGCAGGTCCCCGGCTGTCTTTAGAGCCCAACACCCGCTTTAGCTGTCACAGGACACCCGTGCTGGGCTTAGGACAGCGCCGTGAAAAGACGGCGCTCTGGCTTTAGTACCCTTAACGGCTGCCGTGAAAAGGTGGCGCTCTGGCATAAGTACCCTTAATGGCCGCCGTGAAAAGGCGCATTGGCGGTCGTTAAGGGGTTTAAAAAACAAAAAAAAACCTTTGTTAAAAAAAATTGTATGGTTTTATCACATTCTGAGAGCAATTCAATGGACATCAGCAGCATTAGATCCAAAGACATATAAATACAAATAGGTGGGGGCACGCCTTAGGGGCACGGTCCAGTGGCCCCTTGATGAACAAAAAATGGGAGATCAGACAGCACTCCAAAAGTAAAAGTGATCCTTTTAGTCCCACATGCGACGTTTCAGCTCAGTGTGAGCCTTTCTCAAGCACTACAACAGGATTCACCTGTGATCAATCACATCTAAGTTATGAACTCATGTTATAGATTACAGGTGGATCCTGCGGGTCACAGACATGCAGGACCTGTCGACCCTGAACAGGTCCCTGACGGATTCAGTGTAAAACTATTGATACAGCTGCTCTGTATAGAGCATACAGAATAGCTGTATCTCCAAAAGTAAAAGGAATTTACAAAGTTGCACTAAATACACTGACTAATCTTGTATTAAAAAAAAAAGAGCCCTCAAAGGTGAACATATCAATTTACAGGCTATGTAAGTCAGTACCTGTATGTGATGCTTACTTGCTATGTGGAGCTGTGATCTGTCACTTGCCTGCAGGGAGTCTGTGGTAGTCTGAGACACACCTCCAGTCTCATTGGTTCAGGCTGCTGCTCTCTCTCCTCTATTCTGCAGCACTGCCCCCCCCCCTCCCCAGATTGGCCGCTGCTTAGAAACAGAAGCTCATCACATGATCACCGAGAAGTCAGTGCATGGAGAGGAGATTTGTTTTACAGCAAGTTGCCCACCAGATAGAAAAAGATTATCAGGTTATTGTCACATTAGACAAATGAGCTTTAGCAAGGGGGAGACTGTAATGCTGTTTTAACCCGTTAGTGACCGGCCCATAGTCTTTTTACGTCGGTCACTAACGGGCCTTATTCCGATGCCATAGACTTTTTTTTTAATAAACAGATTTTTATTGATCCAGTATACATCTAATCTTTACATACAGCAATGAAACATTGCAAACAAAGCATTGGGATAAGGATCACCTTTTTTACAGAAAAAAAAAAAAAAGAAAGATACAAACAAACAAACAAAACTCCGGATCCAGACACAACAAATTGACCTCATATTCGACTAAGGTAATCATAAGAGTATGTCGGAGTAAGTAGAGTCAGTCCATTGATCCCATAAGGAAGTACGAGCGTAGGACCCTTGAATAGAGGCTAAAGCGCGTTCCATAACACAATTATTGCTAACATATAAAATCACTTCACTCATACTAGGCACTTTTGTAGATTTCCAGTATTTTGCAATCAATATTTTTGCAGACAGCAATACATGAAAAAGTAAGTTTCTGACACCCGGAGAGAAATCCACCAATCCCACATGCAGTAGGGCTAGAGCAGGGGCGAGCTGAATGTCAACCCCTAAAAGAGATCGTAAGAAATCTTCTACTTGCTGCCAAAAGCTGGACAATACTGTACACTCCCAGAAAATGTGGAGGATGGTACCCTTAGGGCATGACCACACATGGCGGAATTCCTCCGCAACTGTCCGCATCAATGCCGCACAGAATCTGCGTTGCAGATTCTGCAGCGGATCTGCACAAAATGTGCAGAAAATTGATGCGGACTGGCCGCTGCGGACTGCAGGAAAAGTGCTTCTCTTCTCCCTATTCAGTGCAGGATAGAGAGAAGGGACAGCACTTTCCCTAGTGAAAGTCAAAGAAATTCATACTTACCGCCCGTTGTCTTGGTGACGCGTCCCTCTTTCGGCATCCGGCCCGACCTCCCTGGATGACGCTCCAGTCCATGTGACCGCTGCAGCCTGTGCTTGGCCTGTGATTGGCTGCAGCCGTCACTTACACTGAAACGTCATCCTGGGAGGCCGGACTGGAGACAGACGCAGGGAGTTCTCGGTAAGTATGAACTTATATGTTTTTTTACAGATACATGTATATTGAGATCGGTAGTCACTGTCCCGGGTGCAGAAACAGTTACTGCCGATCGCGTAACTCTTTCAGCACCCTGGACAGTGACTATTTACAGACGTCTCCTAGCAACGCTCCCGTCATTACGGGAGCCCCATTGACTTCCTCAGTCTGGCTGTAGACCTAGAAATACATAGGTCCAGCCAGAATGAAGAAATGTCATGGTAGTAAAAACAATACGCTCCGCAGCACACATAAGATCTGCGGACTTCATTGCGGAATTTTGACTCTCCATTGAAGTCAATGGAGAAATTCCGCCATGAGTCCGCAACCAGTCCGCCACTGCTCCGCAACAGACAGAGCATGCTGCGGACACCAAATTCCGCTCCGCAGCCTATGCTCCGCAGCGGAATTGTACGCATCGTGTAAACGAACACTGCTAAATTAAAGTGAAAGTCAATGGAGAAACGGCTCCGCTGCGGATTAACGCTGCGGAGTGTCCGCAGCGGAATTTAAGTGAAATTCCGCTATGTGTGAACCCGCCCTTAGAAGTGAGGCACCTCCAGCACCTAGCTGATGATGTTGGATATATTTGCGACAAACGACTAGGAGTGTAATACCACCTATACATTATTCTCCTAGACGCTTCCAAATGTGTAGCACACTTAGAGAGAGAGCAAAGTAGATTGAAAGTGGCTTCCCAATCCTGCGTACTTATAGGGATTCCCAGATCTCTCTCCCAATGCCCCAGATAAGGAAATTCCTCCCGAAGCAAACCCTCACATAGACTTTTTACGTTGCGGCATCGGAATAAGTAAACAGAGCAGGGAGCTGTCAAATCTCCCTGCTCTCAGCTGCTAGAGGCAGCTGAGGGCTGGGAGCGTCCCTGCTCTGCCGGGTGAGATCGATATTAGTATCGATCTCACCCGTTTAACCCCTCAGATGCGGTGCTCAATAGCGAGCACCGCATCTGAGGGGTTTTGGAGGGAGGGAGCTCCCTCTCTCTCCCACCGACACCCGGCGATAAGATCAGGCATGACCTAGCAGATGCCTGTCCGTTTTAAACGGACAGGCATAATACACTGCAATACAGAAGTATTGCAGTGTATTATAAATTTGATCGGACCATCGCATAGTGAAGTCCCCTAGTGGGACTAGTAAAAAAGTGGAAAAAAAAGTTGAATAAAGTTAAAAAAAAAAAAATGTGAAAAAAAATGAAAAACCCACTTTTTCCCCTTACAAACTGCTTTACTATTAAAAAAACAAAATAAAGTTAAAAAGTTACACATATTTGGTATCGCCGCGTCCGTAACGACCCCGACTATAAAGCTATTACATTACTTAACCCGCACGGTGAACACCGTAAAAAAATGAAATAAAAAACAACTGAAAAATTGCTGTTTTCTGTGAATCCTGACTTTAAAAAAATGTGATAAAAAGTGATCAAAAAGTCGCATCTACTCCAAAATGGTACCAATAAAAACTACAAGTCTTCCCGCAAAAAAAAAGCCCTCATACAACTGCATCGTCGAAAAAATAAAAGCGTTACGGCTCTTCAAATATGGAGACACAAAAACAAATCATTTTGAAAAAAAAGCGGTTTTACTGTGTAAAAGTAGTAAAACATATAAAAACTATACAAATTTGGTATCGTTGCAATCGTAACAACCCGCTGAATAAAGTTATTGTGTTATTTATATCACAAGGTAAACGGCATTGATTTAAGACGCGAAAAAGAGCGGCGAAATTTCAGATTTTTTTCTATCTCCCCCCAAAAAAAGTTAATAAAAGTTAATCAATAAATAATATGTTCCTCAAAATGGTGCTATTAAAAAATACAACTTGTCCCGCAAAAAACAAGACCTTATACAGCTATGTCGACGCAAAAATAAAAAAGTTATATCTCTTGGAATGCGACGATGGAAAAACGTAAAAAATAGCTTGGTCATTAACGTCTAAAATAGGCTGGTCATTAAGGGGTTAACCCCTTCCCGTCACAACCATTTTAAATTTTTTTCAGTTTCGTTTTTTTAACCCCCAGCCTCCAAGAGCCACAACTCTTATATTTTTCGGTCAACGTAGCCATATGAGGGTTTGTTTTTTGCGGGAATAATTGTATTTTTTTTAATGGCATCATTTAAACACTTCCCGACATATGACATATAGTTACGTCATAGCCGGGTAGGGGAGGTATGGAGCGGGCTCACGGAGTGACCCCGCTTCATACGATGCCGGTGTCGGCTGTTTGTTACAGCCGACACTTCAGAGTAATAAGCGGCATCGAGCGCGATCCCTCTCGTTTAACTCGTTAAATGCCGCGGTCAATAGCGACCGCAGCATTTAAATAGTTAGAAAGAGGGGGCGACCCCCTCTAACAGCTCATCACGCCCCCCGCAACGCAATCGCGGGGTGGAGGGGGGCGATGGTTGGTATGGCTGCCTGGGGGGGCTAATGAAGACCCCCAGGTCCGCCATCTTTGTACGCCTATTAAGCCATTAATAGATGCCTGTCAGGGCGGATTTACACAAACGTGTTTTTCACGCGCGTCGCACCGACCTATGTTATTCTATGGGGCCGTGCAGAGTGTCAGTGATTTTTGGGCAGCGTGAGTCCGCTGCGTAAAACTCACGACATGTCCTATATTTCTGCGCTGTTTGCGCATCACGCACCCATTGAAGTCAATGGGTGTGTGAAAATCACGCGCACCACACGGAAGCACTTCCGTGGGACGCGCGTGATTCGCGCAACAGCAGTCAAAGTATGATTGAAAACAGAAAAGCACCACGTGCTTTTCTGTTTACAAACATCCAGAGTGTCATAATGATGGCGGCTGCGCGAAAATCACGCAGCTGAACATCCTATGTGATGACACACGGAGCTGTTAAGTGCCTTTTGCGCAAAACGCACACGCTCGTGTAAATCCGCCCTCAGAATCACGATATACTGCAATACATTAGTATTGCAGTATGTCGTGCAAGCGATCTAACGATCGCTGGATGAAGTCCCGTAGGGGGACTAATAAAAAAAGTAAAAATGAGTTAAATAAAGTTTGTTTTTTTTTTGTGTAAAAAAAAAAAATAAGATATTAAAAGTAAAAAAAAAAAACTTTTCCCATTTTCCCCCTAGAGCATAGTAAAACATTAAATAAATAAACATGATTGGTATCGCCGCGTCCGTAAAAGTCTGAGCTATTACAATATATCATTATTTAACCCGCACGGTGAATGCCGTATAAAAAAAAAATTGTAAAAGCCAGAATCTCTATTTTTTGTTCACCTCATCTCCCACAAAAAATGAAATAAAAAGTGATTAAACCGTCGCATGTACCCCAAAATTGTATTATTACAAACGACAGCTTATCCCGCAAAAAATAAGCCCTCATACCGCTTAATCGACGGAAAAATAAAAATATGATGGCTCTCGGAATTTGGCGACACAAAATACATTTTCCTTTTTACACTTCGGTTTTTACTTGTAAAAGTAGTAAAATATAGAAAAAACTATATATATTTGGTATCGCCGTAATCGTATTGACCCACAGAATAAAGTTAACATGTTGTTTTAATTGCACAGTGAATTTCGTAAAAACGGCGCGCAAAAAAACACGGAGGAATCACTGTTTTTTTCATTTTCTACCCCAGAAATAATTTTTTTCCCCGTTTCCAAGTACATTATACGGCAAAATAAATGATGCTACGAAAAAATACAACTCGTCCCGCAAAAACCAAGCCCTCATAGTACTATATCGACGGAAAAATAAAGACGTTATGGCTTTTGGAAGGTGGGGAGGGAAAAACGAAAATTAAAATCTGAAAGTTGTTTACGACGGGAAGGGGTTAATGTACCATATAATGAATTGAAAAAAAAATTGTGATGGTTAGAATGGAAATAAAACCGCAATTCATTGTTTTTTAGGTTTAGATTTTATAGACTTCATTGTGTGGTAAAAATTACATGTTAACTTGTCGGTACGACTACAGCGATACCATATTTGTGTACAGTAGGTTTTTTATGTTTTACTACTTTTACAAAATAAAAATAAATTGTTAAAAAGAAATATTTGTTTTGTGTCGCTATATTTTCAAATCCATAACGTTTTAATTTTTCTGTCGACGGAGTGGTGTGAGAGCTCGTAGTTTTCATTGGTGCCATTTATGGTACGACGCTATTCATCCAGTCAAAATGACGAAACCCTTGCACAACGGAGACAAACTGAAATCATTGGCTCCGGATCTGTCACCATTGAAATCAATGGTGATGGAAACCGATGGTTTCAGTTTGTGTTAGTCAGGGCTCCGTTCGACGGAAAGCTCAGACGGAATGTAGGAACGGAGCCCTGACGTAGATGTGAACGAAGCCTTAATAGAAGTGCTAACATGGCAGAACTGTGGGATACATAAGACACATGTCGGGATGGGGTTAAAAACTTCTAAGAAAGTGTCTGTTGCCTATAGCAATAGTTTTTATGAATGAGGCCCAATACCTGCAAAAGAAAAATGAAGGTGTAACTTAAGTTGCACTTAGCGAGTCCTGGAGCCACGTCCTGTCTGTAGCTGTCGGTATATTAAAATAGAAAAATATCTGGTTCCAGACTTTTTCTTCACGGAGGAAAGACAAAACTAATTCAAATAATTTTGCCGGACCCTAAGGTATCTGAATCCAGCCTGAGATTCTGTAAAACAGTTCATACCACTAAATTTCCACATGGTGGCAGCAGCGCAGCACTTTTATAACTTTTTTAATGTCGGAGTAATAATCACATAGTATAAAGAGTTTTTAGAAGATGATTTGGGGTGTTATACTGGAGCTGTATCATGTACATAGCAATGTATCATGCCATATGCACCATTTTTATATGCTGTGCAATATGCAGCATTTTTGCTTATTTCCAACTTCATGCATCTTACGGCACTGTTCATAAATCTTCCCCATTGTTCCTAAGGGTATGTGCACACAATAGCAGGCATTTACGTGTGAAAAGACAGACTGTTTTCAAGAGAAAACAGCTGCCTTGTTTCACACGTAAATGCTCCTCCTCGCATTTTGCGAGCCGTCTGAGACGCTCGTAAATTTTGAGCTGTGCTTCATTGAGTTCAATGAAGAACGGCTCAAATTACGTTGCAAAGAAGTGTCCTGCACTTCTTTGCCGAGGCAGTCATTTTACGCGTCGTCGTTTGACAGCTGTCAAACGACGACGCGTAAATGACAGGTCGTCTGCACAGTACGTTGGCAAACCCATTCAAATGAATGGGCAGATGTTTGCCGACGTATTGTAGCCGTATTTTCAGACGTAAAACGAGGCATAATACGCCTCGTTTACGCCTGAAAATAGGTCGTGTGAACCCAGCCTGAGCGTAATGCCCACAGGGCACAAGGCATGGAGTGCCATGGAGACAGTGAAGCATAGAAACTGCCGACAACGGGCAGCACTGAAATGCGGAAAGAAAGTAACCGCTGTTGATATGCGGTTATCTTATATTTTTCTGGTGTGAGGCCACCCAGAGAAGAGGTATCAGGGTATATAAAGTGAGGATTATATATTTCAATAAAATATATATATTTAAAAACTGGATATTTTATGGAGAGCGCTCCTTGATAAGAAGAAAAGGCAGATAGGTACTGGTCAGCTGATTTATTGTGCAACACAGGGCGGGCAACGCGTTTCAACGCAGAACATGCGTCTTCGTCAGGCCGAGAAATAGGTATAAATGAATAGCACAGCATACAGTTTAAATACACAGAGAAGGTTGGGGAGGGGTTAAAAGAACCGCCAAAAAACACATAGTAATCATGAAAGTAAATAAAACCAGGTGTGGCTGACATCATTAGGTAAATAGTCACAATAATAAAAAACATTGGATACATAAAAGAAGTTCATACATATAGATATAAATGTATAACAGGCAGTAACAGCAGAGATAGAGATTCAAAAGGCAATCCTAAAAGTGCAGAGCAGAGTATTTAAGGAGCAAATGTATATTACGGACGGATGAAAAAAAGGGGGGGGGGGGAAGCAGAGTGGACATTATAACATTCCAAAATAATGGAAAGATCGATATAGCAGAAGGCTTACCGAAATTCTGAAGAGGCAGTATGGGAGTGGGCAGATGATGAAAGCACGAACGGCGGCGGGCGCCAAAGTGCAGAGAGATAAAACAACAACAACACATGACGGCGTCAGCGTAGTCAAGGCGACCACAGTAACTACGGTGGCCGCGAAGGGGAAAACAGATGTAAAAAGCAAAAGGACGCTACAGACGGAGGATGCATCACTACAAAAAGGAGGGTAGGTGAAAGAAGAAATATTGCATTTTAGTCATATTTTTTGGGGAAGTATGAATGAAGCAGTAGCAATAAAGTATGAAATATAATAAAATAATGAAATTACTCGTCCGATGGGGGAACAAGAGTAGATATCGAGGAGACGGGAGAAGTAAATTCATTCAAAAAAGTAAATATGAAGGAAATGAGAAAAACGAACACATGAATGCAGAAGGTCTATAAACAAAGCAGTTCATACACGATTAAACGTATTGAGATATTAATATATACATAGCATTACATAACCAAAAAAACACACATATGGTTCGGAAAATATCAATCAATACAATGCAGATTCTGAAATATCGTTAAGACCGCCAGGCTGCAGACAAGATAATTTAAAAATCCAATAATTCTCCCTTTGTTTTAGGCCTCATTTACACGAGCGTATTATACGCGCGTGCGACGCGCGTGCTTTTCACGCGTGTCGTACGCACCTATAATAGTCTATGGGGCTGTTTAGACGATGCGTGAATTTTGCGCTGCGTGAGTGCGTTGCGTAAAACTCACGACATGTTCTATATTCTTGCGTTTTTCACGCAACACGCACCCATTGACTTCAATGGGTGCGTGAAAACAACGCATGCCACACGGACGGTCCTGCGTTGCATGCGCGAAAAACACGCAAGAGCTGTTATGTCCATTCTAATTAGTCTATAAAGCTACACAAAGCTACTCCAAACCAGGAAGTGCCTGCCTTTCAAGTGCGAGGGGGCAAGTCTAGCCAGTGCCAGGAGAGTTGTGTGCGGATAGTTTTGAGCGTTTCACAGCCATACTACAGCCATGCCGCGCGAGATGGATGTGGAGCGCCTCATCCTTTTTGTCCAGGAGCATCCCGCGATATGGGATACCAGATGTGAGGAGTATCATAACAGGACGGTGAAGGAGGACGCATGGGAGTTGGTGGCCAAAAACCTCTTTGGGCAAGAGTGGGAGACTGGCCGAACCCGGGACCGCACTCGGTTGGGTGAGTACCTGGCATTTTCTGTCAATGCCTGTCATGCCTATCGAAAACCTGGGCCCTGTATGTGTATTGCGCTCATTAGCACGAGAAACTTTGGTGGAGCAGGTGCTTCCCCACGTCCCACCGCATTGCCATTGCAGGGCCCTTCATTTTGAAGTGAGAGGTGATAGTTCTGATGGCGTGTTATGTTTTTGTTACATCCAACAGTCCAAGATATCAAGACACGGTGGCGGAGCTGCCGTGATCAATTCAGGCGAGAGATGGGTGACAAGGGACGCAGCGGAGATGGGGCATCTCGCAAATGGCCCTACATATATACTAAGCAGCTGATGTTCCTGAAGGACATCATGGATATGCGCACGTAAGCGTTTATGCCGTTGCATGAGTCTAATGTGTGTTTGCCAAGGTCCTGTCTGCCAACGTGTTGTTGTGGGCAATGTTAGATATTGTAGTCATACTTTTTTTGCTCCTTGTAGAACCACCGACAATTTGGAGGACACAGCAGAGGAGACTGACGTGGGGGAGTCTGTGGCCGAACCCCCTGCTCCCAATATCCTGCCACCCAGCCCCGAGCCGACACCCCAGGAGCCCGCACCAGGCCAGTCAGAACGGCCGGTTGCCTCTCCAGCCCAGGAGCGGCCCGTGCGAGCCCGCAGTCGGCGTGTTCGTGCCCCACAGCCCTCCACAGCTGCCCAGGTGGATACGCGGGTACTGGACTATCTCAGGCGAGCCGCAGAGGAGGATGGGAATGATGCCTTCGGCCGCAGCATTGTCCCCCTCCTACGCCTGGTGCCGATGGACCTTATGGGCCGTCTGCAGGCGTCGATCGTCACATTGATCGACGCTTGCAGACCGCCACACAATCCCCATATGTGTTTCACGGCAATAGAGCAGTGGCGAAATAATTACATGCCGCCACCCACGGCCCAGGTGCCTGGGCAATTCCACCCTGTTCCCCAGATGGTACGGCCGTATCCCTACATGCGCCCTATGGCTCACCAGCTGCCAGGGCACACATTCCACCCACCACATCAGCACCACTATGCTGGTGAGGGACAACCTACCCAGCTCCAGGTCCAGCATAGTGGTGCTGATATGCAGGAATATGCTTCCCCAGGACAAAGATACCAACACCTGTGAGTGTGTTGGTGGGAATATCTTTGGACGGCAATGTTGAGTGTGGTGCAAGGCTGCCCACGTTTGTTGTGTGCGCACGCTGTTGTTTTTTTGTTCGTTACACCATGTTCTTCGTGTGTATGTTCAGGTGCAAAACGTTTTAGTTGGCTCCAAAGCCATCAAGAAAAATAATCATGGTTAATGGTTTGCTTTCATGTTATTATTCATTTAGACCACACAACACAAGGTTTGCCACAATGTTCCTTTGCCTACACTCTCACACACCTCTGGCCTTTTGGACCAATGCATGGCCATGTGATATAAGGTTTTAGTTCATCTGTCGGGGTTTGACATAGCTTGAAAGCGATTGCAAAGTTTAGGTCCTGCCATGGGCCCCGAAGCAAACGAACTACACTTGCACTTGGACGGTCCTAAAGTGTAGTCGGCACAACAGGATATATGGGGAAAGTAACTCAGCAACTGTATAAAGTCCTGCTGAACCCCTGAGAGATGTAAGCTCGCAACGCGCGTCAAGGGTCCTCTGGTTTTGCGCGTCCCTAACCCAACCCCAAACCCACAAATACACACAATAGTTACATGGTCACATGACACGTGGGTAGTGAAGCCGCCAAAGAACATACACCCCTTCAAAGGTCTTCTGGCCCCCACGGTGCTGGTCCAGATGGGCACGCAAAATATGCTGCCAACGTATCACGCACGCGAAGGCCAGAAGAGACAGAACGCCCTTGAGGATTCACCGGGACATTGTCAGTGGTGCCTGCATGTGTCAGGATATATTCTGCATCAAAGTTAGCATCATTAATGCGGCAGAAGTTATGCAGAACTACACCCGCTTGTATAACACGTGTGACATTCGGCATGGACAATTGCATGGTTGAGAGAAATACATGCCACCTGTTTGACATAATGCCAAAGGCACATTCCACACAGCACCGAGCTCGTCCCAGGCGGAGATTGAACATGCGCCGACGGTCATCCAAGCCCCTTCTTGCAAAGGGACGCATGACTTGCCTAGTGAGTGCAAAGCCCTCATCCGCAACGATAACATACGGGATAGGGGGGCCACTGGAGCCCGGGAGGATGGAAGGTTCCGGCACCGCCAGTCGCCTATTGAGGAGTCGTTTTCCCATTCTTGAAGAACGGAATATGCGTGCATCAGCGGAGCTTCCATACGAGCCAATGTCAACAATAGTGAAACTATAATTGGTGTCCGCCAAGGCTAACAAGACCATAGAAAAAAACTGCTTGTAGTTAAAGTATTGGGAGCCACTGCGTGGGGGCTTTCTCACACGAATGTGTTTGCCGTCTACGGCACCAATGCAATTCGGAAATTCGGTCGCTCTAAGAAATCCCTCCGAAATACTTAGCCACTGTTCTGTCGTGGGCTGCGGCATGACCGTGCTCTTTAACCTCTGCCACAACACGACACAGGTGGATGTGATAATGAACGAAATGGTGGTCACTCCCAAAAGAAATTCAAAATGCAACGAATGATAGCTATTGCCTGTGGCCAGAAATCTAAGAAAAAACGAGAAAGAAATACAAAGGCAGAACATATGTTAGTGGAGGGCTGGATAAGCAGACAGCGGCATGGTCTAAGTGCAATCCGTTTCACACATACCTCAAGGTCACAAGCAGCCGTTCTTCGGCCGAAATGCAGCGTCTCATGTTGGTATTCTGGTAGGTGAGACCAGAGCGAGTTTGCGCAAGAAGAAGGTCAAACGCGGCCACAGACATGCGGCAGAAGGCACGAAATTTTTCGGGATGCCGCCTTAACTCCTCATACAGGGTATGGAAATGGCCTTTTATAGTACGTTGCGCCACAAGTGGATGAACCCAAATGCGAGTTCTTACAGACGTCCGGTGCTGCAGCATGTGTCGCCGCTCGCCAAACCGACGTGAAATCATCCAGAGAAGAAGCACACGTGCCAGCGATGGCGAAGCCATAATAGTTGGATGTCAAGGCAATTGCAACGTAAAGGGAAAAACACACGCTTGTTTCTGCAGAGGCGGAAAGAAGGTTCAAAACTGGGTTCTACCAGCAAGCAGGGGTTGGGCCAGCTGGCCTATTTGTAGGCAGGCGTCCCAATAATCCCCTCTGCGTTTTTTATGCGCGATGCAAACGCTAGTCCTGCGCGCGTAAAAAACGCAACAAGCCTGCGTATACGCAGACCATACGCAATACAAACGCGCGAAAAACGCAGCGTTTTTTGCGCGTGCAAAACGCACACGCTCGTGTAAATGAGGCCTTAGTCTGTTGTACCTATCGTTGTCAATAGCCGAGATGGCTTCAATGGGGGTGACACAAATATTACTAAAGTCCCTATTATGAACAGTTAAGAAGTGTCGTGAAACGCTATGTTTTAAAAAAAACTGTTTTCACATTGAATCTATGTTTGTTAATTCTGCACCGCAGTTGTTGGGTTGTTCTCCTCACGTATTGCAGGTTGCAGGAGTAGAGATGAGCGAACCGGGACAACCGAACCCGGTTTCGGTCCGAACTTCCGGAAAAGTTCGGTTCGCAGCGAATCCGAACTTCACCGGGTTCGGCCGAACCCGTTTTGACCGAACCCGGTCAAAAATATTATACAAATCGGCAGCCACTTGTCTCTATCAATCACTGATAGAGAAAAGAGGCTGCTGATTAAAAATAAAATATAAAGCATTTCATACGTACCTGGTCGTTGTCTTGCGGACGAGTCTCTCTTCTTCCTCCAGTCCGACCTTCTTTTCTGACGCGGCAGCCTGTGATTGGCTGCAGAGGCCTCTGCAGCCTGTGATTGGCTGCAGAGGTCTCTGCAGCCCGTGATTGGCTGCAGAGGCCTCTGCAGCCCGTGATTGGCTGCAGCGCTCACATGGGCTGCATCGTCATCAAGGAATGTCGGGCCGGATGTCGCGAGGGACGCGTCACCAAGGCAACGGCCAGGAGACCGGACTGGAGGAAGCAGGGAGTTCCCGGTAAGTGTGAACGTCTTTTTTTTTTTTACAGGTACTCTATATTGTGATCGGTAGTCACTGTCCAGGGTGCTGAAACAGTTACTGCCGATCAGTTAACTCTTTCAGCACCCTGAAGAGTGACTATTTACTGACGTCGCCTAGCAACGCTGCCGTAATGACGGGTGCACACATGTAGCCACCCGTCATTACGGGGCCTCATGCACACGACCGTAAAAACACCCGTTATTAAGGGTCGTAATTACGACCCGAAATAGCGGGCCCATAGACTTCTGTTAGCCACGGGTACCTTCCCGTTTTCTCACGGGAAGGTGCCCGTGCCGTTAAAAAGATAGAACATGTTCTATTTTTTTATTTTACGGGTCGTGCTCGTAATTACGACTCGTAATTACGAGCACGGCCGGCCGCTTTTACGAGCCGTGCTGTCATTATAAGGGTATGTTCACACGACAGCGTCCGTTACGGCTGAAATTACGGGGATGTTTCCGCCTGAAAACATCCCCGTAATTTCAGCCGTTATGGCATATGCAGGCGCTTGAACGCCGCGTCCATTACGGACGTAATTGGCGCTGCTATTCATTGGAGTCAATGAATAACGGCTCCAATTACGGCCAAAGAAGTGACAGGTCACTTCTTTGACGCGGGCGTCTATTTACGCGCCGTCATTTGACAGCGGCGCGTAAATTACGCCTCGTGTGAACAGACAAACGTCTGCCCATTGCTTTCAATGGGCAGATGTTTGTCAGCGCTATCGAGGCGCTATTTTTGGACGTAATTCGGGGCAAAAACGCCCGAATTACGTCCGTAATTAGTGAGTGTGAACATACCCTGTGTTCACACGCACTAATTACGGATGTAATTCGGTATTTTTTGCCCCGAATTATGCCCGAAAATAGCGCCTCGATAGCGCTGACAAACATCTGCCCATTGAAAGCAATGGGCAGACGTTTGTCTGTTCACACGAGGCGTATATTTAGGCGCCGCTGTCAAATGACGGCGCGTCAAAGAAGTGACCTGTCACTTCTTTGGCCGTAATTGGAGCCGTTATTCATTGACTCCAATGAATAGCAGCGCCAATTACGTCCGTAATGGACGCCGCGTTCAAGCGCCTGCACTTGCCGTTTCGGCTGAAATTACGGGGATGTTTTCAGACGGAAACATCCCCGTAATTTCAGCCGTTACGGACGCTGTCGTGTGAACATACCCTAAATTTTATAGCAGCACGGCCCGTAAAATAGAAAAATAGAACATGTTCTATTTTTTTAACGGCACGGGCACCTTCCCGTGAGAAAACGGGAAGGTACCCATGGGTAACAGAAGTCTATGAGCCCGTTATTGCGGGTCGTAATTACGACCCACAATAACAGGTGTTTTTACGGTCGTGTGCATAATGGGAGCACGGCTTGGAAAAACGACCGGCTGCCTGTGGCCGGCCGTGCTCCTCTCCTGAAATACTCTGTGCTGCCTTAAACTCTGTGGACAGGTCAGGATCCTGTTTCTTTTAAATGCTGCAAGGGAACCCGCTCGATCCACTATATAAGGCTGCGCTACAGTGCAGCATTTAAAAGAAACAGGATCCTGACCTGTCCACAGAGTTTAAGGCAGCACAGAGTATTTCAGGAGATGAGCGTGCAGATTCAGTGCTGCTGTGAACTCTGCTCTTACCATTACGTAGCTCTCAGTCTGTTACCTCTCCTCCACTCCTGTCCTCAATAACACCTTCACATGATTGGCAAGTCACCACCCCGCACAAGATCCGCACGCTCATCTCCTGAAATACTCTGTGCAGCTGTGAACTCTACTCTTACCATTACGTGGTGACTTGCCAATCATGTGAAGGTGTTCTTGAGGACAGGAGTGGAGGAGAGGTAACAGACTGAGAGCTACGTAATGGTAGGAGCAGAGTTCACAGCAGCACTGAATCTGCACGCTCATCTCCTGAAATACTCTGTGCTGCCTTAAACTCTATGGACAGGTCAGGATCCTGTTTCTTTTAAATGCTGCACTATAGCGCAGCCTTATATAGTGGATCGAGCGGGTTCCCAAGCAGCATTTAAAAGAAACAGTGTGTGTGTTTGGGTATGTGTCTTTGTCTGTTTTTGTTTTTATATGTGTGTTTGTGTTTATGTGTGTTTGTGTATATATGGGTGTGTTTGTGTATATATATGGGTGTATGTGTATATGTTTGTGTGTAGATGTTTGTGTGTGTGTGTTTTTGTATATGTGTGTGTTTGTGTATATGGGTGTGTTTATGTGTGTGTTTGTGTATATATGGGTGTGTTTGTGTATATATATGGGTGTATTTGTATATATGTTTGTGTGTAGATGTTTGTGTGTGTGTGTTTATATATGTGTGTGTTTGTGTATATGGGTGTGTGTATATGTGTGTGTTTGTGTATATGTGTGTGTTTGTGTATGGTTGTTTGTGTGTGCGTGCGTGTATATATGTGTGTAGGTGAGTAGAAGTATTGTTATTGTTCACATTGATAACTGTTTTTTTATGTTGTTGCAGATTTTGATGTACCGATTGGACTACATCTTCGATTCGTTGGACTACTGCGTAGATCTACGTTTTTTTTAAATTTTAATAAAATGGTTAACGAGGGTTTTGTTGGGGATTTCTTATTTCAATAAAAAAGAATTGTCTTTGTGTTTTTTTTTAAACTTTATTAGTGCCTAGATAATGGCAGTTGGCTGATTGACAGCGTCCATTATTAAGGCGGTACTTAGTGTTAGCCGGTGCAGAGGCTAGCACTAACCACCCATTATTACCCCGGTACCCACCACCACCAGGGGTGCCGGGAAGAGCTTGGTACGATCCAGTACCCGACCATCTGTTGTGATGGTCGGGTACTGGGGCGGCCGTAGGCTGGTATTATGAGGCTGGGAAGGGCCAAAAACAGTGGACCTTCCCACCCTTGTAATGCTAGGCTGCTGCTGCTGTGTTGTATCGGGCTGGTTATAAAAATGGGGGGGACCCCCACGTCGTTTTTTTTGGGGAATTTAACAAATTTAACAATAGACGTTGGGTCCCCCACATTTTTAATAACCAGCCATATACAAGGCCGCAGCAGTCTGGCATTACATGGGTGGGAAGGGCCACTGGTTTTGTCCATTCCCAGGCTAATAACACTGTGTTGTATGTGGCTGGTTATGATAAATTGGGTGGAACCCCATGTCTTTTTAAAAAAAATAAATAAATAAATAATAAAAAAAAAATGACGTGGGGTCCCCCCCACTTTTATAACCAGCCAGATACAACACAGCAGCAGCAGCCTAGCATTACAAGGGTGGGAAGGTCCACTGTTTTTGGCCCTTCCCAGCCTCATAATACCAGCCTGCGGC
Source organism: Rhinoderma darwinii (assembly GCF_050947455.1). NCBI lineage: Eukaryota > Metazoa > Chordata > Amphibia > Anura > Rhinodermatidae > Rhinoderma > Rhinoderma darwinii. Next base: position 65,410,684 of record NC_134690.1, read on the forward strand.
CGCCCCAGAGCCCGACCATCACAACAGATGGTCGGGTACTGGATCGTACCTGGCTCTTCCCGGCACCCCTGGTGGTGGTGGGTACCGGGGTAATAATGGTGGTTAGTGTTAGCCTCTGTACCGGCTAACGCTAAGCCTCGCCTTAGTAATGGATGTTGTCACTCAGACAGCGGCCATTACTAAAGTGGTAGTAATAAAATTTGAAAAGAAAAAGACAAAGATATAGATAAAATATTTTATTGAAATAAAGCACCCCCAACACAACCCTCATTAACCATTTTATTGTAGAAAAAAAAAAAACGTCATCGAAGTAGTCCTCGAAACCGACGTAGTCCAAACACCAAACCTGTAAAAAAAAGAAAAAATGAAATAAAACATGTTGTAAGCTTAGATTCAGTTTAATGTGTGATACTGACTGTTATACCATGTATAGAAGCCTGCCGTGAAGTTGACTTAGATACAGGGCGCCAGCAGACAGTATCATACATGGCCATACAGACATGTATACAAACAAACAAACATACATACATGCAAACTATCATACATACATGCATACACACACACATGAAACCATACATACAAACATGCAAAGATACATACATATATACAAGCATGCACAAATATACATGCAAACATAAATACATGCAAACATAATTACATACATGCACATATATATAAACATACATGCAAAAATAAAAACATGCAAACATACATGACAACATACATACATGCAAACATACATACATACAAACATGTATACATACATGACAACATACATACATGACAACATACATACATACATGCAAATATACATTCATGCAAACATACATAAATGCAAATATATACATGCAAATATATACATGCAAATATACATACAAACATGCACATATATACATACATGACAACATACATACATGACAACATACATACATGACGACATACATACATACATACATAAAATGCAAACATACATACATACATTCATGCAAACATACATGCAAATATATACATACATGCCAACATACATACATACATACATACATACATACATGCAAACATACACACATGCAAACATACATACAAACATACATGCACATATATACATACATACATGACAACATACATACATGCAAACATACATTCATGCAAACATACATTCATGCAAACATACATACATACAAACATACATTCATGCAAACATACATACATACATACAAACATACATACATGCAAACATACATTCATGCAAACATACATTCATGCAAACATACATACATACATACATACATACATGCAAACATACATTCATGCAAACATACATTCATGCAAACATACATACATACATACATACATACATACATACATGAAAAACATACATTCATGCAAACATACATACATGCAAACATACATGCAAATATATACATGCAAATATACATACACATATATACATACATGCCAACATACATGCACATATATACATGCATACATGCCAACATACATACATGCCAAAAAAAATAATAATACGTTCATACTTACTTTCCTCCTGTCCGGGCTCCAGCGATGACGTTTCATCCATGTCGCCGCTGCAGCCTGTGATTGGCTGCAGAGGCGGTCACGTGGGATGAAGCGTCATCCTGACGTGCGTGACCGCCACTACAGCCTGTGATTGGCTGCAGCGGCGAAAGGGATGAAACGTCATCGCTGGAGGCCGGACAGGAGGAAAGTAAGTACGAACGTATAATTTTTATTTTTTTATTACATTTAAATTGTATTTTCCGCGCGCCGAGCATGTACTGTGAAGGTTGCTGAAAGAGTTAGTGCAGCCCATTAACTCTATCAGCACCCGAGACAGTAGCATGCTCGGCGCACGTAAGTGACAGGTTCGGTCCGAACTAGTTCGGTCCGAATCGAACTTTTTTGTGAAATTCGGCGAACTAGCCGAACCGAACTTTTGAAAAGTTCGCTCATCTCTATGCAGGAGCATTTGAGGAGATAAATGACATAGCTATTACTGCAGTTAATAAACGTTTTAATAGGAAAAGATTCATTTGTAACAGTTGAAGTAAAAGACGTGCAGCCATGGGTGATGTTGCTACAACACAAGCATCTCTGGTGGCCACATCTATAGGAACCAACAACAGGTGGAAAAGGGTTAAGATTTTTTACAAATACTTGTTTCAGTCTGCTTGGTGCTATGATATTGCGTATGGTCTCTGATCTCCTATAGGTTATTTTGGGTTTTTCTGGTAAAATTTCTTTGAGGTAAGGGTCACTTTTTAGTATGTGCCAATGTTTATTTAAAATTTTAGTACATACATTGCTACCACAATTAAACGAGGTGATGAAGTTATGATTAAAATTACTAGCAGAGGAAGATGCCGTATTACTCTCGTTTGATGAAATGCAGGCATCTTGTGTCAACAGGCTGGCTTTAGAAATGGCACCTTGGATGAGACTGGTGGGAGAGTGCTTATCTTTGAAACGTTTTTTCAGGATATTACATTCCGATTTAAATTGCCCATTGTCTGAGCAATTCTTCCTGATACGCCTGAATTGCCCGAACGGTATATTTTTGAGCCATGATGGATGATGTGCACTTTTAAAATCAAGATAACTATTGACGTCCACAGTCTTAAAGTGCGTTCGTGTATTAAAAATGCCCTTGCTATCTTTATTGATCGTGAGGTCCAGAAAATCTATTGAGGTGGTGGAAAAATTATGTGTGAAGGTCAGACCAAAATCATTCTGATTTAAAAACCTGATAAAAGCAGAGGCATGGATAGCATCACCCTTTCAAATAAAAAAAAAGGTCATCTATGTAACGACGGTAAAAAATAATATTGTCACTAAAAGAATTAGAGTCACCAAAAATGTGGGCGTCCTCAAACTGTCCCATATAGAGGTTGGCATAAAACGGTGCAAATCGAGATCCCATTGCACAGCCTCTGATTTGTCTGTAAATTTGGGAATTAAATGAAAAAATATTGTGTTGTAAAATGAAGTCAATACAGTCTAACAGAAAAAAAGATTGAGAACGGGGTATGTGTATGTCAGATGTTAAGACAGTTTCTATAGACAACAGGCCTTTGTCATGTGGGATGTTTGTGTATAATGCTGATACATCAGCTGTTAAAAAAATTGTAATCTATAGAGTGATGTGTTTTATTCAAAATAGTTAAATCCCTAATTAGTTGTGTTGAGTCTTTGAGGTAAGACGGGAGTTTCAAAACTTTAGGCTGAAGGTGTAGGTCAATAAAATGAGATAAGTAACTTGTGAGAGAGCCTATGCCAGATATGATGGGACGGCCAGGGGGGGTTGATGGGGGATTTATGGATTTTGGGAAGGTGATAAAGGAATGGTAAATTTGGATGAGAGATATTTAAAAATGTTTATTCTTTTTTAGATAAAAGACACTCATTTTGACCACGTTCGATAAGACGTTTGTACTCAATAGTATAGGTGGAAAGGGGGTTGCTAGACATTACTTCATAGAAGGAGTCATCCGACAATAATCTTATGGCCTCATTGATATAGTCAATCCAGTCTTGTATGACTATGCCACCTCCTTTATCCGCTGACCGGATAATTATGGAGTCATTTTTAGACAGGGTTTTGAGAGCCCCTCTCTAGTTTTGTGAGATTATCTTTACAAATGGTTAAGTGGTCGAGAGATCTGAATTCGGTATTCATTATGTTGGAAAAAGTTTCCAACGCAGACCCACGATGGTGTAATGGGTAAAAACTGGACTTAGGTCTTACATCAACACAGATATGTGGAGTAGGGTGTACAGTAGTCAGAGGGGTATTGTTAGTGGCCAATGGTATAGGTGCCATGGAAAAATGCCTGGCCAGAGTCAGTTTCCTTACATACCTATTGAGATCCATAAATAGATCAAAGCCTTTTGGGGTTGTAGTTGGACAAAAGGATAACCCTTTAGAAAGAAGATTTGTTTCATTAGAGTTAAGGGAATACTTAGACAGATTAAAAAAATTTACGGTATTAATTTGATGTAATTTGTTTAGTGCTGGATTTTCTGTCTGATTTTTTGTGGTGGTTCTAGTTATTTTCTTTTTACCTCCTCTGCATCCCCTGTATTTATGTATATTTTTCTTTTCAGTGAAAGCTTCTGTATTTTTGGAAAAAAATGTGTAATGGTTTGAGATTTTGGGCTCTTTAGTATGGGTATCAGAAGTGTAGTAGATTGGGTGGTGGGAGTTAAGGGTGGCATGGTAAGTTGTGATGGGAGTCCTAAAAAAGAAATGGATGAATGTGTATTGTTGGTAGCATCAGAAAAGACATTAATAGAAGAATTATCGGTACAACACAATGGTTCATCAGTGGGTAACGTAGTGGACAGCATAGGGAACATAGGGGTAGGTAACAGCTGAGATAGTGTAGTGAATGTATTGTCATGGGTAGTGAGGTTGAGTAATGAAGATGAGAGATGTTCTGACACGGCCATATCAATAGACTCATTAAAAACGGAATTTTTAAAGTGGGGGGATCCAGGTGTATGTGTGGGAATGTTGAGAAGTGAAAGTCTAGCTTCCAATTCAGAGGGGTTAAATGCATGGATAGGAACTGAACCTAAACAGGTGAGGATAGGGGATTTGGCATTGATGATATTAATGATATGTTTGGGAATAGTGTTTACGGTGTGTTCTGGCTTAGTATTGAGAGAGACAGAAGTATTAATGGCTGTGGTCACAGACTTATCACTATTAGCATGTTTGTTATCGGTAACATGTTGGATATCGTTGACATTTTGTTTTAGTTTTCTAAATTGTTTCTTATAGTGGTACGGTGTGCGGTAGGCACTAGTGATAAAGATTGGGTTCCTCATTACAAGGTCAGCAGGAACTGAAGTATCAGTAGTTGAATTAGTGGTCCAGAGACCCCTGGGATTAGTAAGGTAATCAGACCTGTCACGAGTAAGCTTTTTGACTTTTTTGAGAGTAATCTCTCGTTCATGTTTGTTCAATCTATTTTTAGTAGATGTACAGAGTCTTTCAAAATCAGGATGGTCTGTATAGATTTTAAGGTTTTCTCTAATGTTCTCTATATCTATGGCTAGGTTTGTACACAAGGAGACTCTTTTGTCGAATTTTTTTTTCAAAAAACCAGATGTACAGAGGTCCACATAGTCGAACCAGTCCTTGCTAAAGGTTGGATCCTTAGGGAAATGTTCTCCGTGATGTATATCTCCAGAAAGCATCCATCAATATTGGAAAACGCTTCATCTTTAAGGCAGTCCTCCAGTTTTAAATAGAGATCAGTCATTAGTTTAGTGTCATCAGTGGAGAAAGGGTTACTCACAGTCTAACAGATGTCCGGGGTTTTGGTACCAGTTAATTCTGAGATGAGAAGATCTCTAGAGAGAATTCTTGCATCGATGAAATCCAACATAGTTCGTAGATATTCAAAAGGTAGATTCAATACGTAATGTTCAACAGGAGCAGCAAATTGTAGTCATCCAGAGGAATAGTTGCATACAGGAGCGGCAGCTAGTGATCTGAGGCAAGTGTATGCTCACCAAATCATTAAGATATTGGAAGCAAATAATTGACCTCAGCAGCGGGAATGATAGACTGATCAACCCGATATCAGTGATGTCTGGAGAGAGAAAAATATACACAGCGCCACATGGTGCAAGATAAACCTTAAAAGATGGGGTAATGAATAGTAAGGGTAAGTGGTTAGGCTCACCATAAAGCTAGTACTGGCAGGTACAGCTAAGTGTAAAAGACCGTTTTTTGTAGCCAGGTTGCAGCTTTCCGTATCCAGGTACCGGCATCAAGGGAATGAGCCGCAGGAAAGTGAGGATTATATATTTCAATAAAATATATATATTTAAAAACTGGATATTTTATGGAGAGCGCTCCTTGATAAGAAGAAAAGGCAGATAGGTACTGGTCATCTGATTTATTGTGCAACACAGGGTGGGCAACGCGTTTCAACGCACAACATGCGTCTTCGTCAGGCCGAGAAATAGGTATAAATGAATAGCACAGCATACAGTTTAAATACACAGAGAAGGTTGGGGAGGGGTTAAAATAACCGCCAAAAAACACATAGTAATCATGAAAGTAAATAAAACCAGGTGTGGCTGACATCATTAGGTAAATAGTCACAATAATAAAAAACATTGGATACATAAAAGAAGTTCATACATATAGATATAAATGTATAACAGGCAGTAACAGCAGAGATAGAGATTCAAAAGGAAATCCTAAAAGTGCAGAGCAGAGTATTTAAGGAGCAAATGTATATTACGGACGGATGAAAAAAAGGGGGGGGGAGCAGAGTGGACATTATAACATTCCAAAATAATGGAAAGATCGATATAGCAGAAGGCTTACCGAAATAATGTCCACTCTGCTCCCCCCCCCTTTTTTTGTGACGCCGGGAGAATGGCCAAGATGTCATTTTGTTGGCTTTGCCGTGCCATAGCAGAGTGATGACATGCAACGTGGCTACGCTGGGGGCAGTGCCTGGTGTATAAAATGGCGATCTTTCCACTAATCCTTGATCACTGTCAGGCAGAAGGTTGGGAGAGACCTGGGCTGTGTTGCACATGAGAGAGAGAGTGTTGGGGAAGTGTTGGGGAAGTGTTGGAGAGCTGTGTCTAGCTGCAAGTGACGACGGCGGCACTTTTTTTAGTTCAGACGGTTACAGAAGTCCTTGAGTGAGTTGCGGGTGCATGGGTGCATGAGCTGTGAGCACATTGGTGGATCCTGGCAGAAGCCTTTCCACGGACAGCCATCAAAGTCTGAAGCAGTCAGCCATTTTCGGCCTACGTGGTCATCTATTGCTGGCCAATCCTTGCATCAGGTAGGGGCGCCTTTGGCCATGTTGGTGACAGACAAGCGGCCAGCCATCGCCATGTGTCTGGATCCGTGTATAAAGACTAAGAGATGCACTACAACATGTTGTTTGTTCTTTATTAATGAAGCGCTTGTAGGAATTATTTAGAGCACGCCTCTATGGAAGATCACATTGTAATGTCATTAAAATGAGGTATAGTTTGCATATACTGTTTCCCCTGTGACATCTTTCTGAAGGGAAATGCTAAGCATAGGGCGTACCCTATGAAACTAGGATGGTCCCCATGTAAAATAACTGTCATGTAAATTGACCCTAACTAGCAGTACAATTATAAAGGACACACACATATACACTATATGGACAAATGTATTGGGACAACTACAGGAGCTTTTGTGACATCCAATTCTAAATCCATAGACATTAATATAGAGTTGGCTAAAACATCTCCCACTCTTCTAGGAAGGCTTTCTACAAGATTTTGGAATGTGTTGTGGGAATTTTTGTCCATTAATCAAGAAAATTGTGAGGTCAAACACTGATGTTGGAGGAAAGGACCTGGCTCGCGTTCTGCGTTCTAGGTTATCCCAAAGGTGTTGGATGTAGTTGAGGTCAGGGCTCTGTGTGGGCCAGTCAAGTTCTTCCACACCAAACTCTCCAAACCATGTCTTTATGGACCTTGCTTTGTGACTGGGGCACAGTCATGCTGGAACAGAAAAGGGCCAAACCCCAAACTGTTCCTACAAAGTTGGAAGCTACAATTGTCCAAAATGTCTTGGTTTGCTGAAACATTAAGATTTCCCTTCACTGGAACTAAAAGGCCTTGGCCAACCTCAGAAACACAACCCCATAGAATTATCCCTCCTCCACCAACCTTTACAGTTGGCACAATGCAGTCAGGCAGGTAACGTTCTCCTGGCATTCGCCAAACCCAGACTCATCCATCATACTGCCAGATAGAGAAGGATGATTCATCACTCCACAGAACACGTTTCCACTGCTCCAGAGTCCAGTGGCGGCGGCTTTACACCACTCCATCCGACGCTTGGCATTGTGCTTGGTAATGTAAGGCTGGCATGCAGCTGCTTGGGCATGGAATCCCATGTCATGAAGCTCCCGGTGCACAGTTTTTGTGCAGATGTTAATATCAGAGGAGGTTTGGACTCTGCAGTTATTGAGTCAGCAGGTCGTTGGTGACTTTTATGCACAATGTGCCTCAGCAATCGGCGATCCCGCTCTGTAACTTTATGTGGTCTGCCACTTTGTGGCTTAGTTGCTGTGGTTTCTAAACATTTCCACTTTGCAATAATACCACTCACAGTTGATGGTGGAATATCTAGGAGGGAAGAAATTTCACGAACGGACTTGTTACAACTAGGGATGCAAACTTTGATACTGTTTCAATACCGTGCACCCTAAAACGGCTCGATAGTGTATTTCTATACTAAGCTGTGCAGCCGCACACATGAATGTATGAGATCGGAGCTGCAGCTCTGTAATACAGCCATTGCCCTGCTCCTGAGTCCCGACATGTGCGCGCCGTCAGCATGAGGTGATGCGACCAGCGCTGCACTAATGAGCGGCGGCACTGAAGAGAGAACATGGCGCACTGCAAAACACCCTCATGTTCTGACTTCAGTGCCTGCCCCGACGCTCATTCGTGCAGCGCTGGTCACATCACCTCATGCTGACCGCGCATGTACTTTTTGTTAGAAGCAGGGCAATGACTGTATTACACAGCCGCAGCCCCACTCTAACGGCGGAGATCAGAGAAACCTCTCATCTCGGCCGCTTGGATCGCATCACAGGGAATTCCTGTGACGCGTTTGAGGGTTATACCATATATTGGCAGACAGCCCAGGGTACATTGAAAGACCCCATAGCTGTCTGACCATATTTCCTGTTAGGGCATGCTTAGGTATGTCCTAACAACTGCCTGTGTACTATCCATACACAGGCTAATGTACTGGCATATAGATATATGCCAGTACAATAAAGTTTAAAAATAAAAAAGTAAAACATAAAGTAATTAAAAAAAAAACACACACACACACATTACAATAAACATTAAAATAAGTCTCAATACATAAAATATACACATTCGGTATCGTCGCGACCGTAATAACACATTTATAGCGTCATTTATGTTTACGCTGTTATAAAATGAAAAACTGCTTTCTTTCACTTATTAATGTGAGGCACGAGGTATTATGAATTTATAACCTCCATGTGCCTCACATTAATAGTAATTAACCCGATCATGTACCTCACACATTAACCTAATGTTGTCCATTATGACTGAGGAACATGATGGGGTTAATTACTATTAATGTGAGGCACATGAAGGTTCAAAATACAACACACCTCGCGCCTCACATCAGAAAATGGAAGAACTTTTTTTTATTATTATTGTTGGCAAAAGTATCGTTTTGGTATCGAGTATCGCAATACTACACAAAGTATCGGTATCGAAGTCCAAATTTTGGTATCGTGACATCCCTAGTTACAACAGTGGCATCCTATTACAGGACCATACTGGAATTCAGTGAGCTCTTTAGAACACCACATTATTACACAAGTGTTTGTAAAGGTGACTGCATAGCTAGGTGCTGGATTTTATACACCTGTGGCAATGGGGCTGAATGAAACACCTGAATTCAATGATTAGGAGGTGTGTCCCAATACTTTTGTCCATAAAGTGTACATTCTGCAATGGCATATGGTCTATAGAGGAAGCCCATGTGGCTGCTATAGGGTCCCTAAAGTGAGGGGGCCCTTTTCAGGTGACAAGGGATGTGGTCTTTGCAAGTACTACACTGTTAACAAATACAGAAGGGGAAAATGTACCCATGAGAAGGAATAGAGGCAACATGACCTCCTGTCCCAAGTGTTTAAGAGTTTGGCGGTGTCAAACAGAACCTGAAAGGGGCCTAATTTTTATCTTCGCTATAGGGTACCCTGTCTTCTATGTACACTATTGGCAATCTGCATTGTTCATATCATAGATTGATTTTCCTCAGAAGCGTCCTTTTATTTTTTTTGTAAATATTCTCTATGTAATGAATGAAGCCGCTGCCTCAGATCAATGCTCAGAGGTTAAATGGATCCTGGGGATGTGTGTACATAAAGACGTGATTTCACAGTACAATATTTGGAAAGGTGATCTCTGCTACATAAACTGTAGGAAACACCATAATGTAATTGTCGCATGAGTCATGTCTCCTGAGGAATACTCTCCGGAAACTTTGAGATGTCTGTCATGATCAGGAGGAAAGTAAACATCCACGCAATAGAAAGTTTTATAAAGCTGCCGGCAAACTTTTGATGTGGCTGTGAGTAAAATGTACCGAGCTGGTAGGTTTCTTTTAAGACATTGTTCAGCTGAGAGACCTAGATATAGTCCAGCTAGCAGTGTACAGAAGAATGAAAGCTGAATGATCAGAGCTCAGATATCCAGTCTGCCAAATCCTTCTCACAGAATTTCCGGTAACCCAATGGGAAAAAAAAGATTATTCTTTTCCAAATAATAACGTTTTATCATATTTGGGTTTGAAATACGCAAGATAGATATCTAATTCTCTATCACAGCCAGCTTTTACTGTGACTATTGAATGTAAATCATTATAAAGCGTTTAAAAAAAATCTATTCTACCTTTAACCCCTTAAGGACATGGACTAGTTGGCATGTTCAGGACGCAGCCCCATTAAACAAATCTGACATGTCAATTTATGTGGTAATAACTCTGGAATGCTTTCACCTATCCAAGCGATTCTGAGATTGTTTTCTCGTGACACATTGTACTTTAAGATAGTGGTAAAATTTGGTCAATACATTCAGTGTTTATTTGTGAAAAACACCAAAATTTAGAGAAAATTTGCAAAAATTTTAATTTTTCTAAATTTAAATGTATCTGCTTGTAAGACAGATAGTAATACCACACAAAATAGTTACTAGTTCACATTTTCTATAGGTCTACTTTGTTTGCATTACTTTTTTAACATCATATTTTTCTAGGATGTTACAAGGCTTAAAACTTTAGCAGCAATTTCTCACGTTTTCAAGAACATTTCAAAAGCCTTTTTTTAGGGACGAGTTCAGTTCTGAAGTGGCTTTGAGGGCCTTATATATTAGAAACCCCCTATAATCTATAATGCACCCCTCAAAGTGTTCAAAACAGCATTTAGAAAGTTTCTTAACCCTTTAGGCATTTCACAGGAAAATGAAGGTTAAGTGGAGGTGAATTTACAAATTTGGAATCTCATTCCAAAATGTAGAAAATTTTCAATTTTTACAAGGCATAAAGGAAGAAAAAAAGAAAGCAACATTTCAAAAGCAATTACGGCAACATCCCATATGTGGCAATAAACTGCTCTTTGGACCCACGGCAGGGTTCAGAAGGGAAGGAGAACCATTTGGCTTTTGGAGCTCAAGTTTTGCTGGAATGGTTTTCGGGTTCCTTGTTGCATTTGCAAAGCCCCTGAGGGACCAAAACAGTGGAAACCCCCAAAAGTGAACCCCAATTAGGAAACTACACCCCTCAAGGAATTTATCGAGGGGTATAGTGAGCATTATGACCCCACAGGTTTTTTGTTGACTTTAGTGGAATTAGGCCGTAAAAATGAAAATCTAAGTTTTTTCTAATAAAATGACGTTTTAGCTCAGATTTTTCAATTTTCATAATAGATAAAGGAGAAAAAGCACCCTAAAATTTGTGAAGCAAACTCTTCTGAGCACAGCAATACCCCATCTGTGGTAATAAACTGCTGTTTGGACACACAGCAGGGTTCAGAATGGAAGGAGCACCATTTGGCTTTTGGAGCTCAAATTTTGCTGGAATGGTTTGCGGTGCCATGTCACATTTGCAAAGTCTCTGAGGGACTAAATCAGTCGAAACCCCACAAAAGTGACTGCATTTAAGAAACTACACCCCGAAAGGAATTAATCGAGGGGTATTTTGAGCATTTTGAACCCACAGGTTTTTTTGCTGAATTTAGTGGAATTAGGCCATGAAATTGAAAAGCTGCATTTTTTCCAATAATACGTGGACATTTTTACAAGGAATAAAGGAGAAAAAGCACCCCAAAATTTGTAAAGCAATTTCTCCCGATTACAGCAGTACCCCCATATGTGGTAATAAACTGCTGTTTGGGCACACGGCAGGGCTCAGAAGGGAAGGAGCACCATTGGATTTTGAAGCTCAAATTTGGCTGGAATGGTTTTTGGGTGCAATGTCGCATTTGCAAAGACCTGTGGGGCCAAAACAGTAGCAGCCCCCCAAAAGTGACCCCATTTGGGAAACTGCACCCCTTAAGGAAGGGGTCTAGTAGGTCTTTTGCAGAATTTATTGGAACAAGGCCATACATATTAATATCAAATTTTTTTCCACAAAAAAGTTGAATTTTTTTGTTTTCACAAGGGCCAGAGGAGAAAAAGCCGCCCAACATTTGTAATGCAATTTTCCCCGGATACGGTAATACCTCGCATGTGGTCATAAATAGCTGTTTGGACACGTGGCAGGCCTCAGAAAGGCAATAGCGCTATTTGGCATGCAGATTTTGCTGGATTGTTTTTTCTGGCGCCATGTCGCATTTGTAAAACCCGAGGTACGAAAGTAGAGTGGAAGCTCCAAGAAGTGACCCCATTTTGGAAACTGCACCACTCATGGCATTTAACATTTGCATGAACAAATGACAGGTCTTAGAAGTGAAGAGGAACATGGGCTTTTGAGGTCTATTTTGGTGTTTTTTGAAACATTGACCCACGATTGCAGGGCTCTGAGGTCAAATAGTAAAACAAACCCCTTAGACCTGACCCTTATTTTGGAAACTACACCCCTTAAGGCATTTTAAGGAGTGTAGTGAGCATTTTGCCTCTACATGGGTTTTTTCATTAGAAATTAATGCGCAGATGGTGCAAAGTGAAAATTGCAATTTTCCACTGATATGCTATTTTAGTGCACAATATGTTGTGTCCAGTTTGTGCCACTGAAGACAAATAGCTCATAAAGTCTTAAGCGGGTTCTCCCGGGTATGGCAATGCCATATATGTGGAAGTAAACAGCTGTTTGGGCATGCTGTAGGGCTCAGAAGGGAGGGAGCGCCATTTGGCTTTTAGAGCGCAGATTTTGCTTGCTTTTTGTTCTGTTTTGTGTTTTACTGGTATTTCAGTTTATAATGTGTAGGTATATGTAATCTGTGTGGAGTACATCAGGGTATATGTAATCTGTGTGAAGTACATCAGGGTATATGTAATCTGTGCAGAGTATATCAGGGTTCATGTAAGCTGTGTGGAGTACATCAGGGTATATGTAACCTGTATGGAGTACATCAGGGTATATGTAACCTGTGTGGAGTACATCAGGGTATATGAAAGCTGTGCGGAGTACATCAGGGTATATGTAAGCTGTGCGGAGTACATCAGGGTACATGTAAGCTGGGTGGAGTACATCAGGGCATAATAAGGCTGAGTTCACACGGGGCAGATACGCTGCATAAAAGCATGCAGCGTATCTGCCCTGTGCGCTGCAGGGAATTCCGGGCGAGAAACCGCACCAAACTGTGGTACAGTTTTTCGCTCCGAATGTCTGCTGCGAAAAACTGCAGCACTTAACTGGCCTGCTAGCAGGCAGGCCTCCTGGGATTACGTTTCATCCCAGGAGACCGCTTCAGCCTGTCATTGGCTGCAGCGGTGCTCACATGGGATGAAACGTCATCCCAGGAGGCCGGCCCTCTGATGTCATCCAGGCCGGCCATCTGGGATGACTTTTATCCCATGTGACTGGCACTACAGCCTCTGATTGGCTACAGCAGTCACATGGGATGAAACATCATCCCATGTGATTGGCTACAGCAGTCACATGGGATGAAACATCATCCCAGAAGGAAACGCTCGAGGGAGGAACACAGACTTCTGGGTAAGTATAAGATTATTTTATTTCCTGAGTTGCGAACCCGCCGCAAAAAATGCAACAACTGCTATGTGTTACGCGTTTTACTTCCCCATTGAGTTCAATGGGGAAAACCCGCAACAAATAAGCAGCACTTACGCAAATACAATTGACATGCTGCGGAATAAAACACTGCACCGCAGGTCAATTTCTGAGTATATTTTCCGCTCAGTATTTACGCAGCGAGTGGTGAGATTTGTTCTATCTCATCCACTCCTCTGCTACTGTATTTGCTGTGGATTTTCCACAATGAATTCCGTTGCGGAAAAACCGTAGTATTTACGCAACGTGTGAACTGACCTTAACTGGTTGCCGACACAGGACGAGTATGCTCGTCCTGAGCGGCGAGCACTTCGCGCATTAGGAAGAGCATACTCGTCCTGTGTGACAGCCGTCCCTGCGCGTCTGTGCGCGCGATCGAGAGTGGGGCAACGGCTGTAATACACAGCCACGGCCCCGCTCTGACAGCGGAGAGGAGAGAAACATCTTCTCTCCGCCGTTAACCCTTTGAACGCCACGATGACAGCTGATCACGGCGTTCAAAGAGGGGGGACTGCACATTGATCGCGTCACAGAAAATAACTGTGATGCGATAAAAGCCCACAACTCGTATGGCCAGACAGCCCAGGGTCCATTGAAGGACCCCAGGGCTGTCTGAACATATTTCCTGTTGTTAGGGCATACTGAGGTATGCCCTAACAACTGCCTGTGTACAATCAATACACAGGCTAATGTACTGGCAAATAGATCTATGCCAGTACATTACAGTTACAAAATAAAAATAAAAATGATAAATCCCTTTATGGGATTAAAAAAAAAGTTAAATGAATGTAAAAAAAAATTTATGATGAATAAATAAAAAGTAAAAAAAATACACAGAAACACACATTTTTTATAATACATAAACTTTTTAAAATATAAGTCCCAAAACATGAAATAATATAGACATATTTGGTATCGCCACGAACGTAACAACCTGTACAACAAATGTATAACATTATTTATGATGATCGGTGTATGGAGTAAAAAAATAAATATTAAAACTCCAGCGGAACTGCTTTTTTTCTGCATTTTTGCCAAAATAAAAATTTATAGAAATTAAACGATAATGTATTTGTACCAAAAAATGGTACCTACATAAAGTACAACTCGTCCCGGAAAAAACAAAGTCTCATACAACTACGTCGTACAAAAAATAAAAGAGTTATGAGCGTCGGGATGCAAAGAGGGGAAATGTAAAAAAATTGCTCTGTCCTCAAGGCCAAAATTGGCCGTGTCCTTAAGGGGTTAAGAGGGTATAATAATGTGGTAAATAAATAGTAACCCGCAGATGTGTGGCCAGTGTTAAATGGTGCCCAATCTTATCCGCTTTTGGAACGCTCTGCACATTTTGTGTTGCTAAATTCTGAGAGCCAGAACTTTTTTATTTTTTTTTCCACCGGAGCTGTGTGATGGCTTATTTGTTGAGGGACAATCTGTCGTTTTCATAGATACATGCGTTTTTTTTTTAATCACCTTTTATTCCATTTTTTGGCAAGCAAGATGACCAAGAACCATCAATTCTTAAAATGTTTTCTATTCTTTTTTTTTTTTTTTACAGTGTTCACTATAAATGCCATTTTACTTTATTCTGCGGGTCAGTACGATTACGGCGAAACCATATGTATAAAGTTTTTTTATGTTTTGCAGCGTTTGCACAATAAAATCACTTTTTTAAAAAATAATTTATTTTTTGTGTCTTCATATTATGAGAGCCAGCCATAACTTTTTTATTTTTCAGTCAAGAAAGAAGGGCTTGTTGTTTGCGGGACGGGTTGTAATTAGTTAGTTTTTATTAAGACTATTTTGGGGTACATGCGACTTTTTGATCACTTTTTATTCAATGTTTTGTGAGGGGTTTGTGACCATAAAATAGTGATTCTGGAGTTGTTTTTGTTGTTGTTTTTTTCTGTGTTCACCATGTGGAAAAAATAACATTATAGTTTTATAGATTGGGTCGTTACGAATGCGGTGATACCAAATTCGTGTTCTTTTTTTTAACGTTTCATTTTTTTCCTATAATAAAATACTTATTATAAGAAAAAAGGCAGTTTTCGTTTTTTCAACTTATAACTTTTGTACAAAATTTGTATAATTTTTTTAACTTTTCTCTTTTTTTTGTCCCACTAGGGGACTTGAAGGCCTGTACCTCTGATCTTTATTCTAATGCATTGCACTACCCATGTAGTGCAATGCATTACAGCTGTCAGTCATTCACTGACAGCAAGCCTTTAGGCCCCGACTCTGGGCAGGGCCTTTTGGGCTTCCGTAGGTGGCAGACCAGGAGGGAATTTTTAGGTCTCCAGTTGCCATAGCAACCATCGGCACCCCCCACGATTGCATCACGGCGATACCGATTGTTTAAGTGGTTAATGGCAGGGAGCGGAGCTAGGCTGATAGGCTTCTGAGCCCACGCCATCTTCTTTTTGCGATCAGAGGCCTTTAAGGGGGCTAACAGGCCTCCGTTCCTGGCAGACAGGAGGCCATTGTTAGGCTTCTGGTGCCAAAGCAGCCATCGGTAACCCTGCGATTGCATTGCAGCGTGCCGATCTGCTAGTAACCCCATAGATGCAGCGCTCGCTATTAAGCGCTGCATCTAAGGGGTTAATCGGCCGGATCGGAGGCTAGCTCTTGTCCTGGCCTTGCAGCAGTTGATAGTGTTAAAGAGGCTCTGTCACCAGATTTTGCAACCCCTATCTGCTATTGCAGCAGATAGGCGCTGCAATGTAGATTACAGTAACGTTTTTATTTTTAAAAAACGAGCATTTTTGGCCAAGTTATGACCATTTTTGTAGTTATGCAAATGAGGCTTGCAAAAGTCCAAGTGGGTGTGTTTAAAAGTAAAAGTCCAAGTGGGCGTGTATTATGTGCGTACATCGGGGCGTTTTTAATACTTTTACTAGCTGGGCGCTCTGAAGAGAACATCCTCTTCTCTTCAGAACGCCCAGCTTCTGACAGTGCAGATCTGTGACGTCACTCACAGGTCCTGCATCGTGACGGCCACATCGGCACCAGAGGCTACAGTTGATTCTGCAGCAGCATCGGCGTTATCAGGTAAGTCGATGTAGCTACTTACCTGCAAACGCTGATGCTGTTGCAGAATCAACTGTAGCCTCTGGTGCCGATGTGGCCGACACGATGCAGGACCTGTGAGTGACGTCACAGATCTGCACTGTCAGAAGCTGGGCGTTCTGAAGAGAAGAGGATGTTACTTCTCTTCAGAGCGCCCAGCTAGTGAAAGTATTAAAAACGCCCCGATGTACGCACATAATACACGCCCACTTGGACTTTTACTTTTAAACACACCCACTTGGACTTTTGCAAGCCTCATTTGCATAACTACAAAAATGGTCATAACTTGGCCAAAAATGCTCGTTTTTAAAAAATAAAAACGTTACTGTAATCTACATTGCAGCGCCTATCTGCTGCAATAGCAGATAGGGGTTGCAAAATCTGGTGACAGAGCCTCTTTAAGCTATCACTGCTTTAAAACTGCAGACACAGTAGCGTGTTAACGCGATGCAATAATAGTACAGCATTTCGCGTTAATAGGTCAACGCCCATGACGTAATAGTACGTCATAGGGTGTTAAGGGGTTAACATAAATCATCTTGTTAATATAAAGTAGAAAGGATCTGAGTGTCTCATGCAGAGCTAGTACTGTTAAATATAAGTATAAGCTGCCACTAGAGGGCGCAAGGTAAAGATGGTTTAATATTGTTGTGAAAGTAACAGTATTAGTATAAACCCGTAAAGGACTCTCATTTATTTCAGAGGGTGCCCTGCAAAACGTCATTGGGTCCTACTCTAAGGGCTGATTCAGACGAACGTTGCATTTTTGCGCGCGCAAAAACCATTTGACAGCTGCCTGTGTCATCCGTGTATGATGCGCGGCTGCGTGATTTTCGCGCAGCCGCCATCATAGAGATGAGGCTAGTCGACGCCCGTCACTGTCCAAGGTGCTGAAAGAGCTAACTGATCGGCAGTAACTCTTTCAGCACCCTCGACAGTGAATGCCGAACACAATATAGAGCAACCTGTTAAAAAAAAAGAAAAAGTTCGTACTTACCGAGAACTTCCCTCCCGGCCGTTGCCTTGGTGACGGGTCCTTGGTGACGCGCCTCTCTTGACATCGGGCCCCACCTCCCTGGATGACGCGCCAGTCCATGTGACCGCTGCAGCCTGTGCTTGGCCTGTGATTGGCTGGAGCTGTCACTTGGACTGAATTGTCATCCCGGGAGGTCAGACTGGAGGAAGAAGCTGGGAGTTATCGGTAAGTCAGAACGTCGTTTTTTTTTACAGGTTCATGTATATTGGGATCGGTAGTCACTGTCCATGGTGCTGAAACAGTTTAACTCTTTCAGCACCCTGGACAGTGACTATCTCCTGACGTCGCGTACCGGAAATTTTTTTGCCGGGTTCGGCCAAAACGAGTTCGGCCGAACCCGGTGAAGTTCGGTTCGATTGTCCGGGTTCGCTCATCTCAAAGACACTCCATTTGGATGTTTGGAAACAGAAAAGCACGTGGTGCTTTTCTGTTTACATTCATCCTTTTGACAGCTGGTGCGCTGTTTCAGTCGGTTCGCACGGAAGTGCTTACGTGCGACCTGCGTGGTTTTCACGCACCCATTGACTTCAATGGGTGCATGATGCGCGAAATACGCGGAGATATTGAACCTGTCGCGTTTTGTACGCAGCGAACAAACGCTGCGCACAAATCACGCACTGTTTGAACTGCCCCATTGACTTCTATAGGGCTGTGCGTGGCGCTCGAAAAATACGCGGCCTGCACGCACGAAAATCACGCTCGTGTGAATCCCCCCTTTAAGTAAAACAAGATCTGACGCAAATTTCCATTGACCACTTGGATACCAATAGTTGGACCACCATGAATAGTTTGTCTAAACTGTACTAACAATCTCAAAAGGGGTTTGTTCAAAACATAAATTCTTTGGGCCTCTTTCACAGAGTGTTTTTTTGTTGGCATGTGAAAAAACAGCTGCAGTTTGAAACGTTATTTTATGGCACTTTAACTTTTTTATCATTTGTACATGCGTTTTTCCTGTTGTATTTGTAGTTCTATAGAGAGGCCTAGAGAGAAAAACGACATACCTATTGCAAGCTGCATTTTAATAAAAACGCCACTAACCCTAAAGACGCAAATAAAACACCACAATCCAAAACGCTGTGTATGTGTTTTCATACTTAACTATAGACTTTCAACTAACATCTGGACTGGCCAAAGCATTTTAGCCACCCCTGCCAAAAAAAAAACCTGCAAAAAAAAAGAAATGCTGCCACACGTGTGTGTGAAACCGACCTTAAGCGAGCAGGAGCTTGAGTGTAGCGGCGGTCAGACATACGTTCATCTCTACATTCAATGTCTATAAGAATGGCAAGGACAGTGCTGTACTCGGCTGTTTCCGACATCCCCATAGACTTTGAATAGAGAGACAGCGAGCATGCTTGACCGCCGCTCCATTCATGGTCCCCCTCACTACTGGGGGTGCAGTGAGAAGGATTTGGGGCTTGGTAAGTTCTCGTAATCGGTGGGAGTCAAAGTGGTGGGGCCACCAGCGATCAGGCAATCATCACCTAGCCTGTGGATAGTTGATAATTGCAGATTCTGGGAATACTCCTTTAAGAGTGCACCAGGAAGAATTTTCTCCGTCAGTGGGTATTTTACTATATTTTACTTTTTATGTAGTACATTATGATTTATTTTTTTTTAGTGTGTTCCCTGCTATTTGTTTCTGTTCTGCAAATCTGTGTAGCACAGGTTCTACACTTTTTCTACCTCAGTGGAACTTCAGCACTGTTCAGCTTGATTTTTTTTTCGTTCTTGAATAGAATGGCAAAACTACAGTGAAGACTGACACTTAGGCCGGATTCACACGAGCGTGTGCGTTTTGCGTGCGCAAAAGGCATTTAACAGCTCCGTGTGTCATGATCATATGGTGCGCGGCTGCGTGCTTTTCGCGCACCATATACCTTTATTCTATTAAAATGTAAAAAAAATAATTTGCAAAAATAAACTTAAAAAAAATTGCACGATTGAAAATAAAAATTGCATGTGTTTGGCATCCTCACAAAGATATTCATGAAATACTTCTAATAACGAGTGAATATCTGTCTGTCTATACTTTCAATAGACATAACCACATAATGAACCTACGATGTGCAATACACAGGCAGTGAAATAAATGCATAGCAGACTCATTCGGCTCACAAGATGTTAACAGAACGATGACGCAGACCAATATACAGAGATAATAAGGGACATTAATGTAAGATTGAAAAATGTGACTGGAAGAAAGAACATCCTTGACTGGATTCACGAAGGTGAGCGACACCGGTGACATCACAAAATGTTAACTGAGGAAAAAATATCTATAATGACGCATGGACGAAACTATTATAGGCCCATCGTGAGTATCTGGAACTTTGTCTCTTGCTGCCTGTGGCAATGTTACTCAGAATATTGCATCCAGCTGTCCGCGTCTGTCTTCATGAGGAGAAGATTTATTGATAAAATGGTCTTTTCTCACCATTAGGATTCGATTATCATATCCCATGAAGCACAATATATTCTCAGAGATCATCTATATTTGTCACCAATTTCTTCAAGGAGTTCTAGTTTTTTATAGCACGTCCAGTGCTTCAATGTTTTTATCATAGGGCTGATTTGGAGAGAATGTTTCTTTGTATCCACATGCAACTGATCGCTATACAGTGCTCCCTCACGTAAGGCTTCATTCACATCTGCGTCCGGGCTCCGTTGATGGGTTTCATCGGTCCTTTTCGTTAGGGGAACCCATGAACGGAAACCATAGCTTTCCGTTTGCATTACCATTGATGTCAATGGTAATGGTTCCGTTGCTAATGGTTTCCGTTTGTCTCCGTTCCGTAAGGTTACTGTTTTTTTCGGCGGAATCAATAGCGTAGTCGACTACGCTATTGATTCCGGCAAAAAAATGGCAGGATTACAATGGCTGGTAACACCTTCATATATATATATAGTGGGTAACTTTCCTTGCCATCATTGTGTAAATTGTACATATATGTGCAGAGGTAACGTTTTTATACACCCTCAAACTGGTAGAAATTACAACCTCAGACACATACTTATTTGTGACTCTGATTTGTTTGTTTATGCGCTATGGTGTCCTTGCCAATTAATATACGTAGGTGAAACTACCTGCATGTTCAAAACCCGCTTTAATAATCACAGATTTTCAATTAGGAAGAAAAAATTAGATCTACCTGTTGCTAAACATTTTGTTGAGAAGGGACACACAGAGAGAGATCTAAAATTTATGATCCTGGACCATGTTCCTCCTTTACATAATGGTGGTGATAGACATTTGGTTCTGCACAAGAGGGAATTGAAATGGATATTCTCACTGAATACATTGAGACCTAACGGACTCAATGTAGAATTTAATGTGGATAGGATCACTGTGTAACGTCTTGTCTCCTTTTCTCCTTTTTGTGTTCCCGTTATGATCCTCATCGGACATTATTTTTGGTGACACGATTTTATTATATTATGCTGTATTGAGATTTTTTTGTTATTTTTTTGTTATTAAAATATTTTGTTTTGTATCATTTTAGATCCCAACAGAACTTCGGGACCATCCTCCTTTGTATTTACCCTTATTGATTTATATGTATTCGCAAAAATTTATTACTGTTGTTTTGCTTAGTCCCATCCTATTTACATAAAGATAGTTCTTAATACATAATTTTTATTTCTTGTCTCTTATGGGGATTGTCAGTAAGCAATACTGGGCTGATTACCCAGATTCATATCACGTAATCATAAACATCGTTTTTTGCGGATTTGATACTGCATCGACAAAATAGGTCCGATACACGTCTGTGAACTCTTTGGATTCCCCATATACATTAAGTTGTGGTTGGATGAATCCTTAAGTTCCTGGGGACTAGTTCCCTTTTGACCACGGAAGTGTGGCCAGGGATCGGGCATACCCGCGTGTGGATCTTTGATGCTTCTTATCCGTTGATAGATATATATGTACTATTAGAAACATTGCCGCATTATTACTGACTACCCCTACGAGCACATTTGAGATCAAGTTTTGATCCTTTTCTGGTTGGGACTGCACACGACAACAGCAGCGATTGTGTCACAATATTTACCTTTCTAATCACAAGGAGCCATGTGATTGGGGGTTGCCTGGCAACGATGGACGCTCTGTGAGAGAGGTGCCCTCGGTGAGAGTACGTGTTCGCCTCTGTGCTCCTGAAGCGTCCTGTTGCGTGGTGACGGTAAACTTCCGGTCTTCTAACCGGAAGTCGGCAACATATATGCACACACCCACATACTTTGTAAGACCATGCTTTGTGTACTGATTGTCGTCATATGGATAACCTGTACGCGCTTTGGATTATGAAGGTCCTGAAGCTCTGATTGGTGAGGAGAACCAACGTGATTTGTTTCAACACAACTGTTGTATATATGATTATGTCGTAATTTTATATTCATATGCTTTTTTCATGCGATATTGTTATGTATTATGTATGTATTTGCACTTATTGTTCATGTATCGATGTCTTGATCATATCTGATACCATTCATACACACTATGTTTTGTTTTTTTCTGCACTTTGCACGTTATGTGTATTTTAATGAGATTAATTATGCAAATGCCTTTTCACTCTTTATATACCGTGATCACTCAGTATGTTACCATGCTTGATAAAGGTCCTATTGTAGGACAGAAACGTCGCTATTTGTTGGCTGAATAAACCACTTTATTTTCACAAATTTTGAGTGCTGCAAGATTTCTATTTATATATATATATATATATATATGATTCAAAAAATCAGACAGCACTCCAAGGTATAAGCAGAAAACAATGGTGGTGTTTTATTGGTCCATCAGTGCAATGTTTCAGCTCAACACAAGCGCCTTTCTCAAGCAAGCTGCCTGATTTTTTGAATCTACTGGTTTTGGGTCTAAGGCTGGGTTCACACGACCTATTTTCAGGCGTAAACGTGTTGTATTATGCCTCGATTTACGCCTGAAAATACAGCTCCAATACGTCGGCAAACATCTGGCCATTCATTTGAATGGGTTTGCCGACGTACTGTGCTGACGACCTGTCATTTACGTGTCGTCGTTTGACAGCTGTCAAACGACGACGCGTAAAATGACTGCCTCGTCAAAGAAGTGCAGGACACTTCTTGGGACGTTTTTGGAGCCGTTTTCTCACAGACTCCAATGAAAACAGCTCCAAAAACGGATGTAAAAAGCGCAGCGAAAAACGCGAGTTGCTCAAAAAACGTCTGAAAATCAGGGGCTGTTTTCCCTTGAAAACAGCTCTGTATTTTGAGAAGTTTTTGACTCTGCGTGTGCACATACCCTGATGGTCGTGACCCAGGCGGGCGTGCAACCCACATTCTACGGAGGCTGTGCGGCTGACATTTTTTTGTAAATATATATAAAACACAGGATCCACCATTGATAACTTGGTATGCCCACAACACTCCCATAGTAGTTGATGGATCCCCTCCTGGTCACAGGTTCGTAAGGTCCATGTTGCTGCTGTAAAGCATATCTCAAAGCGCTGTAAGCAAGATGACTGCCTCCATAATCATGTACAGAACATAGGATAAAACAATCTACAAGCAAAAAAGTGCATTTCACCTGTGGTGGCACTGCAAGGAAATCAAACACAGCTAATCACTGGGGCTCAGCAGGACAAGCTCTGATCAGCTTATTTTTGAGAGAATCTAAAAGGGGCAAATCTCTTTACAATAGATTTGTCTAAAGTTTTTACATTTGTGAGTCTTTTAAATTGCAAGTTATTTTTGCTCATCATGCTTGCTTGGATATCAGGGGCTCATATTCTTATTGTGAAAAAAATATTCAAGCGTAAAGGGGAAATCCAACAGCAGGGTGTTTGAATTCCAAATGAAACGTTTGATCACCCTAAGGGCGGATTTACACGAACTTGTAATACGTCCGTGCAACGCGTGTATTTTTCACGCGCGTCGCACGGACCTATGTTAGTCTATGGGGCAGTGCAGACTGTCAGTGATTTTTGCGCAGCGTATATCTGCTGTGTAAAACTCACGACAGGTCCTATATTTGTGCGTTGTTCGCGCATCACGCACCCATTGAAGTCAATGCGTGCGTGAAAATCATGCATGCCACACAGTGACGCACGTGATTTGTGCAACAGCAGTCAAAAGTATGTTTGGAAACAGAAAAGCACCACGTGCTTTTCTGTTTACAAACATCCAAACGGAGTGTCATAATGATGGCGGCTGCGCGAAAATCACGCAGCCACGCATCATACGGGGATGACACACGGAGCTGTTAAGTGCCTTTTGCGCACGCAAAACGCTGTGTTTTTTTGTGTGCGCAAAACGCACACGCTCGTGTAAATCCGCCCTAAGAATGGGTTCACACGAGCATGTTACGTACGTAAAGGACGGAACGTATTTCGGCCGCAAGTCCCGGACCGAACACATTGCAGGGAGCCGGGCTCCTAGCATCATAGTTATGTACGACGCTAGGAGTCCCTGCCTCGCTGCCGGACAACTGTCCCGTACTGTAATCATGTTTTCAGTACGGGACAGTAGTTCCACAGAGAGGCAGGGACTCCTAGCGTCGTACATAACTATGATGCTAGGAGCCCGGCTCCCTGCAGTGTGTTCGGTCCGGGACTTGTGGCCGAAATACGTTCCGTCCTTTACGGATGTAACATGTTTGTGTGAACCCAGCCTAAATCTCATTAGAAATCAAGGTTTAAAGGGGTTGCATTATAACAGGTAAAAAGTATGGCTGGCCACAACTTCCCCTCCTTGCCTCTTCACCCCATCGCTACATCCTGTGTCCTCCCACTGAACAGGCCCCGTCTCCTGCCTCTTCATTGCATTTCTGACATCACTGCGTCACTCTCCACTGCCTCTGACTTTTCTTCTTGGGGAAGGTGATTGGGATTGCTTACTGTCGCCTGCCAGGACCCTCGTCCTTCCCAGCACCGCCCACAGTGTCCAAGCAGAGATAAGTGATGCTTCTCTGCTCCAGACTGTGCACATACCATTATCGTGTACAGGCTAGGGTGGATTTACCTCAACCCTACAAATAATTTGACCCAGACCAACTGAACTTTTAAACGTGGGTTGACACGAGGGTCGGCCACAGCTTTATTTATTATTTATTATTCCAATATTTTCAAAATAACCTGTGTTCCTCTTATACCCGTATGCCAGCCCGCCTAAGGCAGGGCATGTAGGTTACTTATTTTAATAACAAAATACCGCCACGAGGAGGATGTGCATCCTCAACTACACATACCTACTCCCCCTCGACCCCCGGTCAACCTGAACAAAGCCTGTTCCATCCCGACCTGGAGTCCTGACAAAAAGATGTCCAACCCAATATCGGTGAGGTGCACCCCATCCTTCAGAAGTAAACACCTGTTATCCCCTTCCAATTGCCTATGCCTAATAACCACCCCACCACCGGCTCTGACGTACCTGGAGATCCTGGTGTTTAACAGGCGCCTCCCCCTCTCAATGGCATTAACATCGCGTGCACCTTGACACTCCGCCCTGGGAATCACTTCGGACCAAACTAGTACCAGCTCTGAGAAAAATTACGTGAACCTTTCTAGATCCGACTGAATTAATGCTATCAGTTCATCTAAACGGACGGAACACAGGTCGTTCCCTCCAACATGGATCACCAGCACCGTAGGTGTTGCTCACTGCCTGCTGATAGCTACCCCTTCCGGCAATACCTCCAAGCATCTCAGGTCTCGAACTCCTCTCCAATGAACGTCAGCTTCCAACACGCCCAGCGAGAGACCTGCCGGTCGTATGGAAGCCCTTCGTTCTGCCCAAAAGACATATGAGTGCCCGAAGATCCATATTACGGGGCGAGAACCTGTAATTAACAAAACAACATTAATGTAAAACCAAATCCGGCCGAATATAACCAGCAAAACATTCAGAGCGCCAACGCCCAATGCGGCGAACCTCGCCGTCGGGTAGACCCAGCTCGCTTGCCGTAGTAGCAGCCCCGATGCGAAATGAATGGGTTCCAAACTTCTTAGGGGGAAAACCCGCACTGGATAGGGCGGACCTGAAAACAGCCGAAAACTGACACCTAGTGAGAGGTTTGCCATCTAAATGAGATAAAAATTGGGAACCAGACTAGCTACGAGGTTTGCCATCTAAATGAGATAAAAATTGGGAACCAGACTAGCCTGCGAATATTGAGCAATGGCCTGAACTGGACAGGCCGGCCCGAGTACGGGCCGCAGGGATACCCAACAGCCTTTACCAAATACATCCGTCTTGGATTTCCTTATGCGGAAACAGATGCCAGAGCTGGATAAGACAACATCTTTGACGAATAAACCCCCTGGGCGGGAAGCTGAGATGGACACTAATTCGGAAATGTGTAGGGCACCGAAAAAAGCCAAAACGAAAGCCGCTTTGAATAAAGAAACTTCAAAAGGGGAAGAACAAACCCCGGCTAACTCCTGCAACAATTTTAGGAGGATGGGAAAAGAGAGATCTCACAAGGGGGACCAGCTGAGATCCAGCATCCTCCACAACGTATCCGGGCAGCTGGCCCCCACCATGTCCGCCTGCGGGCAAAGTGAACGGAAAACCTGCCAATTAAAACGTGACAAAGCATCAGCGACTTTATTTTGGACACCAGGAATATGACGGGACCTGAATTGAATGTTGTGTTGGAGGCATCTTAACACCAAACGCCTGATCAACACAACCACAGGGGGGGGAGAAGAAGTTAAGTGGTTAACAGCATGAACAACACTGGAATTATCTAACCAAAATACTACTGATGAATTAGACAATCTTTCCCCCCATAGCTTGATGGAAACTATGATGGGAAACATTTCGAGGAGAGTAAAATTTTTGCACCAGCTCCGTTCGCGCCAAGATTGTTGCCAGGGGGCCGCGCACCACGAAGGGCCCAGTATAGCACCAAAGCCAGCGCAGCCTGCAGCGTCCATAAAGATTTGAATTTCATGGTTGGACACCGGGGGAGCCCTCTGCATGTTTGCCCATTATAATCAGATACAAAATTTAACCACACCTGGAAATCACTCCTAAGAGCTGAAGTAATGCACACGTAGTGCTTAGGGAACCGGACACCGACTGTGGCTAAGGACAAACGGTGGGAAAAAATGCAGCCCATGGGCATTACTCTGCTCGCAAACACCAACAAGCTGAATAATGATTGGACCTGCCGGAGCTGTAACTTTTTAGCAACTATGGCCGTGGACAAGTGTGACTACAATTTTACAAACTTGTCGGCTGGTAAACGGAACACCATTTCAACGGAATCAATCTCGATTCCTAGAAAAGACAACACCATTGTTGAACCTTTCGTTTTTTCTTCCGAAAGGGGGACGCCGAAACGGGCAGCCAAACTACGGAAAGAATTAAGTAAAATTTGACAACGTGACGACGTGGAGGGGCCTACGAAAAGAAAATCATCCAAGTAGTGTGTAGTGGAAGGGCAACCCGTTAACTCCCTCAAAACCCATTCTAAGAAAGAACTAAAAGACTTCAAAATAATAACAGGAAATGGAGCAACCCATGGGTAAACACATGTCATAGTAAAATCGCCCATCCACTTGGCAACCGAGTAGGTGGTAACAATCAGGGTCAACAGGTAATAACCGGAACTCAGACTCCACGTCCGATTTGGCCATAAGGGCTCCACGGCCGGCCTGTCGGACTAAATCGACTGCCTTATCAAAAGAGACGTACGAGACGGCGGACAGGTCCTTATCTATCCCGTCGTTAACTGAACTTCCTTTTGGGTATGACAGGTGGTGAATTAAACTGAATTTACCGGGCTCCTTTTTTGGGAACTACACCTAAAGGGGATACTCGCAGGTTGGGGAACGGCAACTCCAAAAAGGGGCCGGCCATTCAGTCCAGCTCCAACTCCTTGGCCAACTTATCTGTAATAACAGATGGGAAATCCGTCGCTGATCTTAAATTGCCCGAAAATGAGGGTGACGGGTTGTAAACGAAAGGGATTAAGAAGCCAAACGAGAAACCCGTTCTAAGCAGGGCGGCTTCCCCCATCTTGGGGTACTGGTCTAGCCATGGTAACATCTCTAATACGCGTATTGCGGTCTTCAATTCTACCCGTATTATTGGGACGCGGGACCTGGGCGCTTCGACGGTTGCAATGTATTGGTGGGTGGGCGGCACCGCAGGAAGAGCACTCGTGCTTAAACTTGCATGATGCGTAAAATTTACAGTTGAAGAGCCAGCATGAACCAGTTTGCTTAATGTTGAGGGCCTCGACCCCTGTGGGAGAACCGGCAAACGCTGATGGGGAGGGGGCCGCTGGCTGAAAGGGGCGCTGTGACATCATAAGTCTTAGCCAGACGTCAGTTGCCTTGGTATCCCAACCCACCTCCGGTTTTTTCACCATTCGCCTACGGAATTCCTCGTCGTAACGCCACCAAGCTGAACCCCCGTGAGACTTGTATGCACTAAAAACCGTATCTAGGTACACAAAAAGCTGGAAGGATTTTTCAGTGCAATTCTGAGACACTACACAACCAAAAAACGCAAAAGCTTGCAACCAATTATTGAAAGTTTTAGCCACTTTAGGCTTCGCAGGAACCCCCATTTCGAAGCGTCGCTCGCTGTTGACCGTCGCCGAATCCACCAACACCAAGGACCAAATATCAACCTATTCATTATGAGCTATTTTTTCCCTACTATCGTCGGACAAAAGAGCGCAGAGTGGGGGGATACCACAAAAATAAGTATCCCTGAAGGCGGGCTGGGAAGGACCTGCCATAGATGTTGATGCTTCCAGTAGCGTTTTCCCAGCCTCCGCCTGCGAGGCCAGGGTAGCAGAGGCAACTGGCTTACCCGCCAACAGGGATCGCAATACGTTAACTATATCAACGTCAGATGTAACCCCTGAACCCCAAGCCCGAAGACAATCATACTCACTGTGTCCAGATGCCGACGCCGGAACCAGGGCCGTCGAAGCTGGAGGGGGAGGAACAGGTGCGGAAGATGCTACTGGTACCTCTACCATCCTCGATTTTGTTGGACCGACGGGGATTGGATGAGCGTTTGCTATGGCGACGCCCGTCATGGCTGCCCCGTGGACTGCCGTGGTTAGACGACCCAGTGCGAGAGCTCGACGACTTGGAAATCGAGGATGAAGGCGATCTCCTATGTCACGTACGACGTCTGCTGGAACGATGAAATGAGCGGCGTCTGGATGACCGTCGGGAGCGGGAACGATGAGTATGGTTGGTGTCCCTGGAGCTTACTGACGAAGCCCGTTCAGCGTTTTCCGTCAGCACGTAAGCGGGACCCAAACCAACAGGAATGACCAGAGCAGTACTTGGTGGAGGTGGAGGGGGTGGAGGAGGTGGTGCCTGTTGCCTCACCCTTGGCGGATCCTGCTCGCATTGAAAGAAATCCTCCTCGCTATCGCCCAGGGAACAATCATCCCCATCATTCAGCGGGGAGGTGACATTTCATGCCACCCTCCGGTGACAGTACCTGGGGGGATGCGCTGTGGGGCCGCGCCTCCTGTGCTGCTCCGTGCGCCCATCCTTTATGGCGGTGGAAGGGAAGCCCCCTTTTGCAGATCCACCGTGCACGACGCTGCCGTAGTACCCTGAGCTGTGGCGGTGGCAGCTGTGCTCCTCGCGGCTGCTGGGCGAGGCCTAGCCCTTCCCAGACCAGTGGAAGTCGTTAGGCCTGGAGACGGAGGGATCACGTCCTTATAAGGTGGCCTAGAGCGCCGCACAGAGCGCCGAGCAGGGAGCTGACATGGTGTAGCGTCCATGGCCGCTGGCCGTCGGGTTTACTCACCTCCCGACGCCCGCAGCCATGGATCTGTGAGCGCTGGTCCCCATCTCCTTCCTAGGAGACGCCAGCGCTCACTTCCGCTCCGTTCGGCTGTGTCCCGTAGGGTGCGCGTGCACGCTCGTGCCCGGCCTTAAAGGGCCAGCGCGCGCAAATAGGAGGAAGTCAACATCATCAACTGCTACGATTTCCTGGTCTATAAGAAGGCCACTGGCCTTCTAATCCTTGCCCGAGCATTGTTAGTTTTGCAAATGGTCCCTTAGTGTTTCCCGCTCCTGTTGTTACCTGTGCCTTGTTCCCCGTTCCTGTTTCCCGTGCTTTGCCTTAGTATCAAGTCGTGCCACGTCCTGTGTCATCTGCCACGTCCAGAGGAATCTGCCACATCCTATGTCATCTGCCATGTCCGGAGGAATCCGCCACGTCCTGTGTCATCTGCCACGTCCGGAGGAATCCGCCATGTCTGGCGCAACTTGCGGATCCTGTATCATCCGCCACGTTTGGGTTCTGTCTGCTGCAACCATCTCCATCTGTGCCAGAGCTTCGGTCACCGTCTGGACTATCCAGGTACCCTTGTGCGGGACATTGTATTTCTGGGGTTTCCTGTGGTTTGGCCAGCTGCCTTCCCGCTACGGCAGTACGGCCTAGTGGGTCCACTAACCCACTCCGTGACAGTACGCTCAGGCCATGGACCCCGCTGGTCAACCTGAGACTTTGACGACACAAGCCATGCTGGCCGAGATGGAGGATCTCCAGTCACGACAAGACCAGCTCCTCCTGTCGGTGAACGCCATAGCCCATCGGTTGCTTGCTCCAACCACAGTCGTCACCGCACCCGTCCCTGCGATTCCTCCTGCTACACTTCCTGTCTGTACCGGTGCCAACCCCCTGTGTTTCTTGCCACTACCTCCACGCTATGACGGAGATCCGAGGTCCTGCAGGGGATTTTTGAATCAGTGCCTGATCCATTTCAGACTTCATGCCAGGTTCGGATGACGTTAGGATCGCCTTCATCATCTCTCTCCTTACTGGCAAAGCCCTGGCATGAGCTAATCCTCTGTGGGAACATCACGGACCAGAGACCCGGGACTTGCAGTGCTTCTTACGGACCTTCCGCTCGATCTTTGAGGAACCTGGGAGAGGTTCTTCGGCTGCTGCATCCTTGCTAACCCTACACCAGGGAGATCTCACCGTGGGTGAGTATGCCATTCAGTTCCGTATCCTGGCTGCTGAATTGACCTGGAACAACGAGGCTTTGGTGGCTACATTCTGGCAGGGACTGTCTTCAGGGATCAAGGACGAGCTGGCTGCTCGCGATCTGCCATCTACCCTGGACGATCTTATCCTACTCGCCTCCCGTGTCGACATGAGGATTCGGGAACGTTCCCAAGAGGTTCTCCGGGAGAGAGAACTTCCCATGCTGGATTCTGCTGTCCCGCAATCCTCCTCAGTCGTCCCACCAGAGGATCCGATGCAGGGTAATTATGTCAAATTGTCTACCCAGGAGAACAATGCAGACGCACTTCTGGACTTTGTCTGTATTGCGGCCATGGAGGCCATATTGTGCATCTGTGTCCCCAGAGGCCAGAGAGGCCCCATTGCCTAGGATTGGTTGGTGAGCCAACCCTAGGTGGAACGGAATGTGACAGAGCATTCGGTTCCAAATTGACTATTCCTGTGACCCTGGTATCCGGCGAGAGGACGCATCAAGTTTCTGCCTATCTTGACTCTGGTTCTGCTGCAAACTTCATCCAGAAAGAGCTTGTGGATCATCTTCAGTTGCCCACAGTTCCCCTGGAGACATATTTGGCTGTTGCCTCAGTTAATGGACTGCCTCTGCCTGATCCCATCATCTCTAAAACCAAGCCGTTGAAGCTCCAGGTTGGAGTACTTCATTCTGAATTTATTTATTTCCTTGTTTTGCCCAAGGCCATCAATCCTGTTCTGCTGGGCCTGCCTTGGCTTCGACTACATGCCCCAGTCCTGGACTGGAATTCTGGAGAGGTTCTCCAATGGGGCTCCAAGTCTGCCTCAGTCGTTGGCGGGACTGCCTCCCCATTTTGCTCAGTATGCAGATGTTTTCAGCAAAAAGGAGGCTGAGACGCTGCCTCCACATCGGACCTATGACTGCCCCATTGAACTGGTTCCTAATGCCTCTCTCCCCCGTGGACGGGTATATCCTCTCTCCTTGCCTGAGTCTCTATCCATGTCGGCCTATATCAAGGAGAATCTGGGAGGGGTTTTATACGAAAATCTTTCTCCCCGGCCGGGGCTGGATTCTTCTTCGTTAAAAAGAAGGATGGATCCCTTCGTCCCTGCATTGACTACCGGGTGCCTCAACCTGATCACAGTCAAGAACAAACACCCATTGCCACTCATCTCTGAGCTGTTTGATCGCATACATTTTTTATAAGCTAGACCTGCGTGGGGCTTACAATTTAGTCCGGATTCGCCCGGGTGAGGAATGGAAGACGGCATTTAACACTCGGGACGGGCACTACGAATACCTAGTAATGCCCTTCGGACTGTGTAACGCTCCCGCAGTGTTTCAGGAGTTCGTTAACGATATCTTCCGGGATCTACTCTATGTCTATGTTGTTGTTTATCTCGATGATATTTTGATTTTCTCCCTAGATCCGACCACTCATTGGAGGCATGTCAGTCAGGTTCTACTACGATTGAGGGAGAATCATTTATACGCCAAGCTGGAGAAGTGCATCTTTGAGAAGAGTTCTCTGCCCTTCCTGGGCTACATCATCTCGGATCAAGGCCTCAAGATGGATCCTGAGAAAGTGAAGGCTGTCCTGGAGTGGCCACGTCCCCAAGGCTTAAGGGCCATACAGCGGTTCCTGGGATTCGCCAATTTCTATCGGCAGTTTAATCCTAACTTCTCTTCTCTGACGTCTCCCATCTCGACCCTTACCAAGAAGGGTGTGAACGCCAAAGTGTGGACTCCAGAGGCAGAGTCCGCATTTATTAGCCTCAAGAGTGCCTTCACTTCAGCCTCGATCCTCCATCATCCTGACGTATCTCGGCAGTTCTCACTGGAATTGGACGCTTCCTCTGTTGGTGCAGGTGCACTTCTGTTCCAGAGGAGCTCCAAAGGAAAGGCAGTAGTACGTGGCTACTACTCTAGACTGTTTTCTTCTACTGAGCGCAATTACTCCATTGGAGATCGGGAGCTGCTGGCCATCAAATTGGCTCTGGAGGAGTGGAGACATCTTCTGGAGGGCGCTGCTCACCCCATCCTGATCTTCACCGACCTCAAGAATCTTACTTACCTTCAGTCCGCTCAAAGACTGAATCCTCGTCAAGCCAGGTGGTCGCTGTTCTTCACACGCTTTCTGTTTGTGCTCCACTACCGTCCCGCGGACAAGAATGTGAGGGCCGATGCCCTGTCCAGATCGTTTGAGACGGAAGACACGGTGGAGTCCCTTCAGACCATCATAGACCCGTCCTGCATTGTCACTGCTAATCCTCTGCAGGTTAGAGACATCCCTCCTGGGAGGACTTGTGTTCGGTTGGCAGACAGTAGAAGAATTCTCCGCTGGGGACACAGTTCTAAAGTTGCTGGGCACGCTGGTGTCTGTAAAACCCGAGACCTGATTGCTCGTCACTTTTGGTGGCCCACGCTACCTAAAGATGTTCTGGACTTTGTCTCTGCTTGCACGGTGTGTGCCTCTAACAAAGTGACTCACTCCAAGCCTGCCGGCCTGCTTCAACCTCTGCCTGTACCCAATGCCCCCTGGCAGCACATTGCGATGGACTTCGTCACAGACCTTCCCCCCTCAGCAGGATGTAACACTGTCTGGGTGGTGGTGGACCGGTTCTCTAAGATGGCTCATTTTATCCCGCTGACCGGCCTACCTTCTTTTCTGCTCCTCGTCTGGCGAGTCTCTTCATTCTACACATCTTTCGCTTGCATGGCTTGCCTCTACACATCGTGTCAGATCGGGGTGTTCAGTTTACCTCTAAGTTCTGGAGAGCCCTCTGTAAACTCCTGGATGTGAGTTTGGACTTTTCCTCTGCCTATCCCCCCCAGTCCAATGGGCAAGTTGAGAGGATCAACCAGATCATGGAAAATTATCTCTGCCACTTCATCTCTTCACATCACGATAACTGGGTACAGCTTCTTCCATGGGACGAGTTTTCTTACAACAACCACACAAGTGAGTCCACCACCTCCACTCCGTTTCACATCGTGTACAGTCAACATCCCAGAGTCCCTCTTCCTGTATCAACTTCATCTCAGGTACCCGCTGCTGACTCTGCATATGGGGACTTCCTGCAAATCTGGCAACAGACCGGGGCCTCTATTTTGCTGGCGGTAGATCGCATGAAGCGAAAGGCAGATACTAAGAGAAGAGAGCCACCTCAGTATCTTCCTGGGACTAAAGTCTGGCTGTCCTCTCGGAACATTCGCTTGAGGGTGCCTTCATACAAGTTTGCTCCCAGGTTCCTTGGTCCTTTCGAGATCCTGCAACAAATCAACCCTGTCTCCTATAAGCTGCGGCTGCCTCCTACAATCAGAATCCCTAACTCCTTCCATGTGTTCCTCCTAAAACCAGTGGTCTTGAACCGCTACAGCAAGACTCCTAGTTCCACAGTTGCTCCCAGCGGTCCTTCTGATGTATTCGAGGTAAAGGAGATCCTGGACTGCAAAAGGGTAGGAGGAAGGACTTTCTATTTGGTGGACTGGAGAGGGTTTGGTCCTGAGGAGAGATCCTGGGAGCCGGAAGAGAACCTCAGCGCTCCTGCTCTTATTAAAAAGTTCCTCTCTTACTCTGGCCCCAAGAAGAGGGGGCGTAAGAGGGGGGATACTGTAGCGTCCATGGCCGCGGGCCGTCGGGTTTACTCACCTCCCGACGTTCGCAGCCATGGATCTGTGAGCGCTGGTCCCCATCTCCTTCCTAGGAGACGCCAGCGCTCACTTCCGCTCCGTTCGGCTGTGTCCCTTAAAGGGCCAGCGCGTGCAAATAGGAGGAAGTCATCGTAATCAACTGCCACGATTTCCTGGTCTATAAGAAGGCCCCTGGCCTTCTAATCCTTGCCTGAGCGTTGTTAGTTTTCCCAGTCTGTCTTGCAAATGGTCCCTTAGTGTTTCCCGTTCCTGTTGTTACCCGTGCCTTGTTCCCCGTTCCTGTTTCCCGTGCTTTGCCTTAGTATCAAGTCGTGCCATGTCCTGTGTCAGCTGCCACGTCCAGAGGAATCTGCCACATCCTGTGTCATCTGCCACATCCAGAGGAATCTGCCACGTCCTGTGTCATCTGCCATGTCCGGAGGAATCTGCCACGTCCTGTGTCATCTGCCACATCCGGAGGAATCCACCACATCCTGTGTCATCTGCCACGTCTGGCGCAAATTGCGGCTCCTGTGTCATCCGCCACGTTTGGCGTTGTCTGCTGCAACCATCTCCATGAGTGCCAGAGCTTCGGTCACCGTCTGGACTATCCAGGTACTCTTGTGCGGGACATTTTATTTCTGGGGTTTCCTGTGGTTTGGCCAGCTGCCTTCCCGCTATGGCAGTACGGCCTAGTGGGTCCACTAACCCGCTCCGTGACACATGGTAAGGAAGACTCTGGTGCCACAGTCTCATTCAAGAGAGACTGCAGCCATACAGAGCCCTCGTCCTGAAGATGGAGGAGGATATTCTCCTCAAGCTCTTGCCGGTTCATGATTGCAACAGGTAAGTGTACTCACTGTGACACTATGTATGCACTGTATACAAGTAACGGCCAGAAGAGGAAGATGTCTGCCCGCCCTCGCCTTATAAACCTAGAATGGGAGGGTGGGCAAGACCGCCCACAAGACTACCCAAAAACGCCCAGTGGGGCGGGTGCCCACTGTCCCTATAGGACCTATGGCCCCTAACTGTATATCTTAAAGAGACCTATCCCTAGCCAGAAATAACCCTCCTTTAACCCCTTCCTTGCCACACAGTCATGGGCCCAACGGCTAATAAGCATGAGGGCCTCCAAGGTTTTCAACTGTATTCGTGTCCAGGGGATGCAAATACAGTGGAAAGTGGTGCTGCTGCCATGGGGTTTGGTACATGTGCACCGTTTGCCTTATGGTTAAAGCCTGTTCAAGGGGTTAAGAAGCTGTACCCATGGCAATGAGTTCATCATCAGTGCAGGACAGCTCTCTGTTCACATCTCATTTCTTATCTAAGTTTGGCGTATGTGCCGGGAAAGGTCCAGGCAGTACGGCAAACATATCCATAGGACCCCATGCACCAGGTGTATATCAAAAGTGTTTTTTTGGCATACACGTGACCGCACTTCATTGTATAGGAAGCCATAATTACGTGGAATATATATGTTTTTTACAATGGGAGCATATTGGCAGTGCATGCCACTGAATGCCTATACAGTAGCATACGTCACAGCCTTGTGTTGGAGGTAAACATCAGGAAATTCTCCCAATCCCCACCTCTGAAAAAAAGTATAAACAAAATGTGAACAGAGCCTAATTCTAATTGATTTGTGTTCTCTACAGCCATGAGAAGGGTATGTTCACACGGAGTGTTTTCGAACGTTTTTCGGCCCGTAAACGTCCCAAAAAACGAATGAAAAATCGGAAACAGAATGCCTCCAAACATCTGGCCATTGATTTCAATTGAAGTTCTGTTCCGACGGGACGTTTTTTACGCGACCGTTTTTATAAACCGATGCGTAAAAAAATGGCCACGAAAAAGAAGTGCAGGTCACTTCATCGGTTTTTGGAGCCGTTTCTCATTGACTCTATAGAAAAACAGCTCCAAAAACGGCCAACAAAAACGCAGCAAAAAACGCGAGTTTGATTAAAAAAAGTCTCAAAATCAGGAGCTGTTATCCCTTGAAAACAGCTCCGTATTTTCAGACGTTTTTTATTTTGTATGTGCACATACCCTTCTACTGCAGTAATTGTCCATACTGAAACAAACTAAACAGCAGATTTTTGAGTCATAGGGGGTAATTTATTAAGTCTGCCGTTTCATACGTTAGTTTTAATATAAAGAGTGCTGGAGTAAACTGCGCCAAATTTAATAATAAATTAGACGCAGCTCTGGCTGGCTGTACAAGCTGGCATTGATTTCCGCTTGACTAGCCTAAGTAGAGTCATGTGCTGATTAACCATTTTACCTTTTATTCCCCTTCTTTCGCCCCCTTCCCAATAAAGACACGTGACAACCGAGGTTGGATGTGAAATGGCCACAGCAGCCGTTTGTTTATTTATTTAACATTAATTAAATGCAATTTAATCTGAAACATTCGGATAACTCTTTTAGGAATTCGACCAGAGAATTCCTACTATAATTCACATGACCCAACATGGGTCAGTTAACACTAAACAGAGCAGGGGAAGTCCTTGAAGCCATTTTTCCGATTTCCTTTAAATTAGCCATCTGCAAACCAACACCAACTATTTACCTCCAGCCGTAAACCAGCTCGGAGGCACCGCTCACCCCTGCAGATGGCTCCAACCACCAGAAGACCACTTCAAAGGTATAACACCCTATGAAGTCTTCAAATGATCTACCATTTTTCGGGGACGCATACCCCCGATGCGACCCCCCCACCATTTTGTACTGACCAACCTCAAGGACTCCCCCCCGCCACAGCAAAACAGGCCTTGACCACCTTAAGCCTGTGAGTCCCTCCAAACCACCACCGCCCTCTCAATTTCTTCTACTAAAGCCAGGCTCCTCAGATCAATTCCAACCTCGGTCAAATGTACTCCATCACTCCTCCAATAATTACCGACTCCTGACTCCAAATCCCTGTGTCGAACACAAATGCCCCCGTTCCTAGCAACAAAACGTGACACCGCCCGGTTTACCTTAATGCAGGCTTTGTTAACCCTCTCGACCGATCTTGCTAAACGCCAAAACTTCCTCAGAACGATGTCCGACCAAACAATCACCAGGTGAGGATAAGATGCCCATAAACACAATAGATCGTGTTTAATATCCCGCACTAACTCGCGAAACGGGTGCACCCCCAGATCATTCCCCCCCGCATGTAACACCAGAACCTCCGGAACCCTATCTAACTGAGAGTATGTCTGAAACTCAGGAAGTACCCGGCTCCACAACATACCTCGGAAGCCCAGCCAGTGTAAAACCGCATCGTGCCGCGGAATGCGAAGCTGGCGGCCATCTGGGCGAACGTCCGCCCGCAATGCCCCCCAGTGAACAAAAGAATGTCCTAAAATCCACACTAAGCAAGGGTGATGATCTGAAAAGAAAGAACAAAACCGCACATGTCAAACAATCAAAGCTACCTTACCCACTCACAACAAATGAGGGTGCACATAAGTCCAAAACCTGTTGGACTCCCACCGGCCGATGCGACGCACACCCTCATCATCCAACCCCCAATGCCCAGCTTTAGTAGCAGCGCCGATCCTGAACGAGTGAGACGAGTAATAGCCCTGCCCCACGCCAACCGCAGCCAAGCATTTTTTAAATACCGCACCAAATTGATACCTGGACAAAAACGAGCCATTCTCATGACGGAGCAATGGCGACTCAGGCACCCCAACCCGTGGCTTAAAAGCCACCATACAAGCAACTGGACAAATCGCCGACCCCGGGAGGGCAAACAATACTATCCGCTTACCCCGACCCGCTTGAACAGTCTTGGACCGCCGCAAAAACAACTCGAGTCTATCCTCATATAGACCCACATCCGCCTGCCGCAATCCCCCAGCCCTCGCCGCACTAGGAGAAACCAACTCCCCAATTCTGAGTGCTCCGAAAAACGCGAGGGAAAAAGCCAAACGAAACAACGCTACCTCATAAGGCGAATTACAAACAGCCCCCAGCGATGCGCCCAACGACCCAAGGAGGGAAAATGAAACGGGTCGCCTCTGATCTGCTTCAGCCCTGCCGCGACGCAAACCTTTCAAAGCTTGCCTTACTAAAAAATGTTTGGACACATCCTGAAAACCCCGTAATTTAAATCCAAACGCCAAACCAGCAACAAAACGATTCACTTTCGCCAGGGAAAACCCCGCCTCCCAAGCATCCCCCAACCAGTACAACAATGCCACCAACCTGTCTTGCGCCATGCTGACGTTACCCAACACTCTTACCCACTCCTCCCACTGCTGCCAACACGCCGAATAAGCGCTCCAAGTCGCGCTAGCCAACGACCTTTCAATCAACCGTTCCACGGGACCGAAATCAGATCCCAGAGATGTTCCGGGCAAGCCAAACCGACCAGCTCCGCTCCCGGTGCCATTTGACGAAAACGATCCCACTGCGAGCGAGAAAGAGCATCAGCAATACAATTAGAAACCCCAGGTACATGCACCGCAACCACCCACGTGTTTAAAGACAAGCACACCAAAACTAAGTGACGCAACAACTGAACCACCGGTGGAGAAGATGCTAACACCACCCCCATGTTATCGCAGTGAACACAAACCTTTTTATCCCTGAGCCTGTCCCCCCAAATGGTCACCGCCACCAGGATGGGGAACAGCTCGAGCAGGGCCAGATTTCGCGTAAGACCACTAGTCACCCAGCTGTCCGGCCAGTTCCCCGCACACCATTGACCTCCTGCATACGCGCCAAAACCACCAGACCCTGCCGCGTCAGTAAACAGCTCCAACTCGCCCATCTCCTGTTCCTGTGACATCCACAACGATCTACCATTATACTGCCCGAGGAACGCGTCCCAGACCTGCAGATCCGCCCTGTGATCCCAACCAATCCTCACAAAATGATGGGACGCCCGGATACCCGCCGTCGGTGACGCCAATCTCCTACTAAAAATTCTACCCATTGGCATAATTCTACAGCCAAAGTTCAAGTTTCCCAGCAGCGACTGAAGATCACGCAAAGTGATCTTCTTCAATTGGCAAGCCCGCCTCACCTCTTGCCGCAATGACAATAATTTATCCTCAGGAAGCCTGCACTCCATTGCAACCGAATCAATTTGGATCCCCAAAAAACAGATGGTAGAGACCGGGCCCTCCGCTTTTTCAGGAGCCAGACTTATTCCAAAATCCGTCGCAACCCTCTGCAAGGAATACAATAAATTACCGCAAACCGGAGAACCCTTCGTCACCCATTCCACGAAACTACTAAACGCCTCGAAGTATGCGCAAGAAAGGGAGCACCCTATTGGAAGACACCTATCGACATAAAACCCCCCGATCCAGAAGCAACCCAACAGCCGTTGGCTTTCTGGATGTACCGGCCGCAAGCGAAAAGCCGCCTCAATGTCGGTCTTTGCCAACAATGCACCGGACCCAGCCTCCCGCACTAACGCCACCGCTTTGTCAAATGACGTGTAAACAAACGTGCATAAGTCATGATCTATGCCGTCATTCACCGACGCTCCCCTGGGAAACGACAAATGCTGGATCAAACGGAATTTATGAGGCTCCCGCTTTGGCACAACTCCCAAGGGGGATACCACTAGATTCTCAATCGGCGGCTCGGCAAACGTCCCGGACATCCGACCCAAAGACACTTCTTTCAAAAGCTTTTCTGAAACGACCGCCGAGTGCAGATAAGCCGACTTAAGGTTGCGCCGTGTAACCGGCACCTCATATGGAGGGGGGGGGATAACAAAACCAAACAAAAACGCCTCATAAATTAACTTGGCCCAAACTCTATACGGATATTCACTTAGATACGGGGCCATCCTTTCCACCCTCACCGGCGACCGCCCCTTGACCAACTGAAGAGGACTGAGGGCCTGACCGCCTACCTTTCCGCATACATTTTGCGGCCCCGTGCGAGGAGCCATTGCAGTCCAAACAGACATGTTTAAATTTACATGTGGCCCCGAACTTACACTGGCCATCATTGAATTGCCAGCAGAACCCAAGTTTTGACCCGGAACCCTGCCCGGACTGACTAGACTGACCCCCTTGGCCAACGCTCCCGGGAAAGGACTGCTTAACTGGCGCCGTAACCCGTAACCACAGCGCAATATCCTTTTTATCCCACCGGATCGCCGGCCGGACCGCCTTCCGCTGGCGAAATTGCTCGTCGTACCGCAACCACGCCTGACCCCCGTACGCCCGATAGGCCTCCCCGATGGCATCAAAATAACAAAACAACGCCGAGCAATTCTCCGGCGCCTTTTCCCCGATCATGCTTGCCAAAATAGCAAAAGTTTGCGACCAATTGACGAACGTCTGCGGGATAAGCCTATACCGCCGACGTTCTTCCTCCTCTTTCTTACTCTCATCCCGCTTGCCCTTATCCAAATTGAATTTCGCAAGCGGCAGAAGAGAAAATATTTCCACGTACTCATCCTTCCAAATCCGTTCACGGACCTCTTGCTTAAGGTGAGCCCCTAAAGGGCCCTCAAAACAGACGTAAACCTCGCCCCGAGCACGATCATCAAGCCGAATCCTATCCCCATCCTTCTGCGCCTCGGTTTGGACAGACACTGCTACAGCTTCTTTTGCCACCCCTGGGACCTCCCCAACCATGGACCGCGACTGTACATCACGAGGACCTTCCCAGACCACAACCGGAGACCCCGTCGGAACTACAGGCGCCGCTGCCCTATCTAAGTGCCCGACTAGCTCGCGCAAACAACCCACTAAATCTGCTAAGCCATCGCGCCCGGCAACGCCACTACCGACAGCCGCTACCTCCCCGCTCGCTGCCCCACCCCCAACACCCGACATGAAAATTGCTGGATACAGTAATGTAGGAGTTACACACTCACCAGGCTGCCCAGGCGCTGTATTCCCGCCAGCCGGAAAATCCTGACCGCGTTGCGACTCATCCAGCTCTCCATCTTCCAAATCCTCTCTCGCCGCCGACTGGTACTCGCACCGACATCTTCAACACGGGGATCCCGGCACCCTGACAGATGGGCCGACAACCTGCCGCCCGACCGCAGGGACCCAGACTTCCGACCGGACCTGTTGCCTCGTCGTCGTCGCTGATCTTGGCGTCCTCACCGATGCTCTCGAGGAAGCCTGCCCCCTGGCCGGAACATCACCATGCGGAGCGGCCGTATACTCCACTCCGAACACTGCGTCTGAAGGCGGGGGTGTGACAGGGAGCCCGGCCTGCGACTCCCTGTTAACCGCCGAGCCCCGTCGCAGCTGGGGATTCCTGCCAGGACGCAGGCCCTGGGAGGAGACCCCCGTCCCAGCAACCTGGCCTGCAGCGTCCTTAGAAGGGCGACGCCGGGCCCGCGGGGCCACGTCTGGACTTAGACGCTCTGGTGGGCGGGACCTCCGGGAGCGGCGGGGTGACCTAGCCTGAGCAACCGCCGCTCCCGCCGAAGCCCTCTGCTTTATCATAGCAGGGGCAGGAATTAACAGCTCTCCCCCACCGCCATATCACCAGCGTCTGAGAGGGGGGCGGGGGAGGGGAGTGCATCAGCGCGGGCTGCCGACACAGAAGACGGGCCCACCTGAGGGATCCGGGCCAGCGACGCAACAGTCTCCTCCAGCCAGCCCGGATCATGGTAAGCAGCTGCTGCCCGCAGCTGATCGAGCAGCAGGACCGGAGACGCCATTGCAGGTAAGCGTATCAACTCTTTAAAGCTAAGCTAAATTTTTACTTGTTGTTCCTCCCGCTGCTTCCGGCTCAATGCCAAAAACAGCGGGAGGAACAGATACCACACCCCGGCTCATCCCATCTCTCCCTCTTCCCTCTGCCCGCCTCACCTAACCTTCCTCACTCTTATTGGCTGACGACCCTCCCTCCTACGGCAGTCATGGAGGCTTCCCGTTAAGCCCTCCGTGCTGCCGTCCAGCCTCTACTATAATTTACACCAGCTTTTGGCGCATAGCCCCCCCCCCATATTATTAAGAGGAATCACTGTTGGTCTAGATATGGTTCACCCTTGCTATGGACTCTGCCACACACAATATGCAAAAACATGGGCATAACTACCGGTGTAGTGAGCATAACAGCTGCTATTGCCAATAACCATTCAGAGATAATATGCATGTGGGGTGTTTCCTGGTCACCCACCAGGTATTGTAAATGGTTGTGTGTTTTGCTCTCTCATCCTTTTGTGTGTGTCCTGGTGTCTGTCTTCGTTGTTCGTATCCTTCTGTTTCTGTCTGTCTTCCCAGTGGGCGGGAGTGAGGCTGTTAAACCCTGTATTAGTTCACAGATCAGGTGACCGCAGTGGTCAAGGTGATTGATTCGGCTCCTGTATAGAAAGGCCCTGTTCACACAGAGAGAGAAATTGCCCCCCATTGAAAAAAACGCTTGTAGGAAAAAGAAGCGACATGTCCTATCTTGAGCCATTTTTCGCCTCAAAAACCGCATTGAAATCAAGGCGAGACAGAAAAAATGCTGCAAATGACCGCAGCGTTTTTTTGACACGTTTTATGACAAAAAAACGCACGCGGTTTTTTCCTTTACCTATTGAATACAGAGGTGAAAAAAACGCGGCAAAATTTGCGGCAAAAAACGCTTGTGGTGCAAAACCACTTAAAAAAAAACCGGAGCTGATTTTTACAGGCAGAATTTTCTCTGTGAACAGGGCCAAAAAGGTTAGAGAGAAAGAAGAAGTGGAGTTTGAAAAAGGCGTGGAAAGTGTGAGGTAATGACAGTTGAGGGAGTTAGGGCACATTCACACGTGGCGGAATTGCTGTTGAATTGTGCTGCGGACAGTCCGCAGTGGAATTCTGCAGCAGCCGTTTTTTACATTTGTTTCTATACATTTTTAGGAAAGTTAGTTCAGACGTTGCAGAAAATAACTGTGCGGAAATCAGGCTGCGGTGCAGATTTTCCCCTCCGCAGCATGCTCATTACATTGCGGAGAAGCGAATTTCACTGCGGATTTCAGCCTTTGCAATGCAAAAACTGAAATCTGTGGCAAGTCCGCTGTGATATCTGCAACGTCTGAATTACCTCTCAAATATGCAAATGTTGGTGCAGATTCGTTGCATAATTGCCCCAAATCTGCACCAACATTTGCAGTGGAAAAATTCTGCCACGTTCAGAGTTACAATAGGTAGAAAGAAACTGAACATTAGTGTCTGGGAATCTAACACCATAAGGGCTTATTCAGACGAACGTATAATAGGTCCGTGCAACGCGCATGATTTTCACGCGTGTTGCACGGACCTATGTTAGTCTATGGGGCCGTGCAGACTGTCCGTGAGTTTCACGCAGCGTGTGTCCGCTGCGTAAGACTCACGACATGTCCTATATTTGCGCGTTGTTTGTGCATCACGCACCCATTGAAGTCAATGGGTGCGTGAAAATCACGCGTAGCACACGGAAGCACTTCCGTGTGATGCGCGTGATTCGCGCAACAGCAGTAAAAAGTATGAATGAAAACAGAAAAGCACCACGTGCTTTTCTGTTTACAAACATACAGAGTGTCATAATGATGGCGGTTGCGCGAAAATCACGCAGCCGCGCATCATACGGGGATGACACACGGAGCTGTTAAGTGACTTTTGTGCGCGAGTGTAAATCCAGCCTCAATGTCATCACGTTAGTGGGACCTAAGAATAAGGTCTGAATATTGACTGAATAAATTATATCCAGAATATAATTATCAAGAGAAGTCTGGTCATCCGTCCACTCCTGGTGGTAATTTGAGTGA
Organism: Rhinoderma darwinii; assembly: GCF_050947455.1. Classification (NCBI taxonomy): domain Eukaryota; kingdom Metazoa; phylum Chordata; class Amphibia; order Anura; family Rhinodermatidae; genus Rhinoderma; species Rhinoderma darwinii. Next base: position 65,454,902 of record NC_134690.1, read on the forward strand.
ACAGTCATCTTTGAAGTAATATTTCCTGGTTATAAATATACAAGTTACAAGCAAGGTATGTTTATGTTATAGCCAGTGCAAAGCGGTCTTAAAGGGGTGGTAATCATCTTATTCAAGGGACTGATTTGCATGGACTTTGGACTATCTACTTACTATACAATACCCCCTTAAATAGTTGCGCCTAAGGTACTCGGACCGTTGCCAGTGTACCGCTGAGGGTACAAAGGAATCTGGTGCAATCCCGTGAAATAGGCGAATAAAGAGATCGTGATAAGCCGCGTGGTAGAGAGTGGCGTCTCTATGACCCGTGGCGGCACTATAAAGGCGGGACCCGTGTGTCCACAGATTCCTTTGACACAAACGGGCACGGTGGGAACTCCCGCGGAGGTCGAGTTCACCGACCTCGGTTATTGACCGCTTTACTGAAACCTTTGCGCTGCCGTTTAATAAAGAAGTTGATTGTTTGTTAGTCTGCCTACAGTATATCATAAATAAATCCGCGTTACATGCAGTTAGTGATGGATGATGGAAAAGGACATGGATAATTGAATATGGCCCCATTCCAAGTTATGCTGTAAACCCCCTTGGTTACTTGTTGCTTTCCTGCTGTAGGCATTATCACTTTTTGCATTATACCTACACTGTGACATCATTTTGTGTTTTCTTCCTGTGCTGTGGTGTCAACGAGGGAACAGTGACATTTTTGTAAACATTATTACTGACGTATGATATCATCACGTGCATTATCTCTGTACCACTGGCGTAGCTATAGGGGTCGCAGCGGTCGCAATTGCGACCGGGCCCCGAAGCCAGGGGGACCCACGGCCCCCCGCACCACATCAATAAAAAGTTACTATAGTAACTCGGGCCGCGGGCCCCTGTTACTATAGTAACATACTTTACTTACCTTCCTGGTTCCGGATGGCAGCGGAGGTCCTGAGGTCAGGCGCTGTGCGCAGCGCATGACGTCACAGCGCTATGCGCCGCGCACAGCATCGAGACGACAGAACTCCCGCCGCGGCCGAAGAGGAAGGTAAGGTTTGCCCTGACTGGCGGGGACCGACTCCCGGGACCCGCCAATCAGCTGTTTTGAAGGGGCCGCAGCACTCGTACGAGAGCTGCTCCCCTTCATTCCGGTGACACTGTGAATCGGTGTCGGCGATTCACAGTGTGAGCGAGTAGTGAAATGAAGGGGAAGCAGCTCTCGTACGAGTGCTGCGGCCTCTTCAAAACAGCTGATTTGCGGGTCCCGGGCGACACATCAGCTATTGATGGCCTATCCTGTGGATAGGCCATCAATGTTTAGGGACTGCACAACCCCTAAGCCTACGATGTAGCAGGCTTAGGGGCCCCATGAGACAGGATCACAGATTGTGTGATCCTGTCTGCTGGGCCCTGTATCTAAGCCAATCACATGGTAGGCTTAGATACATGGCCCATGTGTGATCTTGTCTGGTGGGCCCTGTATATAAGCCTACCACACTGTAGGCTTAGATACATGGCCCATGCGTGATCCTGTCTGCTGGGCCTTGTATCTAAGCCAATCACATGGTAGGCTTAGATACATGGCCCATGTGTGATCCTGTCTGCTGGGCCCTGTATCTAAGCCTACCACACTAGGTTTAGATACAGGGCCCCAGCACACAGTAATCTTATACTGTATAAGATTACTGTCTGCTGGACCCTGTATCTAAGCCTACGTTGTGGTAGGCTTAGATATAGGGTCCCACAGACAGTATCACACATGGGCCCTGTATCTAAGCCTAACACACGTGTTACTAATCATTTTTTGTGTGTTTTCTTACAGGTTCGGTCGTTGGACTGCGGAGGATTCCAGGACTACTTCGATGACGGCTTTTCTTTTTATTATCAATAAAATGGTTAATGAGGGCTGTGTTTTTTATTTTTATTTCAATAAAATATTTTTTTTATGTCTTTGTGTTTTTTTTTAAACTATATTACTACCGCCTTAGTAATGGCCGCCGGCTGATTGACAGCATCCATTGCTAAGGCGGGGCTTAGTGTTAGCCGGTGCAGAGGCTAACACTAACCTCCTTTATTACCCCGGTACCCACCGCCACCAGGGGTGCTGGGAAGAGCCGGGTACGATCCAGTACCTGACCATCTGTAGTGATGGTCGGCCACTGGGGTGGCCGCAGGCTGGTATTATCAGGAGGGGAAAGGCCAAAAACAGTGGCCCTTCCCACCCTGGTGATGCTAGGCTGCTGCTGCTTTATTGTATCTGGCTGGTTATGAAAAATGGGGGGGACCCCACGTCATTTAATTTTTTTGGGGAAAGAACGATGTGGGGTCCCCCCTCAATTTTCAGAACCAGCCAGATGCAACACAGCAGCAGCAGGCAGCATTACCAGGGTGGGAAGGGCCACGGTTTTTGGCCTTCCCCAGCCTAATACTACCAGCCTGCGGCCACCCCAGTGCCTGCCCGTCACTACAGATGGTCGGGTACTGGTTCGTAGCCGGCTCTTCCCAGTACTCCTGGTGGCGGTGGGTATCGGGGTAATAATGGGGTTAGTGTAGCCTCTGCACCTGCTAACATTAAGCCCCGCCTTAGTAATGGAGGTTGTCAATCAGCCAGCGGCCATTACTAAGGCGGTGATAATAAAGTTTAAAAAGATACAAGCACATAGAAAAATATTTTATTGAATTAAAAACACAACCCCCATTAACCATTTTATTGAGAATAAAAAAAACGCCGTCATTGAAGTCCTCGAATCCGAAGTCCAACAACCGAACCTGTAAAAAAAACACAAACACACAAAAATAATCAGTAACACATAAAGAAGCAAAATTATTATTCTTACCTGTCCTGTGTCCAGCGCTGGAGCCGCAATGTCAGCGAGCTGAGCCCTGTATCTAATCCAATCATGTGTGATACTGTCTGCTGAGCTGTGTATCTAATCCAATCATGTGTGATACTGTCTGCTGGGCCCTGTATCTAATCATATCTTGTGTGATATTGTCTGCTGAGCTGTGTATCTAATCCTATCATGTGTGGTACTGTCTGCTGAGCCACTGTATCTAATCCTATCATGTGTGATACTGTCTGCTGAGCTGTGTATCTAATCCTATCATGTGTGATACTGTCTGCTCAGCCACTGTATCTAATCCTATCATGTGTGATACAGTCTGCTGGGCCACTGTATCTAATCCTATCATGTGTGATACTGCCTTCTGAGCCACTGTATCTAATCCTATCATGTGTGATACTGTCTGCTGGGCCATATATCTAATCCTATCATGTGTGATACTGTCTGCTGAGCCACTGTATCTAATCCTATCATGTGTGATACTGTCTGCTGAGCCACTGTATCTAATCCTATCATGTGTGATACTGCCTTCTGAGCCACTGTATCTAATCCTATCCTGTGTGATACTGTCTGCTGAGCCACTGTATCTAATCCTATCCTGTGTGATACTGCCTTCTGAGCCACTGTATCTAATCCTATCCTGTGTGATACTGTCTGCTGAGCCACTGTATCTAATCCTATCCATAGTGTATAGGGTCGTAGTGCTATAGATATGCTATGCTGTCTCCTATACACACACTTTTTTTTGGGCGGACACATATGTATTGGGGCTATTTCCCTGACATTTTAAGCCCTGAGGGTCTGTTCACAGGGCCGCGTCCGTTACGGCTGTAATTACGGGGCTGTTTTCAGGAGAAAACAGAACCGTAATTTCAGCCGTAATGGCATGTGCAGGCGTCTTTCGCTGCGTCCATTACGGACGTAAATTGGAGCTGTTTTTCTATGGAGTCCATGGAAAACGGCTCCATTTACGTCTGAAGAAGTGACAGGCACTTCTTTGACGCGGGCGCCTTTTTTACGCGCCGCCTTTTGACAGCGGCGCGTAAAAAAAAATGACCGTCGGCACAGAACATCGTAAGACCCATTCAAATGAATGGGCAGATGTTTGCCAACGCTTTTGAGCCGCATTTTCGGACGTAATTCAATGCTAAAACGCCCGAATTACGTCCGTAAATAGGGTGTGTGAACCCAGCCTTAGTGACGCCCCGGCTGCTAGTGCTGCATTGTTGGGTTACTTAGGAGACCCAGCGATGCAGCTGAAAGCTGCGGACCGTCGGCCATGAGAAGTTTGCGGGGGGGGGGGGGGGCCCAGTAAGAATTCTTGCATCGGGGCCCATGAGCCTTTAGCTACGCCCCTGCTCTGTACTGTGACATCACTTCAGTAAAAATCAGTAAAGCACAGTATTCGCTGTCTCCAGTCAATAATTCCACCTAGAGAATTAATTTTTTATACTCTGATGACATTATTTATGGAAGAGAATAGTGCTGATTTTTCCTTATAAAACCGATTTTGTTCGTTTTAAAAATCCTTTGGTCTGGAAGGATTGTGCATCCAACCTACTTGCAGTTTTAATATAAGGGTGAGGTATTGCTACCAAAGAATTGAGTGAAGGTAGAGTTGAGTACCTGTGAAAATTTGCTTTGCCAGCGGTTTGCCGACAGGCGGAATATTGATCCGTATTTCAGCCTCCATTGTCTTATGTGCTTGAAATATGCCTCTATTTAGGTAGAGCAAAACCTAGACTTTTTATCACTCACTAAAAAAAAATTGCTCGGAAATTGTTGTTCATAAAAATGCATTAATTAGCTTGAAATACTCTTTAAAATCTCTCCATTCGAGCAGTTTCTTTTCTTTAGTCGCTACATGCAGGAATTTCTGAGCGATTTTAAAGGGCAGCAGCTACTTTTGTCCTCTATAGAGTTATATGTAATCACTCGGAAATCTCATGGAAACCGCTTATTAAAGGCTATGGAAACCCTTGAATGTTTTTTTATTAATAAAAAATGACTTTTATAAAAAAGTGTTTATGATGCAGCTTCTATGTATCCTGTATATATAGAAACTGTATCGTTCTCTCTCAGCAGACTTTGTCAGTTCAGCTGAACTGATGGCTCAGCTAAGAAAAGAAGCACATATAAGTTAATCAACTTAGATGTGATTAAGGCTAGGTTCACACGACCATGTTACGTCCGTAATGGACGGAACGTATTTCGGCCGCAAGTCCTGGACCGAACACACTGCAGGGAGCCGGGCTCCTAGCATCATAGTTATGTACGATGCTAGGAGTCCCTGCCTCTCCGTGGAACTACTGTCCCGTACTGAAAACATGATTACAGTACGGGACAGTTGTCCTGCAGCGAAGCAGGGACTCCTAGCATCGTACATAACTATGATGGTAGGAGCCCGGCTCCCTGCAGTGTGTTCGGTCCGGGATTAGCGGCCGAAATATGTTCCATCCATTACGGACGTAATGTACTCGTGTGAATCCAGCCTAATACAAAATACATAGAAGCTGTATCGTAAAAAGTAAAAACATTTTTTAAATTAAATTCGATTCAAAAAGTTCATAAATTCAACCAAAAAAATTGTTGAATAAGAAAAAAAAAACATTCAATGGTGTACATAGCTTTGAGTTTTGATTACTCTATATAAAAAACGTAAAAAGGTCCATGTAGGGCCCTAACCTAATAGGAACGCCAGCCGATGGCTTATTACTAATTGTTGCAAGATTGTGCTAATTGTATGAAGGAAATACAAGGCCAGATTTCGGCTTGTTGACATGCAGCAGATTTGTGAAAATTTCTGCAACTTAACCCCTTCCCTCTTTAGCCACTTTTGACCTTCCTGACCGAGCCTCATTTTTCAAATCTGACATGTGTCACTTTATGTGGTAATAACTCCGGAATGCTTTCACCTATCCAAGCGATTCTGAGATTGTTTTCTCGTGACACATTGGACTTTATGTTACTGGCAAAATTTGCTCGATATGTTCAGTATTTAATTGTGAAAAACACCAAAATTTAGCGAAAAATTGCAAAAATTTGCATTTTTCTCAATTTAAATGTATCTGCTTGTAAGACAGGCAGTTATACCACCCAAAATTGTTGCTAATTAACATCACCCATATGTCTACTTTAGATTGGCATCGTTTTTTGAACATCCTTTTATTTTTCTATGACCTCACAAGGCTTAGAACTTTAGCAGCAATTTCTCACATTTTCAAGAAAATTTCAAAAGGCCATTTTTACAGGGGCCAGTTCAGTTGTGAAGTGGCTTTGAGGGCCTTATATATTAGAAACCCCCAAAAAGTCACCCCAGTTTAAAAACTTCACCCCTCAAAGTATTCAAAACAGCATTTAGAAAATGTCTTAACCCTTTACACATGTCACAGGAATTAAAGCAATGTAGAGGTGAATTTTACAAATTTCATATTTTTTTGCAGAAATAAATTTTTAGTGCAATTTTTTTTATAACACAGAAGGTTTTACCAGAGAAATGCAACTCAATATTTGTTGCCCAGTTTCTGCAGTTTTAGGAAATATCCCACATGTGGCCGTAGCGTGCTACTGGACTGAAGCACCGGCCTCAGAAGCAAAGGAGCACCTGGTGGATTTTCGGGCCTTATTTTTGTTAGAATAAATTTTAGGCACCATGTCAGGTTTGAAGGGCTCTTGCGGTGCCAAAACAGTCAAAATCCCCCAAAAGTGACCCCATCTGGGAAACGACACCCCTCAAGGAAATTATCTAGGGGTGTAGTGAGCATTTTGACCGCACAGCTTTTTTACAGAAATTATTAGAAGTAGGCCGTGAAAATTAAAATCAACATTTCTTCAAAGAAAATGTAGGTTTAGCGACTAAAGGAGAAAAAGCACCGTAAAATTTGTAAAGCAATTTCTCCCGAGTAAAACAATACCCCACATGTGGTAATAACCGGTTGTTTGGAGACACGGCGAGGCTGAGAAGGGAAAGAGCGCTATTTGGCTTTTGGAGCTCAAGTTTAGCAGGAATGGTTTGTGGAGGCCATGTCACATTTACAAAGCCCCTGAGGGGACAAAACAGTGGAAACCCCCCACAGGTGACCCCATTTTGGAAACTACGCCCATTGAGGAAATTATCTAGGGGTATAGTGAGCGTTTTGACCCCACAGGTTTTTTGCAGAAATTATTGGAAGTAGGCCCTGAAAATAAAAATCAACATTTTTTCAAAGAAAATGTAGGTTTAGCTTATTTTTACTCATTTCCACAAGGACTGAAGGAGAAAAAGCACCACAAAATTTGTAAAGCAATTTCTCCCGAGTAAAACAATGCCCCACATGTGGTAATAAACGGCTGTTTGGAGACACGGCTTGGCTTAGAAGGGAAAGAGCGCTATTTGGCTTTTGGAGATAACATTGAGCAGGAATGGTTTGCGGCGGCCATGTCACATTTGCAAAGCCCCTGAGGGGAAAAAACAATGAAAACGCCCAAAAAGTGACACCATTTAGGAAACTACACCTCTTGAGGAATTCATCTAGGGGCGTAGTGAGCATTTTGACCCCACAGATGTTTCATAGAATTTATTAGAATTGGGCAGTGAAAATAAAAACAATCCTTTTTCTTCAATAAGACGTAGCTTTAGCGCAAATTTTTTCATTTTCGCAACAAATAAAGGAAAAAAAGAACCCAACATTTGTAAAGCAATTTCTACCGAGTACGGCAATACCCCATATGTGGTCATAAACTGCTGTTTGGGCACACGGCAGGGCTCAGAAGGGAAGGACCGCCATTTGGAGTGCAGATGTTTCTGGATTGGTTTCTGGGCGCCTGTGGGCCCAAAACAGTGGAAACCCCCCAGAAGTGACCCCATTTGGAAACTACACCCCTCAATGCATTTACCTACGGGTGTAGTGAGCATGTTAACCCTGCAGGTGTTTTGTAGAAATTAGTGTGAACTCGATGTTGCAGAGTGAAAATGGGATTTTTTCCACAGATATGTGGACAATATGTGGTGCCCAGCTTGTGCCACCATAACGAGACAGCTCTCTAATTATTATGCTGGGTTTCCTGGTTTTAGAAACACCCTACATGTGGCCCTAATCTCTTGCCTGGACAGTCGACCAGGCTCAGGAGTGAAAGGGTACCATGTAAAATTGAGGCCTAATTTGGCGATTTACAAAGTATTGGTTCACAACTGCAGAGGCTCAGATGTGAAATAATAAAAATAAACCCCTGGGAAGTGACCCCACTATGGAAACTGCACCCCTCAAGGCATTTATTAAGGGGTGTAGAGAGCATTTTCACCCCACAGGTCTTTTCCATTAATAAATGCGCTGTGGATGGTGCAAATTAAAAATTTATATTTTTCCCTAGATATGCCTTTCAGTGGCAAATATGTCGTGCCCAGCTTATGCCACTGGAGACACACACCCCAAAAATTGCTAAAAGGGTTCTCCCGGGTATGACGATGCCATATATGTGGAAGGAAACTGCTGTTTGGGCACGCTGTAGGGTTCAGATGGGAGGAAATGCCATTTGGCTTTTGGAGCGTGGATTTTGCTTGGTAGTAGTTTTGTTTGGAGTCTTACTGGTGTTTCCGTTTATAATGTAGGGCATATGTAAGCCGGGCGGAGTATATAAGGGGCATAGTCAGGTGGTATAATAACGGGGTAAAAAAAAACAATAAAATGATCCATAGATGTGTGTTACGCTGTGAAGCAATCCTTTCCGCACAGGCCGGTGTCGCACTGATAAATGGTGTCATTTCTTATCCCCCTTTTGGTCCACACTCTGCACCTTTGTAGTTTGGGGAATTTTGCTGGGAAAGTGTTGTCCTGGTATAATACGGGAACCGTCGCTTCCAGCGGATATGTTTGGGCCCTCCCTTTCCTGGTTCCCTAATTTTAGGTCCTTGAAAAATCGCCTCTTCAAACAGAAGAAATGTTCCCCTCGGGCACAACTGCATATTTTTTTATTTCCTGACTTATTGGAGCCATAACTAATTTTATTTTTCATAGACGTAGTGGTATGAGGGCTGGTTTGTTGCGGGACGAGCTGTAGTTATTATTGGTACCATTTTGGGGTACATGCGACTTTTTGATCACCTTTTATCCTATTTTTTGGGATGCCAGGTAAACAAAAAAACGCAATTCTGGCACAGCTTTTTTCGTTTTTTTTTTATACAGCGTTCACCATGCGTTATAAATTACATGTTAACTTTATTCTGCGGGTCAGTACGATTCCGGTGATACCTAATTTATAGAACTTTTTCATGTTTTACAACTTTTTGCACAATAAAATTACTTTTGTAAAAAGAATGTATTTTTTCTGTCGCCAAGTTGTGAGAACCATAACTTTTTAATTTTTTTGTCGACGGAGGTGTATGAGGGCTTGTTTTTTGCGGGACGAGCTATAGTTTTTATAGGTACCATTTTTGGATACGTGCGACTTTTTGATCACTTTTTATTCTAATATTTGTAGGGCAAAGTGACCAAAAAACAGAAACTCTGGTAACGTTTTTTACGTTTTTTTTTTACGCTGTTCACCGCGTGCAATAAATAATATAATATTTTGATACCTCCGGTCGATACGGTCGTGGCGATACCAAATACATATGGTTTATTATTATTTTTCAATAATAAAGGACTTGATAAGAGTAAAAGGGGGATTGTGTTTTATTTGATTACTTGAAACTTTTATTGTTTTCAAACTTTTATTTTTTGCACTTTTTTTTACACTTTTTTATACTTTTTTTTCACTTTTTCTCAAGTCCCACTAGGGGACTTGAAGTTCCAACGGTCAGATTTTTTTTTTTCTAATACATTGCACTACCTATGTAGTGCAATGTATTAGATCTGTCAGTCATTCACTGACAGCAAGCCGATTAGGCTTCGCCTCCCGGCGGGGCCTAAATCGGCTTCCGTAATGGCAGAGCAGGAGACCATTGTGTCTCCTGTTGCCATAACAGCAGTCGCCAGTCCCGATTGCCTGTCAGGGCTGGCGATCTGCTAGTAACCGCTTCGATGCAGCAATCGCTTTCGATTGCTGCATCGAAGGGGTTAATGGCAGGGATCGGAGCTAGCTCCGGTTCCTGCCGTTACAGGTGGATGTCAGCTGTACAGTACAGCTGACTTCCACCGCTGATGACGCCGGATCAGCTCCTGACCCGGCGCCATCTTGCCGGCAGCTACGGAAGCCGATCAGGCTCCGCCGCCGGGCGGATCTTGACCGGCTTCGGTGCTAGGCAGACCGGGAGGCCAGTATTAGGCCTCCGGTTGCCATTGCAGCCACCGGAACCCCGGCAATTTCATTACTGGGGTTCCGATGATCTGCAAACACCTTAAGTGCAGCGATCGCGTTTGAGCGCTGCACTTAAGGGGTTAATGGCGGGGATCGAAGCTAATTTCGGTCCCCGCCGTTACAGCCGGATGTCAGCTGTAAGATACAGCTGAGATCCGGTGATGATGGCACCGGCTCAGCTTCTGAGCCGGTCCCAAACATTTGGCGTACATGTACGGCAAGATGCGGGAAGTCAGTACTTTCCATGACGTACATGTACGGCAAATGTCGGGAAGGGGTTAAAATCAGTTCCATTCATCTGAATGGGATTTTTTCTGCAGAAGCTGCATGGATTTCTGCAAGTTCCATTCAGGTGAATGGAATGGATTTTCAATCGCAGAAATTTCTGCAACAAAATCTGCTGCATGTGAATACACCCTAAGGCTGGATTCACACGTGCGTGTGCGTTTTGCATGCGCAAAACACGCGGCATTTTGCACGCGCAAAAGGCACTTGTCAGCTCCGTGTGACAGCACTTTATGATGCGCGGCTGCGTGCTTTTCGCGCAGCCGCCATCATTGTGATACTCCGTTTGGATGTTTGTAAACAGAAAAGCACGTGGTTCTTTTCTGTTTTTAATTAATCCTTTTCACAGCTGTTGCGCGAATCACGCTGGTCGCATGGAAGTGCTTCTGTGTGACATGCATGGTTTTCACGCACCCATTGACTTCAATGGGTGCGTGATGCGCGAAAAACGCCCAAAGAACGGACATGTCGTGACTTTTTTTCAGCGGACTCACGCTAAGTAAAAATCACCCACATGTCTGCACGGCCCCATAGACTAATATAGGTCCGTGCGACGCTCGTGAAAATCACGCGCGTTGCACGGACGTATATAACGTTCATCTGAATAAGCCCTTAGGCAGAAAAAGCCTTTGTCATTAATAGATACATTTTTAATTGTAGCAATCCATTAATGATGCAGTACCATTTTGGATTAACCTAGACACCAATCTGAAGTGACATACATTATAACCACCAGCAGTTATGCCCAGTCGGTTACAAGGATTCCCACTTTAAAATGTTCATTCAGTAACCACAAATTGACAAGTGAACATGAATAGCTTCCAATGGTGACCTAAGAAAACTATAAATAAATGTGACTGGTTAAGACCAAGGTAACACATGACAAACTTGTTATACTATATGAAACTATAGAGCAAGGTTGAAAATAACACTGAGCTACATTCAAGAGTCATCTTCAAGGGTATGTGCACACATAGTGTTTTCAGACGTTTTTTGGTCCGTGAACGTCCCAAAAAATTGCTGAAAAGTCGGAAGCAGAACACCTCCAAACATTTGCCCATTTATTTCAATGGGAAAAATGGCGTTCTGTTCCGATGGGGAGTTTTTTAAAAACGGCCGCGAAAAAGAAGTGCATGTCGCTTCTTCCGCCGTTTTTGGAGCCGTTTTTCATAGACTCTATAGAAAAACAGCTCCAAAAACGTCCGTTAAAAACGCAGCGAAAAAAGTGACTTTGATTAAAAACTTTTGAAAATGAGGAGCTGTTTTCCCTTGAGACGTTTTTGTTTTTGTGTGTGCACATACCCTAATAATTACACCAACATTTCTCATCAGTTTCCAGTTTACATTGAACCTAAGGATTCAGTTGAGGCAATCACCAGTTAGGGTATGTTCACACGGCTTATTTTCAGCCATTTTTCGGGCCGTAAACAGCCGAAAAATCGGAAGCAGAACGCCTCCAAACATCTGCCCATTGATTTCAATGGGAAAACGGCGTTCTGTGCCGACGGACCGTTTTTTTTACATGCCCGTTTTGAAAAACGGCCACGTAAAAAAACAGCCGCACAAAAGAAGTGCATGTCACTTCTTGGGCCGTTTTTGGAGCCGGTTTTCATTGACCCCATAGAAAAACAGCTCCAAAAACGGCCATAAAAAACACAGCGAAAATCGTGAGTTGCTTAAAAAATTTCTGAAAATCAGGAGCTGTTTTCCGCTGAAAACAGCTCTGTATTTTGAGACACTTTTTATTTTTAGTGTGCACATACCCTAGTGTTAATTTCCCTGCAGCGCCACTGCTGGGAAGTGAAGGATTACACAGTGTTCCTTATAATCAATAGGCTCACTGTGTTATGCACAGATGTGCCGGGTCCTCCAGGCTGAGGGATGCTCTTTGCAGATGCTCTCCGCTCTCCCTAATTGATGAGAAGCCTAAAGGGAGGAGTCACCTCCATTAATTCCTCTAACTAGACCACCCTTTTAAAGGGGTTTTCTGAGATCGGGGTGAATTTCACAAAATCGCGTTTCTTCAAGATGTGATCAAAACACACTCTTAAAAAGACTCTCTCCAGTGTCCATGATCCACTACCTGCCCCACCACCGATTCTCTGGGAGTGATTTCACATTCATTGAGATGTGACATAACATTGGCACAATAGCGAACCATGGCACTGCCTTGTAGACATAACGTGGTTGTGTCTAATGTGGATTATGATCATAAAGTAACGCTGCATACATGGCAGCAATCTATGGCGGCCTGGAATTGTCCTTGAATATGACAATGCCAGAAATCTTAACAAATAAAGCTCATTGGAATAAGAATATTGTTTTTGGGACTGGTCTGTCAATATGAGGGACAACTCGGGGAAAAGTTGGGGAATAGTATTGCTCTTTTCGTGACAGTTGCCCTGCTGGAAGAAATAAGGAAGGAACAGAATAAGGAAGAGAGTAGTGAGCTGCTTGTTACTAGTAGTTGATATGTCCCTTAGTATACAAGGTCCACATTATCCCATGTTTGGCCATTAAATCATTAGATAGGTGATTATTGACCTGCTGTATGGATCAATTATACTCCGAAGCACAAGAAAAGAGTTTAATACCATCACTTATCTAAAAATACCATATTTTATTAAATAACAGATTAAACTAAAAATGTATTCTATAAAAAACACTAGAAAAGAGCACAAAATCACATTGTTATCTAGACAGGTGGCTGGTATTAATCATATCCATACCATAGCTGTATGTATCATATACATAACACAGAAATTTGATAATGGAAGGGACATTGGGGAAGGTATAGAGCATATATTGAGATTCCATTTTCATATACCTGAGATATTGCACTTTGTGAGCTACAGTTACTGTGAGCCATTAATATATAACTAAATAATAAATTCTATTTTACTAGGTCATAGTACATGTATAAATACCAACAGGGAAATCCTCTTCCTACAATAAACAACCAGTTCTGGGGAATACCCTATTAAATTTTCATTCATCTCTAAGGTATATTAAAAAATCATAACTTGTTATAACTGTTCCTGCTTAGAGCACTCAATTACATAAGCACCGCGTACAGACAAGATTTAGCTGAGGACTTGTGAATCATTTATTACATCTTTGCTTTCATAGTTAAAAAGGTTAAAGACAAATTACCACCAAAAGTTATAACTTCCCACAGAACTTATAGTCCTCATGATCAGTGTGCAGCAGGAACATCGGTCCTTACTTTATCTGGACAAAATTCGATTTTGTGTAGTAGATCCCGTGTCTCTGGTACTTATGTGCACTGTTTCTCCCACCATGAAGGAGTTTTATTATACAATTGAATATGTTTTTGTAGATAAAACATTTTTTTTGGGCCTCAAGTTGTATGACTTTTCTAATTTTAGGACTAATTGTACTTTCTTTTGGTACCTGTTAAATATATGTTAGTGTTTTATTTATATTTATGTTTTTTTCTTTACTGAAATGTCATCTGAGGTGTTGAGGACACGAACTGTTGTCCTACGAGATGGATAATAGCGGTACCCTTGGGATTTTTAACAAAGCCAACATTGAGGTGTTCTCTTCTGCACTTTTGAGTGACGGGAAAGGACATGATGGGGCTTACGACCTTATAAAGGTCCAGCAGCTGCTAAAAAAATCATAAAGTGTAAGCTACACATGATTTGTCTTCTTTCCTTTACATTTTTACCTAGGATCTTCCACTGGTATGTCTGTGCTATGAAATTTGCCTCCTAGAATCTTTCCAACAGCCTTTGCCCCAATCATATTTACAATAAATGTGGCATTTAATAATGTCTTGAAGGAGCAAACATCAAAAAACACCCAGTTTTTTATAATGATGGCACATTTGCAGACTATGTTCATATACATTTCTGTTAATATTTGTTTAAACATCTGATGTCAGAACATGACCATTATATAAAGATGAGCGACGCTACATAAACAATACTTGTTTCTTCCTGCAGAGGTGATCTGTTACATATTGCTAGTGCTGGATCAATCACTGATTACCTGACATGTAGTGCTCCTCCAATATTTAAAAAAGAGGTTTTTTTTTTATCATCTGTACTGTGTTTTATAAAGTTTTGTGTCCAAGCTGCTGCAGAACATCATAATAAACACCTTTTTTTAACCCCTTAAGGACGCAGCCTACTTTGGGCCTTAACCCATTAGTGACCGCCCCATAGTGTTTCTACGTCGGTCACTAACGGGCCTTATTCCGATGCAATAGACTTTTTACGTCACTGCATCGGAATAAGTAAACAGAGCAGAGAGCTGTCCAATCTCCCTGCTCTCAGCTGCCAGAGGTAGCTGGGGGCGTCCCTGCTCGAACGTGTGAGATCGATATTAGTATCGATCTCACCCGTTTAACCCTTCAGATGCGGTGCTCAATAGCGTGCACCGTATCTGAGTGGTTTTGGAGACAGGGAGCTCCTTCTCATCCCACCGACACCCGGCGATAAGATCGCCGAGTGTCTGTGTCTCCGATGGCAGCCGGGGGCCTAATAAAGGCCCCCAGGTCTGCCTGTAATGAATGCCTGCTAGATCATGCATATTGCAGTGTATTATAAATGCGATCGGATAATCACATAGTGAAGTCCCCTAGTGGGACTAGTAAAAAAGTTTTAAAAAAAAGTTTCATAAAAAGTGAAAAACAAAAAAGTGAAAAAAAAATGAAAAACCCACTTTTCCACCTTACAAACTGCTTGATTATTAACAAACAAAATAAAGTAAAAAAGTTACACATATTTGGTATCACCATGTCCATAACGACCCCAACTATAAACTTATTACATCATTTAACCCGCACGGTGAATGTCGTAAAAAATAAAATAAAAAAACATGCAAAACTTGCTGTTTTCTTTGAATTCAGCCATAAAAAAAATGTGATAAAACGTGATCAAAAAGTCGTATCTACTCCAAAATAGTACCGATAAAAACTACAAGTCGTCCCGCAAAAAAAAAGCCCTCCTACAATTGCAGCGGCAAAAACATAAAATCGTTACGGCTCTTCAAATATGGAGACACAAAAACAAATAATTTAAAAAAAAAGTGTTTCACTATGTAAAAGTAGTAAAACATACAAATACTATACAAATTTGGTATCGTTGCAATCGCAACAAAACACTGAATAAAGTTATTGTGTTATTTATACCACACGGTAAACGGCGTAAATTTAGGACGCAAAAAAGTGTGGCGAAATTTCAGTTTTTTTTCTATCCCCCCCCAAAAAAAGTTAATAAAAGTTAATCAATAAATTCTATGTACCCCAACATGGTGCTATTAAAAATTACAACTTGTCCCTCAAAAAAAAAATGGAAAAACGTAAAAAAAGGCTTGGTCATTAAGGTCTAAAATAGGCTGGTCATTAAGGGGTTAAGGCTCAGAGCCCATTTTTCAAATCTGACATATTTCACTTTATGTGGTAATAACTTCGGAACGCTTTTACCTATCCAAGCGATTCTGAGATTTTTTTCTCGTGACACATTGGGCTTTATGTTAGTCATAAAATTTGGTCAATACAGTGAGTGTTTATTTGTGAAAAATATCAAAATTTTGAGAAAAATTTGAAAAATTAGCATATTTTTTTAATTTAAATGTATCTGCTTGTAAGGCAGATGGTTATGCCACACAAAATAGTTACTAATTAACATTTCCCATATGTCTACTTTATGTTTGCATAATTTTTTGAACATTTTTATTTTTCTAGAACGTTACAAGGCTTAGAACATAACCAGCAATTTCTCATATTTTCAAGAAAATTTCAAAAGCCTTTTTTTTAGGTACCAGTTCAGTTCTGAAGCGGCTTTGAGGGGCCTATGTATTAGAAATCCCCATAAAACAGACCAATTTAAAAACTAGACCCCTCAAAGTAATCAAAACAGCATTTAGAAAGTTTTTTTTTTAATCCTTTAGGCGTTTCACAGCAGTTATAGCAAAGTGGAATTGAAATTTGCTAATTTCATTTTTCTTGCAGAAATTAAATTTTAATAAAAATATTTCTGTAACACAGAAGGTTTGACCAGAGAAACACTACCAAATACGTATTGCCCAGAATCTGCAGTTTTTAGAAATACCCCAGATGTGGCCCTAGTGTGCAAGTAGACTAAAACACAGGCCTCAGAAACAACGAAGCACCTAATGCATTTTGGGGTGTCTTTTTTATTAGAATATATTTTAGGCACCATGCCGGGTTTCAAGAGGTCTTGGGGTGCCAAAACAGTACAAATCCCCCAAAATTGACCACATTTTGGAAACTATACCCCTCAAGGAATTAATTTATGGGTGTTGTGACCACTTAGACACCACAGTTGTTCCACAGAACTTATTTGAATTGGGCTGTGAATTAAAAAAAAAAATGAAATATTTTCCAATAATGTAGTATAGATTTTGCTCAAAATGTCTTATTTTTACAAGGAATAAAATAACACATTTTGTTGCCCAATTTCTCCTGAGTGCAGAAATACCCCATTTGTGGTGATAAACTGCTGTTTGGGTCCGTGGGAGGGCTCTGAAGGGAAGGAGCGCTATGTGTTCTTTGGAGTCCAGATTTTGCTGGATTGTTTTTCGGTTGCCATGTCGCATCTGCAGAGCCCCAGAGGTTTCAAAGCAATGAAAACCCACCAGAAGTTACCCCATTTTGGAAACTACACCCCTCAGGGAAATTATTAATGCGTGTTGTGACCACTTAGACCCCACAGTTGTTCCACAGAACTTATGTGAATTGGGCTGTGAATTAAAAAAAATGAAATATTTTCCCATAATATGTAGCTTTTGCTCAAAATGTCTTATTTTTACAAAGAATGAAATAGCAGATTTTGTTGCCCACTTTCTTCTGAGTGCAGCAATACCCCATTTGTGGTGATAAACTGCCATTTGGGCCCGTGGGAGGTCTCAGAAGGAGCGCTATGTGTTTTTTCGAGTCCAGATTTTGCCTGATTGGTTTTCGGGTGCCATGTCGCATTTGCAGTGCCCCAGAGGTGCCAGTACAGTTGAAACCACCAAGAAGTGACCCCATTTTAAAAACTACACCCCTTAAGACATTCATCTAGAGGTGTAGTGAGCATTTTGACCCCACAGGTACTGTTTAAAAGATAATGCGCATCAGATGGTGTAGAGTGAGATTTCCAATTTTATATATATATATATATATATATATATATGTGCCATTTCTGTGTCCGATATATTGTGCCCAGCATGCGCCAGTGGAGATATACACCCCATAAACTGTAATGTGGGTTCTCCCGGGTACGGCAATACCCTACATGGGGCTGTTATTAGCTGTATGGGCACACGACAGGGCTCAGAAGGGAAAGATGAGGGGGATAAGCTGTGAGGAGTGCATCAGGGTAAATTAAAAATCAATGTATGATAAATTTTCAAACACTTTCATACAGAGCCCTCGTATTTCGGGACCCGTGTACATGGGTGCTGGTGTGGCCATATATTGTTGTCAATACAAGGACATCTCTCTTGTACTTGACACACAACAAATTGCTGCTAGATTGTGCCCTGCTCTCACCCCTTCTGAGTGTTTTCCCAAGCAGAGTCTTAGGGAGGCCTCTCAGATTTTCTCTAGCAGTGCCGCATGACTTCTGGAAGCGAGGCACTTGAAGAGTGGGACGCTGGTATAAAAATGATCCAGGTAGAGGTGGTAACCCTGGTCCAGCAGTGGGTGCACCAAATCCCACACAATTTTTGCGTTAATTCCCAGTAAGGGGGGGGCATTCTAGGGGCTGAATACTGCTGTCCTTCCCTTCATATATTCTAAATTTGTACGTATACCCTGATGCACTCTCGCACAGCTTATACATCTTCACACCATACCTTGCCCTCTTAATCGGCAGGTACTGGCGGAAAAGAGGCCTCCCTTTAAAATGTATTAGGGACTCATCAACAGAAATACACTTCTCGGGGGTGTATGCATGGGCAAACCAGCCACTGAAATGGTCTAATACGGGTCTCAGTTTATACAAACGGTCAAAACTGGGGTCATCTCGGGATGGGCACTGCTCATTATCTCATAACGCATCCTGGACATGGCCATGCGGTACATCGGGGTGTGGTATAACATGTCTGTACTCCAGTAGGTCCTAATGGATGGCTTTTTCAGAAGCCCCATGTTCAACAGCAGTCCACCGAATTTGCCCAACTCTGCTGCGTCTACAGGAGTCAACCTGTGGAATTGGGCATAAAATGATGTGGGGTTCTTTGTCATATACTGTTGGTGTAATGTCGGGGTAGGGAGACAGACAGGTGAGCCCTAATCTACCCGCCACTCTATCTCTGCCTACTTGCACGGCCCGTCCTAGGCGACGGCGTACAACTGGGCGACGGTCCCTACGCTCAATAAGTGCACGACGGACAAACAGACAAGGATACACAGAAGCTAAGGGAAATGGGGCAGTTGCCCACGGCAACACCGTGAGCAAGTGTAGTGAACGAGCCGAGTCAAACCAGGAGTATACGAGGTACCAAACGCAGAGCAGGAGAGTAGTCAGTAAAGCCAGGGTCAATTTGAAGCTGAGGTCAATAGTACTAGCAGGAACAGCAGAGCCAGGAAACCAGACAGAATCACAGGCAAAGGAAGAGCAGGAAATGAAGGTATAAATAGACTGAGAGCGGGAGCTAGCTCCGTCTGGCCAGGCTGTGATAGGTTCTCCCACTCCTCAGCCTACCAGCCTGAGTGGTAGCAGATCAAGTCACTCTTTCAGACCTAGGAGCAGATGCAGACTGATTAACCACGGGCATCGACACAGAAGCTGTGTCTAGCAGATCCTTTACAGTTGGGCATATGAATTTGTCTGGGACACCATAAGCTCTATAAATTCATCCGTGAAAAAGAACTTGAAAAAGTCCATCTCACTGAGCCCTGCCGTATTAAATTTTATCCCTGGGCTGCCCGTATACTCAGGGATTTGGGGCTTGTCTGGTGTGGTGGTCTAAATGGGGTCACTTCGCTCGGAGGTTTCAACTGTTGCGGGGTCACTTATCTCAGGGGTTTCAACGGCGATGGAGGTCCTGGGGCGTCTGCTAGGGGGTCCCTCCTCTTCATCACCGGATGAGGAGGTTGATAAATAAAATAGAGTCTCGCCATCTGACGAGTCTGTGTCAGAGGCAAGAAACGCATAGGGCTCTTCGGCAGAAAATGACCTTTGGGACATATTTTATTATATATGTGTCACACGTGTAAATTGTGTGCTTAGACTCGTGTATTGTGTATACAGCAAAATGTGTTCTCTTGCACAGGTAGAGCGTGTGTGCTTGACAAGAACAAAATAAAGGTATACTTTTATTAGTACTTTTATTAGTACTAGTAGAAGCAATAGACTGCTACCTAAAAGAATTTTTTTGTTTTTATAGAACGATTCCATGAGACTAACAAACCCTAGTGCTAGCTGAGAAGCTGCAGATAACTAAGTATCTAAACATTTTATACCGTTAAAATGTTTAGGGTCACTTAGAAATTTCCTTATTTTTGAATGAAAAGCACAGTTTTTTTCAATGAAGATAACATTAAATCAATCATAATTATACTCTATACATTGTTAATCTGCTAAATGACTATTCTAGCTGCAAACGTCTAGTTTTTAATGCAATATCTACATAGGTGTATAGAGGACCATTTCCAGCAAGCATCACTCCAGTGTTCTAATGGTACATTGTATTTGCTAACTGTGTTAGAAGGCTAATGGATGATTAGAAAACACTTGAAAACCCTTGTGCAATTATGTTAGCATGCCATACCCTGTGGACAGCGCTTGATTGGAGCCAATTTCATCCTACAACAGGACAATGACCCAAAGCACACCTCCAAATTATGCAAGAACTATTTAGGGAAGAAGCAGGCAGCTGGTATTCTATCTGTAATGGAGTGGCCAGCGCAGTCACCAGATCTCAACCCCATAGAGCGGTTATGGGAGCAGCTTGACCGTATGGTACGCAAGAAGTGCCCATCAAGCCAATCCAACTTGTGGGAGGGCCTTCTGGAAGCATGGGGTGAAATTTCTCCTGATTACCTCAGCAAATTAACAGTTAGAATGCCAAAGGTCTGCAATGCTGTAATTGCTGCAAATGGAGCATTCTTTGACGAAAGCAAAGTTTGAAGGAGAAAAACTTTTGAACGGTAGTGTATATATATATTTTTTGTTTTTTTTTTGTTTTTATAGAACGAGTGGACTTCCCTGACACTAAACCTAACTACGGCAACTATTCCCTGACACTAAACCTAGCTAGATTATTCTGAGCTTTCCTGATGCTAAACCTAACAACGGTGATGGGTGCCTGACACTAAACCTATCTAGATTATTGCGAGCTTTCCTGACGCTAACAACTGATTTTATGTGAACTTCCCTGATGCTAAACATAACTACAGTGATGGATCCCTAACGCTAAACCTAACTACGGTGACGGATTCCTGACGCTTAGGCTGGGTTCACACGACCTATTTTCAGGCGTAAACGAGGCGTATTATGCCTCGTTTTACGCCTGAAAATAGGGCTACAATACGTCAGCAAACATCTGCCCATTCATTTGAATGGGTTTGCCGACGTATTGTGCAGACGACCTGTAATTTACGCGTCGTCGTTTGACAGCTGTCAAACGACGACGCGTAAATTGAGTGCCTCGGCAAAGAAGTGCAGGGCACTTCTTTGCCACATAATTTGAGCCGTTCTTCATTGAACTCAATGAAGAGCAGCTCAAGATATACGAGAGTCACAGACGCCTCGTATATTACGAGGAGGAGCATTTATGGCTGAAACGACGCAGCTGTTTTCTTCTGAAAACAGACTGTAATTTCAGCCGTAAATGACAGCTAGCGTGTGAACATACCCTAAACCTAACTAACTGTTACTGATTCCTGACGCTAAATTCCCTGACGCTATACCTAACTACGCTTTTTGACTGTTCCCTGACACTAACTAACCCTAATACTAAACTATCTGCTGACTTTCTAAACTGACTTTTTTTTTTTGTTTTTATTATATTTTATAAAGAAAATAAAAAAATAATCCCCATGGACCAAAATTTGGCCCTGAAGACTCAAAAGTGGTCAGTGATAGAGATCACTGACCAAAAACGTGGGTGACAAGGGGAACACAAGGACAGGAAAGGAAAGTAGAAGTCGAAGTGAATAGAAGGTGGGAAAAGTTTTGAAACTACTGCTACATTGTTTTTCTCTAAACTAAACTGCACTGCCTCACACCACAACAGCTCCCAACGGCTCTCAAACTCCAACAGAGAGTGGGTGCAGGAGGATCTGAGGTCAGAGCAGGAAATTACGTATACGATCGCTGCTATTGGTCCGTCGTCACTAACTAACCAATAGCAGCGATCGCGGAGGCGGGACCACTACGATTGGTCACTGCACACTGAGCTGTGATAGCCTGTTGTCGAAAACAGCATGGCGATGCATTTTCCCCATGACGTAATATTCCGGCGCTGAGCGCGAACGATGCACTTAGTGCGACGGAATAGTACGTCGCTGAGCGCGAAGGGGTTAAAGGATAGGGAAGTTTTGTATCCAATAATGATGGACAAAACTATCCCCTATTCTTCAAAAATAGGTTTTGCAGCAACTGTTAAGATTTGTATTAAAGAGTGGAGTCACATTATTATGACCACCAGCTAATATCCAGAGTAACCGCCGTGTGCATCATGGACAGCAGCTGGACGGGCTGGG
Organism: Rhinoderma darwinii; assembly: GCF_050947455.1. Taxonomy (NCBI): domain Eukaryota; kingdom Metazoa; phylum Chordata; class Amphibia; order Anura; family Rhinodermatidae; genus Rhinoderma; species Rhinoderma darwinii. The sequence continues at coordinate 65,476,979 of NC_134690.1, forward strand.
AGTGACTCAATAAGGTACTGGCAGGTTGCCTCAGGTATCTGGAGCCGTGCTGACTGCAGGGCATCCCACATTTGCTAGAGCGTGCGTGGGGGAGGTTCCTTAGAGCGAACATGACGATCGAGGTGCTCCCACAGAGGCTGAATTGGGTTCAAGTCTGGCGAATTAGGGGGCCAGGGAAGTACTTGAAAGTCTTGGTCGTTCTCTTCCAACCACTGTCGGACATTTCTAGCCGTGTGACGTGCCGTATTGTCTTGCTGGAAGATTCCATCTGCCCCAAGGAAGACAAACAGCAACGATGGATTCATACCCAAATCAGTTCAGAGTACCGTCCACATGGATGAGTGGGCCCAGAGAATGCCATGAAAAAATTCCCCAGTCCATAACATTGGAGCCACCAGCTTGTGTTCTTCCAGCAATGGTTGCAGGGTGTTTGTTCTCTGATGTTTCTCGCCTGACACGCCAACGTCCATCCGTTCGATGAAGCTAATCAGCGGTGGTCCAATTCCAATACTGACGTGCAAATTAAAGCCCTTTTTTCTGATGCACCTTTGTTAACATAGAAGCAGTGACCATCCGTCTGCTTCGGAGCCCCACACGCAGTAGGGTTCGCTGAACTGTTGTTTTAGACAGACGTCTGGTAGCCCCTGGTTGATCTTCACAGTGAGCTGCTTCACCGTAGCATGTCGTTTGGCATTCGCGCACCTTTTTAGCCGACGTTCACCTCTCACATCAATGGCACGTTCTGCTCCGCAATTTCCACGTCGGTTATTCCCAATGGTGTCATTTGTCCACCCACGATATACTTTTACCACAGCAGCACACGAACAGTTCATAAACTGCGCTGTTTGAGAAATACTGCCACCCTTCGCCTGAAAGACAATAATCATCCCTTTTGCTGATAAATTGTCCCTTTTTCCCATGGCAACAACGAGTGATATGTGTTCAGACAGCCTATCACACCCCTTATATACCCACCAAGCTAGCCCACGACACATCACTTCCTTCTTGGACTATGAGCTGCCGACTTCGAAAGTAGGAGGTGGTGATAATAATGTGACTCGACTGTTTGTAAAAAAATGGTTCCCACTACTGTAAATTATAATGAATATTAGAGGTACATATTAGTATTAGTTTTGAATCTGTATTAATCTTTTATTTCTTTTTTTTGCTCCTGTTCAGAAAGCGAGCTCCATAAAGATGAGTTTATTGTGGAGAAAATCAAATGGCTTGCAACCCCATCTAACACTGTAAAGGATCTGCCAGGCACAGCTTCGGGGTTAACTCCCAGAACTAATCAGTCAGCACCTGAGAATACATCCCTGAGACTGACTCCTGCTACCACCATTCAGGCTGGCAGGCTTAGGAGTGGGAGAGCCTATCGTCTATTTAAGCCTGCACTTCCTGCCCCTCGGTGCTTGTGATTCTTTCCTTGTGGTTTCCTGGCCCAGCTACAGCTCCTGCTATTTTTGATCCTGCTCCATACAGACCCTGGCTTACCGACTACTCTTCTGCTTTTCGTTTTGTACCTCGCACACTCCTGGCTTGACTCGGCTCGTTCACCACTCTGGTTGCTCACGGTGTTGCCGTGGGCAACGGCCCCTTTTCCTTGCTTGTGTTCCTTTGTATGTTTGTCGTGTTTGTCGTGCACTTACTGAGCGCAGGGACCGCCGCCCAGTTGTACCCCGTCGCCTAGGGCGGGTCGTTGCAAGTAGGCAGGGACAGAGTGGCGCGTAGATTAGGGCTCACTTGTCCGTCTCCCTACCCCCTGCCATTACAAACACATTTGGGGTGAATTGGAATACCAATCGAAAGCCAGACCTTCTCCTCCTACATCAGTGTCTGACCTCTTAAATGCTCTTCTGGATGAATGGGCAAAAATTTCCATAGACACACTCCAAAGTCTTGTATTAATCCATTCTAGAAGAGTGAAGGCTGTATATAGATGTAGGTGTGATGGTCAGGTGTCCACATACTTTTGGCCATATACTGTAGTGTATATCTTCAATGTTAACATGATTTCCTGCTTTTTAATGAGTACATTTAAACTCATTGATTTACATAATATGTATAAAGGCTACTGTGTGATGTTTGCTTGATACTGAGACTATCATTACACACAATCTTGAGTTTGGCTATTAGAGGATTGGAGGCACTGGATGGCAAGTTCTGTATTTATGCCTGGCACAATGACTTTATTTATTTGCTTTCTCCCCTCATGGCTATAGAAGCCAAATATCCCTAAGTAAAGCTCATAACCACAAGATGCACCCGTATTTCACGTGACATGAAGTAACACAACACGTTCTTCTACTTCTGGATGCCCTGCCTACATTCTGCTGTGATATCTATTTCGAGCCATGTAGGGTGAATCCAAGACACAAAGAACAAAACATGAACAGAAAGGGATTGTTTTTCACCCAAAGATACTAAATAAAGGAACAGTTCATTTTTTCTAAAGCTGGTTGAAGCACGTCCTAATACAAATAAACCTAAGTGCTTTTTTGGCCTCCTGTGAATATCATGTCATATAAAGTACTTGTCGTTTGTTTGGCTTCATAATGAGTCTTCAGTGTGGGACTACAAAAAAGTATTAACGAAACGTATTTACCTTCTAGAAATTGTTCATCTGCCGTCCTTAGTCATGTAAATGAATACTGAATTTTTAAGAATATCATCACACATGTTTACCATAGGCACGCGGAGCACACAGTGTGACTGCTATGGGGCCCAAGGACATTAGGGCCCGGGGTTACTTGATATTGGTAGTAGAATAGATATACTCCGTACAGGATATCTCTGCTGGATTTAATTGTATACTGGCTCGAAAGGGAAGCCTGTCATGGCTGCCTGTTACATCACAATATAGCTTACTGTCTTGACATTGAAGTTTTCCGGTTTTATGTAGATAAGGGATAAGAAATGAATAATAAAAAGATCTACAACTTTCTAATAATTTTTCACCATTTTAAACCCCCATAGACTTGTTTATATTGCGTTTGATCATTCCGTCGGAGGTATACGTCAGGAGGATTTCCTGACGTACACCTTTGATGGAAGACTGTAACGTATGCCACTGTTTATGCATACAGAGAAATATGTTGCCCATAGAACCCCACAGTAAAAAAAATATTTTTTTATTAACTGTATTCCTATGTATATCACAGTGTAGTGTACTATGCTATTCTATACAGCAAAAAAACTAGGTATGCTGACACATATTGGTATGGCGTATGCCAGGACACTCTTTTGGCATAGGCTGGGTACAAATGTGAACAAAGTGTTATTTGCACCTAGTAAAAAAAAAAAAGCCTGAAAAGCTATAAGATACATAATTTAAACGGTCATAGTTATAGTGAGATGTCATAGTGACAGCCGCTGGGATCGCCACTGATTCCCAGAATGAGAGTTGACTGTTCCTATTCCAAGTGGAGAGGTGGTCTATATTACAGGACCAGTGTGAGTCCTAAATGCAGTATCCTCACTGATCTCACCACCAGCACCCAGCTGTAATCTTTATAGGAACGCTGTTAAATTTCCCTGCAGCGCCACCACGGTGGAAATGAATCATTACACAGTTCTGTTTAAATCAATTGGCTGTCCGTGTACTGCATTGGGGTGTCAGGTCCCCCAAAGTGAAAGATACTCTTTGTAGCTGTTTCCTACCCTGGGTAATAGATGAGGGTCCTGAACGTGCCCCCTATTAACCCAGAATTCTCTAGTAGGTTATATAGAATAGGTTTTCTAAAACAGAAAACCCCTTTTAAGTGAAATGCAGAATATTAACTATTGTTAAGAATTATTATTATTGAGACTTTTCCCACCTTTGAGTCATAATTATCTTTGCTGTTAGTAGGAGGTTAATTCACATATTAAAATGATATATATTTGAAAACTTCTATCCTCTGCAGTTTCATTTTATTACTGCCTGTCCCAGGTAGATTCCTAAGCAGCTATCATTTCATTTAGAAGGCTGGTGGGTGGGTGATTCACCAAAACTGTTCACATAAATCAATCTCCCCTCTTTTTTTTTTTCTTTGAGCTGACAAGTTGCATTCTACGAGTTCTCCTGACGTATCTGCTGCGATATGAGAAACCAGGTCTTCTGCTGACATTGGTATTTTTTATTGTGATTAAACTCTGATTGATCAGTGCAGACCACAACTACGGGAATATCTTAAATGAAACGGAAATAAAAAGAGATTTGTTGGATTGAAAGAGAAAATATTAGGGAGAAACTATAGGACTTGTTTCCAAGATTCCCTTTTAGCAAAATATTCATAATCAAGGTTACAAAGGATATCCATCCCCATAATAATTTTATATGCAAATCTTACATGTTATATTGCAGTTGGTATCAGGCGTATTGGTCATACACTGCTACTAAAATGGACCAAGAGTTACCATGAAGATCAACAATCCCTTTAAAACCTACATTTATCATTATGTTCCATATAGATGGTACCTCCTGTATATTCCTACTTGTGCAGTAAATTTCATGACAAATCTAGTAAATCACAATTTAAAATGCATAAAGAGAAATGAATGCAAGTTGGAAGGGGCGGGACAAGCTCTCCTGGTGCCCAAGGCAGCCTAGTCCGCTTTACTCTAATCCCACCCATGCTTGTAGGCATGGGTGTGCGATCTGTGCGTTTACACACCTAGGTCATCAGTATATCATCGGGGCAGGTCCGACACACGGACCCCGCACCGTTAAGCCACTTTGGCTGCCTCCGGGCACGGGATTTTATGGCCCATTATGTGATATATGGAGCCGAAAGCAGTTGGCTCTGTACATAGCATAGCAAGCGTGCTGCAGAACTGCAGCTTGGCCGCTATTCAGTGGCTGGAGTCAACTGCTTTCAGCATGTACGTTCGGTGCTCGGATGCAGCCATAGCGGCTTAACAGTGCGGGGTCCGGGTGTCGGACCCCCACAGATCATGTACTGATGACCTATCCGGTGGATAGTTCATCAGTTGTTCATTAGTGGACAACCCTTTTAATCTCATGCTTTCCTTTAGGGTATGTTCACACGGCCTATTTTCTGCCGTTTTTAGGGCCATAAATGGCCGAAAAATCGGAAGCAGAACGCCTCCAAACATCTGCCCATTGATTGCAATGGGAAAAACGGCGTTCTGTTCCGACTGGCCGTTTTTTGGCGCGGCCATTTTGAAAAGCGGTCGCGTAAAAAAACAGCCGCGAAAAAGAAGTGCAGGTCACTTCTTGGACATTTTTGGAACCGTTTTTCATGGACGCTATTGAAAAAAGCTCCAAAAACGGCCGTAAAAAATGCCGCGAAAAACGCGAGTTGCTCCGTATTTTCAGACGTTTTTGAGTTTTTACGTTTTCGGTTTTTTTAAAATTCTGTTTTTATTCATTTATCAAAGGTGAATGACAGAGAAATAACACATTTCACAACTCTGTAAAACATAGATATGGCATGTGAGCACCAATGCATATTATACAGTCATAGAAAACACAAAAGAAAGAAAGGGAACCGGATAGGTGAAGGAAAGAGGGGAGTTAAAGAAGGGTATTAAGGGGGAACTTATCCCCAGGGTCCGCCCCATAATCAGACGTCTCAGAAGAGGAACCTGAAAATACAATAACGCACTATTAGGACATTAGATCAAGATACTCCGAAGAATTCTCAAAGCCTACCCACGTAGACCACACACGCATAAACTTATCATGAGTGTCCCGTAGGGAAGCCGTAAGCTCCTCCATCTGTTTCACTTCCTGGATCTTCTGAAACCAAAGGGGCCTCTACCTGTTTCCACATAGCCGGGATGCAAGGACGTGTCGTGTTGATCAGATGCCGTATTATTGACTTCTTGTATGTGGAGATCGGGATGTCACACAGATGAAGCAGGAAGAAGCCCGGGGATCTGGGCAACGTATAGTCCGTAAACCGAGATGTTACAGTCCAAACCGTCTCCCAGAACGTTTTTAAGCGCTGACACCCCCAAAACGTGTGTAGGAGATCCCCGACCCCCACCCCGCGTCTCCAACACATAGGAGACACCTCCGGATAAAATTTATTAAGCCTGGAAGGGACCCTGTACCACCTCGTCAGAAGCTTGTATCCCGCCTCCTGAATTCTACTTGATATAGAGGACTGATGAGTCATGGTATACAGTCCAGTACGCTCATTCGCGGTAAAACTTATGTCAAGATCCGTCTCCCACTTAGCCAAGTATGAGGGGTGTGCATCTGCCGTTGGGGAATTTATGAGACTATAGTTTACCGAAAGGGCGTGACTGACCGTGCCCGACATTGTGCGTTGCATTTCGAATGTTGTAAGATCACGCGAGAAATCGTCCGCAGGAGCAAGAGATAACAGAAAGTGACGGAGCTGGGAGGCCTGCCAAAGCGGAAGGTGTCCCGGATCCGCCCCGTCCGCTAATTGAGATGTCGTCCTCCAACTGCCATCAGTGATATAATGGTGAGCCTGTGTCGCCCCTACTAAACGTTTGCGGCAGAATGGCTCGGGTTCACAACCCGGCTGAAAATAGGGATTGCCTAATACTGGGTATAGCGGTGACAGGAAGATTCGTAAATGTTTGAACGCCTGCGCCGCAGTGCGCAGGGTGGGACCTATAAGAGAGTGCGATCGTGCCGATGCTGGTATCTAATCCAGTAGCCACGGGGCCGCCGAGAGGGGAAGGGATATGAAGGATTGTTCCAACTTAACCCATGGTTTGGACCCGGCATGTCTACACCAATCTATAATACGCGTCAAATGTGCCGCCAGATAGTAGCGGTGAATATCAGGCAAGCCCAAACCACCGTCAAATCTAGTGCGGGTCAGAATCATTTGTGCAATGCATGCGGGTTTGTCCGACCAGATAAACTTAAGCATTAGAGAAGAGAGTGAGGGAAAGAAAAGCCGTGGTATGTAGATTGGGAGTGCCTGAAAGATGTACAACAGCCGAGGCAACACATTCATCTTGAATATGGCGCAACGACCGAACCAAGTGAAGGTCCCTTTCAACCATCTTTCAAGATCTCCCTGAAGTGTTCGTAATATGTGTGGACAATTACAGGAATAAAGGTGTGAGGGCCGACTTGTGAGCCGAATACCTAGATATTTAAAGGGAATGTGTCGCAAATTAAACCTTTTTTTTTAAGTGTCGTTACTTATTTATATTATATTTTTTAAGTTTTTTGCAGTATTTATTTTTTTTTTCCGTATGGTGGAAAGTATTAAAAATTAAATAATAATTTGACATGTTTTCCAATGTTGGCCACCAGGGGGAGCACTTCCCAGAATTACAGCAAGGTGAATAAGGCAAAGCAACCTGACTCACAGCTGCTGTAAATGTGGGAGGGAACCTCACCCCCCCTCTCACAAGCCAGGTAAAGGTGTCTTCAAATTGCTAAGCAGTGTCCGGCAGCCATATTGGGTGTGATTCTGCAGCTGGAAGAAGTTCTAGGACACACCAAAAGGCTAAGTGTATGTTCACACGCTTACTAAACAAAGGGAAAACCGATCCTTATTTTCAGCCATTTTTTAATCAAACTCGCGTTTTTTAACGGCCGTTTTTGGAGCTGTTTTCTATAAAGTCAATGAAAAACGGCTCCAAAAACGTCCCAAGAAGTGATGTGCACTTCATTTTGGTCGGGCGTCTTTTTACGTGCCGTTTTTGGAAAACTACCACATAAAAAACGCCCTGTCGGAACAGAACGCCGTATTTCCCATTGAAACCAATGGGCAGATGCTTGTAGGCGTTCTGCTTCCGATTTTTCAGCTGAAAACATTGTGTGTGAACATACCCCTAGGGTATGTGCACACGCTAACTGCATTTACGTCTGAAATGACGGAGCTGTTTTCAGGAGAAAACAGCTCCGTCATTTCAGACGTAATTGCTCGTACTCGCGTTTTGCGAGGCGTCAATTACGGCCGGAATTTGGAGCTGTTCTTCATTGAATTCAATGAAAAACGGCTCAAATTACGTCCCAAGAAGTGTCCTGTATATAAGTGTCCTGCACTTCTTTGCCGAGGCTGTTATTTTACGCGCCGTCTTTTGACATTGACGCGTAAAATTACAGGTCGTCGGCACAGTACGTCGGCAAACCCATTCAAATGAATGTGCATATGTTTGCAGACGTATTGGAGCCGTCTTTTCAGGCGTAAATCGAGGCGTAAAACACCTCGTTTACGCCTGAAAATAGGTCGTGTGAACCCAGCCTTAGAATGATGAAAGTGAAGTTAATGACTTTTCAGTTGACCGGTTCACACGCCGTGTATTTGACATGTTTTTTTTTGCACATTTTACGTGCAAAAAAAACACATAAAAAACGCTTGATTACACTTGATTTTGCGTGTTTGGGGGATGTGTGTGTGTGTGTGTGTTCTCGCCGCTGATTCTTCAAAACAGCTGATAAGCGGCTATGAAGTATCAGCGGCGCCCGTGCACACTCCGCTCTGCCACACACACACACACACACACACACACACACACACGGGAAAAGTCTTAAAGGGGTCGTCCAGGAAAACATGGCGCTGCACCTGTCCTCAGGTCGTCTGTGGTATTACAGCTCTGTCCTATTCACTTCAATGGAGGTGAACTGCAATACCAGACAAAACCTGAGGACAGGTGCGGCGCTGTGTCTCCAATCCGGACTCCCCTTCTGTCCTGAGATGACCCGACGGGGGAGGCGGGTGTCAGAGCCACCCACCGCCATCACCGCAGACAGAACCACACAACTATGGCATGAGGGCAGGGCTTGTCCTGAGTGCACTGTCTCTTGTTATGGACAGAGTTATAGTCACATGAACCCTGTCTGATGAACCGGTAACCTAGGTCCGATCACATGACAGAGGGGGTCACCAAAAACCCTGTGCACCCTCAGCCCGTCCATCCAGCCCTTTCCTGGTTATATCTGCGTCTGGGAAAGCTGGGTGACCACCATTACCCCTCATACTGGAGTGTTTAGGGATGTGACTAATGAACCTCTTCACACTCCAGTAGGAGGGGTAATGGTGGTCACCCAGCTTTCCCAGACCCCTGAACGGTAAATTTCTCTAGTTGTCCTGAGACTGTTTGGGGATGTGACTAATGAACCTCTCAGTCTCAGCACAACTAGAGAGATTTATCATTCAGGGGTCTGGGAAAGCTGGGTGACCAGCATTACCCCTCCTAGTGGAGTGTGTTTGGGGATGTGACTAATGAACCTCTCACACTCCAGTAGGAGGGGTAATGGTGGTCACCCAGCTTTCCCAGACCCCTGAACGATAACTCTCTCTAGTTGTGCTGAGACTGTTTGGGAATGTGACTAATGAACCTCTCAATCTCAGCACAACTAGAGAGATTTATCGTTCAGGGGTCTGGGAAAGCTGGGTGACCACCATTACTCCTACTGGAGTGTGTTTGGGGATGTGACTAATGAATCTCACACTCAAGTAGGAGGGGTAATGGTGGTCACCCAGCTTTCCCAGACCCCTGAACGATAAATCTCTCTAATTGTGCTGAGACTGAGAGGTTCATTAGTCACATCCCCAAACAGTCTCAGCACAACTAGAGAGATTTACCGTTCAGGGCTTTCCCAGTACAGTTTCATCGTGTGTCCTTCACACAAGGGAGGGAGGGAGTGGAGGGGGGGGCCGTTTCGGGGGGGGGGGGCATCGGGTGGGGGGGCCCGTCGGGGGTCACGAGAGCGGGGGTCTGTGAGGTAGAGAGTGGGACATGCAGAGACACACATCTTACCTGCAGTGCAGCTGGTCTTCAAGATGGCACCTGCTCTCTCCCTGCAAACAGCTGCTCTGCTCTGTGTGACTCTGACCTGCGTCTGCGCAGGACAGAGCCATAGTGCAAAGTCAATGGGACGGCTCCCGTTCATTGACTCCTATGCACTGTAGCTGCCGTATTCCATCTCTGTATGTGTCGTTAATCGACACATACAGAGATTAAAAACAAAATGACAGCCCCCATAGTGAAGTAAAAGTTAGAAAAAAGTAAAAAACAAACACACACATAAATAAAAGATTTTATAATAAAACACTAAATGCAAATTGATATCAAAATTATTTTTTTCGTGACACCTTTCCTTTAATGGAACTAGTCGCCCACTTAAAGGGCAAGGAATCCGCCAAGGCTGCCACCTTCTCGGGTGAGAGGGAGACATTAAGAGCTTCCGATTTTTGGAAATTAATTTTGAAGTTAGACAGCACTGCAAATGACCGGAATTCGGCCATCAGGTTCGGCACCGAGATACGGGGCTGTGAGAGGAAAAATAACAAGTCATCCGCATATGCTGCGACTTTGTGGGTTGTGGCCCCCACCTGGACACCCGTAACATCTGGGTTGGCTCGGACATGACATAAGAAGGGTTCCAAACATAGCGTAAAAAATCAAAGGAGATAGTGGACAGCCCTGGCGGGTTCCGTTAGAAATGGGAAAGGAGGAGGAATGATGACCGTTGACCTTCACCGATGCCGAGGGGGAGGAGTACAAACTCAAAATCCAACTGAGCATACCCCGGCCCAGACCTATATAAGATAAAGTCTCCTGGAGGAACGACCAGTCAATCCGGTCAAACGCTTTCTCGGCATCGGTGGAGAGCAAAAACGCTGGGACCGAGGAGGCGGTAATGTGCTCAATGATGTTAACTGCTCGAATGGTATTATCTCTAGACTCCCTCGTAGGAAGAAAGCCCGTCTGATCTCCATGAATTATTGTCGATATAAATGGTGTGATTCGGGTAGCCAAAATCCTTGAGAAAAGTTTTAAGTCCAATTTTAGAAGGGAGATGGGCCGGTAACTACTACATTGGGAGGGATCTTTATCCTCCTTGGGGATTACTGTGATGTGAGCCCTCAATGTGTCTGCAGGCAGCGATCTACCTTCTGTAATGGAATTAAAGGCCGCCAAAAAAGGACTGGTGAGGAGAGGAGTACGTTTTTTGTAGTAGGCCAGAGAAAGACCATCGGGCCCTGGGGCCTTACCAGAAGGGGAGGTCTTGAGAGCTGCAAGAAACTCATCTGCCGTAATCGGGGTGTCTAGGCTGGACACCTCCTCTTGCGGAATCTTACGTAATCCCGAGGATTGAAGATAAGATCTGATGGCGTCCCGTCTAGAATTGGGAAGAGGAATGCCTTCAGTGTCTTTTAGGTTGTATAGCTTTAAATAATAGGAACGAAAGCTTTCCGGTGTAGTAATGCAAGGGACATACGTGCGCGTCCGCTGTGCCCGCAAAGCCCGTGCTAACGTGCGACTCGGCTTATTGCCAAATTCAAAATAGTGTCTACGGCATTTAATGAGAGAGGCCTTGGCTGCCGAGAGTGTCAAAGTACGCACTTTATCCCGTAACCTTATTAGTTCCGCACCCGAGCTCGGATCTAGTAGCCTTTTATGAGTGAGTTCCAGGGCGTGTATTTTCCCCACGAGGTCTGTGAATACCGCTGCACGTTCCTTTTTGAGTCTGGAGCCAATCCGTATGAGAACTCCTCTCATAACGCATTTATGGGCTTCCCATACTGAAAGAGGGTTAGAATCGGCCGTAACATTAGCGTCGAAGTAAAATCGGAGTTCAGACATCACTTCCTCCAACGTTTTTGAGTTTGCGTGTGAACATACCCTTATTCTTTTTCTGTCTCATGTTGCAATTAGAACGGAAAAATAAATATCGAATTATTCTATACATGTCCCAGGAGATCAACCATTTTCACCTTCTCCCTCACTGTCCTGTGCTGTAAGATAACTAGCTGCAGCAGGATCCTCAGCCTACTGCTCTGTCTGCAATAGGAGACAAATAACTAAGCCGCCCATCGTCCTCCAGCAAAAAATAAAATAAATCGGTATCAGTATTAATCAATAAATTAACCCCTGCGCTCTGAATAATTTCTACAAGACTGTTTACTTTGGGCGCATGCAGCTAACCCTGTAAACTGACAAAATGTATCCCTTGTTTACATATATTCTACATTTCTAGCAGGGGCGTAACTAGGAAAGACTGGGCCCCATAGCAAACTCTTGACCGGGGCCCACCCCGGGGTGCCATAAGCAGCCCCAAGCAGCCCCCCTTATAAATAGTGCCCCCTGTAGAATGTTCCATACAGCTCCCCTGTAGACAGTGCTATATAGCCCCGCCTATATACCATGTAACACCCCATTTGTAGATAGCGCTCCCACAGTCCCCCTGTAGATATCGCCATAAAGTCCCCACTGTATATAGCGCTCTGCAGCTTCCACTGTATATAGTGCCACACAGCCCCACTCCCTTATATACAGTGCTCACAGCCCCCCTTAGTAGAAAGTGCAGCACACAGACCCCTGTAGATTGTGCCACACTCAGCCCCCTGTAGATAGAGCCACAGCCCTCCCCCTTGTAAATAGTGTCATACAGTTCCCCATGTGTATAGTGCCACACAGCCCCCCTTTGTGTATAGTGCCACACAGCCCCCCCCCCCTTGTGTATGGTGCCACGCAGCCCCCCCCCTTGTGTATAGTGCCACAAAGCAATGGCACATCCGAGAAAGTTGAATCAGCCAGGGAGATGTCACTCAAACATAGAAAGGTGGGTTTGGAGGCCGGGCTATGTGTGACTCTTCAGGATAGCGGCACCGCCCTATGACCCTCTAATGAGTAATTAGCATATAGTGTGTGCCGTTTTAAAAGTGGATTTTAAGGCTTTTGCTGCATCTGAAAAAAAAATGCAAGGGAATGTTTGGAAATATTGTCAGGTCATGTATTACCATATAGTGGCGGTTCTTATTATAAATATATCCTATATAAAATACAGATACAGAACCAAGCTCTACAGTACAGTACCACAAACGCGCTCAGTACATAAATACAGCACCAGAACAAAGCTCAGTACATACATATAGTACCACAACCAAGATCAGTACATAAATACAGCAATAGAACCAAGCTAAGTACATATATACAGCACCAGAACAAAGCTCTGACATATATACAGTACCAGAACCAAGCTCAGTACATAAATAAAGCGCTAGAACCAAGCTCAGTACATAAATACAGCACCAGAACAAAGCTCAGTACATACATACAGTACCACAACAAAGATCAGTACATAAATACAGCAATAGAACCAAGCTAAGTACATATATACAGCACCAGAACAAAGCTCTGACATATATACATTACCAGAACCAAGCTCAGTACATAAATAAAGCGCTAGAACCAAGCTCAGTACATAAATACAGCACCAGAACAAAGCTCAGTACATACATACAGTACCACAACCAAGATCAGTACATAAATACAGCAATAGAACCAAGCTAAGTACATATATACAGCACCAGAACAAAGCTCTGACATATATACAGTACCAGAACCAAGCTCAGTACATAAATAAAGCGCTAGAACCAAGCTCAGTACATAAATACAGCACTAGAACCAAGCTCTGACATATATACAGCACCAGAACAAAGCTCGGTACATATATACAGCACTAGAACCAAGCCCATATATACACTACCGTTCAAAAGTTTGGGGTCACCCAGACAATTTTGTGTTTTCCATGAAAACTCACACTTATATTTATCAAATGAGTTGCAAAATGACTAGAAAATATAGTCAGGACATTGACAAGGTTAGAAATAATGATTTTTATTTGAAATAACAATTTTCTCCTTCAAACTTTGCTTTCGTCAAAGAATGCTCCATTTGCAGCAATTACAGCATTGTAGACCTTTGGCATTCTAGCTGTTAATTTTCTGAGGTAATCGGGAGAAATTTCACCCCATGCTTCCAGAAGCCCCTCCCACAAGTTGGATTGGCTTGATGGGCACTTCTTGCGTACCATACGGTCAAGCTGCTCTCACAACAGCTCTATGGGGTTGAGATCTGGTGACTGCGCTGGCCACTCCATTACAGATAGAATATCAGCTGCCTGCTTCTTCCCTAAATAGTTCTTGCATAATTTGGAGGTGTGCTTTGGGTCATTGTCCTGTTGTAGGATGAAATTGGCTCCAATCAAGCGCTGTCCACAGGGTATGGGATGGCGTTGCAAAATGGAGTGATAGTCTTCCTTGTTCAAAATCCCTTTTACCTTGTACAAATCTCCCACTTTACCAGCACCAAAGCAACCCAAGACCATCACATTACCTCCACCATGCTTGACAGATGGCGTCAGGCACTCTTCCAGCATCTTTTCAGTTGTTCTGCGTCTCACAAATGTTCTTCTGTGTGATCCAAACACCTCAAACTTCAAATTCGTCTGTCCATGACACTTTTTTCCAATCTTCCTCTGTCCAATGTCTGTGTGCTTTTGCCCATATTAATCTTTTCCTTTTATTAGCCAGTCTCAGATATGGCTTTTTCTTTGCCACTCTGCCCTGAAGGCCAGCATCCCGGAGTCGCCTCTTCACTGTAGACGTTGACACTGGCGTTTTGCGGGTATTATTTAATGATGCTGCCAGTTGAGGACCTCTGAGGCATCTATTTCTCAAACTAGAGACTCTAATGTACATTTCTTTTTGCTCAGTTGTGCAGCGGGGCCTCCCACTTCTCTTTCTACTCTGGATAGAGCCTGTTTAAGCTGTCCTTTTGAAGGGAGTAGTACACACCGTTGTAGGAAATCTTCAGTTTCTTGGCAATTTCTCGCATGGAATAGCCTTCATTTCTAAGAACAAGAATAGACTGTCGAGTTTCACATGAAAGCTCTCTTTTTCTAGCCATTTGGAGAGTTTAATCGAACCCACAAATGTAATGCTCCAGATTCTCAACTAGCTCAAAGGAAGGTCAGTTTTATAGCTCCTCTAAACAGCAAAACTGTTTACAGCGGTGCTAACATAATTGCACAAGGGTTTTCAAGTGTTTTGTAATCATCCATTAGGCTTCTAACACAGTTAGCAAACACAATGTACCATTAGAACAGTGGAGTGATGGTTGCTGGAAATGGGCCTCTATACACCTGTGTAGATATTGCATTAAAAACCAGACGTTTGCAGCTAGAATAGTCATTTAGCACATTAACGATGTATATAGTGTATTTCTGATTAATTTAATGTTATCTTCATTGAAAAAAACTGTGCTTTTCTTTCAAAAATAAGGAAATTTCTAAGTGACCCTAAACTTTTGAACGGTAGTGTATATACAGCACCAGAATCAACCTTAGTACATAAATACAGCACCAGAACAAACCTCAGTACATAAATACAGCACTACAACCAAGCTCAGTACATATATACAGCACCAGAACCAAACTCATTACATATATACACAGCACCAAAACCAAACTCATACGTATATATAGCACCAGAACAAAGCTCAGTACTTACATACAGCATCAGAACAAAGATCAGTACATATATACAACACCAGAACAAATACAGCTCAATTAATGCAACCCCTGCCGTATAGGTTTGTACGGCGTAAAACTGCAGCTCCCAGCATGGCCCGAACAATGGTAAGGATATGCTGGGAGATGCTGTTTCACAAAAAAATATCATACCACCATCATCTCGCTGCAGATCATACAGCGACTACAGTGCTGATTAGAGGCAGAATAAACATTTACATTAAGTGACTCACCGGTGATGTCTCAGATTCTAGTTCTTTTCTTCTCCCTCCGGTCCAGACATCTATGATGGATTTCTACCGGCCATGGACAATTTCTGCAGTTTTCCGCTCAGATGTCTTCAGCTTCTCACTTTTAAAACATTTCTGCACCTATAAACAAAGTTAAAATTGTCAACACCTCTAAATATAATAAAGCACCATACACTGCACCTCTAACTATAATAGCGCCATACACTGTGACCCGCATAGAGCCTCTGTAGATAGTGTCCTACATAGAAGCCCCTAAAGAAGGTGCTCACATATGGACTCCAGAGCTGCAAGGCAATAGTGCTAACCACTGAGACACCGTGCTGCCCTACATATAGCTTCCCCTATAGATAGTGCTCCACGTATAGCCCACCTCTGTATATAGTGTCCCACATATAGCCCACCCTGTAGACTGTGCACTACATATATCCACCCTGTTGACGTCATTGCGCCGCTAGCGTTCAGCCCCAGCAGACCTGCTCAGAAGAGAAGGCCAAAGGACGGCTCGGGAACGGGATCAGGGGAGTATGTAAATTATCTACAGGGGGCTATATGTGAGGCACTATATGTGGATATGTGGGGCACTATTTACATGGGGCTATATGTGGGGTACTATCTGCAGGGGGCTATATGTGGGGCACTATCTACAGGGGGCACTATGTATAGGAGCTCTAAGCGGGGCACTATGTATGTGTGGCACTGTCTACAGGGGGCCCTATGTGGGGCACTGTACAGGGGTCTCAATGAGGGGGCACCTTCTTCAGGGAAAACTGTATATGGTGCTATTATAATGAGGGACACAGTGTATGGTGCTATTATAATCAGAGACACAGTGTATGGCACTGTTATAATTAGAGGTGCAGTATATGGCGCTATTATATATAGGGGTATAGTGTGTGATACCATGAGAATTTTATCTTCGTTTATAGGTGCGGAAATGTTTGAAAAGTGAGAAGCTGAAGACATCTGTGCGGCAAACTGCAGTTTGATCATAGCGGAAGTCATTATAGAGGTCTGGACAAGATGGGGAAGAAAAAGAAAAAGAACAACTAGAATCTGAGAAGACATCACCTATGAGTCACTCAATGTAAATGTTTATTTTGCCTCTAATCAGTACTGTAGTCACTGTATGATTTGCAGCGAGATTATAGGTGGTATGATTGTTTTTTTTGTGAAACAGCAACTCAAAGCATATATTTACCAATGTTCGGGCCATGCTGGCAGCTGTAGTTTTACGCCGTACAAACCTATACGGCAGGGGGTGCACTAAATTTGCAAATGATCTCTGTACTGAGCTGTATTTGTGCTGGTGCTGTATTCTTGTACTGAGCTTTGTTCTGGTGCTATATTTATATACTGAGCTTGGTTCTAGTTCTGCATTTATGTACTGAGCTTGGTTCTGGTGTTGTATTTATATACTGAGCTTTGTTCTAGTGCTGTATATATGTACTGAGCTTGGTTGTAGTTCTGTATTTATGTACTGAGCTTGGTTCTAGTGTTGTATATATGTACTGAGCTTGGTTCTGTTACTGTATTTATTTTCTGAGCTTGGTTCTGGTGCTGTACTTGTGTACTGAGCTTGGTTCTTGTACTGTATATATATATGAGCTTGGTTCTGGAGCAATAATTGTATAGGATATATTTATAATAACAAAATTGCAGGGCAGATGGAGTTGTTTTCAATTAATTTGATAATTAATGGGAACCTGTCAGGTAGTTTTAACCCCTTGAACCGCCACCATGTGGTAATACATGACCTGACGATATTTCCATACATTCTCTTGTATGTTTTTCTCATACGAAGCAAAATCTATAAAATCAATAGTGTCACACAGCACTACCCCCAAAAAACAAATAAAATAAAACATGGCCTACAGCGTATAATAATCATTTGCATTTGCGTTCTCAGGACACCAATACAAGTAAATGTGGCTGCCGCTAACATCAGGTCCCCATCCGTTGCTAGCGATGCCACCAGGCATGTGAGGCCCATGCGGTCATATGCGGCCACACTTTGCCTAAAACCGGCTCTCTGTCAACCATGCCGAATCCCAGTAGCGAATCATCATTAGGGCAGTTCAGGCGGCCGCCCAGGGCCCAAGGCTCCCAGGGGGCCTATCCCGTGGATAGGTCATCAGTTGTCCGTGCCCGGACAAACCGTTTAAGGCCTCATTCACATCAGTGTTAAGTTCCGTTCATGTGTTCCGTTAGACCTTTCTGTCGAAGAAACCCATGAACGGAAAGCCAAGTGGAAACCCTAGCTTCCTTTTGCATCATCCTTATATGGACAGTGACCTCAGGGGTTTTCTCTAGAAGCGGAATCCCCGGCCAGATCATCGGCAATGGGGATTCCGCTCAAGGAGTAGTAACAGACGTCACTGTCCATATATGGACAGTGACGTCAAGGGCTTCCCGAGCACAGCAAAAGTAGCGATGTGTTTGGGAGTCCTCGGCGAGCGGAGAAGGATATGTCATAAATGTCTCTGATGGGAAAATCAAGGAGGCGATACATATAATGTGTGTATGATATGTGTATGATACACACATATACTGTATGTACCTCTTCATTGCTTAGAATCAAACCCCAGATTTAAGTCACTTTGACCACAAAATAAAATAAATAAATCAGACTCTGGAGATAATATTCTATGACAGTGTGTTGACTATGTATAAATGTACCTCCTCTGCTCCTGCCTGCTATACTCCCTCCGGGCGCCAGTTTACTGTGTCCTGACGCTGCCCAGCGTACACTATGTCATGATGCGGACAGCGTCAGGAAGACACAGTACGCGTACCAGGACTTGAAGGAGACAGTCATGTAGATAGTTTCTACCATTGAATCAGAATAGAAGCGCCGCACTGCCGTATCAGTGATAATAACGGCAATCCGGTGGTGTGGTGCTCCTCTGTGCTGTTTCTTTGGTACAGACTCTCTACCTGACTGCTTTTCAGCTACCCTCCCCCTTGCTTTCACGGATGGGCAGCTGAACAGCAATGCTAAAGAAGGGGGCCCCTTTAGGGATGGGGACCCTGGGCAATTGCCCAGTTTCCCTCTCCCTGACGCCGGCTCTGGTTTAACATGTGGTGTAATTCCAGCAAAGGGGGCACCCTGGCCAATGTGCCAACCCTTGTACAACAAATAATCCAGCATGTTGTAAATTAAGACTTCGTTCACATCTGCATCGGGGTTCCATTCGTGGGTTCTGGCAGACCTTTCCGTCAGGGGAACCCACGAACAGAAACCAAACGGAAACCATAGCTTTCTGTTTGCATTACCATTGATTTCAATGGTAACGCTTCCGTTGCTAATGATTTCCGTTTGTCTCCGTTCCATAAGCTATGGTTTCCGGTCAGGGGTTCCCCTGACGGAAAGGACTGACGGTACCCACGAATGGAACCCCGAATCAGATGTGAACTAAGCCGAAGAAAGGAGGATGCACTTTTCTAAAACTAGTGTCTGTTGCAATATTCTGATTTCCATGATCAATCGTATAGTGAATTGTAGCTATTGATTGACTGTCACAAGAAATTGGAGATTAACTTTTCCCCTCTTTCACATGGGAACATTTCAGTTTAGATGCAGGCACCTGAAACAGCTTTTCAACACATCCGCATTACACTTCATCATGGAGTAAGTAGCTACAGTTTACGCGTCTCTTTTTAGATGTGAACCTTCTGTACGTTGCTCTGGTTCTGTGTTTGGATATAATTTATGATTTGAATGTAGAAACCTGCAAAATTCAGAAAACCTTGTTTTCACCAATACATCACTATCTTTTTTTGTGTGTATCAGTTCTTGGGTTGCAGTTCTGCCTCAAGGGACAACAGGTAAAATACCACAAGAATGATCTGCTTATCTCAGTGGGATGCTGTTTTTTGTTTTTTGTTTACGCCACACATGTACCTCTAACGCCTAAGAAAACTCCATCCAATCAAGTAAAAAAGATCACCTTTTCTATAATAACTTTAAACCTAAATTTACATTTTAGAATAATCTGACTAATACGATAGCCTGAGATAGAGAATGCCATGGCTGCCATGCTGTTTTCCCTTTTCTTTGCTGTAGGCACACTGCCAATCTGGCTTTGAGTTGAACAGTTGAGTCATGTCTGACAGTCTGGTTACTAAGGATACTCTGCCTAACAACCACAGTCTTTTCAACCGGGTTGTCAGGCAGCATTGATATTGAGCGGAGGTCAAAAGGGACGAGAGGGCTTAGCAGAGCAAACTGCCAAATTAACCATATGGATGGGGATTCTCTTTAAATATTTTTTTAGATATCTTTAATAACTTTGACAATTTTAGGGTGTATTCAGACGTTGCGGTTGAGTTTTAATTAAGAGCGCATTGAAAAATCGCATCCGAAAACCACATGTGTTTTTAACACGATATGATGCGTTTCTCTAAGCGGTTGCATTTTTTTACCGAAAGAAGCATAAAATGGCGGTAAAAATACATGCAGATTTTGGATGTGGTTTTAACCTCACCACAATGCCTGAATACACTCTTAGGAACAAATCATTTTAGCCTGGACCGCAATTCCACATTTTTAGTTTTTTTCATCTTGGCATTCTGGAAATAAACATTATTAACGCCATTAAACCCTAAATCAGTATATATAGTAAATGTCATTACGGTTATAGGGATAAAAAAATATATTTTATTTTAAAAAAAATAGATTTTGGGGTATTTGTTTTTGAAACGATACTCCATCTTATTGTAATAAATAGGCAAATATTATTTACTGTCTCTATAGGGGCCGATAATCCCCAGCAACCCCCTTGTACAATACCGAAATCAGGTTGGATTGTGACATTGAAGGGGCTGACTGGTGGGATCAGAGTTTTCTCCATTGCAGGTAGTTGTGGCAGGTGTACTACAGTCTATTTCATTGCATGATCACCATGACATTAAAGAAGTTTAAGGTTCGGGAAATACCTCAGACCCTTGACGTACTATTATGTCACTCTGTGGGATGTGGATAGCAGTTAGTATTTTGCATGCAAGATTGAATTTGCTTTATAGGCAGTCATCTGACAGGGCAGCACATTAAAGGGTGTGCAAAAATAATAAACTTAATTTTATATTGATTCTTTTATGCTTTTTTTTTTAATACCGTTTACACTTATAAAAATAATGGAGAAGGCAGTGGTGATAAGTATGTTGAGGAACCATTTGCTAATTTTAAGTCTATCCAAACAGATACATATATGGACAGCAAAGCCAAACCAACATAACAGGACTGAGAGTGGTCAGGGATCTCTGGCATAAATGGTCATATCAACCTCGACCACCATAGTTATAAGACACTGGTCAGTCTTACACAACACCATATCTAGAACTTATGTAGGCGCTCGACAGGATATAGTTCAGCACTTTGTTTGTGAGGTTAGATGCATGGTGTGTTTATAGTGTTCTTTCCCCGGGGACTCATTAGAATTGTATTTTATATTGCACAAATACCTGCTCATAAAAACACAAGAATTATGCAAGTGAGACTTTTATGGTCCATGGTCACGTGCTTCCTGGATCCTGGGTTTGGTTATTTGCAATTTCATGTTGATTAAATGTATATTTTATTATAAGCTTCGGCATTTTTTTGTAATATTGATTTACCTACATATTAAAAAGTTTATTTACAGAGTGTAGTTAATTTTATTAGTAAGCTTGTTCTAGAGTTTGATTGATGCCCCATTCATAATATGTTCCTCTAACAGATGTAGTGCTGTCATTACTGACAATATATTCTCATACTACACCCAAGTGACACTTTAACAATGTTTCCATAAGGAATAATAGTTACGTTGCACTAAATATAGTACAAATTAGGAAATAACACAATAGGGTCCTTTGGTGGAAAAATATAGTATAAGTATTTATTGACAATAAAAGATTTTTTAACCATTTGTCAGGTTGGGTTTCCTTATTTGTATAAATGGAAACATATGTAACATAAAATACCGTCCATAAGGAGTGGAAATATTATCAATAGTTCTAAGTAATTTATTAGCGTGACATTTAACCCACTAAGGGTATGTGCACACACACTAATTACGTCCGTAATTGACGGACGTATTTCGGCCGCAAGTAGTGGACCGAACACAGTGCAGGGAGCCGGGCTCCTAGCATCATACTTATGTACGATGCTAGGAGTCCCTGCCTCTCCGTGGAACAACTGTCCCGTACTGAAAACATGATTACAGTACGGGACCGTTGTCCTGCAGCGAGGCAGGACTCCTAGCATCGTACATAAGTATGATGCTAGGAGCCCGGCTACCTGCACTGTGTTCGGTCTGGGACTTGCGGCCGAAATACGTCCGTCAATTACGGACGTAATTAGTGTGTGTGCACATACCCTAACTGTTTGGGAAATTACACAAACCAACATGGAACAAACTGCACAGAACATTAAATACAGATTGTCATTTATCACCTTGGGATGGAGTGCGGTGAGGGTATGTGCACACGTAGTGTTTTCAGGCGTATTTCGGGGCGTTTACGCCTTGAAAATGCCTGAAAAAATGAAATCAGAACGCCTACAAACATCTGCTCATTGATTTCAATGGGAAATACGGCGTTCTGTTCTGACGGTGCGTTTTTTTATGCCTCATTTTCGAAAAACGGCGCATAAAAAGACGCCCACAAAAAAGAAGAGGAGACTATAGAAAAACTATAGAAAAACAGCTCCAAAAATTGCCATAAAAAATGCAGCGAAAAACACCAGTGGCTTAAAAAACGTCTGAAAATCAGGAGCTGTTTTCCCTCGAAAACAGCTCCATATTGTCAGACGTTTTTGAGTTTGTGTGTGCACATACCCTAACTGTTTAAAGTAAGGCATATGGAGCTCTACTTCCCTCAAAATTTCACTTACATGAATGAAACTGTGTTGGGGACCCTCTGGTGTTCTAGGCCACAGCTAAAGATTTTGCTATTCATCACAACATTAAAACTTAGCAGCCCAGTAGTTTATATAGGAGGCACTGCAATTGTCGCTTCTATGCCACTACTACGCAGGAAGGGGGAAAAGAGTGGTAAAAGGTATTTTATTCACATTACAATACATAAAAGTAGTTCAGCAAGCGGAAGTGAAAAACTAAATTTGAATTGCAGTACTATGCCTAACCACAGGATGTGCTGTTAAAAGAAAACACAGTTGTGACAAAAGCTTACGGGGCACTTTTTAAGAAATAGAGAGCCTGTTTAAGACATAGGTAAAAAAAACGCATAAAAAAAATCACGACAAAACCATTTAAAAAAAAACGGAGCTGATTTTTCAGAATTTTCTGCCTGCAAAACACTCCGTGTGAACATAGCCTAACCGTTAACTGGTAATTATGGTAATCTCACTGGGCCCCATGTATCAAAACTTTCTCAAACTAGAAGTGCCCACATAACCTATAGCAACCAATCAGGGTGGTAAAACATGGACTCTTATTGTTTGCAACGGACAAGAGCACTTTGTCTCTGAGATATTATTGATAATTTAGACTCACATGTTTCTACATGAAATCACTTAAATCAGGGGCGAAACTAGAAAAACGCTTGGCTGGAAAGTGTGCCCATACCTTAAAGGTTTAGTGGGTGTCGGCTGCATGTTACAGCCAGCACTTCAAGCGCGATCTTGCTAGTTTAACCCCTTAAATACCCGGCATCTAAAGCGTTAGGGTATGTGCACACACACTAATTACGTCCGTAATTGACGGATGTATTTCGGCCGCAAGTACCGGACCGAACACAGTGCAGGGAGCCGGGCTCCTAGCATCATACTTATGTACGATGCTAGGAGTCCCTGCCTCGCTGCAGGACAACTGCCCCGTACTGTAATCATGTTTTCAGTACGGGACAGTTGTCCTGCAGTAGGCCAAATGGTGGTCCTTTCCTTCTGAGCCCTCCCATGGCCCCAAATGGCAGTTTATCACAACAAATGGGGTATTGCGGCACTCAGAACAAATTGCGCAACAGAATGGGGTATTTTGTTTCTTGTGAAAATTAGAAATTTTCAGCCAAAACTACATATTATTTGAAAAAAATAATTTTGTTTTCATTCCCAGCCCAATTCAAATAAGTTCTGTGAAAAAACTATGGGGTAAAAATGGTCACAATACCCATAAATGAATTCCTTGAGGGGTGTAGTTTCCAAAATGGGGTCATTTGTGGTTGGTTTCTATTGCTTTGATACCTCTGGGGCTCTGCAAATGCGACATGGCACCCGAAAACCAATCCAGCAAAATCAGGACTCCAAAGAACACACAGCGCTCCTTTCCTTCTGAGCCCTCCCATGGGTTAAAACGGCAGTTTATCACCACAAATGGGGTATTGCCGCACTCAGGACAAATTGGGCAACAAAATGGAGTATTTTATTTCTTGTGAAAATAAGAATTTTTGAGCTAAAATGACATATTATTGGAAAAAATATATATTTTTTTAATTCCCAGCCCAATTCAAATAAGTTCTGTGAAGAAACTATGGGGTCTAAGTGGTCACATTACCCATAAATGAATTCCTTGAGGGGTGTAGTTTCCAAAATGGGGTCACTTCTGGTGGGTTTCCATTGCTTTGATACCTCTGGGGCTCTGCAAATGCGACATGGCAACCGAAAACCAAACCAGCAAAATCTGGACTCCAACAAACATATAGCGCTCCTTTCATTCTGAGCCCTCCCATGGGCCCAAACGGCAGTTTATCACCACAAATGGGGTATTGCCACACTAAGGAAAAACTGTGCGGTAAAAAGGTAACAACAACCATAAATGAATTACTTGAGGGGTGTAGTTTCCAAAATGGGGTCACTATTGGGGGATTCCTACTGTTTTGGCACCTCAACACCTCTTCAAACCTGGCATGCTGCCTAAAATATATTCTAATAAAAAAGAGGACTCAAAATGCACTAGGTGCTTCTTTGCTTCTAGGGCTTGTGTTTTAGTCCACGAGCGCAGTAGGGCCACATGTGTGACATTTCTAAAAACTGCAGAATCTGGACAATACATATTTAGTAGTGTTTCTCTGGTAAAACCTTCTGTGTTACAGAAAAAAAAATGAATAAAATGGAAATTCAGCAAGAAAAATGAAATTTGCAAATTTCACCTCCACTTTGCTTTAATTCCTGTGAAATGCCTGGAGGGTTAAAAAACTTTCTAAATGCTGTTTTGAATACTTTGAGGCGTCTAGTTTTTAAAATGGGGTGTTTTATCAGGGTTTCTAATACATAGGCCCCACAAAGCCACTTCAGAACTCAAGAGGTACCTTAAAAAAAAGGCTTTTGAAATTTTCTTAAAAATATGAGAAATTGCTGTTTATGTTCTAAGCCTTGTAACGTCCAAGAAAAATAAAATAATGTTCAAAAAACGATGCCAATCTAAAGTAGACATATGGGAAATGTGAACTAGTAACTATTTTGGGTGGTATAACCGTCTGTTTTACAAGCAGATGCATTTCAATTCTGAAAAATGCAATTTTTTCAAAATTTTCTCTACATTTTGCAATTTTTCACCAATAAACACTGAATATATCGACCAAATTTTACCACGAACATGAAGCCCAATGTGTCACGAGAAAACAATCTCAGAATTTCTTGGGTAGGTTTAAGCATTCCGACGTTATTACCACATAAAGTGAAATATGTCAGATTTGAAAATTGGGCTCTGAGCCTTAAGGCCAAAACTAGGCTGCGTCCTTAAGGGTTTAATGACAAAGGGAAAACAGAATTTTTTAAACTTTTGCAAATTTATTGAAAATTAAAAACTCAAATTTCATATGGACATAAGTACTCAGACCCTTTGCTATGACACTTGAAATTTAGCTCTGGGGTCCTCCCATTTCTCTAGATCATCTTTGAAATGTTTCTACACCTTGATTGGTGTCCACCTGTGGTAAAAACCAAGCCATATGGAGGAAAGAACTGCCTCCAGAGCTCAGAGACAGGATTGTGTGGAGGCATGGATCTTGAGAAAAGTAAAAAAAAATTCTGCACTGAAAGTTCCCAAGAGCACAGTGGCATCCATAATTCCTAAATGGAAGAAGTTTGGAACAACCAGGGCTCTTCCTAGAGCTGGCCGACCCACCAAACTAAGTAATCGGGTAGAAGAGCCTTGGTAAGAGAGGTGACCAAGAACCCAATGGTCACTCTGGCTGTGTTTATTTTTTCTTTTTGTATGTACTACATGCAGACTCGCACATGATAAGATTAGATAAAGCGGCTCAGAAGACAGTATCACACATGATAGGATTAGATACAGCAAATCAGCAGACAGTATCACTCATGATAGGATTAGATACAGCGGCTCAGCAGACTGTATCACACATGATAGGAATTAGATACAGCGGTTCAGCAGACAGTATAACACATGATAGGATTAGATACAGCAGCTCAACAGAGAGTATCAAACAGGATAGCATTAGATGCAGTAACCCAGCAGGCAGTATGACACATAAAATGATTAGATACAGGACTCTTCCTAGAGCCTGCTGCCCCACCAAACTAAGTAATCGGGGGGAAAGGGGCATTGGTAAGAGAGGTAACCAAGAACCCAATGGTCATTCTGGCTGAGCTCCAAAGATCCAGTGTGCAGATGGGAGAAACTTCCAGAAGGTCAACTATCACTACAGCACTCCACCAATCTGGGCTTTATGGCAGAGCAGCCAGAAAGGAAACTCTCCTCAAGAAAAGACACATGAACACATGATAGGATTAGATAAAGCGGCTCAGAAGACAGTATCACACATGATAGGATTAGATACAGCAAATCAGCAGACAGTATCACTCATGATAGGATTAGATACAGCGGCTCAGCAGACTGTATCATACATGATAGGAATTAGATACAGCGGTTCAGCAGACAGTATAACACATGATAGGATTAGATACAGCAGCTCAACAGAGAGCTCAACAGAGAGTATCAAACAGGATAGCATTAGATGCAGTAACCCAGCAGGCTGGGAGAAACTTCCAGAAGGTCAACTATCACTATAGCACTCCACCAATCTGGGCTTTATGGCAGAGCAGCCAGAAAGGGAACTCTCCTCAAGAAAACTCTCCTCAAGAAAAGACACATGAAAGTCCGCCTGGAGTTTAAAAGAAAAGCACCTAAAGGACTCTCCGACTGTTAGAAACAAGATTCTGTGGGCTGATGAAACCAAGATTGAACTTTTTGGCCTCAATTCTAAGTGTCATGTCCGAAGGAAACCAGGCACTGCTCATCACCTGCCCAATACTGTCCCTACAATGAAGCATGGTGGTATCAGAATCATGCTGTGGGAGTGTGTTTCAGCGGCTGGGACAGGGAGACTGGTCGGGGTCGAGGGAAAGATGAATGGAGCAAAGTGCAGAGATATTCTTAATGTAAACCTGATTCAGAGTTCTCTGGATCTCAGACTGGACCGATGGTTCACCCTCCAACAAGACAATGATCCCAAGCACACAGCCAAGGCAACACAGGAGTGGCTTAGGGACAAATCTGTGAATGTCCTTGAGTGGTCCAGCCAGAGCACTGACTTAAACCCAATCGAACATCTCTGGAGAGACCTGAAAATGACTGTCCACCGATTGTCCCCTTCTGAACTTGACAGAGCTTGAGAGGATCTGCAGAGAAGAATGACTGAAAATCCCCAAATCCAGGTATTCAAACCTTGTGGCATCATACCCAAGAAGACTGGAGGCTGCTATCGCTGACACGGGTGCTTCAACTAAGTACTGAGTAAATGGGAATTGTAGAGAAAAATTGATCCAGCGCTGATGATGAGTTAAAAGGGAAAACGAGGTCCCATGTTTATTGGAGAAAGAATAAAACAGAAGGGAGACGCAGTCCCAAGGTGTGAGTAGTCAGGGCTTGAACCTGGGCCTACGCGTTTCGAACGCAGTCTGCGTTCTTAGTCATGGCAAATGAGTTAAAGACCGTGTGTCTGAGATATCCTTATATGCTGATCAATCAGCGGGTGAGGCCAATATGCAAATGCTGGTAATTGGTAGATACCAAGAATTAAGGAGTGGCTGATAGTGTGAATGGATGTGAACCAAAACCTAACCAACATATGTATATTAAAGAAACAATATTGAAGTAATATAATAAGAAAAATAACGAATATAAGCGTAGCAACAGCATTAATGATGGAGGGTGGTAAGCCCATATATCATAGATAAGTGCATACGAAAGAAACTGAGACACACGGCCTTGTCGGTACTTATACATACATAAAAAGCAAACATAACATGTTGACAAATCGAAACATTTAAAAGTGTGAAAAGATATAAACGGATTAAAAAAGAAATGAAGAAGGATCAAAGATACTGCATATATAATGTAGTAATATAGAATATTCATGGTCTATGATAATTCAAATCACTTGTGTTAATAGTTATTCAAGAAATCTATCAGTGTAAAACCAATGCACATTATGTTAGGTAAATTAGTTGATGTAAATTGAAACGTGTGGCTCAAAAATATAAACCCAAAAGTGCATCAGATAGCCTGTTGGTATCACAGAGAAACATCTCTGTAGTCGAGCGAACCACAACGGATAAAGAGCTGATGGAAAAATGCACATTAACACAGCTCAATGAGTGTGAATATGGTCTAATAGTGTATGCAAAATAAACTGTATTTGCTGATGGAAAGAGCATCAAATTAAATCAGTTAAAACCCGCTGATAGTTAATAATGGTAATGGACAGAACAACAGAGTTGGAGAATGAAAAAATGTGAGTATTCACAAAAGGGAACACTCAGTGAGTTACGATGGCATAACTGAATTGCGTTTTGTAGCTAATCGATGCAAGTCACATTGTCATAAAACAGTGTAATAATAAATATTACTAATTACATACCTAAAACGACAAATAAATGAATAAACAATAATTGTATATATAACCATGAAAAAAAATTCATGTGCAAATGGTATTATTATATTATCGCAAAAGCGTATTTTGAAATAAGAGGCTATTTGAAAAAAAGGAGAAGATTGAACATTAACCTAACTCAATTGGTATTGATATGTTCTAAAAAAAATTTATAGAATACATAGACTGGTGTTGGAAAATTAATTCAAATTGGATAAAACCGACTAATGGCTGGTAATATAAGTTCCTTAGTTGTGAAAATGCCCAGATTTAAACCTTTATCTAATATCTGTTTTAAAGTGTTGTGAAACATGTCAGTTGGATTTTCTTGCAGCTTGATGTACGTATCTGTGTCATTTAACAATAACATGATTTGGTTGATATACATGTCCTTGTCTAACACGGTGACACTACCTCCCTTGTCAGCCATGCGAATGACTATGTCCTGGTTGTCATGTAAGGATTTGATAGCCTGTTTGTCAAGTAATGTAAGGTTATGTGAGGAGATGTCATTTTTAACTGCCTCTTGAATTTTAAACAGCTCACGTTCTACAATTTGCTGGAAAGTGTCCATAGACTCTGTGCGAGAATGAATAGGATAGAATCCTGGGTTCTTGGTTTCAAATTTGGAAACAGAGAGAGGAGATGGGTTGGTGTAATGTCCAGCTAAATCCTCCAGATGTAAGAGTGTGGTTTGTTCCTGAAACGATAATTTCCGATATACATTGACTGGTGAAGCTGTTATCAGTGTTTCTGATGGAGAGATGGATGAAGGCTCTTGAGAGGTTGAGAAGTGTCTCTTAACGGTAAGATTGCGTACAAACTTGTTGATATCAAGCAAAGTGTGGAATGGGTCAAAATTTGAATTAGGTACGAAATTTAGTCCTAATGAAAGAACATGAATCTGAGCTTGAGTTAATGACACTGATGAAAGATTAACAACATCAAGAGTTCTTAGTATCTCTGGTTCCTCAGTCTGCGGGGCAATGTGATGTCGGCTGGATTGATGCTTTCGGCCCCCCCTCCTCCTCCGTTTTTTGAAACATCTCGAGTGCGTTTGAAGTTGGATCTTGAACGTTGATTATATCTAGACGTGTCCGTGTCTGATTCTCCTTCTGCCCCATCTGTAGTTTCAGGTTCAGTGGAGCTGAAACTGACTTTGTGGGAGTTGAGGGAACGGTTGTGTGGAGACCGTCTATTCCTCAAGATTGATTTGGTCTTAAATCTGTTGTAATTGGAACGATGCCACGTATAGACTTCATTGTTATTGTAATCCTGGGTGTCTCTATGAAACTTTGATTTTTTGGTTTCAGCAATTGATTGCTCCAATTGCTCCAGGTGATCTTCAGTGCGTTTTTGTAGCAGGGCGAAGTCTGGTGAGCTGGAGAATGAATGGATCTCATCCCTAACTTTACTGATGTCCTTTTGTAATTCCACTAGTTTAATATTCTCTTGCTTTGTAATAAGCCGCATGAGATTGAGTGAACAATCCGTCAAGATGTTATTCCATTCCTTTGAAAATTCATCCGAATAGTTATGTGTAGGCATTTTTCTTAATCTCAGACCCCGAGGGATCATGTTTTTTGAGATGTAGTTCTGCAGTGTGGTTAAATCCCACCACACTTTGGTTTCAGTGACTGATAATTTTTCCAATTCCTTGAATCTATTGTGTAGAGATGAATTGGAATAGGACAAATCAGCGTGATTTGAGTCTCCAAAAACCATTGCTGCCATTTCGGCTCTTGAGCGCTGAGGTGTTTGGGAAAACGACATGTTGGTATTAATGGTATCGTAATATAATGGTAACAGATACCAATAGATTGTAGGATAGAATCTTGATATAAAAGATGCAGAATGGAAATGAAACAATTCTTCAAAACTTGATTAAAAACAAATCACACGAAAAACATGACAAGAGCAACACATTCGTGAATTGCAAAATATGTATGCCTTGGGAGTGTAAACTGTTGCACAAGCTGAAATGGCGTCCTGAGGCAGGAAAAGGAATTTGTGATCCCCAAAACAGTTCTGAATGCCAGATCAGAATAACGTAATAATCACTGAAGTCAATAGTAAGGGATGCCAGATATTATGCATGGAATTAGCATGTATCGCAGATAAAATATGGCTCCCAGTGGAATAAACGTTGAAATGATGGCTGTGCAAACTATCAGCCGGTGTGCACGGAGGCTAAGCCGTAATGTGAAATGTAGAAAGAGGGAGAGAACCTCCAGCTCACCGGTGTGCGTCTCCTGACAGCGTCAATCGGATCCCCGCGACGGCCCGCGGTGTAAGACAGCAATTGTAGAGAAAAATTGATCCAGCGCTGATGATGAGTTAAAAGGGAAAACGAGGTCCCATGTTTATTGGAGAAAGAATAAAACAGAAGGGAGACGCAGTCCCAAGGTGTGAGTAGTCAGGGCTTGAACCTGGGCCTACGCGTTTCGAACGCAGTCTGCGTTCTTAGTCATGGCAAATGAGTTAAAGACCGTGTGTCTGAGATATCCTTATATGCTGATCAATCAGCGGGTGAGGCCAATATGCAAATGCTGGTAATTGGTAGATACCAAGAATTAAGGAGTGGCTGATAGTGTGAATGGATGTGAACCAAAACCTAACCAACATATGTATATTAAAGAAACAATATTGAAGTAATATAATAAGAAAAATAACGAATATAAGCGTAGCAACAGCATTAATTTACTTCTCATTTCAACTCTACGTGCATCAACTTTCTAGACCTGAGTTTCTCATGTAAAATTGGTGACACAATTCAGTCTAACATCTACTGTAAACCAATATCAGGAAACACCATACTGCATGCATCAAGTTGCCATCCCATGCACACGGTTTCTGCCATTCCCATCGGTGAACTCACACGCGCCAAACGTAATTGTAGTTCCCATATGAGTTATACCAAAGAAGAGTCTATTATCTGCAAAAGGTTAAAAGCAAGAGGCTATAAGGACTGGACTCTATCAAGGGCCAAAAACATAGTTGCAACCAAAAACAGAGATTCCCTTATACTAATGGATAATACTCAAATCATTCCAACTCAGAGTCAAAATATTCCAACTCTCGTATTGCAATACAGTAAGCAGTTCAACACCATCAAAAATATGGTGTTGAAATACATCCCCTTACTATACGACGATCCAAAATTAGAGAACCTCTTAAAAAATGGTTGTAGAATAGTATCCCGTAGAGCACAAACCTTGGGCAACATATTGTCTCCATCATTACTGCCAACCAATAACCCTAAACCTACATGGTTAACATATAAAGGA
This sequence comes from Rhinoderma darwinii, assembly GCF_050947455.1. Taxonomy (NCBI): domain Eukaryota; kingdom Metazoa; phylum Chordata; class Amphibia; order Anura; family Rhinodermatidae; genus Rhinoderma; species Rhinoderma darwinii. Next base: position 65,508,613 of record NC_134690.1, read on the forward strand.
TTCTATAAGTGTGGGGTTAATCCCTGCAAAATTTGCACTTTTGCCAAAATTAATAAACAATACTCTAACTCTTTGGAAACCACTACCTTTACAATTAAATCATACATGAATTGCAATAGTGACCATGTAGTGTATATTATCGAATGCACAATATGCAATCTCAAATATGTCGGCTGCACTACCAGGAAATTTAAAATTCGCATATTGGAACACCTCAGTTATATACGTAATGCATCCATCGTCAATATTTCCAATGCAGCCAGGCATTTTGTGACTTGCCATAATAGAAATGTTAGCTCTTTCTCCGCATATGCCATTGAAAAAGTAAGGGGTACCAAAAAAGGGGGTGATTTAAAACAGCGTTTACTCACCAGGGAGGCCTTTTGGATTTACAGTTTGGAGACTCGCTTCCCCAAAGGACTCAACCTTAGGAAGGTGAGCTGGAGGTTCTCTCCCTCTTTCTACTGAGTAAATGGTCTGAATACTTATGTAAATGCAATCTTTTAGTTTTTCCTTTTCAATTGTCACGGTGTGGGGTGCGGATCCACTCAGCTGTACCGCCTAGCGGGGTAGCAGCTGGCCAACAAGGTACAAAACAATGTCTATAGTTTGGAATGGGTACCTGAGGCAATGTAGACAGTAGTGGAAGCAGGACTTGACTTTCACAGCAGTTGGCACCATGGGTGCAACGGAAGGCACGACTTGACTTTCTCAGCAGGTAGCACCGTGGATGCAGCGGAAGACTCTACTTGACTTTCACTGTAGATACGATAGCACGGGATACAGGCAGGAGGAACGGGTAACACTGGGAACTGGAAAACACTGGGAGACCATTTGCAAGACAAACTTAAGTATACAACAATGCTCAGGCAAGGAACCAGTGGGCAGAGCCCCTTTTTATAGTCCAGCAGCCATTTGGGCTAATAATTTATGGGTGACAGCTGGATGTGTACTGGCCCTTTAAGGCCGTGCACGCGCGGGCGCGCGCGCCCTGCAGGAATCAGTCCGAGGACCGGAAGTGAGTGCTGGCGTCTCCCTGGAGGGAGCTGACACCGTGAAGAGAGATGTCCATGGCCAGGGCCGTCAAGGGGTAAGTCTGAATGACAACCCCGGCCATAGATGTTACAGTATCCCCCCTATTACGTCCCCTTCTCTTGGGGCCAGAGCAGGAAAGAAATTTCTTCATGAGGACAGGAGCATCGATGTTCTCCTCTGGCTCCCAAGACCTCTCCTCTGGATCAAATCCTCTCCAATCCACCAAATAAAACGTCCTTCCTCCTACTTTCTTGGTGGCCAGGATCTCCCTCACTTTGAAAGTTCCGGATGAACTACCAGGAGCCACTGCGGAACTAGGAGTCCTGGAGTAGCGGCTCAGGACCACGGGTTTTAGCAAGGAGACGTGGAAGAAGTTAGGAATCTTGAGGGTAGGAGGCAGTCAAAGCTTGTACGACACAGGATTGATCTGTAGTAGAATCTCGAAGGGTCCAAGGAACCTGGGAGAAAACTTGCAAGATGGCACCCTCAGCCGGATATTCCTGGAAGACAGCCAGACCTTTGTACCTGGAAGAAACTGGGGAGGTTCTCGTCCTCTAGTGTCTGCCTTTCTCTTCATGCCATCCACCGCCAGCAGAATAGAAGATCGTAACTGCTGCCATATCTGCAGAAAGTTCCTGTAGGTGGAGTCGGCTGCAGGCACCTGGGACATAGTAGAGCCAGGCAGGGGTATTAGAGGATGTTGGCGGTAGACTATGAAGAACGGGCTGGAGGTGGTGGACTCACTGGTATGGTTATTATAAGAAAACTCTGCCCACGGGAGCAGCTGCACCCATTCATCATGTCGTCTGGAGACAAAGTGCCGCAGATAGTTCTCAATAATTTGGTTAGCCCTTTCAACTTGTCCATTGGACTGAGGATGGTAAGGTGAGGAGAAGTCCAACTTTACACCGAGTAGACCGCAGAGTGCTCTCCAGAACTTTGAGGTGAACCAGACCCCTCGATCCGAGGACCTATGCAGGGGTAATCCGTGCAGACGGAAGATGTGTTGCATGAAGAGATCAGCCAGTCGAGCAGCAGAAAGCATGCCAGTCAGAGGAACAAAATGAGCCATTTTAGAAAAACGATCCACCACCACCCAGATCACACTGCATCCCGCAGAGAGAGGCAGATCTGTGACAAAGTCCATAGCAATATGCCACCAGGGGGCATCGGGCAAAGGTAGTGGTTGGAGCAGACCGGCTTGTCTGGAGTGGGCAACTTTGATTGCTGCACACACCGTACAGGAGAAGACAAAGTCCATGATGTGTTTGGGCAGCGTGGGCCACAAGAACTGACGGGCAGTTAGGTCTCGGGTCTTACGGGCACCCGCGTGACCTGCCAGCTTGGAACTGTGACCCCAGTGAAGGATTCTTCCTCTATCTGCCAGACGTACAAAAGTTTTTCCCGGAGGAATGTCTCTAACCTGCAGAGGGTTAACAGAGTAGATGCAGGAAGGATCGATAATATTCTCTGGGGACTCCACAGTGTCCTCTGTATCAAATTACCTAGACAAGGCATCGGCCCTCACATTCTTGTCGGCAGGTCGGTAGTGGAGTTCGAACCGGAACCGTGCAAAAAACAATGACCACCTTGCTTGACGAGGATTCAGCTGTTGAGCCGTCTGTATGTAGGTCAAGTTCTTGTGGTCCGTGAAGACCAGGATAGGATGAGCTGCACCTTCCAGTAGGTGAGTCCGCTCCTGCAGGGCCAGCTTGATGGCCAGTAACTCCCGATCTCCAATCGAGTAGTTGCGCTCTGCGGAAGAAAACAACTTGGAGTAGTAACAACATATCACCGTATTGCCTTTCGAACCTCTCTGGAACAATAGTGCACCAGCACCAACAGAGGAGGCGTCCACCTCTAATGAAAACTGTAGAGACACATCAAGGTGATGAAGAATAGAGTCTGACGTGAAGGCCTTTTTTAAGGTTTTAAATGCGACTTCCGCCTCTGGAGTCCATACCTTGACATTCATACCCTTTTTAGTGAGGGTGGAGATGGTCGCTGTCAAAGAAGAGAAGTTGGGAATGAACAGTCTGTAGAAGGTGGCGAATCCCAGGAAGCATTGTATGGCCCTTAAGCCTTGGGGACGTGGCCACTCCAGGACAGCCTTGACCTTTTCAGGGTCCATCTTGAGACCCTGATCAGAGATGATATAGCCCCGGAAGGGTAGAGACGTCTCTTGGAACACGCAATTCTCCAACTTGGCGTAGAGATGATTCTCCCTTAATCGAAGCAACACCTGGCGGACATGACCCTGATGAGTCACAAGATCTGGGGAAAAAATCAAGATATCATCGAGATACACCACAACACAGACATAGAGGAGATCACGAAAAATTTCTTGAACCTGAAATAATGAACTTGAAATAATGCGGGAGCGTTACACAGGCCGAAGGGCATGACCAAATATTTGTAGTGTCCATCACGTGTGTTAAATGCAGTCTTCTACTCGTCACCCTGACGGATCCGGATTAGATTGTAAGCCCCCCTGCAGGGCAAGCTTGGAAAAAAATTTTGCCCCCATATACGATCAAACAGTTCCGAAATCAACGGCAAAGGGTACCTGTTTTTCACTGTGATCTGGTTGAGGCCTCGGTAGTCAATGCAGGGTCGAAGGGATGCATCCTTCTTTTTGACAAATACCTTTTGTATGAAGCCCCTCTCCAGATTCTCCTTAATGTAGGCCGACATAGACTGGGTCTCTGGCAAGGAGAGAGGGTATACTCTGCCGCGAGGAGGGGACAAGTCAGGAACCAAGTCGATAGGACAATCGTATTCTCGATGTGGTGGCAATGTCTCTGCCTCCTTTTTGTTGAAGACATCAGCGAACTGAGAGTAACAAGGAGGCAGCCCTGCCAATGACTGTTGCGGAGAAGGCTGGGATGGATGGACATGCCCCAGACAGTGGTCGAGACACTTGGGACCCCACTGGAGAACTTTTTCGGAGTTCCAATCCAGGACTGGGGCGTGAAGACGGAGCCAAGGCAAACCCAGCAGCACGGTGTTGACGGCCTTGGACAGGACATACAGGGAGATGAGCTCAGAATGAAGAGTTCCCACTTGAAGTCTTAATGGCTTGGTCACAGACAATACTGGGTCAGGCAAAGGCAGTCCATGTACCGAGGCAACGATCAACGGTCTATCCAGCAAAACAGTAGGCAATTGAAGATCCACAAGGTCTTGGCAGATTAAATTGGCTGCGGAGCCAGAGTCCAGGTAGGCAGAGACTGGGTGAGGTCTCTCGCCAGCGACGATGGTCACAGGAATAAACAGTTTGGAAGAGAGTTCTCTTTTAACCCCTTCCCGTCGTAAACAACTTTCAGATTTTCATTTTCGTTTTTTCCTCCCCACATTCCAGAAGCCATAACGTCTTTATTTTTCCATCGATATAGTACTATGAGGGTTTGATTTTTGCGGGACGAGTTGTAGTTTTTCGTAGCAGCATTTATTTTCCCGTTTAATGTACTAGGGAACGGGAAATTATTTGTGGGGTAGAAAATGAAAAAAACAGTGATTCCTCCGTGTTTTTTTGAGCGCCGTTTTTACGGAATTCACTGTGCAATTAAAACAACATGTTAACTTTATTCTGTGGGTCAATACGATTATGGCAATACCAAATATATATAGTTTTTTCTATATTTTACTACTTTTACATGTAAAAATCTAAGTGTAAAAAAGAAAATTTATTTTGCGTCGCCAAATTCCGAGAGCCATACGTTTTTTATTTTTCCGTTGATTAAGTGGTATGAGGGCTTATTTTTTGCGGGATAAACTGTAGTTTTTAATAATACCATTTTGGTGTACATGCGATGGTTTGATCACTTTTTATTTAATGTTTTGTGGGAGATGAGGTGACCAATAAATAGATATTCTGGCGTTTACAATATTTGTTGTTTTTTTTCTACGGCGTTCACCATGCAGGTTAAATAATGATATATTGCAATAGTTCAGACATTTACGGACGCAGTGATACCAATTATGTGTTTTTTTTACTATGCTCTAAGGGGAAAATGGGAAAAGGGTTTTTTTTTTGAACTTTTAATTGAAAACATTTTTTTTTACACAAAAAAAAACTTTATTTAACTCATTTTTACTTTTTTTATTAGTCCCCCTAGGGGACTTCAACCAGCGATCTGCAGTATATCGTGATTCTGACAGGCACCTATTAAGCCCTGCCGGAGGCAAGGCTTAATAGGTGTACAAAGATGGCGGACCTGGGGGCGTTCATTAAGCCCACAGGCAGCCATAGCAACCGTCGCCCACCCGCGATTGCGTTGCGGGGGGCACGATGAGCTATTAGAGGGGGTCGCCCCCACTTTCTGACGATTTAAATGCTGTGGTCGGTATTGACCGCAGCATTTAACGAGTTAAACTAGCGGGATCGCTCCATACTTCCCCTACCCGATTTTGGCGTATGGATACGTCAAATGTCGGGAAGGGGTTAAGTGCAGTAGTGCCCAGGGTTGTTTCTCCAACCAATCCCAGGCGTTGGGGTTTCTTAGGCCTATGGGGACACAGACGCACGACATGGCCAGTGAGGCCGCAATACAGACAGAGTCCAGAGGTGCGCCTGCGTTGTTTTTCTTGAACGGACAGCTTAAGCCAATCCACCTTCATCGGAACCTCGGGCGCAGCAGAAGAACAAGGCAAGAGGGGTTGCTGGAAGTTGGGGGCCAGTCTAGGAAGCCGTCTGTCCTGTAGAATCTCTTGAGATCTCTCTCTGAGCCTTATGTCCACACGGGTAGCCAGAAGAATCAGGTCATCCAGGGCAGCTGGGAGATCTCGAGCAGCCAGTTCCTCCTTGATCTCAGGTGATAGGCCATGCCAGAAGGATGCTACCAAGGACTCATTGTTCCAGGACAATTGAGTCCGGAACTGGATGGTGTATTCGCCCATGGAGGCGTCCTCCTGACGCAGGTTCAAGATAGCAGTGGTTGCCGACAAGGCTCGTCCAGGCTCCTCAAATACGGAACGGACAACCGCACAAACCCCTGGAAGGCTCGGGGCTCTGGTCCCTGTCGTTTCCAGATTGGATTCGCCCATGCCAGGGCCTTACTGGCGAGTAGAGATATAATGAAGGCGATCCTGGCTCTGTCCGAAGGAAATGCTCAGGCGTGCAGAGTGATGTGGATTTGGCATTCATTCAGAAACCCCGTGCATGAACTTGCATCTCCATGGAACCGAGGTGGCAATGGCAGCGAGAACAGAGGGTCCGAACTGGGAATGCCAGGAGGTGTAGCAGGAGGGTCGATCGAAGGAGCTTGAATAGGAGTGGTGATGCAAGTAACTAGCGCACCTAGCTGCTGGGCCATGGAGTCTACTGCCACAAAGAGTTGATCCTGTCGTGCTTGCAGATCCTGCAGGTCCGCCTGCATTGCTTGGGAGGATGACAGGCTCTTGACTTGGCCAGCGGGGTCCAGGGCCTGAGCGTACTGTCATGGCACAGGGTGTGGACCCACCATGACCACATATAACTATCACAAACAGGGCCGGCCCTAGGATAGATGGCGCCCTGTGCGAAATTATCTTTCGGCGCACCACCCCATCATTAAAAAATAATGCCCCATAAAAAAATTATAATGCACCTTTAGTGCCCCATACAGTATAATAATAATAATATTTAATAATATAATATATTACAACCCCTTCATGGACACAGTATTTTGTCCCAAATTGTGCCCACATTATTATGCCACCTGTAGTACCCCTACACAGTATAATGTCCGCTTAGTGGCCCCTACACAGTATAGTGCCCCCCTGTAGATTTTGCCATATAGCCTCCCTGTAGACAGTGCCATAATCCCCCACATCCTTTTTGTAGATCGTGCAATACAGCGCCCCCCCCACCTCCCCTTTGTAGACAGTGCAATGCAGACCCCCAACTCCCCCTTGTAGACAGTGCCCCAAAACAAAAAGAAAAATTGTACTCACCTAGGCCCCGTTCCCATGACGAACTGAGCTGCTCCATGACGGGATCCTGTACCCTAGTACAGAGTTTCCCAACCTTTTCGGACTCGAGGCAGCACTGGAAAAATAAAATTTGCTCAGGGACCCCTACCAAAAATTGTTTCGAGAAAGACAGAAAACGGCTAAGAACAAGCACTACACTCGTAGGGTATGTTCACACACGTTTTTTGTAAGGTAAAAAAAAAATCTGCCTCAAAATTCCTTCAGCAACTGACAACGTTGTTTGACCTTTTTTTGTGTGTTTTTTCTTAAGCTGTTGAAGACAGGCAAAAAATCTCAAACGGGCGCCGGAGGTATTTTCTGCCTCCTATTAATTTCAATTGGAGGTCAGAGGCGGAAACCACTTGAAGACCATCAGCCCCCCCACTCACAGTAAAATGACCATCAGCCCCCCACTCACAGTAAAATGACCATCAGCCCACCACTCACAGTAAAATAACCATCAGCCCACCACTCACAGATTCCCCCTGTAGGTAGCGCCACACAGCCCCTTGTAGGTAGTGCCACACAGCCCCTTGTGGGTAGCACAACACAGCCCCCTTGTGGGTAGCACCACACAGCCCCTTGTAGGTAGTAACACACAGCCCCCTTGTAGGTAGCGCCAGACAGCAGTTGGCCCCCCATCGCATGTTTGCAACAGCAGAGGTGCATCCCATGCGGTCAGGCTTACGTAAACAGCGTAGTTTGCTTTACTACTCTGTTTCTGTAAACTTCCATGGAAGTGAATGGGTGTTACGGATACAGCGTAGAATAGCAAGCTACGCTATTTCCGTAACTGCTACGCTATTTATGTAACTTCCATTCACAGAATAGTGCCTCTCTACACAGTATAATGCCCCTATAGTACCCCCCACACAGTAAAATGCCCTCATATCTGCCCCACATAGGATAATGCCCCCATAGTGACTCCCCACACAGTACAATGCCCCTATAGCCGCCCCACACAAAATAATGCCCCTACAGCTGCTCACACACAGTATATTGTCCCTATAGTTGACCCTAAACAGTATAATGACCTCTTAGTGGCCCCCCACACAGTACAATGTAAATAGTGAATGGTGGAGGAGGGAGCTGACGGCTCCCTGCTCCACCATTGAATTCAACTGTATCTGCGTCTTGAGGATGCAGATACAGTTGGAACCGGGACATGCGAATGCTGGAAGACTTGCACGGGGGGCACATGACATCTGGTCCAGCCTGCCTCTGGACCCGACCATCTCCCCCCTCCACCCTCTAGCTACGCCATTTGGATCCGTTCACTCTCCGTTTGCTGCTCAGATGTCTTCAGCTTTATGCTTGTCCAGCACATCCTCACCGTGTACACTATCTTCCCATCCTGCACTGCCTTTAACAGTGCTCTCGTGCT